>NC_139642.1:1328115-2045615 GCF_964638095.1 Poromitra crassiceps
TGTATTTATTTTATGTAAAGCACTTAATGTAATTGCCTCTGTGTGGAAATGTGCTATCCAAATAAACTTGCCTTGTCTTGCCAAAGTAGCCTATATTTTGAAATAGCTTGTTGGGATATTTTATGTTTTGAATATGTCATATTATGTTGTGCATGCCTAAATCATGGGATACACATCCCCTCACCCAAATTGACACAATGGACACACCAACACGCACACTCACAAACACACATACACACACACACACACACACACACACACACACACACACACACACACACACACACACACACACACACATACACACACACACACACACACACACACACACACACACACACACACACACAGGGGACGGGGGAAAGGGGTGTCTGAGCCCCCTCCTCCAGAAAGCCATGGTGCGCCAATGGAAACAGGTGGGATCTCCAGGCTCCTCCAATCACAATCACACACTCACCTCCATGCTTTCCACAGGACGGCCCAGGGAGGCTGGACCCATCTCACCAATTAATGCCAGCCCCCCACCCCCCCGCTCTGAGATATATAACTCAGCTTATAGGATAGGATAAATAAATAAATAAATAAAATGAGTCAGTGTCCGAATTCTCAGCTTTTAATTTGATTCACTATATAGACTATAGGACTTTATCATGCTGCTCTGATATATATATATAACTCAGCTTATAGGACTTTATCATGCTGCTCTGAGATATGTATCTAACTCAGCTTATAGGACTTTATCATGCTGCTCTGATATATATATCTAACTCAGCTTATAGGACTTTATCATGCTGCTCTGATATATATATCTAACTCAGCTTATAGGACTTTATCATGCTGCTCTGAGATATATATCTAACTCAACTTATAGGACTTTATCATGCTGCTCTGAGATATATATCTAACTCAACTTATAGGACTTCATCATGCTGCTCTGATATATATATCTAACTCAGATTATAGGACTTTATCATGCTGCTCTGAGATATATATATAACTCAGCTTATAGGACTTTATCATGCTGCTCTAATATATATCTAACTCAGCTTATAGGACTTTATCATGCTGCTCTGAGATATATATCTAACTCAGCTTATAGGACTTTATCATGCTGCTCTGAGATATATATCTAACTCAGCTTATAGGACTTTATCATGCTGCTCTGAGATATATATCTAACTCAGCTTATAGGACTTTATCATGCTGCTCTGATATATATATCTAACTCAGCTTATAGGACTTTATCATGCTGCTCTGAGATATATATCTAACTCAGCTTATAGGACTTTATCATGCTGCTCTGATATATATATCTAACTCAGCTTATAGGACTTTATCATGCTGCTCTGACATATATATCTAACTCAGCTTATAGGACTTTATCATGCTGCTCTGATACATATATATCTAACTCAGTTTATAGGACTTTATCATGCTGCTCTGAGATATATATATATCTAACTCAGCTTATAGGACTTTATCATGCTGCTCTGAGATATATATATATCTAACTCAGCTTATAGGACTTTATCATGCTGCTCTGAGATATATATCTAACTCAGCTTATAGGACTTTATCATGCTGCTCTGATATATATATATCTAACTCAGCTTATAGGACTTTATCATGCTGCTCTGAGATATATATCTAACTCAGCTTATAGGACTTTATCATGCTGCTCTGATATATATATCTAACTCAGCTTATAGGACTTTATCATGCTGCTCTGAGATATATATATATCTAACTCAGCTTATAGGACTTTATCATGCTGCTCTGATATATATATCTAACTCAGCTTAGACGACTTTATCATGCTGCTCTGATATATATATCTAACTCAGCTTATAGGACTTTATCATGCTGCTCTGATATATATATCTAACTCAGCTTATAGGACTTTATCATGCTGCTCTGATATATATATATATAACTCAGCTTATAGGACTTTATCATGCTGCTCTGAGATATATATCTAACGCAGCTTATAGGACTTTATCATGCTGCTCTGAGATATATATCTAACTCAACTTATAGGACTTTATCATGCTGCTCTGAGATATATATCTAACTCAACTTATAGGACTTTATCATGCTGCTCTGAGATATATATATAACTCAGCTTATAGGACTTTATCATGCTGCTCTGATATATATATCTAACTCAGCTTATAGGACTTTATCATGCTGCTCTGAGATATATATCTAACTCAGCTTATAGGACTTTATCATGCTGCTCTGAGATATATATCTAACTCAGCTTATAGGACTTTATCATGCTGCTCTGAGATATATATCTAACTCAGCTTATAGGACTTTATCATGCTGCTCTGATATATATATCTAACTCAGCTTATATGACTTTATCATGCTGCTCTGATATATATATCTAACTCAACTTATAGGACTTTATCATGCTGCTCTGATATATATATCTAACTCAGCTTATAGGACTTTATCATGCTGCTCTGATATATATATCTAACTCAGCTTATAGGACTTTATCATGCTGCTCTGAGATATATATCTAACTCAGCTTATAGGACTTTATCATGCTGCTCTGATATATATAACTCAGCTTATAGGACTTTATCATGCTGCTCTGATATATATATCTAACTCAGCTTATAGGACTTTATCATGCTGCTCTGATATATATATCTAACTCAGCTTATAGGACTTTATCATGCTGCTCTGATATATATATCTAACTCAACTTATAGGACTTTATCATGCTGCTCTGAGATATATAACTAACTCAGCTTATAGGACTTTATCATGCTGCTCTGATATATATATCTAACTCAGCTTATAGGACTTTATCATGCTGCTCTGATATATATATCTAACTCAACTTATAGGACTTTATCATGCTGCTCTGATATATATATCTAACTCAGCTTATAGGACTTTATCATGCTGCTCTGATATATATATCTAACTCAGCTTATAGGACTTTATCATGCTGCTCTGAGATATATATCTAACTCAGCTTATAGGACTTTATCATGCTGCTCTGATATATATAACTCAGCTTATAGGACTTTATCATGCTGCTCTGACATATATATCTAACTCAGCTTAGAGGACTTTATCATGCTGCTCTGAGATGTATATCTAACTCAGCTTATAGGACTCACCATTGTATTTTATATTCTCTGATTGGTTGGCCCTCACTTGCTTCGCACAGGATGCAGCAATTTGGCAAAATGTAATGTATAAAGCCATATTAGGCAAGTAACCGCGGTACATCTGCTCCTATAGCCTCAGATCCAGCACTTGGCTGGGTTTGAGGTGCCAAGTGTGAGGACTGAGGCTGGAAAAAGGAGTCTCTCTTATTTTGGCCCTTGGTCCTGGAACGACCTACAAGTCCAGCTTAAACTGGATCCTCTTCTCTTTGTTTGGTCTAGTTTGAAACAAAAGATCACTGAGGTCCTCACCATTAGCTGCTCCTGTGAAAATGTCATGTAATTTAGAATGCTATATCTTCTGTAATGTGCGTTTGTGTTTCTAATGTTTTTTGGCCCCTCCAGTTTTAATTGTTTTCCATGTTGTAAGTATTGTCTTTGTCATGCCCTGACATGTGAATTTTGCTGCCTTCTTCTTGGTCAGGTCAACATTGTAAAACAGATTTCTATCTCAATTGTTTAAGAAAACATTACATAAATAATTTTTTTTTTTACTAATGTCCGAATTCTCAGCTGTTAATTTGATTCACTATATAGACAACATCTAGGCTAGTCTCACAAGTCACGTGGTCCTCACAGGGGGGCGAGGTAATGTTACATTAAGTTTTCAAAATGTGAATGTTACAATTAAGTTTAAAAAATGTCAACATTACGACTGACACATTTCAATGTAAATTGTTGTGTTCATTATTTTAATTCTCCATTTCTCACCTGGCCGTGCTCTGTACTTAGTGGGCGTGCTCTGTACTGGCTCTGGCCGCAGCTGGACCCTTCTCCTCCATGTGGAAAACATACAGCGAAGGTAAACACTGCCCATCTGCTTGTATTAACAACATTATAATGATACAAAGTGGGTGGATAATCGGTAAAGCCATCCTTTAAACAACACAACAGACAACAGTTTAAAGAACAGAAACCATTTTTTATTGAACACAATAAAAAAACACAAGAACATTTAAAAGTATACAAAGCACAAAATATTTGTAAATCTTCTAACTATTTTTTTTAATAACTTTTAACATTATATAAAATAAAATTACCAGACAAAATGCAAACAAGCTAAACCTCCTGTGCAAACAATGAAAACTGCTCCTATATTCTAAGATGCTTTTTTTTCTCTCAAAATAATGTGGGAAAATCACCACAAAAAAGTTCAGAACAGTGTGATTTTGCTCCAGCTTACTTTATACGGGAACCAGAACAGGTGAACTTTTTCTGCTGCCTAACGTGGGCCAACAGCACCGAGAACAGGAACAGCACTGCAGTACTGAGACTGTTAGAGTGTGAGGAGAACAGCCAAGGGAACAGGGTCACAGCCAAGGGGAAAAGTCTGTTTCCTCATCTTTATTTATTACATGAAGGTAGTCAGAAGGCTCCTCGCCCGCTGCAGCAGGCTTCCACTGTCACATGACGAGGGAGACATACAAGACAAAGAGAGAGATGGACACAGACTCTTGGTTGAAAGTTAACTGTCAAAAAAAGTTTTAACCGTTGGTGTGGTTTATCATTAGTGTTTTAGCGGTAGAATATTGGTTGAAATCCTTAAACAACATATTAAAATTATATTTTTGTCAAAAATGAGCGATTTCTTCTTTTAAAAGTTATCAAATACCACCAGAATCTGTGTAGCTGAAAATAACAGAAGAGTAGCCAAATACATCACTCACTAGTGATGCGTTCAGATATGTCGGTCGCTAGTGATCGATTCGGGGAAATCTTAGACTCAATAATGGAGTGGGAATGATGGCCATTCAGTGTTTATCAAGCGAGACTAAAGGCAAAAAACAATGGAAAAGAGTTTGGGTTTCCTCCTGAATGATGTGTCTCTAGTTTATTGTTCTGTTACTGCTGAACAGTTCAGCTCAACCAGCAGCTCTGCAGCTTCACCTGCTGCTGCTCTCACCACAACACTTATGTTTTTTGACATGGTGCTTCCAACCAAATGTTTTCCTACAAACACTGCAACTGAATGGTTTCTCTCTTGTGTGGACTCTCATGTGTGACTTCAGGCTTGCAGCTCGATTGCAACTTTTACCACAGACTGAGCAAGTAAATGGCTTCTCACCTGTGTGGATTCTCATGTGTGACTTCAAGTCTCCTTTACTCCTAAAACCTTTACCACAGACAGAGCAAGTAAATGGCTTTTCACCTGTGTGGACTCTCATGTGTTTGTTCAACTCTCCTTTACTCCTAAAACCTTTACCACAGAGTGAGCAAGGAAATGGCTTTTCACCTGTGTGGACTCTCATGTGTATCTTCAAGTCTCCTTCATGACTAAAACCGTTACCACAGACTGAGCAAGTAAATGGCTTCTCTCCTGTGTGGACTCTCATGTGTATCTTCAACACTCCTTTACTCCTAAAACCTTTACCACAGAGTGAGCAAGGAAATGGCTTCTCTCCTGTGTGGACTCTCATGTGTCCCTTCAACACTCCTTTACTCCTAAAACCTTTACCACAGACTGAGCAAGGAAATGGCTTTTCACCTGTGTGGACTCTCATGTGTATCTTCAAGTCTCCTTTAATACTAAAACCTTTACCACAGACTGAGCAATTAAATGGCTTTTCACCTGTGTGGACTCTCATGTGTATCTTCAAGTTTCCTTTACTACGAAAACTGTTACCACAGAGTGAGCAAGTAAATGCCTTCTCTCCTGTGTGGACTATCATGTGTTTCTTCAACACTCCTTTACTACTAAAACTGTTACCACAGAGTGAGCAAGTAAATGGCTTTTCACCTGTGTGGACTCTCATGTGTCTCTTCAATTGACCACATACCATTTTGCCACAAACTGAGCAACTAACCTTTTTCTTCCCAAGAACCTCGCTTTTTTTCTGTGGGTTTAAACCTGGCTGAGGTTTACTAGTTTCCATCCGATCATCATCACTGTCTTCAGTCTCAGGTTCAGAAGAGTGTGAAGTCTTGCCATCCCTAGTTGGATGTAAATGACCAGCTGGATCTAAGTCCCTGGCTGGTTCTGATACTACACAGTCCTCTCCATCAGCTTCTGTTTTAATCTGTTCAGTTGAGCTGCTGGCTAGAGGCTCTGCCTCTCTGTTCTCCTCAGTTTGGGTTTGATGAAGCTGTGAGGACTGAGGTTTCTCTTCATCATCTTCACTCTTCACAGAGACAGCAGTGAATGGGAACTCTGTGATATGGGCCTTCTCCAGCCCTTGAAGCTGCTCTCCCTCCTGCCTGGTCCAGAGTTCCTCCTGTTCCTCTTTAATGTGTGGGGGCTCTGGGTTCTCCTGAAGCTGTTCTCCCTCCTGACTGGTCCAGAGTCCCTGTTTAATGTGTGGTGGTTCTGGGACTTCCTCGTCCAGACTGGAGCTCCAGTCCTGCTGCTCAGAGAGATCCTCTTCTTTACAGACCAACAGCTGCTGGACGTCTGGAGAGAAGACAAATACACACATTAGGCAAAACTGTGAGTAAGTTAACCTAAGCTTGTTACCATTAGTTCATAATATTAAAGACGAGCTGAAATTAGATCTCAGGGTCTGTGATGACGTATCCGACGGAAAACAAAAAAATTGCTTTGACTGGAACAGGGTAGAGAGGCGGGACATAGCGTGTGGATGATTTTATTTGACCGTTCTGGGGACTGAAGTTGACGTTGGCCAATACTGGCGCTTGTATGGCTGTTCTACCCCCAATTGAGTGGGATCCACAGAGAACAACATATGCTCCAGGACGACGATGGACCATCGTACAACATTACCGTAATAAATTACATCTAGTTACTCGCAAAGTTACTGACTACTTGAGTCGTTTTTTTAACTGTTACTCAAGTAATTATTTGTATGACTTTTTACTTCTACCGAGTAAATATATTATACAGTAACTGTACTTTTACTTGAGTACCATTTTTGTTTACTCTATCCACCACCAGGGGCGTAGCCAGGGATTTCGGGCCCCATGAAAGGATATCACATCGTCCCACGGCTGCCGCCGTCCGAAGGGCGGCAGCGGAAAATCTTGGCCATTTGAAGCCCAATTTAGAGGAATATCTCATTTTAAATCAGAGTTCCCCAAACTTTTGAGTAGCCAGTCAGATTGAAAAAGTAGCCGGATCATGTTTTCGCGGCGTTTGTTCCAATGGTCCTTTTCCCAATTAATAAACAAACCTCAAATATCTATCGATGAGTGTGACAATTGAAATAATACAAATAAACATTCTTATAAAGGCCCAATGCTCAATTTAATTATAAATAAAACAATATCCATATTGTAAAACACAAACAGGCAATGTATATTTTTAAGAACAAAGAAAATACTAATAACTGTATGTTTCCAACAGGATTTGGAGAGATTGTGGTGGGTAGACCTTGCTTGGACCCTCTTGGGGGGTTCGGGGGGCCATGCCCCCTGTAAGAAAAATGTGTACATTTTAAACTAAAATGCATGAATCTGGTTCACTTTGAGAACCAATTTAAGAGGCTAGATCAGGGGTGGGCAATTATTTTTCATGGGGGGCCACATGAGAAACCCAGATTGTTGCCGGGGGCCGAACAAATATTGTCATGCCGTAACCCAGGAACTTTGATGATAGAGAGGACCACAAAAAAATTTCCCAGATTTTGCTGAGGGTTGGGGGCCGAACGGCGCTGGCGCGGAAAAATTTGGGGCATTTGAAGTCAGATTTAGAGGAATAACTCATTTTAAATGAACAGTTGTGATGTCGTTATTCAGTCTTAAACACCAATATTTGCTCCTTTTCTCACTCACTCCTACGTCACCACTTGCTTTCCCTGCAGGGCTTGAAATTAGCTTTTTTGGCCACCTGCCAATATGGCTGCTAGCAGTTACCAGCCAATTAGAATTTCCACTAGCCAAAATGTTTTTCTTGAAATAAACCAGAATATGAGTGGGTTAATTTAAGCATAAGTATCAGTAAGTGGCCCGGGATTCTCAAAGCCTGTGTTGAGGGTCACACGAACAATGCACTCTTGAAGCAAAATAAATCCAAAACCAACAAGTTAATTATTTACATTTTTTTACTTCAATGTAGAACAGTCATTTCTTACAGATGAGATTACTTTTAGCGTTTTAGTCATAAAGATTATTGAAAGATATTCCATATTCCAGACTGAAATGTTATAACAGAAGAGTATTGGCCAGAATGACATGAACATTTGGACACTTATTCAACGGGTATCTTGTATGTTGCGTTCAGGTGCACTGTAAAAAAGAAAAAAATTGAGGGCCCCTGTCAGTCAAGGGCCCTTGGAATCGTCCACAGTTTCCTATAGAATACCACGGCCCTGTCCACCACTGCAGAAATATGATAGAATGTGAGAAAAGAAAATTGTAATATCACCAACCTGCTCTGTGTAAACGCACTTCAGGATTTAAAACAGTGTCCAGCAGCTTTTGTTGACGGTCGATCTTCTCTTTTGAAAGAGCAGCTTCCTCCTCGTATTCTGCTATCATTCTTTCAAACAGCACAAATACCTCTTCAACAGCCGCAATCAGTCGCTGCTTCACCACCGTTCTCAGCTTCTGCACTTTGGAGTTCATTCTCACACAGTGACGGCAACTTTTCCTCCTCAACTATTTACTGACAACCTTAGCGTGAGTAGCTAGCCTAGCCTAGCTCAGTCCATAGCTTCACAGCTAACGTTAGCTGAAGCTGCTGAACCATTCATCTGAGACCATGCGGGAGAGAAGATTCTTCTTCTTCTTCTAGAAGTAAACGGCTCCAGATATCCCGATAGTATCACCAATACGAGTCTCCTGTTGGTCAATTAAAGTTTAGAGGAAGGGTGAACAAACTCTTATTTATATCTATCTTGTGCGAGCGTGACGCGACCACCGCGAGACAGGAAATTGTCAATGCGTTCTTCTTCTTCTTCTTCTATTAGATTTCCGGCAGACTGGATGCCTTGCGGCACATTGCTGCCTCTCACAGTTCTTCTTCTTCTTCTTTCAGATTTTCAGCAGTATAAGACTTGGCGTCTTACTGCCCTCCGCAGGTGAAAGATATCAATCAATTATGAAAAAATAAATAAATAGTGTCCACCACCCCCCAACGTGCTCCAGTTACTAATATATTATTGTCCATACTGTCACTCAGACCCAGTTGTCCGAGTTTCTGCAAAAGCGTCCCTCAGTATTTTATCGATTTCTGCTCCAGACACATCCACCACATTTAAGAACCTCTTAGCAGCGTCAAGCACCATCTCAATCCTCTCCGTCTTCCCACTCAAATTATCAGCACAGTTTATAACCATGGCTATGAAAGCCAGGAATTGCTTCTTTTCCATGCAAATGACATTACTTTGGTTAGTTTGTCCCTTTTCCCTCTCCGGTTGTTTTTGCTCTGGTTCTTTCTTTCTCTCCTCTGACATCTTAACAGCCTCTGCATATGATATTCCATTTTCCTCTCTAATCTTGCTCACTATTCTTTGCTCAACTCTTTTAGGGCACTGTGCTGACCCCACATGATGATTTCCGCCACAATGCAAGCACTTCACGTCATCTTTTTTTATCTTACACTTTCTTCCATCATCACAATACTCGCCCCCACACCTCGCACAAATAGTATGTCCTCTACATACTGCTGCAACATGGCCGTACTCCTGACAACAAAAACATCTCAGTGGAGCTCTCTCGTAAGGCCTAACCCTGTAACACACATAATCTAAATATACCCTTTCTGGCATGTCCCCTTCAAAACTGAGGCACACTGATTTACTATCCTCCCTCTTCCCTTCACTGAATCGTGTTAGCCTCCTGGCCTCACATACACCTGACACATCCAAAAACAAGTCTGCTTCCACAGAAAAAGGCACGCTACTTACCACTCCTTTTTTCCTGACTTCTGACCCAAGTGGGAAACAAGACACCTCATCATCCTCATCTCCTTCTGTTCCAAACTCACTGATATTCAAAGCTTTATCTCGCTGCCTCTTTGACAAACATTCAATAACAACCATACCGCTTCTTGTTGTCCTGACCGAACGAACCTGTCCTAATTTCCTTTCAACAAACTTACCTACAACATGTGCATCTCTGAAAATACCATCAACTTTTTGTACCGCAATCATTCCAACCACAAACGACTCACTCCTCCTCACTGATCTACTGGAATCACTTTTCTTTAAAGCTCCTCCTGAATCCTCAATTTGTATTTCGGTGTCTTCAGACTCCATTTCGTCGCTGTCACTATCACCCGCCATTTTTTCAAACCCCACTCCAGCCTCACTTTGCTCGCTATTCTGAACACAGGCTTCCATGCCTCTCCCTCCGCCTTGGTTTTCCGATTTGTGCTTTTTAGGCTTGTTCTTGCCCATTATTTATTTATTATTTTAACACAGTCAGCTAGTGTTCAATTTGATCAGCGTCTCAACACGACTCTCCTCAAAAAACACGTCCGCCACTCATGTTGCCAACCCAAAACCTCAATGCGTTCTTCTTCTTCTATTGAACTTTTATGGCGGTTGGCATCCAAATGTTGCATTACCGCCACCTACTGGATTTTGACAACTTCATAACGCAAACGATTTACAGTGAACTTTGGGTGGGCTGGAGACATGATGATATGAACCTGTCCTCTTTGTTGATACGCTGCTTACAAATGATGCTTAAACCACTGATTCTCACACATTCTATCTCAGTCAAAATGGAGATTATTCCTCTCAAATTAATCAATAGATACTTTATTTGCTTACGATAGGATGCAAAAATTAGTGAATGCATCTCCCGTCTGTTTGCATGAACAACATGTTGACATAGGAAAACAAACATCCTGCATCTTTGAAGTAGGATGAAATAACAGAAAGAATGGTTGACATTCTTGTTGTCACCAGAGTGAGAGTGACTAATACCACTTTTGATTCCATGTTTCCTTTAGAGGAGTACAACATCTTTCTATTTTGTAATCTTTTTATTTCTCAATGCTCTTTTCTTTGTATTTATTTTATGTAAAGCACTTTATGTAATTGCCTCTGTGTATGGAAATGTGCTATCCAAATAAACTTGCCTTGTCTTGCCAAAGTAGCCTATATTTTTGAATACATACATACATTTGAAATATAGGCCTATGTCATATTCTGTGGTGCATGCCTACATCATGGGATACACATCCCCTCACCCAAATTGACACAATGGACACACCAACACACACATTCGGGAATGGGGGGGATAGTGTCTGAGCCCCTCCTCCAGAAAGCCACGGTGCGCCAATGGAAACAGGTGGGATCTCCAGAACCCTCCAATCACAATCACACACTCCCCTCCACGTTTTCCACAGGATGGCCCAGGGAGGCTGGACCCATCTCACCAACTAAAAATGCCAGCCCCCCCCCTCCCCCGCTCTGAGATATATAACTCAGCTTATGGGACTTTATCATGCTGCTCTGATATATATGTCTAACTCAGCTTATAGGACTTTATCATGCTGCTCTGAGATATATATCTAACTCAGCTTATAGGACTTTATCATGCTGCTCTATGATATATATCTAACTCAGCTTATAGGACTTTATCATGCTGCTCTGAGATATATATCTAACTCAGCTTATAGGACTTTATCATGCTGCTCTGAGATATATATCTAACTCAGCTTATAGGACTTTATCATGCTGCTCTGATACAGTATATATATCTAACTCAGCTTATAGGACTTGTCTTGATTCTCTGCCAATATCCTCAGTATCGTTGTGACCGATCTTAATACTGGTAGAACAGCTCTCCATTCAACGGGTCCGAAAGTAACAGCTTGATGTGTATAACTCCACCTAGCTTCTGCCACTTTAATTAAGCTGTGGGGCGGGAAACGATTAGCCTAGCTCTAACTGCCGGGTGTTTATTCCAAACTCCTTACCCCTCTTCCACTGACTGAGCATCTGGTCAGTGCATATCATGATGTTTTTTGCAGCCCCATTGACTCTCTGCCAGGCGATGTTCACTTCGAGCTGGACAGCGATGTGGTGCCTGTGCAGTGTGCACCACGAAATGTCCCGGTGGCCCTCAAAGCGGCCGTGAAGGCACAGTTGGATCAGTATGAGAAGGAGAGACACCTTACCACTGTCACACAGCCCACAGACTGGATAAGCAGTCTAGTCATAGTGAAGAGGCCGGATAAGTTACGGCTGTGCATCGACCCCAAGCCCCTCAACCGCGCTGTCAAACGATCTCATTATCACATGCCCACCTTGGATGACGTGCTGTACCAGCTGCCGAAGGCACGCATCTTCACGCTGGTGGACGCACGAGACGCGTTCCTGCAGTGCCACCTGGATGACGAGAGCAGTCTGATGACAACGTTTTGGACGCCGTGGGGCAGGAAGTGCTGGCTGAAACTCCCTTTCGGCGTGTCAGTTGCACTGGAGCTGTACCAGAGAAAGCAGCACGAGCTCCTGGCTGGATTGAGGGGGATCGAGCCCATAGCCGATGACATCTTGATAGTGGGCTGTGGGGACACGGAAGAGGAGGCCACCCGCGACCATGATACGAACCTGGTGTCCATATTCACCAAGCCCCTCCTCAGCGCGCCAAAGCGCCTTCAAAGCATGCTCCTCACACTACAAAGCTACTGTCTCAGAGTGGTGTACAAGCCGGGCCCGGAAATGTATATCAGCGACACTCTCAGCAGGGCCGCCACTCCGCCGCGCAGCACAGACACACAATACAGGCGGGAGATGGTCTGCAGCCTGCAGCAGGAGGAGTGCGGCGCCGCAGCAATTCAGCAGGTGGACTACTTGAACGTCAGCAGCCAGCGCCTCGCACAGATAAGGCAGCACACAGAGGAGGATGTGTGCCTTCAGGCCCTCAAGGCTGTGGTGCTGGAAGGATGGCCGGACTGCAGAGAGGAGACCCCCATGGCCATCAGAGAGTACTGGGCCATCAGGGATGAAATAAGTGCACAGGACGGTGTGCTTTTCCGGAGCCAGCGGGTTATCATTCCAAAGACTTTGAGGCCTGAAATGCTGAGGCGTATTCACTGCAGCCATGTAGGGGGGGAAGCTTGCTACAGGCAGGCCCGCGACACGCTCTTCTGGCCGAACATGCAGGGGGAAATGAAAGACTTTGTGCAGCAGTGCTCTGTGTGCAGCAGTGCTCCGTGTGCAGCAGTGCTCCGTGTGCAGCAGTGCTCCGTGTGCAGCAGTGCTCTGTGTGCAACGAGTATGCACATGAGCAACAGAAGGACACCATGATGGCTCACCCACTCCCCAAGCGCCCCTGGCAGATAGTAAGCATGGACTCATTCAACCATGCAGGGAAGGATTTTCTGCTCGTTGTGGACCACTTCTCGGACTTCTGGGAGGTCCATCTGCTTCCCGACCTCACTGCAGAAGCGACGGTCCTGAGGTGCAAGGCTCAGTTTGCGCGGCATGGCATACCGGACCGGGTCATCTCCGACTGTGGATGTCAGTTTGGCTGTGGGCCTTTCCGGGCGTTTGCGAGGGAGTGGGGCTTTGAGCACGTCATGTCATCGCCTAGACACCCGAAGGCCAATGGTAAGGCGGAGTCTGCTGTAAAGATTGGGAAGGAAAGCGGCAGGTTCTGGCGAGGACCCGTGGAAGGCGATACTCCACTGGAGGAACACACCCACAGCGGGCTTGCAGTGCAGCCCGGCACAAAGGCTGATGTCACGGAGACTGAGGACACACCTCCCTGTGACAGACCAACTGCTGGCACCTCAGGTCGTCACAGGGGTGCCAGACAAGTTGCGTGTGAAGCACCGGATGGCGAAGCTCACTTATGACAGGTCAGCTAAGGACCTGCCGGAGCTGAACGTCGGCCAGCCCATCAGGATGAAGCCGCTCCCCGGGGACAGGACGGGTCGATGGAGAAAAGGTGTGTGTCGCCAGCAGGCGGGCCCCAGGTCCTACCTCGTCGACGTTGAAGGGACTATGTCCCGCCGCAACAGGGTCGATCTCAGAGCAGCAGAGACGGCCCCTCCCCAGCCGTCAAGCCACTCAGTGCAGCCCCCAGAGCAGCCCAGTGATGCGCCTGCAGCAGAGGGGCACCCCGGGAGTGAGGACAGCGCCGTAGAGGACGACACCAGTCACGGGGGGGCGGACCATCCATCACGCCCTCTCACACAGACTGTTGTGACACCACGTCGAGAGGAGCAGAGCTGTGCCTACTCGCGGAGTGGGAGGCTGATTAAGCCTTGAGACAGACTAGACCTCTAAGTTGTGATTGACTGGTTGTTAAAAAAAAAAAAAGAAAAAAAAGAGAGAAAATCAAAGTCTATGTTATAATGTGAAACTTGTGGGATTTGTTGTGCTCTCCTGACATTTATGTATGAGGCAGTTGGTTAAGATAATTGCATGCACAGTTCCATAATCAGAATGCTGGTTAAATTTAATCTCTGCAAGATTTTATTTTACATTTGGGTTTATTGAGATCCTGTTCATGAAGCTACCAGTCCAGTCAATGGGTTTGTTTATCTTGTTACAGAAAGGGAGATGTTACAGGGCGTCTTGTAATAGCTGGTTAGTCAACAGCGCCGCCCTGTGATCAGTTCTAGTATCAGAGTTTAGCACAGGAAGTGTGCTGTCACAGTGTGTGTATGATGCATGATGCCGGCTGTCAGTAAACGCTTGGAGCTTGAACCACAACAACTGACTAGCGTCCTTATTTACTAGCATACAACAGTTATGCAGTCCAGTGAACAGTAGCCTATTTATCTATTTAGATACTGAGAAGAACGTTCTCAATGTTATTGGAACAATTATTGTCATAGTTTGTATTGTATAGCTTTGTTTAAATGCTTAACTTAGTTTCACTGTGTACATTTATTTACAGTGTTGGGCAAGTTACTTTCAAAATGTAATATACTACATATTACTAGTTACATTAATTTAAAAGTAATAAGTTACTTTACAATATTACTGTCTGTGTAGAGTAACTTGTTACTTATTACACTACTTTTGCATTACTTTGACCAAAACAGCAGCAGCAGAATGACATTGCCGACCCAGAACCATGCCGAAAAATAATTTCAATCCAAAATTCTAAATGTTATTATTTTCCTTTGTTATTGTCATCTATAGTGGTTATTTGCATAAAACACACAGTTTGATTAGGAAATGATTGTATCTTTTTTAAATATGTGCTTTGATTTAATCAAATGTAACTCAATTTGTAACTTGAGTTACTTGACAAAGTAACTGGTATAATATTACTAAAATCCTATAAGTAATAAGTTATATTACTGAGTTACTGCTAAAAGTAATATATTACATGTAATATGTTACTTTTGTAATGAGTTACCCCCAACACTGTTTATTTATCATTTTTCAATGGCTTCTGTGTGCTCTAGGCTTGTGTAAAAAGGCTCTTTTACTTTGAAAAACGGCAACCGGAAATGCTTATTGTTGCGCGTCTTTCAGTGTCCTTGGGCGAGTCGAGCGAGGAACTGCGAGGCACACCTCCGAGGCACCAAGGTATGGGGAGAGAGCTGCAGCTGGGGGGTCGGGGGTTACTTTTCTATAACTTTGCACCATTTATTTATCTAAAAAAGTAATGTTATTTAATGTAGCTAATGTTGGCTAGGTAGGTCAGTGGTTTTCTAGCCGCTAGACTCATCAGTCATTCTTCCTTCAGAGTCTCGGATGCGCGGTGGCGGGTCCTCCTATATCCACTGGAAACTACGGAATCTTTTGGAGTAGCCTACCATGGCCCCGTAGGGTTGGATAGCAACATTGTGTCTGAGGTAGGTACAGTTTTATTGTGATTGATAAAAACGTGTATATCGGCATCAGCCGAGCAGCATTTTGGTAAACAAACCACTTCACTGGGCGCGGCAACAGCAATGGAACCCTATGGAGCACAAGTGGCGCGAGGCGTGATTGTCTGAATCTAGCCAGTTAACTCTGTTTATATTTTAAACACTGTTCAAGTTCAAGTTGTACTTTATTGTCCACAAGGGAAATTCACTTTGTTAAGGTCAGTACAGCAAAAACAAGACAAAATCTAAAAAAGTGAATAGATCACAGCATACAAAATACCACACAAAAAAAACAAACATAATTACTCTAAAAGTTCTAAAATGGGGGGGGGGGGGGGGGGGGGGGGGGGGAGGGGTAGCACACAACAGGGCCAGGTTTCCCTCATGGAGGGGAGGGGCGGGAGGGGCGGGGGGGGGGGGGGGGGGGGGGGGGGTTTAGCGGGGGCTATGTTTGTTAAGGAGCCTAATAGCAGAGGGGATGAAGCTGGCCCTCCCCCTGTTAGTTTTAAATATAGGGGCAGCATATCTCCTACCAGAGGGCAGGATCTGAAAGCAAGTGCTGAGGTTATGAGTTGAGTCCCTCGCGATCTGACTTGCTTTCTTCACCGCCCTCTGGTCATAAAGCCGTTGGAGGGGTGAGCATTGCGCCCCGCAGAGCTTGGACCCCAGGCTAATCACCCTCCTATAGTTCTGTGACAGTTCACACAACTTTAACATGACATTATACATCAAACTCTTGAGCTACTTCTGCTCTCACTCAGAATGTCAAAATATAAGCGATGTGATGTAGGCCTATAGTTTTTGAGATATTAACGTTTGTTTGGCACAACTCATACTATTAACTACCGCAGGGTTCCGCATTTCTGGGTGGCAAGTGACGTCACGCTGATTCGTCCTATAGGACCCGCGCATCCGAGACTCTGAAGGAAGAATGACTGATGAGTCGTGTGTTGAGGATGGTGGTTTTCTAGTCTCGGCTACCAGACGTTTGGTGAGCTGCGCCACCAAAGGCGTGACAGGATTAATTACAGGAGTGAAACGGATTAAGACTGAGGGCTGAGTCTAGTGGTTTTCAAACTTTTTGTGGCTAAACACCAATGGTCAAGCCAAAATCTCAACGCACACCTGTATTCATATCCATGCAAAACAATCAGTAAATGCTTTTTATTTACTAGTTACCAAGCATATTTAACAAAAATAATTCAAGAATTAATTTGAAACTTAAAATGACATCAAACCAGCAACATACCATTTAATCAATCCACTTAATTGTTTAAGGAAGATATCAGAGCAATTTAAACATTGGTATTAAACCTGTAACTCACATACGGGCACGCCCACCGCTGCCATATTGTTGACATTTCCGGGACGCTTACTGTCAAAAGTGACTGACAGCTTGGTGATAGTAGCAGCAGCAGGAGTATGCTAGCCACTGTTACTAGCCTATTTAATACTGTTTTTACTGCATCAGGAGCTACTTTTTTGATTGATTGATTGATTGATTGATTGATTTTATTCACACACATCGTCATCATTTAGTACATTACAGTATTCATGGCATTTCAGTACTGAGGCAGGGTGTGTGTGAAAGGGTTGCCCCAAGGAAGCTATTTAAAGCTTTTAGGAGGGGGCCCAATTACTCACAAACATACAGTCATAACATACATCATACATAATACATAGTAATACGTCAAAAATGTTTAGGCACTCATCGGAATCTAAGGTAGGCTACAGTGTAGGAGTGATCAAGTTTACTTACCAACTTTACCAACAGCCTGCTGCTACTGCTGGAGATAGGGGTGACTATTCGGATGCAACCAGGGCCCCGCAAGCTATTCACAAAACTTAAGGCTAAAAGTAGCTCCTAACTTGCTGATTTGCTTAGTCTTAATTTGAGGGTTTTAGCACTAAAACCAGCTCCTAAATCTGTGAAAAGTTACAAGTAGCCTAATCAAGAGGAGTCCTAAGTCACTAAGATCCAATAAAAAATAATAAAAGTAAAACAATCCTAAAATGTCTGCTGCCAGCAACCTGCATCATAATCGGGTCAACATTTTAGAAACATCCTGTAATCAGAATCAGAAAAACTGATGTGAGGCTTTAATATAATTATACTGAGCTCTTAAAAAGATATCGCCTTAATTGCGAGGGTATATGATCATATAGAGCTAGTCAAGGATGTGCATTGTGCATGTTACATTGTATTGCAAGCTTAATGTAGGTCTATGTTAGCATCTGAGACACTTGATCAAGCTACTTCTTGCTAATACTTATAAGGTCTAAAACCTCACTGCCCCTCCACTGAGCTCCCTCACAGCTGTCCTCCATGTTTGTAATCACAATCTGCCCACTTGGTCCTCCCTCCTCCCACCAGCGTAGAATAGTGACGAATGTCGCTCTGGAATGACCTAAAAGTCACATTGAAGCATTAAGTCAGATATGGGCCAGATGTCTGTTCACACCGGAGTCACTTTCCAAAACATCAGATTCAAATCTGATGTTTTTCCACATTTGAAAATAGCCCAGGTCGTCTTTAAAAAAGTCACTTTCAATGTGACTTGTACTGTTCACACAGTCATGAAAAAGACTGACCTAGGAACCCCCTTCACAAAAACATGCAATATCCTGGTTGCTAATGTGGTTCCTCCTCTGGTCGTTAAGGGCGCCTGTTCAGAGGGAGGGGAACTGGTTGGAATAGCGTGAACCTCCCACGTGCTATGTCCTACCGGTGAAGCTTCCTCTGGCAGGTGAAAAAAAGCGGCTGGCTGACTGCCCATGTCTCGGAGGAAGCATGGAGCCAGTCTCGGCTCTCCCCAGATCGGCAGAGGGTGGAGTAGCAACCAGGATTGAGAAATCAAGTGAGCACTAATGGGGGATAAAATGGGATAAAAAAATCGAAAAAATAAAATAAAATAAAAAAGACTGACCTGAGTCACTTAGGGGGGAAAAGATTCAATTCAAGCACTAACAACCGCGCTGGAAGTGGGGAGCTGCCGGGGCTGCAGCCCCCCCTGGTGGCGACCTCAGCCCCTGCACCTTCCTGACGCAGCCCCCCCCAGCCCCACCCAGCAGCCCCACCCTCATTTGGCGAAACTTCAGTGACTGTGTCACAGGCATCTCTCTCTCTCTCTCTCTCTCTCTCTCTCCCCTCATTTCCCCGTGGGTGCTCTGCTCTGGGCTCTAGGCTGTGGCTGGGCGGGGTCGAGTCTCTTTACATTGATTTGATAGCAAACTCCACCCACCCGAGGCCCGCTGGCGGCCCCGGGTTACAAAACGAGTTGATCAAAACATAGCCCAATCTGATTGGCTGCATGAGTCAGTGCACTCTATGTGACCCTGCTGACGTAGTGAGCAGGGTATCAGAGAGAGAGTGACAGACTGACACATCTCAACACAAGTAGCCAAAACAAAATGAGGAGATTTTTGATCACAAAACCTAGTGCGTTTTCCACCACCACCAGTGCAACCGTGACGAGTAGCCTATGACTTCCAGTTCCAGGTGAGGTGTAGTAGTGTATGTTATAATGTTGGTTAAAACTTTTGATCTCTCAATCAATGTGTCTGTGTGGGTCGGTCGCTGATGCTGACGCTGTTCATGTTCTATGTTGCTGAGATGAGTGTGGTTTACAGCATGCTTCGGTCGCTTGTTCCTATTCTGTCGAACTGAAGTGGTGTGTGAAGTGTGTGTGTGTGTGTGTGTGTGTGTGTAGGTCGCTGTTAAATCTCCTATGGTGCGTTTGCATCAGCTTTATCGCTTTATCGGGGCATGGGTTGGGCGACGGGCATGCGCAAGCATGGGCACGCACTGGCACAGACATAAATCGGCGCCCCTGATTCCATTCAAGTTTTAAGACAATGTGCATTACAAGTGCCAACTTCACGCAGCATGCTCGCACAAGGCCGCGCCGCGCAGCGCACTTTGCGTGTGCTCGCACGTGCACGCGCACGCACCTCACACGTGCACGCGCAAAGTGCTCGGCCGCGCAAGTCCGAGTATATGCTTCAGACCCCCTCGTGGGAGATAGCTTCCCGCGCGCCTGAGCACGGCCGGAACACACATCTTGCGTGTGCTGTGCGTCTGCGTGGCGTCTGCATGGCGTTTTCATTTCGGTTCCCATGTTAACAGGTTACAGCAGCCACACCACCGGCATCAGACGCGCGTCTCAGGCGCGTGTCTTGCGAGCGTGAGACGCGCGTCATCTAGAGAATAGAACCGAAGCCTATTTTTTCAGCTTTCCGCGCGCGTGTCTCTAGCGTCTCTACAGAAATCCACATTAAAAATGACCTATTTCTGTTCATAATCATATCATACAAGCACTATTTTCAAAGCAGACATAATAAGTCAAGTCAAGTCAAGTTTATTTATATAGCCCTAATTCACAAGCATGTCTCAGAGGGCTTCACAGAAAGTATGTCTAGCTGATTCTAGCTAACACACAGTAACAAGAATATACAGAATAAAGATAACATTTGAACATTTGAAGAAAGCAGGAGAGTGGAGGAGGGAGGGAGAGGGAGGAGGGAGGAGAGGGGGGAGGTGGGGAGAAAATAGGAAATGTGGAGAGGTGGGAGGGCGCAGGGGAAGGAGAGCAGTGGGAATGTGAGAGAGGGGAGAGGACAGAGAGGAGGAGAGAACAGAGAAGGAGAGGTGGAAGGGTACAAGGGAGGTAGAGTAGAGGTAGGGTCTAGGGTGGAGGGAGGGAGGGAGGAGAGGGGGGAGGTGGGGAGAAAATAGGAAATGTGGAGGAGGAGAGAACAGGGGAGGAGAGATGAGGGTGCAGGGGAGGGAGAGCCAGGGTAGGGGTAGGGTCTAGGGTTGGGGGAGGGGAGGAGAGAAAAGGGGAGGAGAGATGAGGGTGCAGGGGAGGGAGAGCCAGGGTAGGGGTAGGGTCTAGGGTTGGGGGAGGGGAGGGAGTAGGATACGGGCCCGGATTAGGGCGAGGGTGGGGAGAAATGGGAAATGTGGAGGAGGAGAGAACAGAGAAGGAGAGGGTGCAGGGGAGGGAGAGCAGGGGGAATGTGAGAGGGAGGAGAGGGCAGAGAGGAGGAGAGAACAGAGAAGGAGAGGTGGGAGGGCGCAGGGGAAGAAGAGCAGTGGGAATGTGAGAGAGGGGAGAGGACAGAGAGGAGGAGAGAACAGAGAAGGAGAGGTGGAAGGGTACAGGGGAGGTAGAGTAGAGGTAGGGTCTAGGGTGGAGGGAGGGAGTAGGATACGGGCCCGGATTAGGGCGAGGGTGGGGAGAAAATGGGAAATGTGGAGGAGGAGAGAACAGAGAAGGAGAGGTGGGAGGGTGCAGGGGAAGGAGAGCAGGGGGAATGTGAGAGAGGGGGGAGGACAGAGAGTAGAGGTGCAGGGGAAGGAGAGCAGGGGAAGAAGAGCAGGGGGAATGTGAGAGAGGGGGGAGGACAGAGAGTAGAGGTAGGGTCTAGGGTGGAGGGAGGGAGTAGGATACGGGCCCGGATTAGGGCGAGGGTGGGGGGAAAATGGGAAATGTGGAGGAGGAGAGGACAGAGAAGGAGAGGTGGGAGGGTGCAGGGGAAGGAGAGCAGGGGGAATGTGAGAGAGGGAGGAGGACAGAGAGGCAGAGAAGGAGAGGTGGGAGGGTGCAGGGGAAGGAGAGCAGGGGGAATGTGAGAGAAGGGAGAGCAGGAAGTGGCAGGGATTCAGGAAAATAGGGGAGAAGAGGAGAAGGAGCAGAGGGGGGGGAGAATGAGGAGAGAGCAGGAGAAGGGAGGGGGGGGGCGGTGGGATGTGGGGGAGGAAAGAGCATGGAAAGAGAGGAGAACAAGAAGGGGGAAGAAGGGAAGAAGCGGGGAAAGGGGGAAAGAGAGGGGGGGGGGAGAAGATCAGACAACTGACTACTCTAAGCATTAACCAGAGCTAACTGGGACATAGTATCTAGCTAATCTACAGCCTAATCTGGCCTATCCTACCCTGCTCTAGTCTGATTTTAGCCTGAACACTAACAGGTCAGCCTTAGGCTGTAGCTACTGTAATCTATCGCCTACCTAAGCTGTTCTAAACCAACCAAATCTAATAACTGTTAGCAGAGTGGGTTAATGCAGCAGTTCTCGCGTGCACTCCCAGAGCAGCAGCAAGAAGTGGTTCTTCTCCCATGGAGCTGTTTATTGACACTGACACTGGGTCAGAGACACACACACACATACATACGTTTTCCGTGCATGTCATTGGCTGTAACCACCTGTGTTGCGTTCAGGTAACATCCTAAATTACAATGTTATACAATTGAGAGCATATTCTCTTTTATATCAACAATAAAATTCTCACAACACTTCCGTGTTTATTTCTCTGGGCGAATTTGCGGCATATTTTTTTTGACTCTGGTTGCCAATCAAGGCTCGTTTTGATTTGAGACGAGAGGATGAGCTGAGCTCACAGCTACAGTTCTCCTGCCCTCTGAAAAACCAGATAGGCTACAACGTGGCTTCGTTCCTCCCCTCCCCACCACACACACACACACACAAATCATACTGCCTCGATTCTGAAGTGAGCCCAAGCGATCTTCAGTTAAAATCATCATTGTATTGTTTATAGCAAATTTAATAAATGGTAAACTCTATAGGAAGATAGTTGGGAGACAGGCAGCAGCGCAGCAGCTGCTGCCGCCCCAGCCACGCTGCCTGTGTGGATGCCACGGGCGTGCCAGCCGCAGCAAGCACGCACACGCCACGCAGATGGCACGCACACGCAAGATGTGTGTTCCGGCCGTAAGGATGGCTGTGTGAACGTAGCCTAAGGTACAGTGTAGGAGTGATCAAGACAAGACATTTATAGACAAGACTTTCATACGTGAACAGTAGTTCATCATATGTAGATAGAAGTTGCTTCTTTAAGTTTTTCTTAAAGGTGGAGACAGAATATGACATTTTTAAGTTTGCATCAAGCTCATTCCAGATCTGCGGTCCTCTGCACACAACACTGAGGCTGGTGCATTTTAACCTTCGTTTTTTTCCGGTGATTAGCTGTTTTTCTCTAGTGTTATAGGTGTGCAGGGGAAGGCAGATTAGAACAAGGTTACATAATTTATGATTTAATTTATGGACAACTTGGAACATCATATAAGCATTCTGGAGGTAATTATATTCTACAAGCCTCTTCACAACAGCGATGGTGTGCTGTGTAATAATAGACGGCTGTAGTAAATAGCAGCAATAAAAGCCCGGGTTAGTTTTTAAGCAATCCCTACTGTCCGCAAACATGAAGGGAAGAGACAGAGGCTAACATTAGTAGCAAACACTGGGCTAACATGCAAGCAAGCGTCAGATCATATCAAACAAACATTTAAAGGGATACACCACTTTTTTGGAAGTTTAGCTCATTTGCCACATCCCCCCAACATAACCAAGATACACCATGCCCACCATGTAATTATCGCCATAGAATGGAGGTTAATGGTACAGCTGTTAAAAATCTGCCAAAACACACATCTCACAGCGCCAAAATACATGTTGTGCTTTGGGTACACACCACACGATGAAACGTGAAGGGAAACGTGAAGGGAAAGAGACAGAGGCTAACATTAGTAGCAAACACTGGGCTAACATGCAAGCAAGCGTCAGATCATTATCAAACAAACATTTAACATTAAGGTTATTTACCTTTGCTGTCACGACAATGTTTGATGATGATGATGATGTTGTTGGTGGCACAAAAGTAAGAATGTCACAGACCTTGCCGCAGATGAAATAGTTATAGGACTCTAGAGATTTGAAAGCCTTCAGCTCCTGAGACGTGTATGCCAATACTGTATTCACAAGGTAGTTATAAATGTATGGTATGGGATGGGCATTTCTAGCTAAAACACTATTCGAAATTCGCTGGCCAAAGCCGACTTTTAATCGAAATTCGGGGGGGGGGAAAAAATGTAAAAAAAATTAAAAATGTAAAAAAAAAAAAAAAAATATGGTGAGTGAAATGTTGCATTGTCTCCCCTGATTCTAAGTCTAAGGCTTTATTAATTAACAGAAAAAGCTTCTGCTGTGGATTTTTAGCTCAAACAAGCATTGCACCACTGAAGTAAAGAACATGTTACATGACATTGACATTTTCGGAAAATAAAAAACAGTTTTGACAATCATAAATATTTAGTAGGCTCAGGTCTGAGTGCCAAAGGGGTGCCAAAGTCACCCCCTCTCCCTCTTCATTGGATTTCATCCGCCATTCATTTTTCCATAAACCTTGCTTAATATGCCTATAAGAATTGTTTTACTTGCTCAAACCAAGCGATTCGACTATACTTAGAATCAGGGGAGACAATGCAACATTTCACTCACAAAAGAAAAAAAAAAAAAAATCTTCGAATTTCGACTTTCAATAATAAAAGTCGACCTTGATAATAACAACGATTATTTGAAAATTCGAAATTCGATGCCCATCCCTAGTACGTTATACCTGGGCACCTGGCAATATAATGAGTTATCTTTACTCATGGTGGCTAAGTCAGTTTTTTTATAGGGGTCCACACCACCGACCAAACTTATTTTTTCATCACTTCTCTTTGACGAAGCCCTAACTGTTGCTATACGTTCAGTTAAACTAGCCGGCCAGACTATGTTATGGCTGCGGCTTGTCAACAATATGGCACCGTCCGGGGTTAGCGAATAAGGTCTATTCACCTTATCATTTGCCCATATTATCAGGACGGTTCTGCATACGTCGTTTTGTAATCGTTATTCCGTTTTAGACCCGGAAGTAGATATTTTGTAAAGTTTTAATATTTTTTCGGATGAGAACGTAACGTCCAAATATGTGACCAGTTTATCAGAATAACACCTATTTGGACATTTTTAATGACCGTGACCGGTCGGACTAGCTAGTATCTGTCAACCCAGCTGGCAGTGAGAAAACACTGTTGACGTGCTTAATTGTAACTAACGTTATGCCGCCCACCCGCTCGGCATAGCCATCGGCTCGTCGCAGCAGTAACGCTATGAGCATGTAACTGAAGTTGGCCACACTCGCTGCAGTGTAGCTGCTGAATGTTGCCAAACTTCATTCATAGTTTCCAGTTTATCGATGTTTACAATAGAGCTGCCATGATTAATCGATTAGTCGATCGACAGAAAATTAATCGACAACTATTTTGATAATCGATTAATCGTTTTTAGTACGTGACACCGTTCAAGTGCGCCAGTAGGTGCGACCAGAAACGAATGTCTGAACGACAGCCTTCGTCAAGCATGATGACGTCATGCAACTCATTTACTGAAGAAGCCAAAGTTAGCAGTCTAGAAATGAACGAGCGGCCCTGGGGAATTACGCGGATGGCAAAATTGAAATGGCCGAGGAGCGAAAGCATTTGCTGCTTGGTTACAGATGGAGAAGATGAAAATGACTTTGAAATGTCTCGAATTCGCTCGAGTTTCTCCTCTGGGAGAGAAGCCTTCATCTCCACTAGCCTAACTTTTGTGGGAAGAAATAAATCGAAAACTAGTCAGATATGACTTGAATGCCACTTGTAAAATAAATCACCCACAGTGATTGACGATGGTGCGACCACTATTTTGACTGGGCGGCTTTATGTAACAAAGGCAAGTGCTCATTTTTGGCACATTGCCACCCCTCGTTATTGCCTGAATGGTCGGAATGGATCCTCCGTTAAAACTGCATGTTTTTGAATGGAGTTTGGTTACAGATTCGCTAAAGCTGTTTCCATATCACATTTCTTGTTATCGATACATGCTACCGCAACCCCTCCCCCCGCCCACTGGCAGAGAGAATACGGACCATTTCCAGCTGTTTCTAAACACAGACTCCTCATGTCTAGAAAGGTAAAACCGGAAAATATCCTGCTCTTCATGTTTAGAAGAGGCTTAACACACACACACTGGCTGATAGTCTGCTTGGCACACGCCCCCCTGCCCCCTGTCTCTCTCAATTCTCTCTCAATTTATTGGCATGAGATTATGGATCAAACATTTTACCAAAGCAAAAAGTCACATATAGACGTCAAAACAATATATTCAGTCGGTCTGTGTGGGAATGAACGCCCACAAAACGTTACTTCCGGGAACGTTGTGTCAGTAGGACGAATGGTGGACGGTGGGGAAAACCTCTCTCTCCTTGCACGGACGTAGCCTACAATGTAGGTCTAACAAAACGCATTCTTATAATCATAGCCTATAAGAAAATCTCTGAATTATTTTTTCCATCCCGAGAGGCTATTAGCCTACCGGAGTGTCTCCTGGCCAATCCAGGAGGCTTGGCAATATAATTTGGACCGTTGGATTTGTGGCTGTGTGAACACAAACAAAACAAGGCACAAATGCAACAATTGTATCAATTAAGCCCCTGAATCGGAACAAAGCAAACGACCTAGAGGTGTGAATACACCCAAAGTCCTCTCGTGCAGCATCACTAAGTTTGGGTATTTCAAGAGGGTCAAAACAATTCTTTTTTATATTGGTTTTTATTTCTATTTTGCAAGTTACTGAACAGTACAAGTACAACCAAACTAATTTCAGTGTTGGTACGGGCATGAAACGGAAATTTAAAAGACAATTTCCAGACCCTGGAAAAGTTATGATTTTTTTTTTTTTTTAAGTTTTGGAAAAGTCATGGAATGTTTCATAAATGTCTTCATGTCCTTCATTCAAGCTGAGTTTACAATAATTCATGTGCTAAGAAATCAAATGTTCACAAGCAGGCATGTGCTCACTAACGTTACCTGAAAACTATTGGTGGTGGCCTGATACAGCTCCATAAACTCGGGGAGGCAGGCAAGCGGGGCTAGCCGCTTGGCTAATGGAGAAATACATGTCATGGGCAAACAGACCAAGCCCAGGCAGAGCAAAATGCAGGTTGTGTTGTGGCAAAACATTCAATATTTGCCACGCGCAAAGGAGGCAAACATCAAAGTGTTTCTCACCACAGTGAGGGAACTGCTATCGTTACACCGAGCAGCAGCACGTCTCTCTTATGAGCTACCAAGCAGGCAGCGATAACCAATGCTGTAACGAAAAATGAAGTCTAAACTGAGGTAACATTAAGGTAACGCAACGTTGGCCGCTGAAGGCAGCTAATTATTATTGTGTGTGTGTGTGTGTGACTGTGTGCATGCGTGCATATACAGTCAATGGCGTCAAAGGGATTTTCACAAGTCAAACCAACTCTCCCTCCATGTTGTTGTCCTACATGCTGCTCGCACTTTGCCAAATGAAAAGCGGGAGGGGAGGAAAACTTTGGAGACATAGAAATGCAACTACGGTAATAGAATGTGCACTGCATGTAGTACGATCTGTCGTACGGTCTGTCTGGAAAGACAGATCGGGGAGACATTCTAATCGTTAACGATCTAATATCGTCATATCGCCCACCCTGTTATTTTTCTCCAAGATAGAATCATGGCCTGCCCCCCGGCCGCGGTGTCTGATGACCCGTTCAGAGATGAGGATGACTTCACTCAGGACGACCTGGATCAGATCGACATCATCATCTCGCAGGCACTGAGGGGACCCGCCCAACAGCACCCATGCCACCCAGTGGTCGAAGCCGGAACCAACACGGACAGGTTGAATGCCCACAGTTACGGCACCAGTAGAGAGGCGTCCGGGAGAGAGAGCATCGGTGAGTTTGGCCTTGAGGGAAGGGGGGGGGGGGGGGGGGGGGTAAAAATTTGAGGCTGTCTTCCATTGTGCCAAAACAACATAGGAGAGCTTTGTGCAAAGAATATAGGTAGTATAATATGGGTATGTATTTGGCCATTGGTATTGTTATTATTGCTACTACTCTCTCGCTCTCTGTCTCGGTCTCTCTCTCTCTCTTTCTCCCCCTGTCTGTCTCTCGTGCTCTCTCGCAAATGCGAGACATCTTCTCAATTTGCGGGACGTGTAAAAAGTCATGAAAATACTGTGCAGTCCCGCACAAAGTGGGACATCTGGTCACCCTACTGGCTGCCTCAGGCACGCCCTCAAACCAGGCAGAGAGGCAGGAACGGAGAGAAGCTCTAAGCAGATCAGATGCAGCTTGGAGCAGCAGCAGCATCAACATTTATAAGCTTGTCAAAGCAAAGTCGGGTTCCTGACTTTGAGAAAGCAGGAGAGCAAAGAAGCAAGCAGGAGAGAAAAGAAGGGGTGACAGTTTGTCACTCAGGTGGGTGTAGTCTGTGAATCATCAGAGATCTATGACATAGTAGGAATGATGACATCATCCTAACAGAAGGTGGGTGTAGTCTGTGAATCATTGACTTTATATCATCTGAACAGAGTGAGCCCATTGGATTTTGATACCAGAAAATGAAGCTGAAATCTCCTGCTTCCTGGTAATGTTTGATTGGATGAATGGATTTTCCTGGAGCATTGTGGGAAGTCCTGGTACTGCAGATGCAGTCTCGCAAGCCCAGCCGACCGGCGTCCGCCTGACTTGTGTTCGTTTTCTTGTGTTCTGTACTAGGGATGCAACGATTATACATTTTGATGTACGATTATAGTCTGAGAAAAAACCACGATTATCACGGTTTCACGATTATTGTTATGGACGTATACAAATCACATGAGCATTCTTTAAATATAGGTTTTACTTCGTTTCGAACTCAAGCTCTCACTCTAGTGCCTAGTTCGCTGCTTACGCAGCCAATGGAAGATTGTCATTTTGCTCCGCAAAATTACTTTACATTAAAACCGTCCACCCACCCGTAGGTGGCGTGGTGTCCCCTGGGGCTGACGTGGATCCACGTGACTACGTCACGTCCTGTCATCCCAGGGAAACGTCTCTTCAAATATTCCAGCCAGCGGGAGGTTGGGTTGTCTAAAGCTCCGGTGTTAGCTCGAAGTTAGCGCTCTAAACATAGCTTAGAAAATAGGCTCGTTCCGTCTGAACTGCCCACCTTGAGGGGTTTTAGGTGGATGAGATAAAACAGGCTTCGGGGACCCGATCCTGTTCTCTTCACTGAGCGGCGGCGGATCAAGTCATCAAAGCTAAGCGTGTCTTCTTACAGTTAACACTTGTTGTGCTACCGCCGTGTAGCTGTGTGAAACGTTCCCCGGCTGGGGCAGCGTTTATCGGATTGAGGGCTGACTAAGGTCCGCGCTCAAAATTGTTAGAGCTAGGTTGCATATGTGCGATTAGCTCACTGTATAGCACTAGAACAATAGGCTAGTTAGCCAGTTGTTGCGGATAGCTGGCTTGCACCCGTGTGGTTAGCGTCCGTGTACTAGGTACTTAGGCGCCGTCTTCTAGTGTAAGAGCGCGTGCGTTACTCCGGCTGGGGTAACGATAGTTAGATAGTTAGCTATTTGCTCAGTGCAGCTAGCATCTAGCTTGTAGCACTCCAGCTATCTGGCTGCGTCCCCAGACAGGGTAACACACCCAGTATTGTGGCAGATAGCTAACGTGCACACGTGCAGTTAGTGTCTGTGTGCTAAGTACTTTAGGCGCCAGCTACCTCTGTGTAGGCCGCACGTTAAAGGGATAGTTCGGTTTGTTTGAAGTTGGGTCCTATCAGCTAGTCAGATACACTAACGTAATTAGGTACAGTGGTCTGGAAGCGGGGCGCAGTGTCTAACGAGATCCGGCACCCAGAGGAGCAGCCTCGCGCAGCCTCACCAGCCTTTTCTCTCTCAGTACTGGGGGTTGTTACGTTTTCAGGTTGATTTTCTTCATCACCCATGTTGAGGAAGGATCACACTTCAATATCTTTATGTTCTTTTATTTATGTTCATCACAGCATCACCGGGAAGACATCAGCAGCCATGGAATGAATGCCCCCGCGCTTACTCATCTGACTTCCGTATAACGTCAAGAGGAAGCAGAGCAGACTTTACGACAGTTACACAGGAAGTCACGTCACACATGACGTATAACTAAGAGCTTACAATACAAGCGCATTAACAGACTGGGTATAAAACATAAACAATATTACAGATGAGAACACATAACTCAACACCCCCACTTGCTCTCATCATCTCAAACCATTCAGTTTTCAATTACCAAAGAACCAATTCTTGAATGTTAATATTTTAATCTTTGCTACAGGTTTTGTTAATATGTCTGCGATCATTTCTTCTGATGGGCAGTAGACAATATCTATTTTGCCCTCACTGAGTGCATCACGGATGAAGTGATACTTCACATCTATGTGTTTGGACCTTTGTCTGTTCACTGGGTTTTTACTCAGTGCGATAGCACCCTGATTGTCTCCATGAATCTTGGTACACCTGTATACTTTATTATCCATGCCATTTAACAGTTGTGTTAGATAGAGGCTTTCTTGAGTAGTGTTTGCTAGACCTATGTATTCAGCCTCGCATGTTGATAGGGCCACTGTAGTCTGTTTCTTGGACTTCCAGGAAATTGCAGGGCCTTGCTCTGTCAGGCTAAAACAGTATCCTGTAGTGCTACGTCTATCTTCCACAGAGGATGCCCAATCAGAATCACTGAATGCTATTAGGTTCAAGTTTTCATTTGTTTTCTTGAAGCAAAGCTCATAGTCATTTGTACCCTTTAGATACCTCAAAACGTGTTTAGCAGCCACCATGTTCTCTGTTTTTGGTTTTGCCAGTGTCTGTGACAATTTGCTGACAATCCAGCTAATGTCTGGTCTGGTACAAGTCATGGCATAAATCAGACTGCCTACAATCTCACGGTATTCTTTGGGATTTACAATATCATTGCTGTCACCCTCCTCATTGTATACAGTCTCCACTTTTAACTCACAGGGAGTAGATCTAGGTTTACAGTCTGACATTCCAAACCTTTCGAGCATTCTTTGAATGTATCTTTTCTGATTCATCTTGATTTCATCTCCTTTTTGTTCAAACTGTATGCCCAAGAAATATGATATTTTCCCTAAATCCTTCATGTTGAATTTGGATTTCATGGTGTCTTTGAACCTTTTGAGCAGATCATTGTTGCTTGCTGCAATGATTAGATCATCAACCCAGATGATTACAACTATTGTCTCATTTTCTATTTCTTTTCTGTACACACAGTGGTCAGATAGATTTCTCACAAAGTTGTCTTGCTCCAGATGGTCATTTAGAAGTTTGTACCAATTTCTTCCTGATTGTTTCAGACCGTAAAGGGATTTCTTTAGCTTGCATAGTAGTTTCTCTCCTTTCTCTGATTCCTTTTCAAAACCTTCTGGTTGTTCCAAAAAAATGTCTTCATCTATTGGAGCATGTAAATATGCTGTCTTAACATCCATCTGATGGATAATAAGGTCATTTTGGGCTGCTATCTGCATCAATGCCCGTACTGAAGTAATGCTTGCTGTTGGTGCAAACGTTTCATGGTAGTCTATTCCTTCTGTTTGGTTGTAACCCTTTGCAACGTATCTAGCTTTAAATATCTTTCCTCTTTCAGCATTTTCTTTGTGGGCATAGACCCATTTCCCCCCCACAGTATTCCTACCCTCAGGTAAGGAGGTCAGTTCAAACGTGTCATTTTCTGTAAGTGAGTCCATCTCTTCCTTCATAGCGCGTTCCCATCCGGGCGCCTCGGGTGACATCAGGGCCTCCCTATAGGTTTGGGGGACTCCACACACTGCCCTGTAACAATGATCGACATTTGCATGGGTTTCATCATCATTCTTAAAATCTGATATGAAATCATCTAAGTATTTTGGAGTTCTCGTTTCTCTTCTTGGGTAGCGCTGGTTTTGGTTATGACTAGGTTTGGGATTTGCATTGTTTTTGTTCCCATCTATCACTATGTTTTCTGAAGTGTCTTCAGGTTGTGATGCATCAGTGTTGTCTGTGCTCACATTCTCCTCCTCTCCACTGAGTACCTTATTTTCTGTACTATTCTCATTTTGTGTCACATCATTACTCTTTTCATTTCCAGGCTTTTTGCCTTCGTATCCCTGGATTTCTGACTCATATTCGTCAGTTTGTGTTTGTTGTTCAACACTGTTCTTTCGAATGAATTTCACCAGTCTGTGTTTTGACACCCTTTGAGTATGTGGGTTGTATACCAAGTAGGCCGGGCTGTTCTTACTGTACCCCACAAATATTCCCTTTTCACATCTGGCGTCTAGTTTCTTGTGATCATAGTTGTACGCATAACACTCAGATCCAAACACCCACATTTTGGCAAGATTTGGCTTCTTTCCTGTTAACATGAAATATGGGGTATTTTTAATCCTGTCATTGTAACATCTGTTACGGATATGAGCAGCATTTTGAACAGCATAAGGCCACAGTGCCTTTGGTAACCTCTTTTCTAACAATAAACACCTCCCCATTTCGAAAAGGGTTCTCCACTGTCTCTCGGCTGTGCCGTTTTGATGCGGAGAGTAGGGGCATGATGTCTCATGTCTTATACCTTTATCCCTGAGAAGTGACTGAAAGGCATTGCCTGTGTATTCTGTTCCATTGTCTGTTCTGATACACTTGACTCTACCATAAGGTGCACTGTCTGCAAGGAACTTCTCTGTAGCCATTGTTGCTTCACTCTTGTGTTTAAGGAAGTAAACAGACACTGCCCCTGAAAAATCATCTGTGAATGAGATGGCATACTTATGCCCATCTTTGTCAGTAGGCTCAACGGGACCTGCTAAGTCACTATGTACCAACTCTAACGGTGCGCTAGCTTTTGCATCCATTTTCCTATTTCTGTTGTTGGTGAACTTTCCCTCAGTGCATACATTACAGTCCACCTTGGTGTTCCCTGTGATCTTCATACCCTCTACCACATCTGGTAATTTTAACACATCATCTACATTACAGTGTCCCAGAATCTCATGCCATGTTTTGACATCACAAGTTAAACTCACTTTGTCCCTGGACATTATGTCATTTACGTAGTCATCAACAAAGTGTTCGTTATTATTTACCGTTCTCAGGTAGTACAGCCTGTCGTGCACCTCCATGGGGAGAACGGTTCCATCTTTCTTTATGAGTTCATTATGTCCCTCTTCGAAGATCACTTTGGCTCCATCAGCTGTGGCTCCTTTCACGGAGACTATGCTCTGAGGATAGGATGGTATGAACAAGGCCTTCTTCAGTGTAAGAGTGACGCTTCTCCCTTCTTTGTCCTGCAGAAACACCTCGGCATCTCCTTTTCCCACTGCCACGTTGTTCATCCTGGTTCCGTCAGCAAGCTCCATGTAGTGTAACTTTGGGTCAAAAGTATTGTCAAATCTTGTGAATTTGTGTTTCTCTGTTATGATGTGTGATGTAGCTCCACAATCCACCATTAGTCCCTTTCTCTTAATGTTGTCAGGGAGAAATCTTTGACTAACTTTAAACACAAATGTTTGTTCTTCTTCCCCTTGGTTTCCTTGCCTTTCTGCAGTTTGTTTTGCATCATCTCTTTGTCTGGGTTTTCTCCTACACGTCTCGTCGCTGTGTGTAGCGCTTCTGTGGTAGCTGCACCACTTAGGTACTCCTTTCTGGTGGCAGTCTCTAGCAATGTGGCCACGATTTCCGCATCCATAGCAAGTTACTGATGATATATCCACTTTCATCACGTTGTCAGATTTTGGTTTAGTGTCAAACTTTTCTGTCTCTTCATAGCTTCTTAGTTTACTTTTGAACTGTGTAAACGTTAGCTCCTCGCTGCTCTGTGTTGTGTGAATGACGAAGGGCTTGTATGAGTCGGGAAGGCCCTTTAGTATCATGGCTATTATTAGCCCATCACTAATCACTTCCTTGGCATTTCTTAGGGATGTTACAGCCTTTTCAGCTCGGATAATGTAGTCTGTCACTGTTTCTTCACACTGCTTTCTCAGTGAAGTTAGTTCCGTATACAGAGCAATGATCCTGGGCTTACCCTGACTGGCGTAATGGCCTTGTAGCATTTGGAGGGCTTTTCTCCCGTCATCTGCCGCCTCTCTCATCACCAACGACAGGCTTTTGTCATCGAGGAACTGAATTAGCTCTGCGTAGCATTCCGCGTTCTTTTCTTCATCTGGATCGGTGTCGGAGAGTATCGTCTCCTTCAAGCCTAGTATTCTCATGTGGCCGAGAAACTTTACTTGCCAGAGTTCAAAGTTGTTTTCGTCTCCGTCGAAAACTAATCTCTGCCATCTTCCTCCTGTCCCGCGCCTGTACGTCCTGGGCCCATAACCTGTTACGTTTTCAGGTTGATTTTCTTCATCACCCATGTTGAGGAAGGATCACACTTCAATATCTTTATGTTCTTTTATTTATGTTCGTCACAGCATCACCGGGAAGACATCAGCAGCCATGGAATGAATGACCCGCGCTTACTCATCTGACTTCCGTATAACGTCAAGAGGAAGCAGAGCAGACTTTACGACAGTTACACAGGAAGTCACGTCACACATGACGTATAACTAAGAGCTTACAATACAAGCGCATTAACAGACTGGGTATAAAACATAAACAATATTACAGATGAGAACACATAACTCAACAGGGGTCAACAACTAAAACGTAATTTAGCCACCTCAAACAACGCCCACCTAATAACTAAATAAATAACGTGAAAACGTGCCGATTTCGTCATGCATTTTTAAAAATTGCGATAATAGCCTACAAGCATGATGTGATTCCTATTTCATATCTCACCTGTGGTCTAGGTACAGCATCGCTCTTCAGAAAGTGCTTGTCCTTCTTATCTGCTATGGGTTGTTGATAATCCTCTTCAGAAAAATGTGCACTGCAAACGCGAAGTTCTGCCAAACTTTCGGGAGGAGTGCTGATGTCTCTATTCAGTGCAACAAGCCACAACTGTGTAATACTTCGGTCCCTCAAAGGAATACGGTGAAACCGATAACCAGACCAGGATCTTTGTCTGTTTGAACAGCCAGGAAATACACAAACACGCACCATCGTTGAATTATTGATGGGAAAAATACTCCAGACGTGCTGTCGCGATGTAACTACTTTGTGAACTGAGATAACCTGTGATCTGCGGAGTGATCCAGCACCGCGGCTCTGTGCAGGAGTTTAGCGGAGGAATACGGTAGTGATACGGTTGGGAGAAAAAGTAGTGCCGAATGAAATGACTGTTTGGCGGAAAAGTAAAGTGCAGAAAATTCTCAAATAGAGCGTGCATGTACACAGATATCGATTTGTTTAGGTGGGCGTTGTTTGAGGTGGCTAAATTACGTTTTAGTTGTTGACCCCCAGTACTGAGAGAGAAAAGGCTGGTGAGGCTGCGCGAGGCTGCTCCTCTGGGTGCCGGATCTCGTTAGACACTGCGCCCCGCTTCCAGACCACTGTACCTAATTACGTTAGTGTATCTGACTAGCTGATAGGACCCAACTTCAAACAAACCGAACTATCCCTTTAAGCGAGAGTAGTAGCTAGAAGCCATGCTCTTCAGTTAGCTAGATAGCTGGCTTGCTCCCGTGCAGCCAGTATCTAGCGTTGTGTAGCACTCCAGCTATCTTACCGTTGCAGGCTACTGTTAGTTAGCTTACACGGTAACCCCGTTAATTCCTGTTAGCAGAGAGAGGGGGGAACAGCTAGGTGCTGTGTTAGCTGTGAGGCTACGCTGGCCGGTTACGACCGGCACAATGAAATGAATGTGTGCACTGCCTAAGGGCATGAGCACGCTGCACAGGCATTGCTGGGACCTACATATGGCTTGTAGTGTAGCTATTACTGGCGTCGGCCCCGAAGGGGCCACTCTGAGATATTAGCTGAGCGAATACGCTAGCTAGGTGAGCTCGCTCCAACATTGTGTTGGCCGCTTCTCTCAGTACTTACGCCATCTTAGCCAGCTTGCTTGTCTGCTAAGTGTTGCTTGCCTCGTGCAAATAGCATCTACTAGATTGTAACTCCCTCTGAGGAGTTTCTTCTGAGATTGACTAGCTTCGCGGGCCGCTGGCTTCAGCTTGCGGTCACGCTTGCTTCCCCGTGTTACTCAGGGTAGAGACTCACTGCACCGGCTTGTGCGCAGGCTTGGGTTAGCGCACGCTTGTCTCTCAGTGCTTATGCTAGCTTAGCTAGTGGCTTGTTCACGCCTGTTCTCTCGGGTTAACAGGTTGTGGGTATTGTTGCCTTCCCTTAGGGCTGGGCTATTGCCGCTTACGTTGCCGTTGCACGCGCACGTTCGCTAGCCTCCGGGTTGCTTACTGTCTAGCCTGTGCTTCTTGCTAGTTTGCTAGCTTGCTTAAAGGACGGCTTTACCGTGGGGAATATGAATATATATTAAATCTCACGCCCCTAAGGTTTTCGAATCCGTTGAAATTGGAGGTTCACTGTCAGAGATATCAAGCATCTCTCACATATTTTTTGGGCCAGCCGACGCGTTTCGCGTCATCTGGCCCAAGTCCACCTTGCGGAAGTCGAGGACCTATGAACTACAATTGTTGTGAGCCATGGTCCCGCATCTAGAGGTCCTCCACGCCCCTTCAGAGGTCTTGAACAAAACCAAAAGGCAGCCATCTTTTTCCACCACCTAGCCTGCTGTAGCTAGGTTAGCTTTCCATAGCTCCTTGCAAAGAGACGATTTTCTCGGGAACGGAAGCACGGACAGACACGTGACTGGCGGCATTGGAAAGCTCGTCAAATTTTACATCTAGTAGTAGGTGCGTTGAAGTAACGAAATCAACGCTGAGCAATGTACCCGTTTTTACACATTTTTACATAAAATAGTTACAACATCAGATGCGCGTAACTCCTACGAAAATGCCTTAAAATGCATGAATTTTTTTTATGAAGACATCTCCCGACATATATACTTCGGTTTAAATTTGGTGCAATTTGGAGGCAATTTTATTTTCGATTTTTTCTTCTTCTTCTCTATATGTTTTATTGTCGAAGCCTTCTTCTTCTTCTTCTTTGAGTTTTATGGCGGTTGGCAAACATATATGTGCATTACCGCCACCTACTGGAGTTTGATATCAGCCAAATGCCTGAGGGGTGGGCATGGAAACGAAGGCCACGCGAGCCCAGTGCATTGTGGGAAATGTAGGATTTCGAGACCCCTCACCCGCACCTCCCCCCCACCACCCCCCGCCCCCACAAAGAGTGGATTTCTGTTGATATCTCAGGCTGTAAACAACCAATTTCAAAAATTTCAACGGATTTGAAAACCTTAGGGGCGTGAGATTTAATATATATTCATATTCCCCACGGAAAAGCCGTCCTTTAAACGGCACTCCCGCTAACAGGGTGCGGCCTGCGGGACCTTGCTATTTAGTGATTAGCTTCCTGCTTCTCTTGCTACTGAGCAGGGAAAGTCAGCGAGGGGATGGGCCGTGTGTAAAACTACATTGGCCGAGTATGAACCGGCACGATAAGTGTGTGTTCTGCCTTGGGCATGAGCACGCTGCACAAGCGCTTTGAACCCTCGGTCTTGCAGCTGCTGGGCTATCTTCACGAGCGAGCCCTCCAAGGGAGCAGTTCGTGGGGCGATGCCCAGGGCCGCAGCTAAAGCGTCCGCTCTCAAGAGAGTGTGAGAGCTAGCTTGCATACGTGCAGATAGCATTAGTACTGTTAGCACAGAACGATAGTATTGTTGCAGATAGCTGGCGTGCACCCGTGCAGTTAGTATCTGTGTGCTAAGTACATTGGGCGCGAGCTACCTCCGCTACACGCATTCCCTTGTTGGGGCGTCCCCTGCAAGTGCAGGGAGCCTGACAGGGGGCACAGCGCACCTTGGTCCATGGCCACAGCCTGGCCTCGGTTGGCAGCGCTCAGATCAAGTTCACCGGTTGGCTCACCAAGGCTGGGCTCAGTCCCAGCCTGCGGCTTGTAGCTTTAGGCCCACCGTCCTCGGTGCCCAAGGCCCGAGTTCGGTCGGGAGCTCCCGCAGGGTCTCATACCCGTCATCAAGGCTCGCCGTTGGTCCATGGCTACGGCCTGGCCTCGGCTAGAGGCTCCTAGGACAAGCCCACCATCAATGGCGCCGTGGGCCCATTGCTGGTCGGGAGCTCTCCTGGGGACCGCACTGCCGGACAAGTCTGCGTGCAGCTGGACTCGAAAGAGAACGTTACCTCCGCAGTCCCCCCCCAGCCTGCGAAAGTCGCACGGCGGGGGGGATTACTTCGATACAACGCACCCAACGGGGCACGTCAGTAGGCGGAGCTTGCGTAAGAAATTCTCCCCCAGCATGCACAGCATGCCCCCCCATCAGGGTACCGGATCAGTCCTGGTGCCCAGCAATATGCTCATGACGGGTTCCGCTCCTTTGGCCACAAGAGACCATCTTTGTAAGCCAACAGGCTCGATGCCTGGGAGCATCTATGTTCCCCGTCCCCTTTAAACGGCGCACCCTCCAGAAGGGATACGCTCTACAGTTGCCAGGCCCCCACCCACGTTCGACGGGACCCCCGATACGGCCGTGGAGGGGGAGTCAATGGACATACTCCACAAGGAGGTTATTCGTTCCTCGCCAAAGCGGCGATGCGCTCGGTTCCCAAGGCAGAGGTGCGCTTGGGTTCTACCACAGGTACTTTGTCGTGCCCAAGAAGGACGGCTCCATGCGTCCAGAATTGGACCTTCGGCGTCTCAACGAGGCGCTGAGGAAGTTCCCGTTCCGAATGCTCTCTTTTGCCCGCCTGTTCAACGCGTTGAGACAGGGGGATTTCTTACTTCCGTGGATCTGAAAGTTGCATTCTTCCATGTCCACGTGGTCAGGAGACACAGGAAATACCTGAGGTTCTCCTTCCTGGGGAAGGCTTACGAGTTCTGTGTCTTGCCATCCGGCATGTCTTAAGCCCGCGAACCTTCAAAAGAGCAATGTGCGTGGAGACAGCCTTGGCTCCCCTCCGCGCGAGGGGGATCCGCGTCTTCCTATATCGCGACGACGCTCTCATAGAGTTGGCCGACTCGAGGGTCTGTGCCACGGAACATACCAAGGTGGTGACCGATCACCGGCAAACCTTAGGGTTTTTGGTGAACTGGCAGAAGAGTTGCCTCGTCCCAGCGCAGGCGGCGACCTTCCCGGGGCTCGAGCTAGACTCCCTGCGAGCCTTTCGCCAGAGCGACAGGCGGACAGCAAGCCAAGGACGTTAGGTCTGTGCCCTCGGTGTCAGTGCATCAGTGCACAGTGATGTTGGGCCTAATGGCCTCAGCACTGCATGTGCTCCCACTGGGGAGGCTACACATGCGCCCATAGTCCAAATCTGGTTCCTCAGGCTTCGCCTGGACCCGGCCGGGGACCGTCATCGCAGGGTTCCTCTGACAGGTCAGGCCCGGCAGGCGCTGGCCATATGGGCGGACCCCCGTTACCTCTCAAGAGGCACTCGGTTGGGCCCTGTCCTGCTCAGGATGGTGATTCGCACCGACGCCTCCCTCTGGGGATGGGGTGCGATTTGCGGGCATTTTTCGGCGAACGGCCGGTGGGAGGCTCAGGAGCTTCGCCACATAAACGTGCTAGAGCTGAAGGCGATTCGCCTGGCTCTGTTTCAGGACAAGCCCGCCATCAATGGTGCCGTGGGCCCATTGTTGGTTGGGAGCTCTCCGGGGGACCGCACTGCCGGACAAGTCCGCGTGCGGTCGGACTAGAAGGAGAACGTTGCCTCCGCAGTCCCCCCAGCCTGCGGAGGTAACACTTCCAGCGGCTCACACATGGACACCATGTGCTGATTCGCTCGGACCATACGGCGGCGATCGCCCACCTGAACAAACAGGGCGGTGTGCGGTCAAAGGCGCTGAACCAGTTAGTGGCGGGGATTCACCTGTGGGCGTATCCCCGTCTCCTGTCAGTCTCGGCGGTTTATCTGCTGGGACGGCTGAATTACGGCGCCGACCTGCTGTCTCGAGGCTATCCCCGTCATACGGAGTGGTGCCTCCACCCCCAGGTGGTGGAACAAATTTGGGCCAGGTTTGGTCGTGCCCACGTCGATCTCTTCGCATCGTGGCGCGCAACGCACTGCCCATTGTGGTTCTCGATCCAGGAGGACAGCCCCCCGTTGGGACACGACGCACTAGCGAACGTGTGGCCACGGGAGGGGCTCTATGCGTTTCCACCAATCCCCCTGATCCGTCAGGTGTTGGACAGGGTGAAGGAACAACGCCTCCGGCTTGTTCTAGTGGCCCCGTTCTGGCCTAGGCAGACATGGTTTGCGGTCCTGCTCCTGAACGGGACCAGTTGCTAGCCCAGGGCTTGCCCGATAATGTGGTATGCACTATTCAGAGTGCTAGGGCTGCTTCGACCCGCACTCAGTACACGTACAAGTGGCGGGTCTTTTCGCGTTGGTGCACAAGTAAGGGTGTGGATCCAGTGAACTGCAGTGTGCGACCAGTTCTCTGTTTCCTTCAGAGCCTGCTTGACGCGGGTCAGTCCCTGCAGTCGCTTAAGGTGTACGTAGCCACGATTTCTGCTTGCCACATGGGAATTGAAGGGAGCCCCGTGGGGGCGTGCCCTTGGTCTTGCGCTTCATGACGGGGGCGCGTAAACGGCGGCCGCCGTCGCGGGCGTTTTTCCCAAATGGGACCTGGTTACGGTGCTGGACGGGCTAACGGGTCATCCGTTTGAGCCCTTGGACTCCGCCGATTTAAAGGTTCTGTCCTTAAATACCGCGCTGCTGCTGGCCTTGTCGTCAGGAAAGAGAGTTGGTGACCTGATTGCCCTCTCGGTGCAGCAGGCCTGTATGGTTTTTGGGGATGATGGGCGCAGGGTTACGTTGCGACCTAACCCGGCTTACCAACCCAAGAGTATTAATGCCGGCTATAGGTCTATGGTCATAGACTTATCAGCATTCTGTCCCCCGCCGCTCAGTTCGAGTGAGGAGAGACGCTTGCACATGCTGTGCCCACTGCCCTGTAAGGGCGCTCTCGGCCTATGTGGCCAGGACGCGTTCATCACGCACTACAGACCAGTTGTTGGTCTGCTTTGGGCAGAAGGCCCAGGGTGGGCCCCTTTCCAAGGATCGCTTATCACACTAGATCAGGGGTGGCCAAACTTTTTTGGTTGTGGGCCGCATACAGAAAAATATAAGGAGTCGCGGGCCAAACAATATTAAGCGCGGCAGTTTTCGCGGCAAAAAGAATTGGACCAGAAAACCCAGAATTTTTTTCTTTTCCTGTGCCAACAGGTTAAGACAGAGATAATTTAATATAACATTAGTATTAAACATTAATTCTTTTTTTTTTTTTTTTTAAATAAATAGACAATGTCAGGGTGCCCAAGTATAACCCATTTTCAATGGTTTTAAATTGAAAAAACGAAATGGGGGGAATCCGTTGTTTGTTTTTCAGTTTATTTTTCTTAATGTTTTTGTTTTCCCGATTTTTCCCCCGTTTTCGTTTTCGTTTTCGTTTTAAACTTTGAAACAGAAAAACGGAAAAACTTTTTTAGAAAAAAAACAAAAAACAAAAACATTTTTTTTTTCTAAATTCATGGCGGGCCACTTAAAAACGGGCAGCGGGCCGCAGTTGGCCCGCGGGCCGTAGTTTGGCCAACCTTGCACTAGATAGTGGAGGCGATCGCGTTGGCATACTCTGCCATGGGTAAGATACCCCCGGAGGGTATCAAGGCGCATTCTACGCGAGGTGTTGCGACATCCTCTGCGTTGTTGCGTGGTGTTTCGGTGGAGGACATGTGTGCCGCGGCCTCATGGTCCTCTCATCACACCTTTGTCAGGTACTACAGTCTCGACGTGTCCGGTTCGCGCACGCGGTGCTGTCGGTGGCAAGGAAGTAGTATCGTTGCCACTCTATGTCAGACGGTCAGGCATGAACGTTGCCATACGGCCGTGGTTCACCGACGCCTTTCGGGTCGCCCTGTAGGGTGCTCCCGGCAGCAAGGGCGGTTGAATTTGGCACTAGAGTGAGAGCTTGAGTTCGAAACGAAGTAAAACGTTAGGGTTGTACTACAACCCAGGTTTTACGAGTGAGAACGAGAGCTCTCACTACCCAGCCTTGCTGCGTCGATGCGTCGTTGATTGCGTCGGATCTCAGCTGGCTGGAAGAATGAGTGACGTTTCCTGGGATGACGGGACGTGACGTAGTCACGTGGATCCACGTCAGCCCCAGGGGACACCACGCCACCTACGGGTGGGTGGACGGTTTTAATGTAAAGTAATTTTGTGGAGCAAAATGACAATCTTCCATTGGCTGCGTAAGCAGCGAACTAGGCACTAGAGTGAGAGCTCTCGTTCTCACTCGTAAAACCTGGGTTGTAGTACAACCCTAACGTTTTATTGTATTTCCCCTACAATCTTAACAGTTGCTGCCTTCCGGAAGACTAATAATACAGTAACCAAAATTAGGGATAGGGATATTCATCAATTATCGAAAGTCGATAATTGATCGTTAAGGATTGGAATCGATCCTGTGGCATTTGGATCGATTTTTATTTTTATTTATTTTATTTTTATTTATTTTTTTGACTAGGTTTGGGTGGAATTCGTTCCTCCTCGCCCCACTCCATTGCACAGCCGACTAACGTGAGGTGGAGCTTCATATAGTCTCTAGTTTTCTGGCTGGGCACGGGCCTTTGTGCCAACAAAACTGTTTTAAACATGGGAAATTCACACCGGGGACAGCAGTGTTGGAGAGGAGACACAGTGAAATAAAGAGTTCATTGAGGAGAACACGTTGTCTTTCGTATTTTCTGCCATAGGCATTCATTTTGTAAAAAAAAAAAAATTAGAAAAATTTTCTAAGTATTAATATGATCGATAATCGATAATTGATTGTTAATTTTCACCGATTATCGATTTTGGAAAATTTTCTAAATGAACATCCCTAATTAGGGATGCACGATTATGGATTTTTACAGCCGATAGTATACGCTAACCGATAAATATTCTCCTGGCCGATAACCGATACGATAAACCGATTTCACATGTTTGTCTTTAAAGGCACTGTGTGTGATTTTTTTGTCCACTAGATGTCGCCATTTCAAACCATAACAAAACTTGTTTACCCAAACAATCTCGATCCCACCCACCAGCGCACAGCACTTCCTGGTTCCCCCACCTCCCTCCCTCCCTCCCTCCCAAGCAACGGAGATATAAACAACTATTTTGTGCATAGCCTACCTACTGCAGACGTAAGTACATAAAACAAGCACGAATGCATCTCGGCTATGTATTTGGCTTGAGTAATGACAAATTTCACATGATAGTCATAAACCTTTAGGATATTGACAATAGTCCGCTTGGTAAGACTTATTTGTATAATCTGCTAACCGATCAAAATCCATGTAATGGTTACATGGATTTTGAAAAGGTTACATTGTAACCTAACCTTTTGCATAGCCTGCCCTATTGCTAAGTACAGTTAGGCAAAACGTTGTCTAAAACCAGGTTGACATAGCTAAATTAGGATGATTTCAATTCAATGTTGGGGACATCGCTAGCTAACCACAGCTGTCTGTCAACAGTGAGTAGCTTAGCCTGTGTTTTTGTTCGTCTGCTAATACCAAGACATGGCCAAAATGTATTCATAGTGCAACGCTAGTATTTTCTCATTGTTAGAGTTGTTCAAACTAATTTCAAACGCTTGAATCACTGCTGTATTTTATAGGCAGGCAAACCAAGCTGTATGCCTGAAGCCCAGGCTAGCACCAGTGGGACAAAGAGGAGACAGGGTCGCAGAGAGGAAGGTCGGCTGTAGGACGATAGCAGATCTTGTCGACATCCTGAAGAACCGCATAGCTGATGGAACTGGTCACGTCATCCTGGTGTAGCCCATATTTTAGTTTTGCAAATAAAGTATTTTTTCTGATAAACGAAGTTGTGAAATCAATGTACTGAGAAACATCACATACACTGTCTATTATATAAAGTAGGCTATATATACACAGAAACACAAATACTGGTAGGCACTAGGCTACTGTAGCTAGACACACTCAGCTTTAGGCAAATCTAATGTTACAATGGAGAATAGTGGCCAAGAGACATGGATGAAGTCATATCAACTTTATTGGTGTACAGAAGATTGCAGACAGCAAACATCTAAACATCAAAGATGATAGAACATGTATTATACAGGTTTGCTATAAAAGCACAATTTCTCCATCTCAAATATCATAATGGTGGGTCCACTTGTTTTCTATCTTGTCATCTTCTGGATGACTGGATGACTGGCACCTTGAAAATCAGACAAATGGAAACGTGTTTAGTATTAATTTGAATCATCTATTTTGTAGCTGGTAGATATCAAGGCAGGGTTCCTCCACATTGTCATGAATTAGATACTTTTACCAAACCTTGATTTGTTTGGACGGTGTTACAGCTATTTTCTAATGTAACGTTGCTTAGTGAGATAACAACAAACTGCTAACATTAGCGAAGCTAGCTTTTCTCCATGGCCTTTCTAAGTGTTTACACATTACTATACCGTTCTGCGTCATAGTGACAGCAACTGGACGTAATTATAAACAGAAAATGCATGCGAAATTTGTAATGGGAAGTAACGTTATGTCATTCATGTCAGCTTGTCACCAGAATGTCTGTGTATAAGTTATACACGGACGACAAGCTAATCAAATCCTGCAGGATTTGATTAGCTTGTCGTTCGTACACACTACACTAGCAGTGTAAAGTCATTTGAATAGCCGTGAAAAGCAACAGTTAGCCAAGTGATTACAACATTCACAGAACAAATTCACAATATCGATAACAACTTGTACATTTCGCTATCATGCGTAACGTTACTGAAATGGGACATGCAAACGCGATAACGTTACTTACCACTGTGTACAGGAGAACACGGCAGCTCCGAGTCACTTTGCAGGCCAGATATAGCTGCTCGTAGGGCTCTCCATCTAGTGAAAGCCAGACCGGCAAGGTTGACTCTGGTCTGAGATATTTCTTTTCGGCGGCGATTTGGCTAAAGTATGAAACCGCATAAGGTGGATCACGGAATGTAAAAGTCAGGAATGCCCGCATCAGGGTTCCGCCATCTTGGTCTACAAAATTCTGTTTTGGGCTGTGGGCTGGGAGGGGCTCACTAGGTCGGCTTCTCGGGGGAGGGGTTTCTATGTAAACTGATTCGGGATGTTAGAGGGGAAGGACAGAGGGCCATCACAACACAGGGAGGGGGCGTGGCTTAGTTGTAAACACAGAAATAAATCACTATACCTCCTCTATATATACAAGTTATTGGTTTGGGGATATTTAATAGTGCAGAATCTTACACACAGTGCCTTTAAAAAAATAAGTTCTTAACCTGTAGCCTATTTTATGCACACCTGGGAGAAAAAAAAAGAAAGGAAGAAAGGGCAGATGTAGTGAGCAAAGATGATTTAATATTCCATAGCTCTGACCTAACCAAATCTAACTGACATCACTATTGTGAACACAAAACAAACAACACTTCTGATATAATATAATTGTTTTAGTAAAGTGTATCACTCAATATTCAATACAAAAAATAAAGGCTTTTATAGAAGCGAAAGCCTATAACTGCTTAGTCTGCAGATAAAACACAAAAGGCATAGTAATTTAGACTAACTAAATGGGCCGTCTGAATTTTGCATTGAGGTCAGTTCTATTGAGTGATGGGGCAGGCATGGAAAGCCTCACTATAAGCCATCATGTGTTGTTTCACTTTTTAGTGAAAAATGCTCCCTCTAGATTAAAGAAAGGACACTGTGATGTTGACTGGTGTTTTTTATGTAAATGTACGCATTTGTTTTCCTTATTATTGGTCTCAGTCAGATCATGACTGCCAAGCAGCTAGCTACGTTAGCTTCATATTAGCTTAGGCCTACATGTAACGTCAGCGGGTTGCTTTTGGAGTTAAGACACAAACCCTGGACGTTTCTTTTCAGGTAAAGCATGAGGTTCTCTATGGTTTACGCCAGCTCTGGGAGTATGAAGTGCTTTAAATGCGGGGATGTTTTGTCACAACGAGTTGAGGACCGCTGCCTGTTGAACTATGTACAGGGGCGGCTTTAGCTCAGGAGGTAGAGCGGGTCGGCCAATGACGCAAGGGTTGGCGGTTCGATCCCCGCTCCCTCCCAGCTGCTGTCGTTGTGTCCTTGGGCAAGACACTCAACCCTCGTTGCTCCCGATGGTGTGTAGGCACCCTGCGTGGTAGCCTGCCGCCATTGGTGTATGAATGGGTGAATGTAAACTATCTACTGATTGTAAAGCGCTTTGGATAAAAGCGCTATATAAATGCAGGCCATTTACCATTTACCATGTACGCTAGGCCACGGCCAGCTAACGTTAACGTCATTGACTGTGTGTTAACGCTAAACAAATCCGCTGCCTCCTCCCCACGTTTGGTTTAACATAACACCAGCTCAGACTTTCCCCTAATCTCAGAAACCTTGCGGGACATGTATTGCAACATTTATGTTGGGCTGGTGTCCATGGCTGGGCTACAGACTGGCTACTACTGGGAGACATGCAGCTGCCTGTGTTTGGTGCTTCCGCTAAATAGTCAGTGCGGAAACGAAGCTAGAGAGACAGGTTCCTCTCCTTCCAGCGCTGTCTGCGCCGCACGGGAGTTTAACCTGACGGACTGTTGTGAAACAAAACACTCGGTGTAGCGGAGCCTCTGCGGTTATATAACCGTGACGTTTTAAATCACGGTTAATAGTCAAACCGGTTGACCCCTGCATCCCTAGTAGTACAGTAGTGTAGCAAGAGCTAGCATAGACTGTAGCAACAGCTGAGCAAGAACGCTAGCAAGTAACCAGTCGTCCAGAGCTAGATCCATGGTCCAGAGCAGCAGCAGCATAGCATACAGCAGCATAAGCGGACAACAAGATGGCGGTAACATTTTTCGGAGAGCAATTCAGACACTCCCCCGACTCACGCCCCTTCGCCGCTCCAGATTTGAACAGATATCCCACAATGCTCCAGGAAAATCCATTCATCCAATCAAACATTACCAGTTAGCGCGAGCTTCAAGGCTTCATTTTGCCGTCACGCTCATTATGTCCATGTATTTACAGTCAATGGTAACGACCACCAACACTGCTTACCATGTGTACCAAGGTATTAAAACAATGTGAACGGCGAGAGACTATACATTTTTGATCCCGTTTGAATTGTGCCATGGTCCACATGATGTGCCATGTGACATGTGCCATGGTCCACATACAGATGTTGTCAATTTAAAAGACTAGGTTATCAGAGAACTGCAGGAGGACCCTCCTTCATCTCCCTGTGATACCAGGAGGGGTGTCTGGACCGGCAGTCCAGCAGGCGCTGGAGCACAGCGTCCACGTGGCAGACTTCAGGTGACACTTTGCCAATCTGAGTAGGGGCTCCACCCTTCATGGGCAGGCCTCCCTCTAAAAATTAGCCACCTTCCTGGGGGACCTTGGATCAGCGGACACAGCAAGGTGGGGTTTACTCCATGTACCTTCTAGTCCCCAGAAAAGGTGACGGGATGAGGCCCATACTGGATGGGGGGGCGCTAAACCAGTTTGTGAAGGTGTTACCATTCCGCATGTTGGGTACCATGGACGTCCTGAGGGCGATCGGGCAGGACGCCTGGTTCACCTCGATCAACCTTGAAATGCACATATTTTCAGTTAGGCTGGACCCATACTGGCGGTGGCATCAACGGTGGTCCCGCTGGGCCTCCTGCACGGCCTGTGCCTGGACCCCTGCCGGCAGAGTCACAGGATGGTTCCTGTGTCCAGACGGTGCTCCCTCAGCCACAGTCAATGGAGGAGCTGGCAATATCTGCTCGAGAGTGCCCCCTTAGGGGCAATCACCTCTTGGAGAGAAAGGTGACCATGGAGGATGGTGGTTTGGCGCCACATGGTGGCGAGGGGGCTCTGGAGTGCACAATGGTGACAGGAGCACATAAATGTACTCAAACTCTGCGCCATTTTCCTGGCTCTCACACAGGGCTTTGGGGTATCCCTTTGGGGCAAATGTGTCCTTGTTAGGTGAGACAGCACCTCAGCAGTCTGCTACGTAAGTCACCAGGGTTGTCAACCTCTTCGCATCAGAGGCCTCCACTCATTGCCGTCTGTGGTTCACAGGGCCGCTGGGGCAACATGTGCTGGCCGATGCTATGCAGGGTCCAGAGGGACGGCCACAGCATGCTGCTGTACTGGCCCAGAGCACTCTGGGTTCCTGTGCTACTCAGACTCCTCAATAGGGAGCTCTGGGCTTTGCCAAGGAGGCAAGACCTACTATCGCAGTTATGTATCCATGACCAGAGCGCATGAAGCTGTATGTATGACTCAGCGGTGGTGCGGATCGTCCTGAATGCCAGGTCGTCCTTCACCAGACAGGCATATGCCAATGAATGGAAACTCTTAAGCGAGTGGTGTGAAGCCTGGAACACAGATCCTAACTGGTAGTCTTTGCCCAATGGCAATGTTGTTTCTATAGTCCCTACTGGATGCTGGCTGAGCAGCCGCCACCATTAGGGTTTATGTAGCCGTGATATCGGCTCAGCATGTTGGGGAAGGTCACTGAACCTTTGCTGCGCTGAACATCGTGGACCATTTCCTGAGGGGGGCTCTGTGGGAACAGCAGGTAAAGAGATTCCCTTCATCGGACTTGCTGCTGAGGTGCTTGAGGGCTTCTGCCAGCCCCTGTTCACGGCTCTTGGACAGGTGGATCTGAAATGGCTGTCAGTTAACACTGCGCTGTTGTTGACCCTCGTCTCAGCACACAGGCCTGGTCTGTATGCGCTGGAGAGCCGATGGGTCAGGAGTGGTCCTCTGGCCCAAACCCTCCTTTTTATCCAAGATGCTGTGCCCTGCTTTTGCCAATCAGGGCATTGAGCTAGCGGCATACACCCCGGCCAGGGGTCCAAACTCATCCACCCTTGCAGCCTCGTGGGCTCAAAAGTCGCTCATCCAGATCGTGACTCTTCTCGTCCCTGCGGCCACAATGGTGGAACGAGCTCCCCCCTTCGGGAAGGATGGCCGAATCACTGCCCATCTTTCGGCGATGACTAAAAACACCTTTTCAGGCTCATGGGCGGAGTTTATGGGGGTCCAGGGAGGCCAGAACCCAGTAAAAAGAAAATGTCATGTCATGTCATTGTCAATGTCTGGCTGAATATGATAAAAAAAATTATATCCACTTTGACAAGCATCACAGGTATCTCTTTGCTAAAGCTGTGACAGGGGGCCACTGACAGGCCAAAACTCTATGGGCTCTATCTTTCCAACAGCGGTAATTTTGCATTAGCGCCCATTTTGCGCTGGAATAGCGCCGCGCAAAGCAGGGCCGGCGCCAGGATGAAATTACTTAGGGGTTATAACTGGGGAGGGGGCTGATATTTTTATATCGTAAAACATAGGTTACATACCTGCTATGCCTATTTCTGGAGTTTTTAACCATAATAACCTCTGAAAAGCACAATAACAACACAAGAAAGACTACTATTCAAAATCAAATAAAACATTTATTTCACAGCAGCAGATTAAGGCATTAATAGAGCTGAGCTTTGCATAACGTGAAATGCGGGATCTGTCTGGAGCACTCTGAACATATATGTCTATGAAAAGTCATAGAATAAACAATTGCTGCAAAAATCAACAAAAATATACAACAAAATAATAGCCAGTCAGTGCCAGGTTCATTAAATTAAAGAAATAAAGTGATCAGATGCGTTGTCTCCGTCTCTGCTCATGGCATGCTGTGTGCTTGGGTGCAGCTGATTTCTCTGTGTGTGTGTGTGTGTGTGTGTGTGTGTGTGTGTGTGTGTGTGTGTGTGTGTGTTTTAATCACGTCATGATCACTACAACATGCAGTGAGGTTCAAATTTAATAAATAGCTACATCTCTGGCACCAAAGCACAGGAAATAGCGCTTCACTGCCAATTCTGAAACAACAGAGCTATGTTTATAGGGGGTAGCCTACATCAACTTAAACTGATCAAATTTGATGAAGACTGCAGAAACAGCAGCCGAAACATGTCAGGTACAAACATTGCCTAAGTGGCCTTTATAGATTAACTATTCTAAAAAAAAAGAATAATAATAAAGTGAGGGGGCAGAAAATTGAACGGAGGGTGCAAAGCCCCCTGGTGCCCCCTCGTGGCGCCGGGCCCGGCGCAAAGCCCTAATTGTGGGCGTGTCGGCCCGCTGCGCTTCACGTCATCTCAGCGCAAACGTCCATAGGCGTGTTTATGCCCATAAAGGATTCACAAGGTGAGATCACTCCCCTTAAAAGCCACAGCGTCATCGCCATCACGTCACCAGCTTCTTTCTTGCTGAGAGCAAGCAGAGAAAGAGAGAGAGAAAAGAGAGAGGGTGAGAGAGAGAGAGACAGAGACAGAGCGAGAGAGAGAGGGCGGGGAGAGAGAGAACGAGAGAGGGAAGAGAGAGAAGGCCGCCGCGCAATTACGCAGTGATGTCCATACGTTCATATCGGCTATAACATAGGCCTACACATCTAAAAATATTTGTTTCTTTAATAGGGTAGGAATGTGTGAGATTTTACTTCTAGCCTATTTCAATAGCCTGTGTCAGAATTGTCCACTCTGGTTAAGCCGACTGCGGTCACGCCATCCGCGCTGTGGAGAAGCTGGTCTTGCATGCGTGCAATTGCAGGGAAAGAGGTTACTGTACTGGCCGGACACTACGGGTCGGTGCCCTGGGTGCTTTGGGCCGGCCAGGGTGGGCAGAGGCAGCTTGGCACAACATCTTCACAACTTTCTCAAAAGCAATCTACTGTTACCTCACACCACAAACCTGTATGGTCGGGAATTATGTAGCCTAATAAAACCATGACAAATGAATTCTCATTTTTAAATCAAGGTGTGTTTTTTCTGCAATGTAGGCTATAGTTGAAAATAGGGATGTTCATTTTGAAAATTTTCCAAAATCGATAATCAGTGAAAATTAACGATCAATTATCGATTATCGATCATATTAATACTTAGAAAAATTTCAATATACGGTATATATATATATATATATATATATATATATATATTTTTTTTTACAAAATGAATGCCTATGGCAGAAAATACGAAAGACAACGTGTTCTCCTCAATTAACTCTTTATTTCAATGTGTCTCCTCTCCAACACTGCTGTCCCCGGTGTGAATTTCCCATGTTTAAAACAGTTTTGTTGGCACAAAGGCCCGTGCCCAGCCAGAAAACTAGAGACTATATGAAGCTCCACCTCACGTTAGTCGGCTGTGCAATGGAGTGGGGCGAGGAGGAACGAATTCCAGCCAAACCCAGTCCAATTTTTTTTTTTTTTTTTTTTTTTTTAAATACCTAATTAAAAAATCGATCCAAATGCCACAGGATCGATTCCAATCCTTTAACGATCAATTATCGATTTTCAATAATTGATGAAAATCCCGAAAATCAACATGGCATTCCGAGGAGAGAAGAGTGTGTGCAGGCGCGAGGAGAGTGACATCCATGCCGTGCGTAAATGTATCCAAGCAAGGATTTCCTGCACTACACGGAGAATACTGTCTGCGCTCAGGCGCACGCCTGGCGTAGTGGGGTTGTTTGCGCTAAGACCAGCTATTTGCTGGTGTTAAAATTGAGAGCACCCAAGGCCCTTTTTCTAACACATTGCGCTGGAACGCCTATTTTGGAACGGGCAACGCCCAAACCTCTCTTTGCGCTCGGCACATACCGACGGTATCTTCCCCACAGCGCTAAATGACACTTGCGCAAGACACATGATAGGCTAGAGGCCCACTGACACGCCTGGGCCACGCCTACACCTGTTTCATCCCAGCGCAAAACTGGATGGTGGAGGCAGACGATAGCTTCCCAGCAAGCAAAATTACGTCATGGTAACGTTGTGATGACGTATTTCAGTGACGTCCAGGACATGGCCAAATCACATGCTGGTTTGGGGATGATTTAGATGTCTACGCGGGAACGTCAAGCTGACGTCGAAATATGACCATTACCATGAATGGGCATGTTCAGTTATTCTGCTATGTACACAGTGTATATTCAGCAGATTTATATGTAAAGCTATAATTATGTCCAGATTAACAATTTATGCTACATTTTCAAAAAATATAATAATGCTGTGAGTGGGATTCCGGCCGGCTTCTACCACTACACTATCTGTTCACTGAAAGATTCCGCTGTACATTGGAGTAATATAGCCTACCGTTTCAAAACATGGACCCCTTGTTCTTTTTATACCGGTATGGAGTCGGGACAGTTTTAATAAAAACGAAAGCTAATTTAATTCAAACCTTAATCTGGAACTTGTTTTTTATTTAAAACGTTGGCGTCAAGTCTTTGTGGATCGCACATCACAGTGTAACCGTCTACAATCTGTGTAAACAGAACCCCGAAACACATTAACGCACAATGCTACAGCATGCAACTCCCAACTCAAATGTATAGTTTACGCCTCGCAGTGTATTTTCTCTCTTTCAAAACAATCTGGCAACACGATATGCAAGTGAGACAATTGGATTCCCCCGCAATTCATCTCCTTGTAGTCCCACTTCCACGAATAAACAGTTTGTTAATCAGCGCAGATTGTCCAGTGTCCACATGCAAGTGCTGATCTCTCTGATTTTGGATAAAATAAAAAATAGCCCAGGCTGAGAAATACGTGATTGATTGCAACCATTTAGTTATCCTCATGGATATTTCAGTGGTGAGTGAAATTAGTTGGATAGTGATACAGTGATAATCTGGGCCAGATCTGACTCGTCATGATATGACTTGAGCTGGCCCTGATGGGGCTCTCTCGATTCGTCCCGGGCCCGTCCGTGCTTGCTGGGTTAAGACACTGGGAAGATAGCAATAAGAGGCGTGCAAACGCAGCGCAAACGATAGCGCCGTACGACGATAGGCCCTTGTCTTTCATACTCATATGTCATCTTCCCCACCCCCAAAAAAGCCTTCAAAACCCACCTTTTGTTGCTTTTGACCTATAATCTTTTTTCTCTCTCCCCCTTATCTATTTTAATAATTTCTCTCTTTATTAAAGTTGCTTTATCGTGTGTTTGTAAAGTGTCTTTGGGTCAAAAGCAACAGTGAAGCGCTATATAATCTAAATGTACATTACATGTAAATGTAGTGTACATCATTACATTACTAAACATACAATAATGAGTATTAATGTTTTGTAATTCTACTCATATTCTAATATTTCTTATATTTCCATTCTTATACTTAACAATAATTACAATAATTACTATTATTAAAGCAGCTACGAGCAAGATTTTCGATTGTTATTAAACAGTCTAAATTTAATATCGATGCATCACATCTTATCTCTAATAGTAGACGAGACCAACGCCGAGTAGTCTCGCTTGAACCCCGAGTGAATCGGCCAGTGTTTTTTTTTTTTTCCCCCCCATTTTTTATCCCATTTTTTATCCCCCATTAGTGCTCATTTTATCTCAATCCTGGTTGCTACTCTCTCCTCTGCCGATCTTGGGAGAGCCGAGACTGGCTCCATGCTTCCTCCGAGACATGGGCAGTCACAAGGCCGCTTCTTTTCACCTGCCAGAGGAAGCTTCACCGGTAGGACATAGCACGTGGGAGGTTCACGCTATTCCAACCAGTTCCCCTCCCTCTGAACAGGCGCCCTTAATGATCAGAGGAGGAACCACATTAGCAACCAGGATGTTGCATGTTTTTGTGAAGGGGGTTCCTATATGAAGGAAACCCCCGGGAGGCACGGGGAGAACATGCAAACTCCACACAGAAAGGCCATTTTGCCGACCCCACCCGGGCGGTGGGCACTCGAGGACATGCGGTGTGTGGACGGGCACGCATTCCTTCAGCGTTCACCTCGTCCCCAGGTGGGAATCGAACCCACGACCTTCGAGCTGTGAGGCGATAGTGCTAACCTCTGCACCACCGTACCTCCCGAATCGGCCAGTGTTGTCTTGACGATTAGTCTGTCTGCGGCCGGGGCAGATCAGGAAGTGAAATTAAACGGTTTGCGGCAGCCACTTCGGCCATAACCACAAAATAACAAAATTACTTCCAGACAAACTTTTAGAATATAACGAGAGATGTTCGCGAGAGTAGCAAGCCCCTGCATGGTGTTCTCTGTGTTTATGGTCTGTTGCTAGGCAGAGCGAAACGGTTGAAGGCAGGCAGCTGCTGTAAACCGTTTCGTTTAACTTCCGGGTTTATCCAGCCCGCCGGTAGACAGACACAGACTCTATAATCATCAAGAGAGCAATCTCCGATTCACACGGCTTTGGTCTCAGCTAAAATTATAGGTAAGATGTGATGCATCAATATTATAATTATACTGTTTAATAACAATCGAAAATCTTGCTCGTAGCTGCTTTAATACCACTAACAATAATAATAAAACAACAATAACAATAATTATTATTTTATTATTATTATTAGTTGTAGTAGTAGTAGTAGTAGCAGCTTATAATACTACTTTATTATTCAGAGACTAATTGTTGTAATTATTGTACAGTAATAATTCCTCTAAATCTGGTTTCAAACTGCAAAAAAAAACATTTCCCTGGCCAGCAAAGTCCCCCCCCCCCCCCTTCCTTGCAGCCCTGTCTGGTGGCCCCCCCAAGTATAAAAGTCAAACTCCGCCTATGTTCAGGCTCCACCTGCGCCCGTCTTGAATTAACATCTTTCTCTCTCTTCTAAAAAAAAATCCAACTAATGTGACTTATTCCTTCTCAAACTACTTTCTACAAGTGCTAGTCTATTCCTTCAAAAACTCATAGCTGTCATAGATTGTGTTGCATAGTTGCTTTCTCTACTGTTGACAGAATGTGATATTGTTTGTTGCTTTTATAAAAGTGTCTGCTGAATGACGTAATGTAATGTATGTAATGTGTCGGGCACGTTGCCTGAAGCAGCACAGCTGTGGCCAGTGAGGACTCTTCAGTATCTGGAGGTGACGGCGGGCTTCTGTCACTACAAAGGCTTCTGCCTGTTAGTTTGCTTGGGCGGGTCCAGGAAGGGCGCCGCCTTGTCGAAACAGGGGCTTTTCAAATGGATTGTGGAAGCCATCGCTCAGGCATACAGGTCCATGGACCTACCTGTTCCTTCTGATGTGAGGGCCGCAATATTTCTTCCCCCCAGGATGGCGAAAGCATGACCCACCCATGTCTGCCTCTGATTGGCCTAGGCTAGCGTCAAACGTTGTTCATCCAATCACATTCGCTTGGCTATCCTGCATCTCTTTCTACAGTCTGTGGTCAGACAGATTCACTTGTTAGCATGCATGAAAGACGGCAGTGTTTATATATTTTTTTATAGTCTGGTCTGTGGTTAATAACGCTGTCGCTACTCTGACAGTGCACATATATGTAGCCTATAGCCTATATAGACATATATATATTTTTTATGATATAAGATTCATGAGAATCGATCAAGGGTGATATAGTGATAAAACAAAATAGGCTCAATAAGCAAAGTGAACTTTAATTCAGCTTATTGGCTCAAGAGTAACATTTGAATTGAATAAATAATTAGAGGAAACAAAGTTTAGAGTGACAACAAAAATAACGGGCCCCGTGAGTTAAATTGCCAGGAATCCCTTGTCGCCAAAACATCAGAGGCCCTATCTTCCCAAATGTGCTAATTTAGCGCTTGCGCCCATTTAACGCCGTGCGCAATGCAAATTAGGGGCGGACACAAGCGCATGCCTGTGATAATTGTACTGGGCATTGGCTGCCACAAGCCAAAGCAGGCGTTTCAGCGCTAAAATGTGGTGATAGATGGCATTATGCTATCGTCAGCAGCGCGCAATTACTTTGCACTAAGCTTTGAAAAGGACCTCTTATGCGCAAATACCTCTCTGCGCTGGGTCGCGCACCATAATCTCCGTGCAGCGCAGCGCAGTGCAAAAAATAATTCCTTTTGGATATGTCATTACGCACAGCCTTGACATGCCAGGACATCAAATGATGCTGCTAAAATTGGGTATTGGCAGATAATTCAGTGAGGCAATCAACTATAACTCACTGAGAAACTTTTATCACATCGCAAAGAGGGAAATTAATTGAGAAAACTTGTTGGACAATGGACATAGGCTATTTACCTTCATAACCACCCGGAGGGTCGTTGGCACCACAGACGATCTGTCATAAGCTCTCTCTGTCCTCGCATGAGTGAGTACACTCTATTACGCATGGAGAGAATTACAGCATATTGCACGCCTCGCGCAAACAGCCATTGCGAGACGGGAATCTGATTGGTTTTGATTGACGTAATGCCCAGCCTTGCCTGGCCACGCCTGTGAATAGTTCTGGTAGTTAAGACCGCCCAAATCCCATTTGCGCAGGCATTTTGGGGCACAGATGATTTTGGCACGGCTCTAATTTGCGCTTGCGACACGTGCCGTGAACCTTTCCGCATCCCGGCCGAGAATTGCATCCCCAACATATTTCGGGGCTGTTTTAACTTAGAAATCAGGGAGGTCACGTCTAACAGTCAATTATATCACTTTTAAACAGTTAAATTTCTGTATAAATCATTACAAGTACGCTCCCGTGAGGTGGGGATGCTGTTTTTTTGCTGCTGGGCGGGGGAGCAAAACTCGGCAGAACACTGGCAGATGGCGCAAGGCGGAATGCTATCTTCCCTGCTATAAGGCACGCGCAAACAGGTGCGCAAGCGCTATAAGGGGATAGCGCCTGTCGGAAGATAGGGCCCCAGAGTCCTAACATTGGTAGCCCAGTAATAATGCCTAAACACTGGTAAGCCCCCCCAAGTTCCCCCCCTAGGGCACAGCGGACAGGCCCCCCGACCCACCAGAGGAGGTACTAGTGCAGTGACCAGGACCAGGACAGAGAAAGAAAACCTATTCAGGATGAACTCTGTCTGATCAGGATGAATAATGGATGACAAATGTTTATTTAGCTGGGTAGCCAGCGTTTTAGTGATTACCTTTCTGTCAAAATTCTGGAGCGCTAGAGGTCTGTAGCTGGCCGGATCAGCTTCATCCTTCCCCTTTTTTTAAATGAGTGAGATGTTAGCTTCATAATGTTTTAGGCAAGACTTTGTCCTTCACAGAGTTAGATGCCTTTCTGAGGAGGAGTGGAGACCTTTTGTTTATCATTTAAAGTCCCTGGAAACCAAAACCCACAAAAACCTTCTAACTATTCAATTTAGGGTCTTATGTGAGTAATTGTGTGCCTCAGAAAGTAGGAGACATTAGTTTCAACCCAAACCCCCAAAATCGCCACTTTTCTACAAGGTCTGGATTTCCACTTCCTCATTGAAGAGAGCGGTGCGCGCGGTGCTAAAATGAATGATCTTATCACGTCATACGATTTAATCAAATCACACGCACGCACGCGCACACACACACACACACAGTAGCGCTGTGCACTCGCAGCGGCAGTCTCTCTTCCTCTCTGTCAGTATGCGCTGAGCAACGAGCGAACACACACACACACACACTCCATCTCTCTTTCCTTCTCTCTCTCTCTCCGTTTCCCTCCCTCTCTCTCTCGCTCTCTCTCTCTCTCGGAGGAGACCTGCAGTCCTGCACGCACACACACGGGACACGCCCACACAGTCCGCGGGAGAAAATACACTCTAAAATCGAATTGATTCTCATGACTTTTGTCATGACTGTCAAACCTAAATTTATATACTTTGCGACATTCATCATCGTTCAAATTTGGCTGGTGGCTTATTAACATAGGTTCCTGTGATGTGATGAACTCAAAATGCTAAATAATAAAAAAAAAAAATCTGGTTTCCAGGGACTTTAACTCATTGAGTGCCAATGACGACAATCGTCGTCAATTGCTTTAGTAACGTAGAGTGCCAATGACGACGATTGTCGTCAATTGCCTTTTTTGACGGTGGGACGTGGATCAAAGCCTAATATATATATATATTTGGGGCATGTTGAATGTGTATAACCTATTTTACAGAACCCTTAGGTGGCGACAGTGCTCTCCAGATTACAGAAAGGCGAGGAAAAAACAGAGAAGAAGTCGTTGGGGAAACGGAAATCGCATCGCATCCGTATGCATCGATATGCATGAAGCATAACGTTAGCTGTGCCTGCAGCAGCCAATCTTCTGCCACAATTGAGCTCCTCCGTGTCCGCTGCGACAGCCCATCCGCATGATCAGCCGTGGAGTTGTTATTATTCTCAACTGGAAGCATGGGAGCCGGTGACAAACACACGCGGAACGCTGTAAAAAAGCTGGATGTAGCGCACCCTTCACTGTGCACAGCAAACGCAGCAGAAAGCCACCAGAGACACTCCCACGGAGGAGGGGTTTGCAGTTGGGGGGGCACACAGAGCAGCACACAACACTGACCCAGACAGACCCAGACAGCAGGACAGGATTGGCAAACGCAAGCCAGAATATCCGATGCCCACCAGCAGCAAATCAAGACCAGCAAGAAGCTGCAACCAGCAGCGCACGCAGGGGCCAGCGCTGCTGGTTGCAGCTAAAAAATATTATTCTGCCAAACAAAATTCCCTGGCCTTCACTGTTTTATTGAAGGAAATTATTTTTGAGGTGTGACTACATCAGAAAATATTAGCTTCAGAGTCAGTGATGTGCTTGAAATGTTTAATTTCACAAAAGGCTCATTATCTCAGCTTCTAGAAAAAAACGGCTGTTTTTGGTTAAATCAAGCTATCTTCTCCGGCTGATAACTAAAGAACGGAAAATGATATCAATAAACCTGTTTTTGCTGATGATAGAAGAGAGTCTCATCATTCTTTTTGCGTGTTCGGTGTTTACATAGTAATATCACACAATATTCTGTGGGCCTCGAGAAATCACTGAAAACGCTCTGAAACTCTGGCACTGGGAGCGTCCGTTCTCCAAAAGTGGCTGGCACTCAATGAGTTAACATATCTTATCTCTGTCTGGTTTGTTTTCAGCTTCACTCAGAGAGAAAATGCCTTCCACATCAGAGGAGCATCTCACCTGTCCTGTCTGCTGTGACATCTTTAAAGATCCTGTCATCCTGAAATGTAGCCACAGCTTCTGTAAAGCCTGTCTGCAAAGATGGTGGACAACGAAACGCGTGCGAGAGTGTCCAGTTTGTAGGGCTACATCTTCACAGAGAAAACCACCATGTAACTTGGTGTTGAAGAACATGTGTGAGGCCTTCTTACTGGAGAGAGATCAGAGAGCTTCAGCAGAGTCTGAGCCTCTCTGCAGTTTGCACTCTGAGAAACTCAAGCTCTTCTGTCTGGACCATCAGCAGTTTGTGTGTCATCGCTGTCTGGATTCAGAAACACACACCAACCACACAATCAGATCCATTGATGGAGCTGCACAGCATCACAAGAATAAACTCCAGGAATATCTGAAGACTTTAAAGGAGAAACTGAAGATGCTTAAAGAAGTTAAAGGAAACTGTGATCAAACAGCAGCACACATTAAGGTCCAGGCCCGACATACAGAGAAGCAGATTAAGGAGGAGTTTAAGAAGCTTCAGCAGTCCCTTCAAGGGTTTCTACAAGAGGAAGAGAAGGCCAGGATCAATGCACTGAGGGAGGAAGAGGAGCAGAAGAGTCAGACGATGAAGGAGAAGACTGAGGGTCTGAACAGAGAGATAGCAGCTCTTTCTGACACAGTCAAAGCCATAGAGAAGGAGCTGGGAGCTGACAATGTCTCTGTCCTGCAGAACTACAAGGCTACAGTGGAAAGAGTCCAGCGCCCCCTGCTGGAGGATCCACAGCTGGTCTCAGGAGCTCTGATAGACAAGGCCAAACATCTGGGCAACCTGAGCTTCACAGTCTGGGACAAGATGAAGGAGATGGTATCCTACACTCCTGTGATTCTGGACCCAAACACCGCCCATCCAGCATTCAATCTGTCCGAAGATCTGACCAGTGTGCGATGGGGAGAGACACAGCAGCTTCCTGACAATCCAGAGAGGTTTGACAGAGATATATCAGTCCTGGCCTCTGAGGGCTTTAACTCAGGAACTCACAGCTGGGATGTTGAGGTTGGAGACAGTCCATTATGGGGACTGGGTGTGTTAGCAGACTCTGTCCACAGGAAGAGAGGCCTATGGTCTGGATTATGGGGAATATGGTTCTATGATGGTAAATACAGAGCAATCTCCCCATCGGGTCCAAACACTGATCTCACCATGAATAAGCTCCAGAGGGTCCACGTGAGACTGGACTGGAACAGAGGAGAGCTGTCATTCTCAGATCGTGATACTAAAACACACATACACACCTTCACACACGCCTTCACTGACAGACTGTTTCCATTGTTCACCACTGGGGTTCATGGAACTCCTCTGAAGGTAATACCAGTGAAGGTCTCTGTGATAGAACAGCCCAGTTAGAGAGAGAGAGAGAGAGAGAGAGTGTGTGTGTGTGTGTGTGTGTGTGTGTGTGTGTGTGTGTGTGTGTGTGTGTGTGTGTGTGCATATGTGTGTGTCTGTGTGTGTGCGTATGTGTGTGTCTGTGTGTGTGTGCGTATGTGTGTGTGTGTGTGTATGTGTGTGTCTGTGTGTGTGTGTGTGCGTGCGTGCGTGCGTGTGCGTGTGTGTGTATCTCTCTGCGAGGACAAGCCATTGTCCACCATGACAGGAACCTTCTGCACAGTGAACTCACACCTAATTTTGATTTTAAGTTGTATCCGTTTGGCTGAGAACAAAAATCCAGTTTATTCGATCTAGTTTCATTTTGAAATAGATATATATTTGTGTGTGTGGGTGTGTACTTTGCCAATTCCCCCTGTTTTCCCAGTCGTTGGTCCACCCCCTCTGCCGATCTGGGGAGAGTTGCAAATGCTTCCTCTGATACATGTGCAGTTACAAGGACTTCTCACTGACACCCCGGAGTTTCACCAGCAGGACGTAGCGTGTGGGAGGATCACAGGGGACAGGCCCCCCGACCGACCAGTGCAGTGACCAGGACACATACCCTTTAGCCCGATTCCCAGACAATTAACCAAGCCGGAGGTAACACGGGGGCTCGAACCTGCGAGCCTCTGGTAGGTAGGCAGGGAATCTATTGCTGCACTCCCCGGACTACCTGTTTATTTTATTTTGTATTATTTTTATTATTATATATTTTTTTTGGGTTACCTGTTTATGATAAGTAGAAACAGAGCACACTGAACTGGCATCACTCATCTCTACCGTGCCTCTGGCTTGCCCTCGAGGTCTCGCCCTCTTCTCAGACACAGCTCTACTGGCATGCTCTTTGTGCATGCACAGTTGAGCAAGTGAACAATTCTGGGTCGTGCCAACTTTTTGCCCAATTATATTAGTAGGATGTTTTAAAAGCATGCATCAGATTGTTTTCTTCTTTTTGTGAAGAAACGTGTTAAAGGGATGATAGTTCAGTTTGTTTGAAGTGGGGTTGTATGAGATACTTGCATACTGTCAGTGTTCTACATGCAGTAGAATGCAGCTGGCGCGCTCCCAGTTTGGAGAAATGGAGACCAGCTGCGTTAGGCAAGTAGAGCTGTCTGCTGAGTGTGAAGGAGGCCATGAGCAAGAACGAGATAAACAACAAACACAACACAACAAAATGCTTCTATACTGCTCACCTGGCATAATAAAAGTCTCCACAAGCCCTGAGATGCCACGTTGAAATGAAAATACATCATTTACACCCTGTTTTGCTATGCACCTAAGGGCATGCTCCCCTCTGATAGTTGTCACAGAAAAATTGACAGCAAAGAGTGGATAAACTGTTTTGAACGTCACACAGCCCCTGCAAAATGACTAGTTTCACTTCAGAATTGGATAAATTCGGTCTGATAACATTTGGAAGGTCTAGAAGAGCTGCACGACTTAATTGTTTATCCTCATTCAAGTGAGCAGAAGACTAACCCGGAAATTAGCTGGCTAGGCCCGGCATAATTCTGTGCACAGTGTGGGAATGTCCCCGGATGATGGCAGATTGAAAACTCAGTTCTTCTGTGGAATAGAGAGAGAGTTAATCAGCATTGTGGGAACTCATTTGGGCTTGAATGCAACCTATGTTCATTTATACAGTATCTAAAAGTTACACGTTCTAGCAGTAATACACTTTAGGCTTATTTGATGTTTTCTGTGTGATTATTTTTAGATTGTCTATTTGTTTTTTGTTTTCCATTTTTTGAGCAATACTATTTGATTTGTCAGAATAGTACTCTGAACAAGCCTTTTATGCTTCCTTTCTCTAAAGTGCTGTAACTACTGTCTTTTTTTCTACTTGAAATGTTTTTATATGCTCATTTTGTTCAACTAAACTACTAACATGGCAATAGAGGTTGCACATTCCAGCATAAACAACTGGTATCGATCATCCATCAGGATGAGGACTACTAATGAACAAAGAAATACTAATGGAATACACACAATCACCCACCCCCAACTTGCACACATATGGAAACACACCCCTAACTTGCACATGTATGGAAACACACCCCTAACTTGCACACATAATATAACACACAATATATACATTTGGAGTGCCAGAATGCTCTGATTAATCAGACTAAAAAGAGTCTGTCACCATTGTATGAGACTGGAATCACCATGATGGAGGAACTGCTGTGACAGTTTCCAGAGTTTCAGTCCTCTCATTCTCTGACACTAACCTAACATTGCCAGATGGGGGCGGTATTGTTTGTTTTCACAAACCAATCCAGCTTGCTTGCAAGGTTACTCTGACAGGAATGCCATAAATCTCCCCACATTCTTGTAAAAACTTTCAAATATCTTAACACACTTCCTCTTGGCTCACCCTCCCCAATATAAAACACTACTTTTGGGCACCGCCGCAGTGGTAGTCTGGAATCCAGTCATGAGTCCTGATTGAAATGTTAATCACATTAGAAACACAAGTTACATATGAGTCAACTTGGTGAAGGCTTTACAGCCACATAATTAGACCACAAAGGTTTATTTGATGTCCTATGTTAGTGTGCCATATAAGTTTGAATACAAGTTCACAGGTTATGTTTTTTTTTTCAGTTGACAACAGTAATCAGTGCAGATGTAAAACCTCTGTCTATTATTAGGGTAAAGGAATCATTCCCCTTTTGTATTCCTCCGCCCGCTATTCTCTCCCTCAGCCCGAGGTGAAATCTTCTCAAACGAATACATCGCTAAGTTATCTGCTAACGTTAGCATGTCTGACCCAGATTGGAAACGTTTGGGTGGTAATCCATCAAGGCGGATAAAGGAGAAGCCAGGGTTATTTTGATAAATCGCTATTTAAGTGAGAGTTCTGTTCTATTAATGTGGCTTATAATTCCCTACTCGGTACCCAAGGTTCATTGACCCATAGCCTACTGTGGTCTGCGTTTTACTGTTGCCAATTTATTTCCTCATTTCATTGCAATTTCCCCATCATAGCCTCCTTATTTTGTTTCATTGCATCTCATGTGTTTTTTTTCTATACTTTCAAAGGCCTACCTCATTCTGGTGATCAATCTGTGTCTTATGTTACTAATTTCATTGGACATGCTTGATTATAGTTAAATAAATATTCAAATGTATTGCAGATAATATTGGGCTACATAGTCCTTAGCTTGCTCCTTGCTATTCGTGTTGCTGTAAGTTAACTCCAGGGTTCATGACAGAGTATTGGGAATGGGTGGAGTTCAGATATTGGCAGAGTATATGGATGGAAAAAGATCTTGAAGCTTGGTATTCTTAAAGAGCCCAACACCAAATAGGGCAGCTATTGTCTAGAGGACATCATGTGTATCCCGTCAGTTACAGGAAAGGACTCATTCAACCTGCCTGTTCTCTTTCTTCCTTGAAAGGAAAAGTCAACCCAAACAGTAAAAAAAATAGGCTTTATATATTTTTTAATGATTTTCAATTATGCAAAACAGCTCTAATGGGCCTCTTTTGTAAAACATACTCATGCACTAATTGTGTATCAAATTCAAGCTAAAGTTGTGATTTATGGACATTTGAGCTGGGTGCCAAAACAGTGATGATACTTTTCTTTGCATACGATCCAGAGATCCACTTATTCAGTGTGATGGTCTGCAGTCTGAGGGTCCAAGGCAAAATGCTCAGCAGATCAGCAGGTTGTCAGTCTTCTCCACTCCAGGGAGCACAGCAAACAAACGGAAACAGAAACAAGACATCTGAACCACAAATTCTTTCAGCCATACCTGTGGTGCTGCACTCATTCATTTAGGGTGTGTCTCGAACATCAAAAAGAGCTTTTTTAAGCTACAAACAAAAGGACAATCCAAGCACTCCAAATATAAAAATATAACCACCAGGAAGTAAATATTTAAGAAGCATTTATTGTAGGCTAGTGGCTGAATCATTAGAAATGCCAACATTTTTCGACCCTTAAATGTTGGTGGGTCAGGGTAGTATGCTATGCCTTCTGCATGTTCATCTCCAAGATTGGATTATGATGAAGAAGGGGGAGGGTCCATAGTGTAGTATTTTAAATTAAATCCAAGTTTTTTTTAAAGGTTTGGTCTGAGTGAAATGTTATGTGGTCTCTCCTGTTTCTAAATATATCTGAACCGTTTGGGTTGACCAAGTAAAACTATTTGTATAAGCATTTTACGAAATGTCTATGAGAAAATAAATGGGGGATGAAAATCTCTGGTTCTGTAGCATCCAGTGTTGGGGGTAACTCATTACAAAAGTAACATATTACATGTAATATATTACTTTTAGCAGTAACTCAGTAATATAACATTACTTATAGGATTTCAGTAATACCAGTTACTTTGTCAAGTAACTCAAGTTACAAATTTAGTTAAAAATAAATAAATCAAAGCACATATTTAAAAAAGATACAATCATTTCCTAATCAAACTGTTTGTTTTTATGCAAATGACCACTATAGATGACAATAAAAAAGGAAAATAATAACATTTAGAATTTTGGATTGTTTACACTGACTTCAAGGCGGTTGAATTTATTTGTCGGGATGGTTCCGGGGCATCGTTGTCATTCTGCTGCTGCTGTTGTTTTGGTAAAAGTAATGCAAAAGTAGTGAAATATGTAACGAGTTACTCTACACAGACAGTAATATTGTAAAGTAACTTATTACTTTCAAATGAATTGTAAAGTAACTTATTACTTTCAAATGAAAGTAACTAGTAATATGTAGTATATTACATTTTGAAAGTAACTTGCCCAACACTGGTAGTATATTACATTTTGAAAGTAACTTGCCCAACACTCCTAGCATCACAGTGATGAAGAAAAATACACAGAAAACACAAGATGCTAAAGCTGGCCAGAGATATACCCACCCACTCATTTGATTCCATCTGCAACAGGATCCCAGGAGTCTAGTCTGTTTAAAGCACTTGACAGGCAGCCGATGGAGGCACAGCTGAAACCAAAGAGAGCTGCAATGAGTGAAAAGGCTCCAATCAGTTGTCATGGTGGTGCCATTTTTACCTTCCTCAACATGGTCATACTTATTTTTGCCACTAGAGGGAGGCAAGCGCTAACAAAGTCAGTCTCACAAAAAGGAACATGAAATAAAATCCAACAATTTGCTCCAGAATGGCATGCATTTGTAACAGTGCGTACACAGTCATTTTTAATTACATTAGTGTCAAGCTGCTCACTCAAAAGTTACATGTGCGATGTCATAGAGGAGGTCTACCCGAGCGTGTGCATATATGGTTTGTGCCGACACCTTGGACACAGGGGTGTCCAGTGTCCAATTTGTAAAGGCTATGCAGTCCAGTGAACAGTACACTGGCGCCGGAACAAGGGGGACATGGGGACATTTTGTCCCCCTTAAAATTTGGTCACCCTAAAAAAAAAAAAATTTTTTTTTTTTTTTAAATCTGAGGGGCCAACTGCCCCTGACGCTTAGAGCCCACTTTACACTGTTTACACAGCCTGTGATGCTTGTTAAAGCCGTGATCATTGTGGGATTATTACACCTGAGACAGACAGACCCAGGGATCAAGTTACAGAGAGCCCACTTTACACTGTTTACACAGCCTGTGACACTTGTTAAAGCCGTGATCATTGTGGGATTATTACACCTGAGAGACAGACAGACCTGGACTCTGTACTGCACTCACTGTCATTGGCTGCTGCTATAATCGTATACGGTTATTGTTATTTTATTTTTGTGTTGAGATGACAAGTTTTGCACTGTGTTTCGAAGTGATAATAATAATAATAATAATAAGTTCAGTGTTTCTGCCTGTGTTGCTGTCTGTTGTAGTGTAATTATGAAATGACCTAATGGGAGAGCAGGTCACTAAGTGAGTGAGAAAAGGAAAAATACTGAATAATTACATCACTACAGTATAATCCTAATGTTAATTTAAAATGAGATATTCATCTAAATATGGCTAAAAATCATCCAAACGTCCATAGAAACGTCAATTTTTCGTCGGCGCCCATACGGGCGCCGATAAAACGGCGCCCTTCGGCCGCCAATAAAAAAATTAAAAAAAAATTTTTTTTTGAAAAAAAAAAAAAAAAAAAAAAATTGTGTCCCCCTTATTGCAAACTCGTTCCGGCGCCACTGGAACAGTATTTATCTATTTAGATACTGAGAAGAACGTTCTCTATGTTATTGGAACAGTTATTGTCATAATTTGTATTATAGAGCTTTGTTTAAACTTTAAATGCTTAACTTAGTTTCTGTAGTGGAGAGAACAAGGGACTAGGTGCTATTCAGGGGTTTTGTAACCAAGTTCACGCCGGTGTGCCGGCCAGGACACCACTTAAAGCCTCCGGCCAGGTATGAGTAAGAAACAGCTGAGACAGGATGCTGTTTCAGTCCTTCTTTACTGGTATTTGCAAACAACATATACAGGTGGTGAGTCAGGGATATCTTTGAACAGTTGTGGTTTACTTTTCTATAAAGAAAAGAATAACAAAAAATGAAATGAGTGATACCAAATATAAATAAATCCCATTAATATCCCCATCTGCATAAATACTATTACTCCCCTTATCATTACAGAGCCAGAAATAAACGACATTGACTTATTAATAGGTTTCCAAAAACATATTAGCTACTGGTCCTTATATCACCCGTTTTACTGGTGAGACCTTTATTCTGAAAATCCACACTTCCTGTTGCAGTTAACTATCCGAGCTTAACCTCGATATAAATGCAGGCATCAATAATAACCTCGGGAGGCTCGCTCCATCACAGAACATCACTCCACACAATACCAACAACAGGCAATAAACAATAGCCTACAACATAAGAACATGCCCAGGACAATAATATTTACACTCCAACTTTGGGGCCTTTTCTACAGTTTCACTGTGTAAATGTATCATTTTTCAATGGCTTCTGTGTGCTCTAGGCTTGTGTAAAAAGGCTCTTTTACTTTGAAAAACGCCCACCGGAAATGCTTATTGTTGCTGCCTTTCCAGGCAATCAAAGCCCGAGGGCGGGAGCGTTCGTCACTTCTAGGCGCTAAACTGGATTCATTCCGTCAGACAGACGCCCAGAGCGGAGCACAGGAGCGGATAAACGACACTACAGAAGCGTCTTTCAGTGTGCTGCTTGGGCGAGATAGTCGAGCGAGGCACTGCGAGGCACACCTCCGGCACAGGCACCGAGGTATGGGGAGAGAGCTGCAGCTGGCGGGTCGGGGGTTACTTTTCTATAACTTTGCACCATTTATTTCTCTAAAAAAGTAATGTTATTTAATGTAGCTAATGTTGGATAGGTCATTGGTTTTCTAGCCGGTTTTCTAGCCGCTAGACTAATCAGTCATTCTTCCTTCAGAGTCTCGGATGCGCGGTGGGAAATTACGGAATCTTTTGGAGTATCCTACCATGGCCCCGTAGGGTTGGATAGCAACATTGTGTCTGAGGTAGGTACAGTTTTATTGTGATTGATAACGTGTATATCGCGTGAAGCCATTGCTGCCGACATCCCAATGAGGGATCAGCCGAGCAGCATTTTGGTAAACAAACCGCAACACTGGGCGGCAACAGCAATGGAACCCTATGGAGCACAAGTGGCCCCAAGCGTGAGTGTCTGACTCTAGCCAGTTAACTCTGTTTATATTTTAAACACTGTGACAGTTCACACAACTTTAACATGACATTATACATCAAACTATTGAGCTACTTCTGCTCTCACTCAAAATGTCAAAATATAAGCGATGTGATGTATAGTTTTTGAGATATTAACGTTTGTTTGGCACAACTCATACTATTAACTGCCGCGGGGTTCCGCATTTCTGGGTGGCAAGCGTCACGCTGATTCGTCCTATAGGACCCGCGCATCCGAGACTCTGAAGGAATAATGACTGATGAGTCGTGCGTTGAGGCTAGTGGTTTTCAAACTTTTTGTGGCTAATGCACACCAAAGGTCAAGCCAAAATCTCAACGCACACCTGTATTCATATCCATGCAAAACAATCTGTAAATGCTTTTTATTTACTAGTTACCAAGCATATTTAACAAAAATAATTCAAGAATTAATTTGAAACTTAAAATGACATCAAACCAGCAACATAGCCTACCATTTAATCAATCCACTTAATTGTTTAAGCAAGATATCTGCAAGGAGATGTTTTTGGTGTGTCCCAGGCGTAACTTTAACAGCTACCTGTTTTGAATGGAGAGAAACACCTGTTTTGAATGGATGATTCTGTACAGCTAATTTACTGTACTAGGCAGAGTAGTAGAGTAGAAAAGTGTACTATTTATGTGTCACTCCGCAATACAACAACAGCATGAAAACAATTCTGTACATACAACAAGTATTGCGGACCACTCACTAGGAGTTATGAGACACAGGGCCCTATGTTCCGACAGGCGCTATCCTAAGGTGACCAGATTTCTCAAATGAAAATCGGGGACATTTTCAGGTCCGGTAGGGGGGCCCAGGGGGGGCTGTCCCCCCCCAGCTTTTAGAAAATTGTGTACATTTGACAGTAAAATGCATCAATCTGGTGCACTTTGAGAGCAAAAGTAAGAGGCTAGATCTATGAAGAACTTTGTGATTTTTCAACAATTGAAAAAGAAGCAGTTTACAATGGTTACTAGTTATCTGGCACATTTTACCACAAATTAGACTATGGTGGCCTAGGTAATTAATGGGAAATACTGGTGTGTTGTGTAGAGTGGCAGGAACATAGAGAGGGACAACTTCTCTCTTTGACCTCACCAACTGGTGGATCATTTATTTCCACAAAACAAAAACCATCTGCTGCATACCATCCGGTCTGCTTAGAACACTGCATAGCATAGCTAAAACTAAGGAATTCAAAGCATGTACTGTACAGATCCCGTCCAAAAAATTAGAATATCATGGAAATAACATGGATGACCGTGGGCTTCAGCGGATTGTCAAGCAAAGACGATTAAAAAATTTGGTGGAGATTCAGAGGGAGTGGACTGAGGCTGGAGTCAGTCATAACTGAGAAGTAACTGCTGATTTTCTTCACACTATTCTAATTTCTTGAAATACTGTTTTTCCATGATATTTTTTGGAAAGGATCTGTATATCCTCACTCCTTTATCTATTAGCATACACTATCAGCATTGATTAGATGGCATTAGTAGACATTTCCTTAATGTTAATGCACCAAAAAAATACAAGTAAAAAATAGGGCTGGGCGATATGGCCTCTAAAGAATATTGCGATGTCTTTCGGCTATACAACGATATATATCTCGATATTTTTGAAATCTCTCATAAATGCTCAATTTAACCCTTCAGGGTTCATACACATTTTGACCAATGGATTTCCATGACTTTTCCATGACTTTAAACCAAATTTCCATGACCAAACATTTTGTAAAGTCTCGTGTAAGAAAGGGCAGATGTAGTGAGCAAAGATGGATGATTTAATATTCCATAGCTCTGACCTAAGCAAATCTGACATCACTATTGTGAACACAAACAACACTTCTGATATAATATGATTGTTTTAGTAAAGTGTATCACTCAATAGTCAATACAAAAAATAATGGCTTTTATAGAACCAAAAGCCTAGCTGCTTAGTCTGCAGATAAAACATAAAAGGCATACCGTAAAACTGCCAATAAGGGCCCGGGCGTTTATTATGCAGAATCGAGTTTGACCTCAGGCGGTTAAAGGAGACCAGGCGGCAATTGGGGGGAGGCGGTTATTTCTTTATTGTACCAAATGGACCCAGGCGATTATTATTTTTTGTACAGAATTCCTGGTCAGAAGTATCAAAAAGTATCAAAATGCTCAGTAACAGTAGAGGGTGGGTACAGGCAGTTGTGAACATGCCTCTAAATGTACCTAGTGCAACAAATATATAAAATAAAATACAGTACGGTAATGCTCAGTAACAGTAGAGGGTGGGTACAGGCAGTTGTGAACATGCCTCTAAGTCTAAATGTACCTAGTGCAACAAATATATAAAATAAAGGTAGTAACATGCAACAATTAGTGCAACAAATGTACCGTATACTGTAAAATACACCATACCGTACAGTACAGTAATACAAAAAATAAAATACAGTATCCTCTTTCTTTCTTTTGAAATAAAACAGCACCTATCGGTAAAACAAAACAAAGAGCAGCAATAAAATTCAAGTATGGTAGACCTCCCTCACACACAAACAAACCACAATTGTAATATGGCCTCTAGTCCTCCTCCTCCTCCTCCTCCTCAACCACACCCTCATCATCCTCTTCCTCAATCAACAGTTCATTATTGAACTCCTCTTCCTCGTCCACTTCCTCCTCCACCTCATCAACCTCCTCCTGCCCCCTTGCCCTCCTCAGCATCTCCCTTCCTGCCTCTGGCATCCCTGGCTTGAAACAGTGGATCTCTCTAGAGTTGCTCCGATCGATCGGCACTTTTTCGGCTTTGATCGGAGTTATCAAAAGTGCCGATCAAACAAGGCCGATCAGAATGACACAAAATCGGCAAGAATTACTACCAGAGACGTTTCAATATAGAGATAGTGCACTCCCAGGCTGCCAAGTAGTATTCTTCCGGTCTCCTAAAGGGCAGCTTGTGATTGGCTGTCTCTCCGTGTCATGAAGCTTCATTGGCTCCCAAGTTTCCTTAGGGGGCGTGGTGGTAGTGGCGAAAAAGTGTTTGGAAGTTGCACTCTCTCTATAGCGAAAGCAGCTTGGGCGAGAACAAACAGCACAGCAGCTAACATGGCGTCGCCTGTCTGGCAATTTTACAACTTGTTGGAGAAGGACAACAAATTTGCCGTTTGCATTGTGTGCTCAAAGGAGATACCGCGTGGAGGAACGCAGCAGAAGAGTTTCAACACTACGAACCTCATAAGACATTTGAAGGTTTCCCACGTCAAGGAATTTGAGGAGTTTACAAAGTTGGCGAGCGCTAAGGCAGCGAAAGAGCGTGCAGCAACCCAAATGCCACTCACTCAGCTAACTGTAACAGAGACATTGAAACGACAGCAACCCTACAGCAACGACAGCAAGAAACGAAAATAAATAAATGCAAAGCTAATGGAATTCATATGTCTTGATCAGCAGCCGCTGTCTGTTGCGGAAGACCTCGGGTTCAAACGCCTCATGTCCTGCTTGGATCCACGTTACACGCTGCCAGGACGTAAATATTTAACTGACGTTTGCCTGCCGGAATTATACCAAATTGTGTACAAGCACATCGAGAGCCTTATGAAAGACAACACCACGTCAATCAGCTTCACGACTGACATTTGGAGTTCGAGTGTCTGTCCTATGTCCATGCTGAGCCTAACTGCGCAGTTTATTGATGAAAAGTTCGACCTGAACAAAGTTGTACTTCACTCACAAGAGTTTTCTGGGTCACACACCGCGGAGGCTATCGCTGCAGCTTTCACAGACATGTTCCAAGCTGTGTTGGTGCACATGTTGTGTACATAGTATTATATTTTTTGTTTTATAAGACTGTATTTATTTTTCCACAGGAAAGCTACAGTATACAGTCTACTCTGTAAGCTCCAAGTTGTCTAATGGCTCATTTCCACCGCAGGTAGTAGCGCGATCCCGCTCCGCTCGACTCGATAAATTGTCTCATCCCACCGGTTTAAACTGTCCCAGCCCGGGTTGTATTGGAGTCGAGTCGTGCTACTTTTCGTACCTGCCTCGTCGGGGTTCTATTCTGTCAACCCGGGTTCATACGGTGACGTGAAAACATTGTAGACGACTGATTGGCCAGGCAGAATCGTGTTTACTCTATCTACTGACTGTCAATGCGCTGCATACCAGTTTAGTGGGCTTACATTCTCTTCTGATTTCCATCAGTCTTTGTGTTGCTGCCTTCGCCTTTGTGAAATACAGTTGTGGCGGTGGTTTCAATTGTTTTCAGAGTGAAAAAAGTCAGCTGCTCAGCAAGCTCCTGTAGTTAGTTGAGCTGCAGCGCTCCGCTAGGCCGCCTCTTCCGTCCGCGCGCAGCGCAGCGCGTGCCTGAGTTTGACTAACTACAAAGTGATATCCATTTTCCTGGCCGATTGTCACATTCGCCCATGTCCACTGTAGGTCATTTAGAGGCACCAGTATTTCATAAACAGTTTAAAAGTTCTGTGGATGGATTTAATTGTAATGTTATGTCTACTTCGGCTATAAGCGAAGGACAGATATGCGGTGGCGGGGGTGGGTGGGGGCAGATGATCCGCGGTGGAAGCAAAACGTCCATCGAGCCGAAACGATTAGAGCCGAGTGGGGACGAGCTGTGCAGGGCTGTTAAATGTGGTGGAATTGAGCCATAAGAGAGTGTCTCTAGAGAGAGTTGCATGTTGCCTTAGCCTGCAATAAAACGGTTGTCAATTCATGATACTTTCTCATCTCCTAATTTTAATACTTAATATACAATGTCGATGTTGTTAAGAATAATTAAATATATGAATAATGCAACACAATAAATAGAAGGCTTGAATTGATGGTGATCGGTGATCGGCCATATCGGGATCGGCAGATACTGCTTCCAGTGATCGGTGATCGGCCTCAAAAAAGCTGATCGGAGCATCTCTAGATCTCTCCATCCTCGCTGCCATCAGCCGTCAGCCCACACACCTTGAAGGATAATACAATCAGCAAATTAATTACCATGTACTATGTACTAGGCTACCACGTACACACACACACACACACACACACACACACACACACACACACACACACGTAGCCTACCTTGAATGATTTCTTCACCATGGCTACATCCAGCATGTCCCAAGCTCTCTGGACCCAGCTCACCAACAGACGATGGGAAGGGGCTCATAAGTTCCCCCCCCGAGTGTACTCTTTGTCAGTGTCACCAGCCATCCAGTCATCATAAGATGCTTTGAGATGGGCTTTGAATGGTTGGTTCCACATGACATCTGGTGCCTGGATGTGTTTGGTACACCCCCCAGGGATCACAGCTGATTGGATCTTGTATCCTCCTCTTCTCAATTCAGCCTTGGTCGCTTGGCTGATGTGGCATCTGTATGAATCCCACACAAGGAGCCGCTGCGTGAAGCTGAATCTCCCGACGACTTTCTGCAGCCAGTGTGTTGTTAAATCGTCATTCATCCACCCATTCTTCGATGATGCTATGACAACACCAGCAATGCTCTGCATCGCTTTGACATCCCTGACAGCAGCCTTATACACCACGTAAGGCTTCAGCTTAGTGCCGTCTCCCTTGGCAGCCAACACGACAGTCAGATGGCTCTTCTCATGGCCTGTGCTTTTCAACGTTACCGTCTTGGCCCCTCTTTGATTCACTGTGCTTGATCCGACCATATCGAACCACACGGCCGTTTCATCCATGGCTATGATGTCTTTAGCCTGGATCTTCTTGCTCTCAATCATTCGAGTTGAAAACACAAGGAAATTAACAAGCTTCTCCGTGTCCGTACTCTCGTCCTTTTGGGCCACGGTGGTACGTCTCCTCACAGAAAAGTTGTTACGCTTGAGGAATTTATCCACCCAACCGCCACTGGCATGGAACACTTCCCCGTCTAGCTTGTCAGTTGCAGAAGCGTAGATCTCCTTGGCTTTTGCCCTGATCATTTTCCTTGAAACTCTGTTGCCACACGCTCGCCTCTGATAGATCCAGTCATGCAGTTTCACCTCCACTTCCTCGCTGGCCTTCTTCCGCCCTGCTCCACTCAAACGAGCCCGCTTGGGGTTCCCCTCGGCCAACGTTACAAGTTCGGCTTTGTTTTTCTTCCATTCTCGGATCTGCTTAGGATCGACGCTGAAGTGCTTGGCTGCAGCCTCACCAGAGGTCTGCTGTGCATATGCCACCGCTGCCAGTTTGAACTGAACATCGTACTTCTTATTATTTTTCTTTCCTAGACCTTGAGGTGCATTTTGCTGCATTCAGATCTGCGTTGTCGGTTTCGTCTGCGTTAGGTGCCTCATCTGCACTGACATTAGGTGACTTGTCTGTGTCTGTGCTAACGTTAGGTGTGTCTGTGCTGACGTTAGGTGTGTCCGCCATTGTAGCTTGATAGCTCTCATCTTGTGTGTTCGGTTCGGACTTCTTCGTGTGTTCGTTCTTCTTTGTCGTGTGATTACCGTAAATGTTGTTGTAGAGGGGCATGCCCCTCTAACCCTAACCGCAGTTTAGATTCAAGATTCAAGATTCAAGATTTTTATTGTCACTCCATGGTACAAGTATCACGTGTGAAATTCTTGTGCTGTAGACTCCGTTTACAACATAGTACAAATATAACAATGAGTGCAAAAACAATAAGCAATAAGGCAATAAGCAATAAGCAATAAGCAACAATAAGCAATAAGGCAGTGTAGTGATAAGACAGTCCGAGACAGTGGCATATTCACTGCACATAGGTGCACCTTACATGTCATGTGCATACGTTAGACGTGCTTAAACATTTTAAATTCGACGTATTTGACATACAGGTGCAAATAGCATGTACCTTATTAAACATACAATTAAACATTAGACATACGTAATGGTAGCAGCTGCAGTACGGTACGGTACGACTACTACACTATTTGTGTATGTTAAGGAGTCTCGTGGCCTGCGGGAAGAAACTGTTCCTCAAGCGATTTGTGCGTGCTTTTGGAACCCTGTATCTCCTCCCTGAGGGTAGCAGGGAGAACAGGCTGTTGTGGGGATGGTTTGTGTCTTTGATGATCTTCAGGGACCTCCTGAGGCACCGCTGGTTATACAGTTCATGCAGTTCTGGCAACTCACATCCTGTTACGTGCTGGGCCGCGCGCCTCACCCTCCGTAGCGCCCTGCGGTCCATGGTGGTACAGTTCCCGTACCAGGTGGTGAAGCCGCCAGTCAGCAGGCTTTCAATGGTGCCTCTGTAGAAGTCCCTGAGGATTTCTTTCCTTAGCCCAAATTTCTTCAGGCGCCTGAGTCCGTGTATTCGCTGTTGGGCCTTTTTGACAACAGTGGCGGTGTGACCGGCCCAGGTCAGGTCCTGGTGGATGTTGACTCCCAGGTACTTGAAGCTGTCCACCCTTTCCACCACTGTGCCGTTGATGGTGATTGGGGGGTGTGCGCCCCCCCCTCTCCTGTAGTCCACAATGATCTCCTTGGTCTTGGAGACGTTCAGAGAGAGGTGGTTGTCCTGGCACCATTGTTCCAGGGCCCTCACCTCCTCTCTGTAGGCCGTCTCGTCGTCCCCCGAGATCAGCCCCACAACTGCTGTGTCGTCTGCAAACTTCACGATGGTGTTTGAGGTTTGAGTCGCCACGCAGTCGTGGGTGTAGAGGTCGTACCAGAAGGGGCTGGAGACGCACCCCTGGGGCGCTCCTATGCTGATGGTCAGTGGGGAGGAGGTGAGGTTGCCCACCCTCACCACCTGGCGGCGGTCTGTCAGGAAATCCAGGATCCAGTCGCACATTGCCGTGTTTAGTCCCAGATCCCTGAGCTTGCGTACCAGCCTGGAGGGTACTATGGTGTTGAATGCTGAGCTGTAGTCCACGAACAGCATTCTTACATATGTGTCCTTCCCCTCCAGGTGGGACAGGGCGGTGTGGAGCACGTGTGCTACTGCGTCCGCTGTGCTCCTGTTGGGGCGGTATGCGAATTGTAGCGGGTCGTGGTCCGTAGTGTGGGGCGTATCTTTGATATGACCAGCTTTTCAAAGCACTTGCTGGCTATTGGCGTGAGGGCTATTGGGCGCCAGGAGCGGGAGGAGAGAGGGGGGGGGAGAGGGGGGAGGGGGGGGGGGGAAGGGGGGAGGAGAGAGGGGGGAGGAGGGGTGGTGGTGGTGAGAGGTGGCTGAGGGAGGAGGGGGGTAGGAGAGGAGGGGGGGGAGGAGGGGAGGCGCTCTGGCAGAGGGGTCGAACCTGGCGTAGAACGCGTTGAGTTCGTCTGGCAGGGTGGGAGACGCGTTGGCTTTTTGCTGTTTTTCTCCTTCAGTGTGTGTATTGGGATAACTGAAAAGAAAAAATCTAATAATCGCTCCCGGCTGTTATGGGAAGACCGGCGCTTATGTGCAGAATTGAGTTGGACCCTCTGCGGTTATTGGAGACTCGGCGGCAATTGGGGGGAGGCCCCCTATTAGAAGTTTTACGGTAGTAATTTAGACTCTTATTGGCATGACGTTACCGGCAACATATAAGCTGTCTGAATTTTGCATTGGGGCCAGTTCTATAGTGAGGCATGGAAAGCCTCACTATACGCCATCATATCTGTGTCGTTTCACTTTTGACTGAAAAATGATGCCTCTAGATTAAAGAAAAGACACTATGTGATCTTGACTTTTATGTAAATGTGCGCAATCGTTTTCCTTATAGATCATGACTGCCCGCAGCTAGCTACGTTAGCTTCACGTTACCTTGCATGTAACGTTAGCGTTAGTTGCTTTTGGAGACACAAACCCTGGACGTTTCATTTTGAGTAATGCATGAGGTTCTCTATTGTTTACGCCAGCGCTGGGAGTATGAAGTGCTTTAAATGCAGGGATTTTGGTCACAACAAGCTTGTGGAGCGCTGCCTGCTGAACTAGGTAGCCACAACCAGCTAGCTAACGTTATCCACCACAACAGCTAACGTTAACGCCAAACAAATCCGCTGCCTCCTCCCCACGTTTGGTTTAGCGTAACGCCAGCTCAGACTTTCCCCTAATCTCAGAAACCTTGCGGGACATGTATTGCAAATTGCAATAGTGGTTTTGTTATCATTTGAAACTGTCAACAGCCACACTGGAGGCGGCCATGTTTCGCCAGCTGCTCGGGTTGGTTGCTGGGGACGGGTGTGTCTGACGCGGTTTGACGCGTTTGACATATCCATGTGATTCCCCCTCCCTTCCTGAGTGTGACAGAGCTCTACCTTGAGAGGGAGAGCTGACAAGAGGAAACGTGAAGCGAGTCATGCCGGCGGCTTAAGTTATAAACAATGCGTGACAATTATACTCACACAAACTCTTTAAGACACTCCCCCACGGCAAGAGACTGAGGTCTGCCAAGACCAGAACCACCCGCCACAAGACCGCCATCAGCCTCACCAACAACCTGACTGGTAAATTGATGTAAATTCCCTGCACATTGATGCCCATTTAACTTAGCCTGTAAATTTCATGTACATTCAATTCAACTCTTATCTAACTCTGACTGTAAATTCATGTAAATCCACTGCCTATTTATGATGAAATGAAATGAATGAAACGGAGACAATAGTATGTGAAATACTTGGCTAACATACTAAATAAATTAGATTTGTAATATACTTATACAGTACCAACCTAATTAATCTGTATATTTCTCAGAAGAATGTATTTTCTTCAGGATTGCTCTGTCTTTGGCCAGCTTCTCCATGAACTCCTGGCAGGTGAGGTTGAAGTTGGTCTTCACAATAAGCATGGCCTTGATGGTAGGAACAGTGAACCTATTTCTTGCTGTTGTCCATATATCATTCATTTGGGAGAACACTCGCTCGACTGGTGCATTGCTTCCAGGTAAGCACATGATAACAGATGCTAATCTAGCCAGGTTAGTGTGTGGGATCTCATTCTGTTGGAAGTGGGTAACCACTGTGCTCCATCTCTCACTAAGCGGTGTCTCAGATCTTTTCCATTCTTCAAGCGATCCCCCTTTTAGGAACTCTTGCAGGGCAGTAACCTCGTCAAACAATGCATCCTCATTGATGGTCACATTGGGGCATTTTTCCTGCAGTGTGGCTGCTGCCTTCTGGATCTCTTCATCATGGGCCATTTCCTGAGGGGGGGCTCGGCGGGAATGACCCCCACAGGTATAGAGGTTCCCTTCATTGGACTTGCCGCTGGTGCTTATGGGCCTCTGCCAGCCCCCATTCATGGCTCTGGGTCAGGTGGTTCTGAAATGGCTGTCAGTTAAGACAGTGCTGTTGCCACTAGGGCCGTGCACGTTCGCCAAGTAACCAATGTCGTGAATATAGAATGATAGTTACATATATAACTATGGATCTCTGAGGCCATGTTCAGACTAGGAGGCCAAATCCGATTTGTGAACTTTAATGACCTATTAATGATTCTATCCATATTGGTTTTATGAGTCTGGGTGCTCCAAGTCTCATTTGTGTCACTTGTCCCAAACCACATATGTGACAGCTGCTGGCGTTTTGACCCACAAGTAGGCCGAGGTCATTTTTCAGTTTTTTACAGATTCTGAAATGGCAGACTGTAAGCTTTCAAATGATGTGTCACACATTGTAATCTGAAAATAATTGAAGGAGATAATGGCCCCTATCTTCCCACTGGCCTTAGGCACTAAACTGGCGTTAAACGCAAAAAAACACGCTTTGTGCCTGCCTCGGGAAGGTAGTATCATGTTTTTAGGCCCCGAAATGCGCTTTACGCCGAAGAGGTGGGGCGCAGTGCCGGAATAGGCCAGAATGGGCGTTTTGGCTTAAATACCGGCCTAACGCTATCTTCCCCACTGGCGTTAATTTAACATTTAGCGCTTTTCAAAACCAGGCCTTATTCAGTGTGCATATTATTGTGCGTAATTGCGCGCAGCTCTCCTCTGCCATCTCACTCTCTCTCACTCCCTCTCGCGCATCAGACAGGCACAATGACCGATGAAAAAAAAAAGTTGTTATACCGTAGTTTTAAGCCCGTGTCATTCAGAGGCTGTTGCATCATCCTACCTGTGCAGTGACGTGGGGGAGAAGAAAAGGTAACGAGAGAAAACGATATCATTCTGCCCAAACTTTCACCAATCTAATCTCATCATGACATCCAGGAATAGGTTATATTTTTCTAGCCGATGCGTGTAGAACATTATTTTCACATTGATCTTGCTATAGTGTAGTAGTGTATTTACATGCTTGCTGTATTTAAACTGCAGTAAGATTGGTTTGAGAAGCATAATAATGTGGAATAATATATATGGAGACAGACGGGGATGAAAGAGGGAGGGGGGAAGCTCAGAGCGCTTTGGGCTTTTCTGATCGGATTGGATCGCTCCGTGGAATGGAACATGAAAGGGACATTGTGATTTGTTTACTGCACTTCTCCAATGAGCACCTTGTGAATAATTCTACGCTTAAAAGGCGTGGTTATAATGCTTAAGGCCACATGTAGCGCCGACATGGCCACGCCCACTAATATGGGCTGCACCTGGCGCTAAGCGCTCATTTAAGGCCAGTGGGACGATAGAGCCCATGCTTATTTGATTGTTCACACTCTGGAAAGTAAGACGCTGAGAAATCGGCCCTCAAAGTTGGAGAAGTTTTTCACACCTGAGGCAGCCAGTTAATGGGGGAGTGAACAAATAGCTGCTCATTTACATTAAAGTCCCTGGAAACCAAAATCCACAAAAACGTTCTAACTATGTTATTTAGGGTCTTATGTTAGTAATTTTGTGCCTCCGAAATTATTATACATTACTTTCAACCCAAAGCCTTAAAATCGACACTTTTCTACAAGATTCTACAAGATACTTCCTCATTGAAGAGAGCAGTGCGCGAGGTGCTAAAATGCAGGAGCTTATGACGTCATAAGCTCTATATAACCTTTGTACACGTGCGCAATCCGCACCCACCCTCCTTTTGTCCGTTCTTTGCCCCCAGTGACAGCGCTCGCTCAGTATGTCTGCCTCCCTCCCACTCTGTGCCGAGCGCTATGCTTCTCTCTCTCTCTCTCTCTCTCTCTCTCTCTCTCTCTCTCTCTCTCTCTCTCTCTCTTCTCTCTCCTCTCTCTCTCTCCTCTCCTCTTTTCTCCTCTCCTCTCTCTCTCTCTCTCTCTCTCTCTCCTCTCCTCTCCTCTCTCTCTCTCTCTCTCTCCTCTCATGTGAGAGAGAGCACAGAGAGAGACACAGCCTGATGACGCGAGGTTACTCACACATACGAGCAACGAACACACACACACACACACACACACACACACACACGGTGTGTGCGTGTGTGTGTGTGTGTGTGTGTGTGTGTGTGTCGATCTCTCTTTCTCTCTTTCTCCGTTTCCCTCCCCCCCTCTCTCTCGCGCTCTCCGAGAGACAGAAATTTCCCTGCTGTAGACGGGACACGCCCACACAGTCCGCGGGAGAAAATACACTCTAAAAAATAATCGATTCTCATTACTTTTGCCAGACTGTCAAACCTAAATTTATATACTTTGCGACGTTCATCATCGTTCAAATTTGGCTGGTGGCTTATTAACATAGGCTCCTGTGATGTGATGAACTCAAAATGCTAAATAATAATAAAATATTTCTGGTTTCCAGGGACTTTAACCACTCCCCATCCTCTCCAGCTGATCACTGTCACTCCACTGAGACGATGAGATGATGAGATGAGATTAGATTAACTTTATTGTCCCAGAGGGGAAAATTGTCTTGGGCATATAGGGCTCTATCGTTGCAGCGGCGCAGTTTCTAGGCCGAGCGCCAGCCGCAGCGCAAAGCAGTGGGCGTGGAAAGGCGCACTTGATATCTTGGTATCGGCGCTAAACTCAGCCTCAACCATTATAACCACGCCTTTTAAGCGTAAAATTATGCATTGTCCGCTCATTGGAGAATTGCAGGGAAGAGACACACGCTTGCCTTTTAAGCTCCAATTCCTGGACAAATCCGGTAAAACCAGACAAAGCCAAGGGCTCCGCCGCCCCCCCCTCCCTTCATCCGGTCTGTCTATCTCCATATATAGGCTATTATTCCATATTATTATGCTTCTCAAACCAATCTAACTGCAGTTTCAATACTGCAAGCATGTAAATACGCTACACTATAGCAAGATCAAAGTGAAAATAATGTTCTAAATGCATCGGATAGAAAATTATATAGCCTATGGCTGGATGTCATGAGATTAGATGAAAGTTTGGGCAGAATGATATCGTTTTATCTCTTCTCCCCCACTGCACGATGCAACATCCTCTGAATGACACCTATCACTTTTACTGGATCTGATTACTTTATTCTATTTTATTTACAGGATTTTATTATTGAGTAATTGTATTTTATTTGGCCTATATATGCCTCCCCCCCCCACCCCCTGCCCACAGGCACTGACAAATATGTTAATTCTCAATAAAATCTTCAGTAATCAATCAGAGTGGCTTTAATAGCCAGATTGGCAGCAGCTGGCGCAGTGTGGTCAATATGGCAGACCAAAACCGCTCCACTAAATTCACAGCAGAGGAGAAGATGGTGCTGGCGACTCAGGTGATATATCTGTCCACCATTCATTTTGAATAGCTACAAAACAACTCTTTACTTAAGTCGTTTATTCATCTATCCATCCAGGTTCAAATGTACCATCGCGCACTGTTTGGGGAGGGGAATTACTCGCGCCGGGAGGGCGATATGCGCTGCGGCTTGTTCAGCACCTCGGACAGCGCCGCTGCCACAGACGGGGGAAACATTTGGAAATAATTCTAACTACTATGCTTTGCACACAGAAAAAATAAATACAAAAGACAATTCTGTAATGAATAGCTGTAATGAAGAGTGGGGTTTGAAGAAGCGCTACACAACAGTTTATCCAGTTTCTCTCTTTCTCTCTTTCTTTCTCTCTCCCTTTCTCTCACATTAAACGATATACATGCCTATAATGTCAATTATCTGAATGAAATAATAATACATATTAATTAGGAATATTAGTAATATTAGTAGCCTAGCTAATTTCGGGGGGGGGGGGGGTAATAAAACGTAGAGCTATATTACACATAAATGGGGATTATTATGATAGCCTAAACTAAATTTATGAAACTGCATTACAGCTTCACCCAAAGCCTGAGAAGGGTTGCAATCTTATATTCTATTGTATTCTAAAGTATTTTTTTCTATATATTGTATTCTCCATTCACTTTCCTGTCCCCGGTGCACAGAATCCTGCTTTAGGCCTGCTTTTCAAAAGCGCAAAGCGCTAAAAGTAGGCCAGGTCGGAAGATGGCTGGAAGATAGTAGTACGCCGGTATTTAGCGCCGACACGCCCACTTTGGCGCATTCAGGGAGTCCGCCACGCCCATTCGGCCTACAGCGCATTTGGCAGCCTAAAGCCTATTGCTATTTTCCCGAAACAGGCGCAAGGCACGTTTTTTTGCGGTTAAGGCCCGTAATAGCGCCGATGGCCTGTGGGAGAATAGGGCCCATAGTGCCATACACAGCCACATATCACAAGTACATAGAGGTTTTGACACTATACATACAACAGACAGAAAAAAACACATCGAAACATACAGTGTAGACCCTTGCTAACATGCACACTAAACTTCCACTGGGAAATTGTGCAAGTGGTGTAGTATAAAAATAAGACAGCGAATACTGGTTGGTTCATTGGTTCAACACTTCATCCTAATTGCTCGTAAGCATATTGCACAAGTCATCATGGGTTTATTGCACAACCCTCATTGCAATTTCCCATATGATAATGTAAAAGAATAAGAAGATAAAATAAATACAATTTTAGGAGGTACAGACCCCTCCTCAAGAGCAGTGGGGTACTCAACTAAATAAAACCAGTAACTCAAGACACTGGGAGACAGTCCACAAGTAAGACAATGATAGAATGTAGTACTGTTTTGGTGATGGGTTTCATACACTTTCTGTAATAAAACATCTGAAAGCAAAAATCTTATCAAATGGGGTACGCGTGGTCTAATTTTGAGGTATCCATACTTTTATCACTTCTCATCTGGATTATTGTAATTATTATTACACTAGTGCAGTGCCCGTTCCCCCATGCACCACCCCGTGGGCGCTTCCCCCCCCCGCACACACACTGCACTCTGTCAGGTCCCCCTAAGCGCAAGTTTGAAGTCGATCCGACAAACAGACAGTCCTGGAATAAGTCCAAATTGCATAAACCACTTTTTGTGTTGCCAGTAGGTGGCGCTATGCCAGATTGCATGGAATTCAGCTCCCTGCACTCCGTTGAGTCCCCCTAAGCGCACTCCCTGAGTTTTAAGTTTGAAGTCGATCAGATGAATGGTTATCAAGATAAATCGCTATTTGTGTTGCCAGTAGGTGGCGCTATGCGCAATTGCATGAAAATATGGCACTGCACTGCACAATAGGGCACACTTCCAAAGTTTGAAGTGGATCCGACCAACGCTTCTCGATGGCATGGAGCAGATGATGCTCATCCATAAGCAGTGGTGGAAACGGCCAGGTTTTACTCTGGGAACCCTACTTACACAGGATGGGGGTTCCCGGAAGTGGCGTGGCCCTAGAGGATATTATTTCTGAATGCGTGACTCATTATAGCCTACCATTATAGCCACATAAAAATCTCACTTAACTAAGATCACTGAGCTCTACTGATTACTTTACTTTACTTTACTTTATTGGTATTTAGCAGACGCCTTTATCCAAAGCGACTTACATCATGATCATATACAGCACACAATAACATGAATAGATCAAATAGAAAGACAGTAGTAAAAATATGAGAAGCCAATATAAAAGGGGAGATTAAAGGTGAGAACAGTTAAAGGAGCAATCATATAAGAAACAGAAAATTCAATTACAAACACATGGAAAGCAGGCAGAGGGAAGGGAGGGAATTCAGGAAGAGTCAATATAAAGTCTGAAGAGGTGAGTTTTAAGTTTCCTGCGGAAAATGGGGAGTGATGCAGCAGTCCTGATGTCCGGGGGAAGTTCATTCCACCATTTTGGGGCCAGGTAGGAGAAAAGTCTCGACCGAGAGCGGCTTCTGAGCCCACGTAGCAGGGGAGGGGCGAGACGTCCTGCACTAGTGGAGGGGCGGAGTGGGCGGTGAGAGGTTTGAAAAGTGACCATAGACTGTAAGTATGAGGGGGCTGTTTGGTGAACGGCCTTGAAAGCTAGTGCCAGAGTTTTGAATTTGATGCGTGCTAGGATGGGAAGCCAATGAAGCTCTCGGAAAAGGGGGGTGACATGGGAAAATCTAGGTCAATTGTAGACCAGACGGGCTGCTGTGTTCTGAATGAGCTGAAGAGGAAGTATTTCAGAGGCAGGGAGGCCTGCCAAAAGGACGTTGCAGTAGTCAATGCGTGACAGTACCAGTGCCTGTACCAGAGTTTGTGTTGCTTCTCTGGTGAGAAATGGGCGGATCTTGCGAATATTGAAGAGGGAGAACCGGCAGGAGCATGCTGTTGCGGCAATGTAGGCAGAGAAGGTGAGTTGGTGGTCAAGGATCACTCCCAGGTTTTTAGCTGTTTGAGATGGAGTTACGGTGTGGTTGTCAATAGATATGGAGAGGTCAGTCAGGGGGGATTCTTTGGCAGGGAGGAAGATGATCTCGGTTTTTCCAGGGTTGAGTTTGAGGTGGTGATCCGCCATCCAGACACCAACGTCTTTCAGGCAGGCAGAGATCCGTGACCCAATTGAAGTATCAGAGGGGGGGAAGGAAAGGTAAAGCTGTGTGTCGTCGGCCTAGGAGTGATAGGAAAAACCATGAGATGAAATGACGTGACCAAGTGAACCCATGTAGAGGAGGAACAGGAAAGGACCTAGAACAGAACCCTAGAACAGAACCTAGAACAGAACCCTTGATTTTATTCATGACAAACTTAAATATTAATGCTGCTTATTCAGCTTACAAATACATGTTCTCCTACTATTCTCTGCTGCTTTCAGGCTGCCCTCTCTCTCATGTTTACTTAACCCCCTCCCCCCTCCCCATTCAATCTCAAGGACTCGATGTTGATTTAGTTAATGACCCTGTGTTGACTGTTCTCACCTCCTTAACGACCCTATGGCCAGATCAGTTGGAGCTTGAAGGAGCGCAGAACTGAAGACAGATATTCAAATATCAAACGTGTTTCGCATCCGAATCGCACGGAAACAGGGCCCTGCACTCCGTCGGGTCGCCATCAGCGCACCCCCCGAATTTGAAGTCGATCCGACCAACGGTTCTCGAGATACGCGAAGGACAGAGAGACAGACAGACAGACGCTCCCGCAATTATAGTATAGATTAGGGATGTCAATTTTCGGTTAATTTCACTTTCGATTAACCGACGCTAATAATCGATTAACCTATCGGTTAATTCATAATTTTTTAATATAAAAAAAAAAAAAAAAAAAAAAATGTTTTTTTTTTTTTTTTTTTTTTTTTGTGTCTATTTACTCAATGAACTCATGCCCAAACAAGGCGTGTCTATTTAGATGCTGAAATGTTAATGCTTTTTGTGTTAGAATTTCTAACACAAAAAGCATTAACAAGCATTAACAAAAAGCATCAACATTTCAACACAAATTCTTTTTGTGTTAGAATTTCTAACACAAAAAGCATTAACATTTCAGCATCTAAATAGACACGCCTTGTTTGGGCATGAGCTCATTGAGTAAATAGACCAAAAAAAAAAAAAAAAAAAATTTTTTTTTTTTTTTTTTTTTTTTTTTTAAATATTAACTGATAGACCGACAGCAATAACCGAACAACGACGTTAGCGACGGTTAATCGATTAACGGTTAACCGTTGACATCCCTAGTATAGATGTGTGCCTGTTATGTTCTTTTTTGGCTCCTTGTACAGAGCAAATTCCCTGAGGGGCAATAAAGGTTTCATTCATTCATTCATATAATAATAATAATAATAATAATAATGTGCATAATAATGACAGTGAGGAGGTCACAATCCATGATCATGTCATCACTGATGTCATATTCGGGACCTATAAGGGTGTGCTCTGCAAGTCCTCTGTAGTTGTTCATAGATTGATCTCACTAAAACTCTATGGAAGACACTAAATACAATTACTGGTCAAAACCAGAACAATAAAAGCAACAACATTCAAATATCGCATCAAGGAACCCTTATCACAGACCAAGATAAAATTGCTAGTGCATTCAATGATTATTTCATCTCATCAGTTAACGAACTCGCAGCAAACTTTGATCCCCCTATATCTCCGACACCTGTACCCCCCCCACCAAATCAGTTCTCATTCTCTGAAATCACCCTAGGTAAGCTGACTAACACCTTCAACTCGTTAAATAACTCAACAGCCAAGGACGTCTATGGACTTAACATGCAATTTTACAAGACTCATGCTGATAGCCTCCTGCCTCTATTTCTCCACCTAATCAATCTCTGCATCAGACAGTCCATTTTCCCCACTGACTGGAAAACAGCAAAAATAATTCCCATATACAAAACAGAGGATCCCACAGTGATCTCAAATTACAGACCCATATCTATTCTCCCAGTTCTATCGAAATTACTAGAAAAAACTCTCGCAAATCAGTTAGTTGATCACCTGGAAAACAACCACCTCCTTAATGACGCTCAGTTTGGCTTTCGTACAGCGCGCTCAACTCTATCTGCTCAATTACTTTTCACTGAAAACATACGCACATCTCTTAATAAAGGACATACCACTGGAGCCGTTTTTATAGATTTCCGCAAAGCCTTCGACACGGTTAATCACCAAATTTTACTCAACAAACTGGTTTCCTTTCAACTCTCTCCCCCTGTTTTATCTATGTTGTCTTCCTACCTATCAAACAGATCCCAGCTAGTCAAGATTGGGAAGGGGACATCACCCCCACTGCCTTGTAACATGGGAGTCCCCCAAGGCAGCATACTGGGCCCATTGTTATTTATAATGTACATCAATGATCTGCCAAATCTCTGTAAACACTCACAATGTCTTTTATATGCTGATGACACAGTTATCTATGTATCTGACTCAAATATAGACACCATCAACACAAAACTCACCTCCGATCTCCAGCTCCTAAATGACTGGCTAAAAACCAACCATCTCACCATCAATGTAAAGAAAACAGAATGCATGTACTTTCACTCACCTAGAAAAACCATCTCCATATCCGCTCCAATCACACTGGCAAAGCAAACACTTACTATTACAGACACTTATAAATATCTTGGAATTCATTTAGACTCTCACCTCACATACCGCAACCACGTCCACAGCCTAACCAATAAACTCAAACAGAAATTATATGTCTACCGCAAGATCAGGCCATTTCTCACACCTATTGTCTCTGCCACCTATCTGAATGCCATTTTTCTTTCCAACCTGTCATACTGTCTCCCCATCTGGTCCCTCACAACTAAAGAAATCACAGAACCATTAGCTAGACTATACAATAGAGCACATAAAATACATGGTAATTTCTCAAACTGGTCCCATCACTGTACAGCCCTATCACTTTCAAATGCCCCAACCTTCCAAAATTACTCAAACCTGTTAGCCATCAAATTTTATTTTCAGCTACAAAACACTAACCTCCCCCCAGCAATTTCAGACCTACTGCCTAAACCCAGCACCAGACCCTCTCTTGTTACACGGTCAATTACTCAAAAACTTATACCTGTCCCAATATATAAAAATAACTTTGGTTTAAGATCCTTCTTCCGTACTAATACAATAATCTGGAATGACATACCCCACCACATCAAATCCATCATATCCGCTCCGCTCTTCAAACATACCTATAAGCACTACATATTAACAAACCAAGCCTGCAACCACTGATTCTCCTGTTGATTTTTATTTATTTATTTGATTGCAAATGTATATTGTCGTTAATGCTGATGTATTTTATTCTGAATAGCACTTTGAAATGTATTTTAGAACTGTATTGTATAGGAACCTGCTGTAAACCAGTTTTATACTGAGTCAGGCCAGGTTTGACTGTAACTAGAATTGTTGCTTTTAAACCTTTTCCTACAAATATACTGAAAACGAGAACCCTCTGCAACAGTTCCCATCTTCGAGCCTTGCAGACTCAGCTATCAAGTGCTACAGCGTTCCTAGTTATCGAGACTTCAGCTTACCAAGTGTGCCTTGGACATCAAGGGCCCTATTCTCCCACAGGCCATCGGCGCTATTACGGGCCTTAACCGCAAAAAAACGTGCCTTGCGCCTGTTTCGGGAAAATAGCAATAGGCTTTAGGCTGCCAAATGCGCTTTAGGCCGAATGGGCGTGGCGGAGTCCCTGAATGCGCCGAAGTGGGCGTGTCAGCGCTAAATACCGGCGTACTGCTATCTTCCAGCCATCTTCCGACCTGGCCTACTTTTAGCGCTTTGCGCTTTTGAAAAGCAGGCCTAAAGCAGGATTCTGTGCACCGGGGACAGGAAAGTGAATGGAGAATACAATATATAGAAAAAAATACTTTAGAATACAATAGAATATAAGATTGCAACCCTTCTCAGGCTTTGGGTGAAGCTGTAATGCAGTTTCATAAATTTAGTTTAGGCTATCATAATAATCCCCATTTATGTGTAATATAGCTCTACGTTTTATTACCCCCCCCCCCCCCCCCCCCGAAATTAGCTAGGCTACTAATATTACTAATATTCCTAATTAATATGTATTATTATTTCATTCAGATAATTGACATTATAGGCATGTACCGTAAAATACCAATTAGAAGCCGACTTCCAAATTGCCGCGGGTCCCATATATAAGCGGGGTCTGGATACATATTTTGTACATAAAAGCAGGTCCCAATTTGACGCCCGGTTAGTTTTTTCAATGTTTTCTTTTTACCTTTGCGACATCCTGTTGAATGCATCTCCCAAACACAACGAAGAAGAAAAATCGGATGAAGAATACGAACAACGAGGAAACGGGAACAACGAGGAAAAAAAACACATGCACGAAACTTGCTGATCAAAATTCGTTTTCCCTCAACATCTGATGATTCTGAAAATTGTGTAGGCATTTCCTGAAGATTTTTATACACTAAAACCGACATCTCTGGTGTAATAATTATTTTGAGAAATGTGCCTATGGTATATTTCCCTGCCAGCGGGCATAGAAGTCCGCTTCTAATTGGTATTTCACCGCTCTTTCACATGTGCGCTACTGAAGAGGGTGCTCCGTGAGTGATGAACAGCGGAGGAGGCAGCGCATGCAGCCAGCGGAGGAGGCAGCGCATGCAACAAATAATCTGCTCACATGATGATCATGTTCTCTCACCTTCAGCGGAGAAAGTTTAGTGGTAAATACCGGTAGGTCACAGTTCAGCTCAAATTTTATTTGATTTCATGTACAGGCCAGAACTGGCATGCAATGTGCTCTGCTGCGCTGAGAGGGAGGCGCGGCTCTCCCCATAGACAAGCAATCGTGTGGGGTGCTGACTGTAGCCAACTCATTAAAATAAATGGTTTAAATAAACAATTTCATACTATTTACAATCTTTGCTGAGCAATATTTTTGTACAAAAATAATTAAAGCAGGTCCCAAACTGCCGCAGGTCCCATATTGACGCGGGGTCTGGCTACATATTTTGTCAATTAACGCCGGGCTAATAATTGGTATTTTAAGGTATTTACATGCTTGCAGTATTTTAACTGCAGTTAGATTGGTTTGAGAAGCAATAATATGGAATAATAGCCTATATATGGAGATAGACAGACCGGATGAAGGGAGGGGGGGGCGGCGGAGCCCTTGGCTTTGTCTGGTTTTACCGGATTTGTCCAGGAATTGGAGCTTAAAAGGCAAGCGTGTGTCTCTTCCCTGCAATTCTCCAATGAGCGGACAATGCATAATTTTACGCTTAAAAGGCGTGGTTATAATGGTTGAGGCTGAGTTTAGCGCCGATACCAAGATATCAAGTGCGCCTTTCCACGCCCACTGCTTTGCGCTGCGGCTGGCGCTCGGCCTAGAAACTGCGCCGCTGCAACGATAGAGCCCCATGTATCCACACGTAAATCCACCAGTCTCACAGCTCGCCTAACATCTATAGGCTATGGTTTATGTCCCGCCAAAGAACTTATTGATAAGAAGCGCTGGCGAGGGACAATCGCACACAAGAGCCATTTTGGAGACACCCATGACGATGACACCACGCAAAAGAGGCGATTTTCGGGCCAAAATGGCGGCAGCGCTGATCTAAGACTCGCTTCTTTCCTTCCATATTCTTTGTTACTCTTCGACGACTGCACACGTCAAAACGTGCTAAAACATTTATATTATACAGTCTATGGCTAAAACACACATCTATCCATAACTAGATGCTCGCACAGTCCCTAAAACAGAAACAAAACGTAACTTTAGGGCTCATGATTAACTCATTGAGTGCCAGCCACTTTTGGAAAACGGATGCTCCCAGTGCCAGCCCTTTCAGAGCGTTTTCAGTGATTTCTCGAGGTCCACAGAATATTGTGTGATATTACTATGTAAACACCGAACACGCCCAAAGAACGATGAGACTATCTTGTATCATCAGCAAAAAAGTTTATTGATATCATTTTCCGTTCTATAGTTATGAGCAGTAGAAGATAGGTTGGTTTCAGCAAAAACAGACGTTTCAAACTAGAAGCTGAGATAATGAGCCTTTTGTGAAATGAAGCATTTCAAGCACATCACTGACTCTGAAGCTAATATTTTCTGATGTAGTGACACCTCAAAAATAATTTCCTTCAATAAAAGAGCGAAAACAAAGGAATTTTGATGGCAAAATAATATTTTTTAGCTGCAACCAGCAGCGCTGGCCCCTGCGTGCGCAGACCCTACACTTTCTTGCTGGTCTTGATTTACTGCTGGTGGGCATCAGATATTCTAGCTTGTGTTTGCCAATCTGTCTGTCCATCGAGCCTGCTGTCTGGGTCGGTGTTGTATGGTGCCCTGCGTGCCCCACCCCCCTCAACTGCACACTCCTCCTCCGTGGGAGTGTCTCTGGTGGCTCTCTGCTGCGTTTGCTCTGCACTGAAAAGTGCGCTACACCCAGCTTTTTCACAGCGTTCCGCCGTTTTTGTCGCCGGCTCCCAGCGCTTCCAGCTGAGAATAATGTAACCTTTTCTGGCAACTAATCATGTGGAGGGGCTATCGCAGCAGAGACGGAGGGGCTCAATTGTGGGAGCAGCTAACGTTATGCTTCATGCATATCGATGCATACCGATGCGGTTTCCGTTTCCCCATGACTTCTTCTCTGTTTTTTCCTCACCTTTCTCTAATCTGGAGAGCACTGTCGCCACCTAATGGGTCCGTAAAATAGCTTATATACCTTCAACATCCCCCATATTTTTACAGGAGATGCATCAGGCTTTGATCCATGTCCCACCGTCAAAAAACGCAATTGACGACTTTAGTCGTCATTGGCACTCTACGTTACTATTTGATTTGACGACGATAGTCGTCATTGGCACTCAATGAGTTAAATACAAACAAACCAAGGAGGAAAAGCCAGAAAGTGCTTCACACTGCTGCAGTCATCAGTAACTCTCATAATGTTGTCTGTGTTCTGCGCCTGGACCGCACTCGCAGATAAAGTTTAAAGAATCGTGCTTAATCCAACAAGATCATCTCACGGGAAACACTAACGTTACAGCTGGCATTCCTTGGGAATTCTGCGCGTCCTCAACGTTGTGTCAGGAATATAAACAAAAGCCGTATAGCCAATCAAAACTCGGTATGCAAATACAAGAATGGTTCTACCATTAACCTTGCTAAACAGTGTTAAAGCGAAAGTGTCCCCGAGTTATCATTACTGTGTTATAGATTTAGAAATACAAATATGTGTTTCATTTCCATGATGCTGTGTATTTATATTACAAAATAAATCATTTTCATCATTTAACATAACTTATCTCTGTCTGGTTTGTTTTCAGCTTCACTCAGAGAGAAAATGCCTCCCACACCAGAGAAGCATCTCTCCTGTACTGTCTGCTGTGACATCTTTAAAGATCCTGTCATCCTGAAATGTAGCCACAGCTTCTGTAAAGCCTGTCTGCAGAGATGGTGGACAAGGAACCAAATGCGTGAGTGTCCAGTTTGTAGGGCTGCATCTTCAAGAAAACCACCACCATGTAACTTGGTGTTGAAGAACATGTGTGAGGCCTTCTTACTGGAGAGAGATCAGAGAGCTTCAGCAGAGTCTGAGCCTCTCTGCAGTTTGCACTCTGAGAAACTCAAGCTCTTCTGTCTGGACCATCAGCAGCTTGTGTGTCATCGCTGTCTGGATTCAGACACACACAACCACCACAGAATCAGATCCATTACCATCCATGAATCTGCACGCCATCACAAGAACAAACCCCAGGAATCTCTGAAGACCTTAAATGAGAAACTGCAGCTCTTTAATAAAGTTAAAGGAAACTGTGATCAAACAGCAGCACACATTAAGGTCCAGGCCCGACACACAGAGAAGCAGATTAAGGAGGAGTTTAAGAAGCTTCAGCAGTCCCTTCAAGGGTTTCTACAAGAGGAAGAGAAGGCCAGGATCAATGCACTGAGGGAGGAAGAGGAGCAGAAGAGTCAGACGATGAAGGAGAAGATTGAGGGTCTGAACAGAGAGATAGCAGCTCTTTCTGACACAGTCAAAGCCATAGAGAAGGAGCTGAGGGCTGAAGACATCTCTGTCCTGCAGAACTACAAGGCTACAGTGGAAAGAGTCCAGCGCTCCCTGCTGGAGGATCCACAGCTGGTCTCAGGAGCTCTGATAGACGAGGCCAAACACCTGGGCAACCTGAGCTTCACAGTCTGGCACAAGATGGGGGAGATGGTCTCCTACACCCCTGTGGTTCTGGACCCAAACACCGCCCATCCAAAACTGATCATGTCTGAAGATCTGACCAGTGTGAGCCGTGGAGAGAGACAGCAGCTTCCTGACAATCCAGAGAGGTTTGACATGTGTTGGAGTGTCCTGGGCTCTGAGGGCTTTAAGTCTGGATATCACTGCTGGGATGTTGAGGTTGGACACTGTACAGGCTGGAGACTGGGTGTGTTCGTAGAGGGTCAGAGGAAGGGATTCGCACTGTCTGCATTATGGAGAATACGTTTCTTTACTAATGGTAAATACAGTGCAGTCTCTCCATCAGGTATAGTCACTGATCTCACAGTGAAGAAGAAGCTCCAGAGGGTCAGCGTGCTTCTTGACTGGGACAGAGGAGAGCTGTCATTCTTTGATCCTGATACTACCACCCACATACACACCTTCAGACATCCCTTCACTGACAGGCTGTTTCCTTTTTTTTCCACTGTGGAAGATGGAAACACTCTGAAGGTAATACCAGTGAAGGTCTCTGTTAGACCCAGTTAGAGAGAGAGAGAGAGAGAGAGAGAGTCTGTGTGTGTGTGTGTGTGTGCGTGTGCGTGTGCGTGTGCGTGTGCGTGTGCGTGCGTGTGTATCTCTCAGTGAGGACAAGCCATTGTCCACCATGACAGGAACCTTCTGCACAGTGAACTCACACACCTAATTTTGATTTTAAGTTGTATCAGTTTAGCTGAGAACAAAAATCCAGTTTATTCGATCTAGTTTAATTTTGAAATAGATATATTTTTGTGTGTGTGTGGGTGTGTACTTGGCCAATTCCCCCTGTTTTCCCAGTCGTTGGTCCACCCCCTCTGCCGATCTGGGGAGAGTTGCAAATGCTGCCTCTGATACATGTGCAGTTACAAGGACTTCTCACTGACACCCCAGAGTTTCACCGGCAGGACGTAGCGTGTGGGAGGATCACAGGGGACAGGCCCCCCGACCAACCAGTGCAGTGACCAGGACACATACCCTTTAGCCCGTTTCCCAGACAATTAACCAAGCCGGAGGTAACACGGGGGCTCGAACCTGCGAGCCTCTGGTAGGTAGGCAGGGAATCTATTGCTGCACGCCCCGGACTACCTGTTTATTTTATTTTGTATTATTTTTATTATATATATATTTTTTGGGTTACCTGTTTATGATAAGTAGAAACAGAGCACACTGAACTGGCATCACTCATCTCTACCGTGCCTCTGGCTTGCCCTCGAGGTCTCGCCCTCTTCTCAGACACAGCTTGGTCGCCACGCGACCTCGCCCACTCTACTGGCATGCTCTTTGTGCATGCACAGTTGAGCAAGTGAACAATTCTGGGTCGTGCCAACTTTTTGCCCAATTATATTAGTAGGATGTTTTAAAAGCATCAGATTGTTTTGACCTTTTTCTTCTTTTTGTGAAGAAACGTGTTAAAGGGATGATAGTTCAGTTTGTTTGAAGTGGGGTTGTATGAGATACTTGCATACTGTCAGTGTACTACATGCAGTAGAATGCAGCTGGCGCGCTCCCAGTTTGGAGAAATGGAGACCAGCTGCGCACCTGCCGCACCTGGCTACAGTGAACATTTCAGCTAAAAACAAGAAGTAAATTACATCTTTTCAAGTCAACTTGGCATCTCAGGGCTTGTGGAGAGTTTGATTATGCCAGGTGAGCAGTATAGAAGGATTTTATGTATTTGTTTCCGGGGTTTTTTTTTTTACATTTTTGCTCATGGCCCCTTCACACTCAGCACACAGCTCTACTTGCCTGACGCAGCCGGTCTCAATTTCTCTAAACTGGGACCGCGCCGGCTGCATTCTACTGCATGTAGAACACTGACTGTATGCAAGTACCTCATAGGACTCCACTTCAAACAAACTGAACTATCCCTTTAATGGCGTTGGATGGAAATTCTTTAACTTTGGAGACAAAGTTTATTATGTTATTGTTAACAATAATAATACAGTTATAAGTATTTTGTACTAAGGCCCTGTTTACACAGCAATGCTCCCTGGATAAAACGGCAAACTTTTTTTTTGTTAGTTTGTTAGTTCCTTCCTTTTACATGGGAATGTCGTTATTGGTGCCTGAAAATGCAAAAAAGTGAAAACAGTTTCCCAGAGTGGAATTCTTGATAACGGCCTGTTGCATTTAAGGTATAATTTTATCGGCCTGTCATATTGGCAGAAATGTTTGTTTCAGCCGCTATTTTCTTTTAAAGCCAAGTTGGATCTCTGTGGTCCTGCAATTCTTCAAAGAAAAAGAAATAAAGAAATGTTGGTTCTTCAAGTTCAGCTATTTATTAACCATGCAGCACACTCAGTTACTATGGAAGCCCATAGCTGACTCTATTCAAATGATAATTTAAACTTGAAAATGGTAATGTAATTCCTCAATAACATTGGCTGGGTTTCCCAAAAGCTTCTTTGCGCTAAGAAGCTAATTCAACCCTTCTTAAGGCCCCCTTAAGAAGCAAACGCGTTTCCCAATTGCTTCTTTACGAAGGCATGCGTTTCCCAAAAGCTTCTTAGCGCTAAGAAGCTTCTTTGACCCTTCTTAAGGCTCCCGTAAGAAGCCAACGAAGCCAACGCGTTTCCCGATTGCTTCTTAGCCTAAAATTATCTTCCAATTATCCTCCGTTAAGAAGGCTGCGTTTCCCAAAAGCTTCTTAGCGCTAAGATGATCTTTCGTTAAGAAGGTTTTGTAAGAAGGGTCTGGAGCCTTCTTAACACCTTCTTAATGACAAAACACTGGCAGATCCAGCCGCGTCAGGCAAAAGGAGATACTTGTGTCCACTGTTCCTCTTGTGTTTTTCCCTTTTTCCTTTCTTTCATGCACCCTTTAGTGTTTAAAATTAGGGAACACTTGAAAATCTCCCCTGTATGTATGGTTACTTGTGTTTTAAATGTTTTACCGTAGGCTATATTCCTCTAATCAGAATGGATTCCTTTTATAATGTTGTGGATTTATATAGCACCTTTCACAGAACCCAAGGTCGCTTAAATTCTGTAGTGTTTCTCTGTTTTGTTGTATGCTGTGTATATAAAGCAATTTGAACTGCAGTCCATGTCTGAAATAAATAATGTTTAATAAAGTTTAACATGACCATGATTAGGTGTTAACAGTGTTTCTCAACCACTGAGTCGTGGCCCACTGCTGGGCTCAGAGTGCCATCAAGTGAGCCGCTCCAGTTAAGATGCTTCTTAAGAGCCTTCTATTTTTTTTATTTTTCTCGACTGTTAAGAAGGCGTTTGGGAAACACTTCTTTGGAGCCTTCTTAACTCCTTAAGATGCTTCTTAACTCCTTAAGAAGCTTCTTAACTCTTAAGAAGCTTCTTTGTTGGGAAACTCAGCCATTATCATTTTCAACACATGTGTGTGTTATTTCAGTAAAAATGAAAATGAAAATGGAATAATCCAATTTTCATTTTCATTTTCATATACTTGTAAGGGCTTTCTATGACTATATAAGAATTAAAATGACAAGCTGTTTGACATTTAATTTTCAAAGTCCATAGCCCGCTCTACAATGGACTATATTCAAATGGTAATTTAAATTTGGTAATGAAAATGCAATCCGAAAAATGCAGCCTAATTTTCCATCTCTGCAAGCATTAATTAAGTCACAATTCAAATTAAAATGCATTTTTGTAGAAAATGTCAAATGATAATTTAAATGGTATTTGACATTTCATTTTAATTTAGTCATACTGCTTTTCAATGGACTATATCAAACTTGTAATTTAAATGTGGAAATGTAAATGCAATCCAAAAAATCCAGCCTAATTTTCCATCCCTGCAAGCATTATTTAAGTCACAATTCAAATGAAAATGCATTTGTATTTGACATTACATGTTTGACATTCGACATTACATTATCAAAGACTGAACATGCTTTGCAATGTACTCTATTCAAATGAAAAACAGCAAAACAGCGCTGAACCGTGTATTGCAGGTTCACTTCGTGCGTTATCAGTGACAAAATTCAATTGGAAATGGCAAACTGTCAGGCCGCTCGTCAAGGCGGGTCTTCAATTGGGAGGATGTCACTCATTGGCTACTTTCAGGCTGCCCCAGTTGACCGCGGAAGTAAACAGACCCACTTCTGGTCTGTCGCCTTCAACCACCGCAGTCAGGCATGTAATGTGCGTTTTTGTTCATATTTAAAGAAGAAACAGCATTATTTATCGGTGCATGGTGTTCATACCGCGGAAAAGTTAAAAACAAGGTGAATTTTGCCATTAGGAAGGAAGACACGAGGCGGATTGTTTGCTATGGTTACCATGGTAACGTTACCCTGGAGTTCAGATGCACTTGGGTCAGACAACAGTACAGATCAGGCATCAAGAGCAACAAGCTGTATGGGTCACATTAAAACAACCCAAACAAACAGGAGAGCAAAAATAAACATGAGAAAACTAACCGGCCACTTAATTTATAAGAAAGGTCGAAATGTAAAGTCGTCATTAAGTCCCTTAGGTTGCATACTATTCAGTTGGTCAATCCAAAACATCTCTCTCTGTGACAACAGCTTGGGCATACACCTGTATTACTCAGTGGTGTATAAAGTACTCAGAAACCATACTTGAGTAAAAGTACAGATACTTCACCAGAAAATGACTCAGTGACCCATTAAAATATTACTTGAGTAAAAGTCTTAAAGTAGCTGATTTTTTATGTACTTAACCCATTGATACCTGATGCAGCATTTGAGTGTGTATCCCTTTAAGACCGCGAACCGTGTTAACGCAGTTCGCGGTCTTAAAGGGATACACACACAAATGAGGGATATACACACAAATGCTGCATCAGGTATCAATGTGTTAAATATCAAGTGTTTTTTTGTTGAATGTACTTAAAAGTATTGAAAGTAAAAGTACAAGTAAACCCTGTAAATAAAAAAGCAAGCGGAACAAAAATTCGGAAATGGTCAGGTTGCCTTGGTGACTAGACTACACCACACTCTGTACCTGGTCACTGATGCCCAGCTAGGTCAAACACTTGGTTGCACGGGATGAATGAATGACAGTCTCTAGGTCATCAACAGGTCTCTGTCTCTAACCACTGCAGTGCAGAGATGTCAGGGGGTGGAGGCAGGAGCACCTTACCACATCCCTCCCAGACTGATGCAGCATTTCAAACATGGCATGACAATGGTTTGATGTTCTTTAGTGACCACTAGATGGCAGCGTTGCTTCATTTGAAATTATCCGACAGGGCCATAATAGAGAGGTCCAGGGATGACGTATTTTTGTAGGCTGAATGCGGAAGTCCCGAACTTCCTGGTTCTTCACTGTTTCTGTCTATGGGATTTTTGAATGGGTTTTTGGCGTGATGCTTCAAATAATGTCTGTGGACAACGCAAGTTTAATCAAACGCGAACCAAGGTTCAGCGGGATAATCTTCACACATGAGGACCACTTTCATGAGTTTTGTAGCGTAAATGCGAGCCCTAGAAGTAAAAAGCTCATGCTAAGCTAATCCAGAACTACACACTGTCGCATAGGCTTCCACGTCACGTCAGCACTCAACCTGGACTGTTGTTGGATGTGTGCACTGATTACCTCGGGCTGAACGGGGCTGAACCAGGTGAGGGAAAGAGCATTTCTGTGTTCGCCCTTTGAAGTGGTGACGTTATTGACGTATATATCCACATCGACTCAAAAGTGTAGTCTCATTTAGCCGTTTGCTAGCTAGCCGCCCGTTTAACGGCATGTAAAAGCTTCAAAACTCATAAAAGTGGTCTTCATGTGTGAAGATGATGTTACTAAACACTGGTTCGCGTTTGATTAAGCCAGCGTTGTCCAGAGAGATTATTAGAAGCATCGCGCCAAAAACCCATTCAAAACTCCTATAGGCGAAAACTGTGAAGAACCAGGGCTGTTAGCATCGATGATTTCCGGACTCGTTACTGGACCTCTCTATACACCGAATACACCCTTCTTTAGACACCTCCAGGCCCACAGTTTGGCCAGAGAACATGACTCACTTCCTGTCCTGAAACGGTTTGACCAGAGAACACTGCCGACTTCCTGTCCTGCTGGAAAAGAGTGTGTTGGACATCATAATGGACTGGGACCCAGATACTAAGGGACATGTTTCTAAAATATAGATTTCCCAAGGTATCAGTTTGTCTTCTTTGGACAAAACAAAATGAGTCTGGGGAGCAAGACTTAAAACATCAAGCTCACTGAAGAGATGTGGGAAGCTTCCATCTCATTCACACCACTTCCCTCTGTCATAGGCATAGCCTTATTCTAAGTGTTACATCGTTTACATTATAGACGGTTTTAACTTGACAACAAAAACATTCTAAATTGAACCCCCGCTCACTTCCTGTTACAGTGTTTGCTATGGACATAAAAGAAAAAAAAACATTCAAGTGCAGGACTGACCATTCCGTGAAAACCGTCTATATGAGACTGTCCACATTCTATCCCAGTGTGGAACCTACTTGTATCAGGTGCCACTTGGAGCCAGCTACAGTCGGACACATGTTTTGGGAGGGCCCTTCTTTGATTACATTTTGGGGTTGTATCTTTGAGGCCTTCTCATACATTTGTCATAAAACCATTGAACCCAATCACTGCTATTTTTGGATCTCCTGGTCAGGGCGTAGAGTAGACATCACCACACGCCAAGCTAAAGCCCATCATTCACAAGTTGGAATAAATAAGTGTTCTATCCTTAATTCCATAGATAATCTTATAGCAGATGTAAGTCCCGTCAGAAATTCAAGGACACCTGACCTCTGCCCCCTTTCCAGACTTCACTCATGATACATCTTTTCAGAAATGACAGAACAGATTTCTTCCCTCTCATTCAACGATCCTTTTAGGAATGGGTGATGATGCTTCAATAACCAAGGATTATTTGGCTGGAATAAACCCACACCTGTGTCCTTGTAAATGAGCCTGTCTGTGATTAATACATTAAAGTACACAGTCATCTGTATTGAGATATTTGGGTATGTCTTTTTATGTGTACGAGTATGTGTATGTACATATCTATTTGTGTATTTTGCACTAAACGTCTGACTATTGAGTGGTCCCAACTCTAACAAACAAAGCCCCATTCATTTATTCATTGTTTTTTTCTTTGTTGTTGTTACTGTTCTGTTGTTTATTTACTATTACTATTATTATTATCAGAATAATTATATAATTAAATCATTATTTCCTTCTTCTTTTCTTTTGGACATCCAGGGGGAGGGAGGGTTGTGTTACAGGTTAGGTGTACAATTTCTGAAAAACCTATAAAGCTTAAAAAAAGGGGGGGGGGGCGCCATTGCCCCCTCTGTCAACCAGAGCATCACAATGCAAAGTTACTCAGGTTATGGATTTTATTGGCTTTAATCAGTCAACATGTTCTTACATTTTAGACATTTTGTTTTCACTGTCTTATGAAGACATTTCTTACTCGTCAAAACACATTTCCTGGAATGCTGATCTAACAGAAATAAAACAAACTTAGGATGTGGGATCTTTCCAGCTGCGATCTCGGAACCTGTCGTCTATCGGTCCGATGGTGACTAGACTCTGGGGGTGACGGACAATATTTCGGGCTTTCCGGTGTAGCCAGCGGACATCCGGGCCAAAATTTCTTTCTGTGTGCCGGTCGTTGTTCCCGGTCCGATTAGCGAGTTGAGAGATGACGTCTACGACCGGACCACAATACACAGACATCAATACATCTTATAGGTGTTTTAGGTCCAGAATACATTTCTATAAATAGATATCTGCGAGATGTCGATGTCGCGTCTTAAGGCCTATTTCCACCAATTGCGTTATGGTTGCTGTTTTCAGCAGTTTCACCGGATCCGCACCGCATCTGGTGCACATTGGGTTTTATCCCCGGATGTCCGCCGGCTACACCGGGAACCCCAAAACATTGGCTGTCGCCCCCAGAATCTAATCGTCGTCAGACCAATAATATACGATGGGTTTCAAGATTGTCCCAGCTGACTCAAGTGCACTGAGATGCAATGGGACAGAAGAAGATGGAATATCCCCTTTTAGCACAAAATTCCACAATGCATTCTCTTCCCAATTTGAAGGAACATGTGAGAGGGAAGAAGAGCTTGTCTGCTCGTTAGCGCCCCCTGTTACATATGAACAAATCACCAATAAGTGTCCATGACGGCAGAGTCCTTCATCTTTGTCCCTGGGGTCAGAGTTGGGCCTCCCAGTCCTCGTGTTGCACAGCGCTGAGGGAGCACGGGGGAGCCTCTGTCCATCCAGTGTCTTCCAAGTCATCATAGTCTTCCTCCTCCTCGTCTGGAACATCAAGCAAAGAGCAGATACCATCAGATGTACTGGAGTTCATTGGAGCAGCAGGACATGACTGTTTACATGAACTACAATATTCTTATATTAACTCGATTAATACAATACTCTGAATAAGACATTGGCAGGGTTACCACTACATTACCGTAACCTGAATAAGGTCGTAGCAATAGTCGAATGAAGACGTGGAGTATTCCGATCTTAGTCGCATTATTGGGAGTGCATTGTAGACATGTAAACACCTTAATGGCACTAGTCGTGTTTCCATTACCCTCAGAAATGCACAAAATCTAAATATCGCAATAGAAATCGGGTAATGGAAACACGTAAATTTCGAAAAACCTCCCAAATATCGCAAAAAGTTTTTGCGCTCTCATGAGGTGGTTTTTCAGACGTGTCGATATAGCAGTTTATCGCAAAAGTGTAATGGAAACACATTTTCCGCATTTGCACGTCATGTGACCCATTCTCCTTTGGAAAAGCAGCGGAACATGAGGGCAGGGCCGTAGTCAGGGTTCCGAAATAGGGGAGGTCCAGCAAGGGGAGGCGGATTAAAAAAAAATTAGTTTTTTCCCCCCCCTTTTTAAGCCATATTTAGAGTAATATATCATTTTAAATCAACATTAGGATTATACTGTTGTGATGTCATTATTCAGTATATTCTCTTTCATGTCACCACCTGCTCAGCTCTCCTGTCAACATAATTGTAACTAACAAACACAAACTGTTTTAGCCAAATTCATATCAAAATGACACCTACAAACACAGGTACACAACCCAAGCCGTACACAACACACAAAGTTACTTAGACAGACTAGACACTTACTTTCTTGGTTGTTGCTAAAAAATCTGTCAGTGTGTGTCACTCACTGTCTGTCGTTCACTCGCTCACTGTCTCGCAGCTCGCTCACCTTCAATTATCTCGCCAGGCAGACAGACAGTCATCACTCACCACCATGCTGCTGCTCTCTCAGAATCAAGTTACCGCGGACGCGGCGTCAGATGACTTCCTGCCTGACCTGCCTTTCGTTTCAAAATAAAAGCGATCCCGTGTTTTTCATGCTTTTCCTGTTTTCCATGCAGATTGTTTTATTTTTTTACAATCTTCGTTCTCAGGACACTCTACAATTTTCTGTTCCCAAAGTCCGAACTGAATTGGGGAAGAAAGCTTTTAGGTTCTCTGCACCCACCGCATGGAACAGTCTGCAGTCTGATCTTAAACTTAATAGCTTAGTAACCTTAAATGGTTTTAAGGCTATGGTAAAATCTCTTGAGAACAGGCTGTCTGTATGCAAATGTTTTATTTGATCATTTTAATGTTTTTCAATTGTATGTGTTTATGTGTTTGTTTGTTGTAACTTTGTGTTGCTGCTGTTTCTTGGCCAGGTCTCTCTTGTAAAAGAGATCTTTGATCTCAATGGGACAAACCTGGTTAAATAAAGGCTAAAAAAAAAAAAAAAATCTCTGAAATATTAAAAAAATCTCTGAAACATCTGCGAGATGTCGATGTCGCGTCTTAAGGCCTATTTCCACCAATTGCGTTATGGTTGCTGTTTTCAGCAGTTTCACCGGATCCGCACCGCATCTGGTGCACATTGGGTTTTATCCCCGGATGTCCGCCGGCTACACCGGGAACCCCAAAACATTGGCTGTCGCCCCCAGAATCTAATCGTCGTCAGACCAATAATATACGATGGGTTTCAAGATTGTCCCAGCTGACTCAAGTGCACTGAGATGCAATGGGACAGAAGAAGATGGAATATCCCCTTTTAGCACAAAATTCCACAATGCATTCTCTTCCCAATTTGAAGGAACATGTGAGAGGGAAGAAGAGCTTGTCTGCTCGTTAGCGCCCCCTGTTACATATGAACAAATCACCAATAAGTGTCCATGACGGCAGAGTCCTTCATCTTTGTCCCTGGGGTCAGAGTTGGGCCTCCCAGTCCTCGTGTTGCACAGCGCTGAGGGAGCACGGGGGAGCCTCTGTCCATCCAGTGTCTTCCAAGTCATCATAGTCTTCCTCCTCCTCGTCTGGAACATCAAGCAAAGAGCAGATACCATCAGATGTACTGGAGTTCATTGGAGCAGCAGGACATGACTGTTTACATGAACTACAATATTCAATATTCTTAATTGTAACTAACAAACACAAACTGTTTTAGCCAAATTCATATCAAAATGACACCTACAAACACAGGTACACAACCCAAGCCGTACACAACACACAAAGTTACTTAGACAGACTAGACACTTACTTTCTTGGTTGTTGCTAAAAAATCTGTCAGTGTGTGTCACTCACTGTCTGTCGTTCACTCGCTCACTGTCTCGCAGCTCGCTCACCTTCAATTATCTCGCCAGGCAGACAGACAGTCATCACTCACCACCATGCTGCTGCTCTCTCAGAATCAAGTTACCGCGGACGCGGCGTCAGATGACTTCCTGCCTGACCTGCCTTTCGTTTCAAAATAAAAGCGATCCCGTGTTTTTCATGCTTTTCCTGTTTTCCATGCAGATTGTTTTATTTTTTTACAATCTTCGTTCTCAGGACACTCTACAATTTTCTGTTCCCAAAGTCCGAACTGAATTGGGGAAGAAAGCTTTTAGGTTCTCTGCACCCACCGCATGGAACAGTCTGCAGTCTGATCTTAAACTTAATAGCTTAGTAACCTTAAATGGTTTTAAGGCTATGGTAAAATCTCTTGAGAACAGGCTGTCTGTATGCAAATGTTTTATTTGATCATTTTAATGTTTTTCAATTGTATGTGTTTATGTGTTTGTTTGTTGTAACTTTGTGTTGCTGCTGTTTCTTGGCCAGGTCTCTCTTGTAAAAGAGATCTTTGATCTCAATGGGACAAACCTGGTTAAATAAAGGCTAAAAAAAAAAAAAAAATCTCTGAAATATTAAAAAAATCTCTGAAATATTAGGGGAGGTCCGGACCTCCCCGTTCTCATAGCTAGCTACGGCCCTGCATGAGGGAGAAACGGTTCGATAAGCTGTGGCAAAACCTCCTAGCAAGTGGAAAACTTTGAAGCAACGCTAGCAGAAAGACGAGTGTTATGCAAAATAAATATAAAATATATAATGTTTAATGGCAGAAATCGGTCCATGGTGACAGGCTGCCTGTGAGCGCGCATTTGGCACAGCGGCGAGATGAGCTGATGAAAAGCACACACCGGTGCGATGCTTCTGACTGAAGTGAATACAGTGACTGTGAATAATACATTACACACGTTTCAGGTGCAATGTTATAATAGACATTCTGATTATTGAACCAAATCAGCCTTTTCCCCCCTCCATCTCTAAATCGGACCAGTTGTATTAGGCTACCTTTTTTCCTCTGTCTGTCGCGCTCGCATTCACCGCAGCCAGCAACATTTTGCGACTCATTTTCTTTTGAATTGATAATCAGGCTCGTTTATATGCGTTGTAACTTCATGTTGTGATTTGCATTGACCATTGGTTAGATTTGAGCATGCAGGGGATGGGATATGGGCAGATCCCTGTGCGTAATCACTGTGGCAGCTGCTGGTAATGGGGAATTGCGTTCAGGTGTGCGCGCCGTCAGACCAAACTCAACTTCAATGGAAACGCCTACAAGTCGCAATTGTACATTGTCGAAGTTGTAGAAATATCGCAATTATTTTGCGAAAAACTGTAATGGAAACACAGCTACTTATGATGTCATAATCAGTTTTCTCAGCATTTTGTGACACGTACTGCAGTCAAATTGCTTGACGACACACGCTCTTGCTTCCAGCGAGTATTGCACAACAACCTGCGAGCTAGCAACCTACATGTACACGCTCAAAATGTCAAGTTTGACATGTTTTTACATGTTTTTTTTACTGTTTTATGTGATGTTTTTTCTTGCAGGGATTTAGACATTTGGTTCCACCAAAACAACACGAGAAACAATACCTTCTTGTTCCTGGTCATCCAACAGCACAGCGGAGCTGTCCTGGATCAGCTTAACAGAGGGCTCGTCCAGCAGGAAGCACCTGAGGCCACTGACACTCCCGCTCATGGCCTGGACCCTGGGACAGCAGGCCCACAGCTTGGCCAGGGGGTCACACACACACCTGCCAGCACACGCACACACACACACACACACACACACACACCCGGGGGGGGGGGGGGGGGTCATATACTGTATATGACAATCTGAACTATCAGTTATGGTTTCATCCCACACACTAGCCTGGTAAACCATCCTGATCATGTGACCTCACATTCTGTTTCGCTCTACGTATCAGTCTGGACTTCCAGCCGCGCACATTGATTTTAGTGGGCGGGAGTACTTGACATGATGGACAACTCCTTCAGCCAATCAGCGTCGGATCCAGCCAAATCCAAATCCAGTGGGAAGAATGGTGAAAACGTCTTTTCTGCCGAGGAACTCTGCTGGTGCATAACTCTTCTTGTTTAACTGTTGTTATTGAGTCTATTTCTACAGTAACTGCACTTAACGGCTGCGTTTACTCGACTAACGTTACCGTTACTGCTCGTTGCTTCGGAGACAGCACTCTTTTTCCAGCGCTGTCCCTGATTGGCCCGGTCATGTTGTAATTTCTGGAAAACACGGGGGGGGGGGCGGGTCAAAGCCCAGACTGATCCATGGAGCGTAACAGAACGTGAGGTCACATGATCAGGATGGTTTTCCCAGGCTAGAAACCCACCGGCCCCGTCTGTAGGAGTCCTGCTGTCCCGCGCAGTCTGTCCCAAACGCCTCGTCCTGCTCCTCGTCCTCCTCACACTCTGAAGCACCTGTTGAAGGTCAGATTCAACATTTTCACGATTCACTTTAATAACCACAGCAAGTCATTAGATTATTACAGGTGAGGAATTTGAATGACTGCAAGTATGCAGCGCAGTGGTCACATCGATACTACAAGACCAGGCCAATTTCCCCTGCTGTCCCGGTCGTAGCTCCACCCCCTCTGCTGATCTAGAGATCTGCTATCTTGTTTTATACTCGCCATGCCGCGAAGGGCACGGGGGACGAGCGAGGACGCGAGCGTCAAATGACGTCATGTGTTGGGCGCGACCCCTGTAGGCCGCCCATCGCGTACCTGAAGATTTTTCTAGCATTTTTCTAGACCTCCGCACGGCTTCTCTCCAAACATGGACGCTTGAGCCACTGAGCCCTGAGCTGTGTTTTCACCACATTTCTTGACCCATGTGATAGGCTAAACTTTGATTAGCAACTGTTCGTTTTTAGTCATTTCAACAAGTAAATGTGTTGTGTTGAGAGCATGGTTGAGAGAGATTAAAAGCAGCACAGAGTAGGCTATCAGGGCTGAGAACTGAAACGGCTATTCAGTAAAAACAAGTTTGGTGATTCATTCATGTGCTGATATACGGTCGGTTGAGAGTGAATGCGCACTCAGTACTGCACATAATAGCGTTTCATTGCGACTTTTCACGGGCTGTTCTCACTATTACCATTGTACAATGTAACATGCTGATCACTTGGCTGATCACTTCCGAGTATAAAAGCATCTGCCCCAGCGTGAGTTCCGCCTCGCGGAGCCTAGCTTGAGTATAATGAGCCCTTTATAGACTAGCACATGCTTCCTCCGATACGAGTGCAGTCACCGGCCACTTCTTTTCACCTGACAGCCGGGAGCTTCACCGGCCGGACATAGCGCATGGGGGATCACGCAATACCCCCCGGTTCCCCTCCCTCCGAACAGGCGCCCTGACAGACAAGAGGAGGCGCTAGTGCAGAGACCAGGACTCCTACCCCACTGGCTTCCCACCCACAGACACGAGCAAATGTGTCTGTAGGAACTTTTTACCAAGCCGGGCGTACCACTGCCAGGAACTGGCACGGTCTCCGGTGGTGGTAGGTGAGTGCTTTTACCTCTACACTACCCAGACACCCAGATCGTTCCCCTCCTCCCCCTCTGTGAGTGTGACAGAGTGCAGAGGTCTCCTCCCCCTCTGTGAGTGTGACAGAGTGCAGAGGTCTCCCCCTCACCTCCTCTGTGAGTGTGACAGAGTGCAGAGGTCTCCTCCCCCTCACCTCCTCTCTGGGTGTGACAGAGTGCAGAGGTCTCCTCCCCCTCACCTCCTCTCTGGGTGTGACAGAGTGCAGAGGTCTCCTCCCCCTCACCTGCTCTCTGGGTGTGACAGAGTGCAGAGGTCTCCTCCCCCTCACCTCCTCTCTGGGTGTGACAGAGTGCAGAGGTCTCCTCCCCCTCACCTGCTCTCTGGGTGTGACAGAGTGAAGAGGTCTCCTCCCCCTCACCTCCTCTCTGGGTGTGACAGAGTGCAGAGGTCTCCTCCCCCTCACCTCCTCTCTGGGTGTGACAGGGTGCAGAGGTCTCCTCCCCCTCACCTCCTCTCTGGGTGTGACAGAGTGCAGAGGTCTCCTCCCCCTCACCTCCTCTCTGGGTGTGACAGAGTGCAGAGGTCTCCTCCCCCTAACCTCCTCTCTGGGTGTGACAGAGTGCAGAGGTCTCCCTCCCCCTCACCTCCTCTCTGGGTGTGACAGAGTGCAGAGGTCTCCTCCCCCTCACCTCCTCTCTGGGTGTGACAGAGTGCAGAGGTCTCCTCCCCCTCACCTCCTCTCTGGGTGTGACAGAGTGCAGAGGTCTCCTCCCCCTCACCTCCTCTCTGGGTGTGACAGAGTGCAGAGGTCTCCTCCCCCTCACCTCCTCTCTGGGTGTGACAGAGTGAAGAGGTCTCCTCCCCCTCACCTCCTCTCTGGGTGTGACAGAGTGCAGAGGTCTCCTCCCCCTCACCTCCTCTCTGGGTGTGACAGAGTGCAGAGGTCTCCTCCCCCTCACCGCTCCTCTCCTCCAGCCCCTCTTCAGCTGCTCAGCCCAGTAGAGCACCTCGCTCACCAGCACCCTCCGAAGGATGTTGTTGTCATGCAGACTGGGGTAGGTTACACTGTACAGCTAATGTGGAAACAGATTGAAAATATATCAGAAACCTGTCACTGATCTCTGAGACATATTTACTCATTAAAATTGAGAATAAGGGGGTTTGATTGGGTTGGTGAATGACTCAGTGATGACTTGGCCAGGTGCTGACAGTTTTACTTCGTTTCGAACTCAAGCTCTCACTCTAGTGCCTAGTTCGCTGCTTACGCAGCCAATGGAAGATTGTCATTTTGCTCCGCAAAATTACTTTACATTAAAACCGTCCACCCACCCGTAGGTGGCGTGGTGCCTCCCTGGGGCTGACGTGGATCCACGTGACTACGTCACGTCCCGTCATCCCAGGAAACGTCACTCTTCAAATCTTCCAGCCAGCGGGAGGTTGTGTTGTCTTAAGCTCCGGTGTTAGCTCGAAGTTAGCGCTATAAACATAGCTTAGAAAATAGGCTCGTTCCGTCTGAACTGCCCACCTTGAGGGGTTTTAGGTGGATGAGGTAAAACAGGCTTCGGGGACCCGATCCTGTTCTCTTCACCAAGCGGCGGCGGATCAAGTCATCAAAGCTAAGCGTGTCTTCTTACAGTTAACACTTGTTGTGCTACCGCCGTGTAGCTGTGTGAAACGTTCCCCGGCTGGGGCAGCGTTTATCGGCTTGAGGGCTGACTAAGGTCTGCGCTCAAAACTGTTTAAGCTTGGTACTGTATAGCACAAGAACAATAGGCTAATTAGCCCAGTTTGTTGCAGATGAGCTAGCGTGCACCCGTGCGGTTAGTGTCCGTGTGCTAGGTACTTTAAGCGCCTTACTCCGGCTGGAGTAACGTTAGATAGATAGTATAGCTATTTGCTCAGTGCAGCTAGCATCTAGCTTGTAGCACTCCAGCTATCTGGTTGCGTCCCCAGACAGGGTAACACACCCAGTATTGTGGCAGATAGCTAACGTGCACACGTACAGTTAGTGTCTGTGTTAGTGCTGCACGATTAATCGAATCGCAATCGCAATCGCGATGTCAGCACGTGCGATTACATAACCGCAAAAGTGTGCGATTATTTTTTTTTTTTCACGTCTTTTTGAGTGTGTGTGTGTGTGTGTGAGAGCCTCCTCTAACCTAACGTTACACGCGACGCAGCAAACACACGTTTCTCTGCCATCACACTGGGCATCAATACTAGCGGGAGACTTCTCCCATGCACTCCCGCAAATAAGTAATGTTATGTGCAGCAAGGTTACATATTATCTACCGAGAGGGCGAGAGAGAACATCCATGATCGCTAACAGCAAGCTATGCTAATAACTAGCTAGCCATTCGTTCAGAAACGCATGTAAACAGCCATGTGATCAGTGAGAACGTCAGTAAAATAAGGAGAGAGCTGCAGGTGCTTATGCAGAACTAGTGCGCGATTAAGTACACAGTGGGGATGACCCGCTGTGATGAAGAATATAACGAGATTAACAAGGTTCATAGCAAAACACTGTCGCAGCTCCCAGCACTGGCAGCATCACCTCCAGGCTAGCTAACTAGCCTGTCACATGACGCCTTCATGGTCCCTCGTTAAAAGTCTGCAGATGCACGTTCTCACCTCTCTCTCAAGAAGCGTCACGTGAGTGTGGCGTTTAAGGCCATCTGTCGCTACAAAATAAATAAACGGGGTGTATCATTCATTAGTATTGCTGGACAGACATGTAACTAACTTTGCAACTTTGCTGAGCCATCTTCTATGTACTGTAACACAGTGCAGTTTCTATTTGACTGGTGTTTCTTTTTTACATGTTTGGGACAGGCAAATGTCTCAAAATGTTTTATTTTTTTGTAAAGATAATTTAATTTCAAATTGTTTTATTTTTTTTAGTTTTAATATATTTTAAATTGTAACATATTTCATGTATTTTAGTCTGTGATATGTGAAACCGTGGTATTTTTGTCCAAGGTTATCATACTGTCAAAAACTCATGCCGGCACATCCCTAGATACCTCTTGTTTATTATATCGCAATCACAATCGCAATCGCAATATTGTCCACCCTAATCGCTAATCGCACCTTTTCCCCAAATCGTGCAGCACTAGTCTGTGTGCTAAGTACTTTAGGCGCCAGCTACCTCTGTGTAGGGCGCGCGTTAAGCGAGTAGTAGCTAGAAGCCATGCTCTTCAGTTAGCTAGATAGCTGGCTTGCTCCCGTGCAGCCAGTATCTAGCGTTGTGTAGCACTCCAGCTATCTTACCGTTGCAGGCTACTGTTAGTTAGCTTACACGGTAACCCCGTTAATTCCTGTTAGCAGAGAGAGGGGGGAACAGCTAGGTGCTGTGTTAGCTGTGAGGCTACGGCACAATGAAATGAATGTGTGCACTGCCTAAGGGCATGAGCACGCTGCACAGGCGTTGCTGGGACCTATGGCTTGTAGTGTAGCTATTACTGGCGTCGGCCCCGAAGGGGGCACTCTGAGATATTAGTTGAGGAAATACGCTAGCTAGGTGAGCTCGCTCCACATTGTGTTGGCCGCTTCTCTCAGTACTTACGCCATCTTAGCCAGCTTGCTTGTCTGCTAAGTGTTGCTTGCAAATAGCATCTACTAACTAGATTGTAACTCCCTCTGAGGAGTTTTCTTCTGAGATTGACTAGCTTCGCGGGCCGCTGGCTTCAGCTTGCGGTCACGCTTGCTTCCCCGTGTTACTCAGGGTAGAGACTCGCTGCACCGGCTTGTGCACAGGCTTGTGTTAGCGCACGCTTGTCTCTCAGTGCTTACGCTAGCTGTTCTCTCGGGTTAACAGGTTGTGGGTATTGTTGCCTTCCTTTCGGGCTGGGCTATTGCCGCTTACGTTACCGTTGCACGCGCACGTTCGCTAGCCTCCGGGTTGCTTACTGTCTAGCCTGTGCTTCTTGCTAGTTTGTTAGCTTGCTTAAACGGTACTCCCGCTAACAGGGTGCGGCCTGCGGGAGCTTGGTATTTAGTGATTAGCTTCCTGCTTCTCTTGCTACTGAGCAGGGAAAGTCAGCGAGGGGATGGGCTGTGTGTAAAACTACATTGGCCGAGTATGAACCGGCACGATAAGTGCGTGTTCTGCCTTGGGCATGAGCACGCTGCACAGGCGCTTTGAACCCTCGGTCTTGCAGCTGCTGGGCTATCTTCACGAGCGAGCCCTCCAAGGGAGCAGTTCGTGGGGCGATGCCCAGGGCCGCAGCTAAAGCTCTTGAGAGTGTGAGAGCTAGCTTGCATACGTGCAGATAGCATTAGTACTGTTAGCACAGAACGATAGTATTGTTGCAGATAGCTGGCGTGCACCCGTGCAGTTAGTATCTGCGTGCTAAGTACATTGGGCGCGAGCTACCTCCACTACACGCATTCCCTTGTTGGGGCGTCCCCTGCAAGTGCAGGGAGCCTGACAGGGGGCACAGCGCACCTTGGTCCATGGCCACGGCCTGGCCTTGGTTGGCAGCGCTCAGATCAAGTTCACCGGTTGGCTCACCAAGGCTGGGCTCAGTCCCAGCCTCCGGCTTGTAGCTTTAGGCCCACCGTCCTCGGTGCCCAAGGCCCGAGTTCGGTCGGGAGCTCCCCCAGGGTCTCATATCCGTCATCAGGGCTCGCCGTTGGTCCATGGCTACGGCCTGGCCTCGGCTAGAGGCTCCTAGGACAAGCCCACCATCAATGGCGCCGTGGGCCCATTGCTGGTCGGGAGCTCTCCTGGGGACCGCACTGCCGGACAAGTCCGCGTGCGGCCGGACTAGAAAGAGAACGTTACCTCCGCAGTCCCCCCCCCAGCCTGCGAAAGTCACACGGCGGGGGGGGATTACGTCGATACAACGCAGTAGGCGGAGCTTGCGTAAGAAATTCTCCCCCAGCATGCACAGCTTCTACGGAACTGACCATGCGGCGGGGGGGGGGGCGTAGCCTCTCACGTCCTGCCCCCCCATCAGGGTACCGGATCAGTCCTGGTGCCCAACAATATACTCAGGACGGGTTCCGCTCCTTGGCCACAAGAGACCATCTTTGTAAGCCAACAGGCTCGATGCCTGGGAGCATCTATGTTCCCCGTCCCCTTTAAACGGCGCACCCTCCAGAAGGGATACGCTCTACAGTTGCCAGGCCCCCACCCACGTTCGACGGGACCCCCGATACGGCCGTGGAGGGGGAGTCCATGGACATACTCCACAAGGAGGTTATTCGTTCCTCGCCAAAGCGGCGATGCGCTCAGTTCCCAAGGCAGAGGTGCGCTTGGGTTCTACCACAGGTACTTTGTCGTGCCCAAGAAGGACGGCTCCATGCGTCCAGAATTGGACCTTCGGCGTCTCAACGAGGTGCTGAGGAAGTCCCGTTCCGAATGCTCTCTTTTCCCCGCCTGTTCAACGCGTTGAGACAGGAGGATTTCTTACTTCCGTGGATCTGAAAGTTGCATTCTTCCATGTCCACGTGGTCAGGAGACACAGGAAATACCTGAGGTTCTCCTTCCTGGGGAAGGCTTACGAATTCTGTGTCTTGCCATCCGGCATGTCTTAAGCCCGCAAACCTTCAAAAGAGCGGTGTGCGTGGAGACAGCCTTGGCTCCCCTCCGCGCGAGGGGGATCCGCGTCTTCCTATATCGCGACGACGCTCTCATAGAGTTGGCCGACTCGAGGGTCTGTGCCACGGAACATACCAAGGTGGTGACCGATCACTGGCAAACCTTAGGGTTTTTGGTGAACTGGCAGAAGAGTTGCCTCGTCCCAGCGCAGGCGGCAACCTTCCCGGGGCTCGAGCTAGACTCCCTGCGAGCCTTTCGCCAGGGCGACAGGCTCGCACAGTGCGGACAGCAAGCCAAGGACGTTAGGTCTGTGCCCTCGGTGTCAGTGCATCAGTGCACAGTGATGTTGGGCCTGATGGCCTCAGCACTGCATGTGCTCCCACTGGGGAGGCTACACATGCGCCCGTAGTCCAAATCTGGTTCCTCAGGCTTCGCCTGGACCCGGCTGGGGACCGTCATCGCAGGGTTCCTCTGACAGGTCAGGCCCGGCAGGCGCTGGCCATATGGGCGGACCCCCGTTACCTCTCGAGAGGTACTCAGTTGGGCCCTGTCCTGCTCAGGATGGTGATTCACACCGACGCCTCCCTCTGGGGGTGGGGTGCGATTTGCGGGTTTAAAGGTTCTGTCCTTAAAGACCGCGCTGCTGCTGGCCTTGTCGTCAGGAAAGAGAGTTGGTGACCTGATTGCCCTCTCGGTGCAGCAGGCCTGTATGGTTTTTGGGGATGATGGGCGCAGGGTTACGTTGCGACCTAACCCGGCTTACCAACCCAAGAGTATTAATGCCGGCTATAGGTCTATGGTCATAGACTTATCAGCATTCTGTCCCCCGCCGTTCAGTTCGGGTGAGGAGAGACGCTTGCACATGCTGTGCCCCGTAAGGGTGCTCTCGGCCTATGTGGCCAGGACGCGTTCATTACGCACTACAGACCAGTTGTTGGTCTGCTTTGGGCAGAAGGCCCAGGGTGGGCCCCTTTCCAAGGATCGCTTATCACACTGGATAGTGGAGGCGATCGCGTTGGCATACTCTGCCGTGGGTAAGATACCCCCGGAGGGTATCAAGGCGCATTCTACGCGAGGTGTTGCGACATCCTCTGCGTTGTTGCGTGGTGTTTCGGTGGAGGACATGTGTGCCGCGGCCTCATGGTCCTCTTATCACACGTTTGTCAGGTACTACAGTCTCGATGTGTCCGGTTCGCGGTTCGCGCACGCGGCACTGTCGGTGGCAAGGAAGTAGTATTGTTGCCACTCTAATATGTCAGACGGTCAGGCATGAACGTTGCCATACGGCCGCGGTTCACCGACGCCTTTCGGGTCGCCCTGTAGGGTGCTCCCGGCAGCAAGGGCGGTTGAATTTGGCACTAGAGTGAGAGCTTGAGTTCGAAACGAAGTAAAACGTTAGGGTTGTACTACAACCCAGGTTTTACGAGTGAGAACGAGAGCTCTCACTACCCAGCCTTGCTGCGTCGATGCGTCGTTGATTGCGTCGGATCTCAGCTGGCTGGAAGAATGAGTGACGTTTCCTGGGATGACGGGACGTGACGTAGTCACGTGGATCCACGTCAGCCCCAGGGAGGCACCACGCCACCTACGGGTGGGTGGACGGTTTTAATGTAAAGTAATTTTGCGGAGCAAAATGACAATCTTCCATTGGCTGCATAAGCAGCGAACTAAGCACTAGAGTGAGAGCTCTCGTTCTCACTCGTAAAACCTGGGTTGTAGTACAACCCTAACGTTTTTTTTTATCAATTTTTCTCCCCAATTGTACTTGGCCAATTTCCCCCTGCTGCCCCCGTCGCTGCTCCCCCCTCTGCCGATCTGGGGAGATCCATAGACTAGCACCATGCTTCCTCTGACACATGCGCAGTTGCCAGCCGCTTCGTTTCACATGAGAGCGGGGAGCTTCACCGGCAGGACGTAGCACATGGGAGGATCACGCTATTCCCACCAGTTCCCTTCAACCCTGAACAGGCGCCCTGAGCAACCAGAGGAGGCACTAGTCCAGCGACCAGGACACATACCCCTAATCCAGCTTCCCACCCGCAGACACAGCCAATCATGCCTGTATGGATGCCCGGCCAAGTCTGAGGTAACACGGGGGCGCAAACCTGCCCTGTGAAGATGTGCCATGTGGATCATCACTCACCAGAGTATATGAGAAGATGCCATGTGGATCATCACTCACCAGAGTATATGAGAAGATGCCATGTGGATCATCACTCACCAGAGTATATGAGAAGATGCCATGTGGATCATCACTCACCAGAGTATATGAGAAGATGCCATGTGGATCATCACTCACCAGAGTATATGAGAAGATGCCATGTGGATCATCACTCACCAGAGTATATGAGAAGATGCCATGTGGATCATCACTCACCAGAGTATATGAGAAGATGCCATGTGGATCATCACTCACCAGAGTATATGAGAAGATGCCATGTGGATCATCACTCACCAGAGTATATGAGAAGATGCCATGTGGATCATCACTCACCAGAGTATATGAGAAGATGCCATGTGGATGGTCGGCGGGCAGCATGCGGGCGTGGTCTCTGCTGCTCAGCCTGTGGAACACGGCGATCTGGGAGCAGAAGCCCACCCTCTCCTGCTGGCCAGGCGGTGCCAGGCCAACACCGGTAAACTGCACCTCGTAACCATGCTGCAGACATGCCCGCACAGCCCTGAGGACAGACAGAACACAGGAAAACAATCCGTTCAAATCTTTACTATTGGAAAAGGAGACATGTTTTAAGAGGCCTGAAACATTACTGCAGATAAAATGACAAGAGACTCAGGTAGTTTATTCAGGGTTAACTTCCCACGGGTCCTTGAAAGTTCTTTTGATATGTCTACGTCTACTATTTTCCCACATTTCCCAGAATGACTTTCAACAACCCGCAGAGAAAGCATGTGATCTTGTTGCATTCAATGGCTGTCGTTTTCATTTAGTCAGTTATCCACAGGACTAAGACAAATACCAATAGTTGATGTTTTTTCAACGGTGTTATGGTGTTTTTGGGATCCTTAAAAATGACGTACCAGGATTAGAACTCCGCTCTGGTCCACTCAAACTTGTGGTCGCTGTGCCTGAAGCCCGTCAGGCCGGGAAGAAGGGGGTTGAACTCACAGTTTGGCGTGCTGACGATAACCGCCGCTGGGGCCATGTAGCCAAACAGCACCTCAGAGAAGCGCTCCACATCAGCAAGATGGAGGTGCTCTATGCTGCAGAGAGCCAGGCAGGAAACAGGGTGAGAAACAAAGACACATGCCCAATCCAAAATATATATCTGCCCTCTGGACTTCAGTCCAACGTACCGTGACACGTTCAATGTCATCACGTCAAGTCTGCGAGGGCGAGAGACTGCAAGGCTATAATAATAACCCACTGATAGACACACGTCTATAGACTACAATAAAATGCCCAATGTGGTTGAATATTATTTCTGGCCTACATGATTCTAGTAACGTTTTAATTAAATAATTGTTTTACATATTCATAATCAGTTTTTTGTTTTTTGTTTTGTTCTACAAGCAGAAAAATGACGTGACGTCCGTATTACAATGAATTGTGGGCTACCTCTCGTGGGACTTGTACACATTTTAAATTGCATATATTTGGGTTACCACACTTGGTGGTTAATACGGTTTGTTGTTCCCATGGATGTAACTTGTGCACCAACCACACCAAGTCAATTTCCTTGTATGTGCAAACATACCATAGCCAACATACCATAGCCAAGATTTGATTCTATTCTATTCTAATTCAGTCAGTGAAGTCTGGAAGCGGACTCTTTGGAAGTCTGCAGAAAGTCCACTTGAGCGACCCCTTGTGGACTGGATGGATTGTGGATTTGTCTGCGTGTCTGCAAGTGAAGTGATGTCTGGACATTTGGATTTGGCCATACAGAGACAGTAAGAAATAGAAGACAGAAATCAAAGTGAAAGATTTAGACTGACGCTGATCAACCCCAGAGGAAGTGGCGACTTACAGTTCTATACTGGTCACCAGATCGAATCCTCTAAGGCGGCCGTCTCTCTGCGTGACTGAGCCCTGGTACAGCTCAATGCTCAGTTGATCAAAACTTGGCAGCAGATAGTCAGTTGAGATAGGGGCTAATTCATACCTGGGAAAAATAAAAGCAATCCTATTTCTGTAGGTTGTGATTGTGTCACATGTCACAAACTAAAATCTCAAGTCAATGAACTAATTTAAACTTACATGTTTTTCCTCATCACGTCTCTGTCGATGTCCACTCCGACCAGCAGTTCAATTTCCCGGTGGAATTTCAGCCTCCTGAGGAGGGTGCACTCGTTGCACCCCAAGTCCACCACCTAATGTGAAGGAGAACACTATGTGACTGATGTGAAGAAAACTAGAGTGAAAACAATAGAATGATGAGTAGATGGTAGCTTCAACGTGTTTGTATGTTTGTTTGTATGATGTATGTTTCTGTGTTTTGTATACAAGCTGCTCTAAACCAATTGCCCCTTGTGGGATCAATAAAGTTGTTTGAAGTTGAAACTTACATATCCTAGAAAAAAAACGTTTGGCTGTGTGTCTTGTTACCTAGTTCAGGGGGTCCCAAACCCTCTCATGTCAAAGCCAATTTGCAATATTTTCATCATCACAGGCCTTCTTGATAGGAGAATAACTGGCGATTGTAATACATTAACAGGTGATTTTCATTTTTTTTCATTTATTTGTTTATTTGAATAGGGACAGGTACACGTACATATAGTGTTCACAACAAAAAATGTCAATAAACCTATGATGTGTTGTACCAAAGCATGTATAGCCCAGGGCTAGTTTGCAATGCCAGTCCCTAGATGTAACCAGACATTCCTGTAAAATAAAAAATAATAATACACAAAAATACAGCAAAATACAATAAAAAGACACATATCAAAGATCAGATAGGCTACTAAACGTAAAATTCAGGTCAAATTTCAGTACAGTAACAATTCAAATATCACAGTTAAGACAGTTCAAATTATGTTCAGTTTAGTTAAGAGTGTGTGCTTATTGTACACACTCCTAAGGGACCAGCAGTGACCCAGCAATGACCACCAGAGTCCCGCCGCTGCCACTACTGTCTACAAGAGGAAAGCACAGACAGACGGTTCCAGACATGTGCAGGTTGTTCAACCATAGTATATTGCTCCAAAGCGTGTCAGAAGTCTCAATGGCAGGAACACAAACCTCTGTGTAGAGCAGTCAGGCTAGTTGAGCAACACTTAGTGGAGGAAGAGGCACATCAAAATAAAATACCAGAGTCATGCAAAGTTGATTACCTTTCAGCAAAACAAGGAAAACGGCTTATTAAACTAATACGGAAATGTAAAATGGTGAAATGTACCGTTGATAACGTACCAGTGACAGCACTTTGGGATACAGGCGCTCAGGCAACGGTAATAAATAACAACTGGTGAGCAGAGCACCTCCCAAACAGCACTATCAGAGCCATAGAGGAACTATTAGGGCCAGAACCACTGAATGGACTTGCCGCAAACCAGACTGAGATTCCATTTATGGGGTGGGTACCTGTAGAGTTTAAACTTGGTGGGTCAGAGACCTCCAGTGCTAGCCTGCTAGTACCAGTATTGGTTTCCAGTGATCCCAATGTGGCAGAGGATCCTATCATTGGCTTTAATGTAATAGAGTATTAATTAATACACAGGACAAGATGTTACTATCCCTTGTGCCAAAATCCGAGGAAAAACACATTTAGAAGCCCAATCCAGAATAAAACAAGCTAACAGGCTAACAAACTAATAAACAAGACACAAATCACCAGTTACCTACCCTAGCCAACAGCAGTATGAAGCATGTCATTGGGGTTTTCAAGTGGGCACCTTCCTTCACCGACGTTTCGTTAAGTTAGGCCCACGACACCTCAAGAAGGCTTAACGGTGTAATCCAGCGTCCTGGAAACACCCCCCTCCATGCTACCACCGCACAACTGCATATTACCTCACTATCTAAGCCTAGCTATCCAGGTCGGTTCGGTATGACATTCCTGACTACACCACCACTGTCAATGATTCAGCCCTGTTGATGCGGACCGTTAATCATGACCAACAACAAACAATCCCTAACTACACCACCACTGTCAATGATTCAGCCCTGTTGATGCGGACCGTTAATCATGACCAACAACAAACAATCCATAACTGCACCACCACCGTCAATGATTCAGCCCTGTTGATGCGGACCGTTAATCATGACCAACAACAAACAATCAATCTGACCTTAGCGAGCTCCCCAGCTAGCATGTTTCCTCCTTATCCACAGCCATTCACTTGCTCGTTCTGCTGCCTGAGACATGTTGCTAACCGCAAGTTTCAGGCTCCGTCCCCGAATGCCCAACTCAGTTAGTAAGGCAATAACTGACTTTGCCACAAAACCACGGCAGCCCACCTCTACAGGCCGCACTCGAGCCCTCCAACCTCGCTGCTCTGCCTCTGCTGCCATTTCAGCATACCTAGCTTTCTTGCGCTGATGATCAAGGAACAGCTTAAACAACAGCAGGGCATTACAGCAAGTGACTGTGCCACAGAAATTGTAACGGGTGCTTTTGACATTAACTCTTGTGACGCGAAGACCTTTATTCAGCTAATGCACACTCACCAAGCCACTAGTGAGGGGACCGTAGTGAAAACAGGGAAGGGTAGAGCTGTCTTACACCCAGGTGAAGTCACTACAGTTAGGTGTCGCGCACACACACAGACTGAGAATGATACGGTAATGCTGTTCTGCCCCAGTATGGACACAAGCCTACCAGAGGGGTTACACATTCAGGAGGTACTCTTCACCATGAAAAGGGGAAACTCCGCCACTGTCCCCATCTCTGTAATTAACGCCACAGGGCACAGTATCACACTGAGCCCACGTCTTAGCCTGGGACACATAGAGGCCATTTACACCTGGCATTAACATGCGTTTTCTGCCATCAGATTGCAATCAGATTGTATTTTATCACTTCAGCCTGATTCCATTTACACCTGGCACTAACATGCGTTTTGGGTGAACAGATTGCAATCCGATTGCTCTCCAGCTCGAACGTCATCACGCGCGCGCCCCCTGAACATGTGCATGCATGTTTGCATACATGCACAGGGAAATAGAGGTTATTGTTAAGCTCAAATGCACAGTGAACGTCCCCTTCACCTGGACAAAACGATGGCCGATTACGCAGCACTGCATCTATTTCTTTATAAAAAGGACACGTTGGCCTGCCCCTGCCACTTTTCTTGTTCTTGTCCTTGGCCTGTGTGTAAGCCAGTTTCAGGTGTTTAATTTTTCGCTGACGGTAGCTGTGTTTCCATTACCCTCAGGAAAAATGCGCAAAATCTAAATATCGCAATAAAAATCGGGTAATGGAAACACGTAAATTTAGAAAAACCTCCCAAATATCGCAAAAAGCTTTTGCGCTCTCATGAGGTGGTTTTTCCAGACGTGTCGATATAGCAGTTTATCGCAAAAGTGTAATGGAAACACATTTTCCGCATTTGCACGTCATGTGACCCATCTTCTCCTTTGGAAAAGCAGCAGAAAATAAGTTTGGTAAGTAAGGTTCGATACGCCGTGGCAAAACCTCTGCAGCAAATGGAAAACTTTGAAGCAACGCTACCTAGCAGAAAGACGAGTGTTTTTAGCCGGTCCATGGTGACAGGCTGCCTGTGTGTGTGCGCATTTGGCACAGCGGCGAGATGAGGGCACACACTGGTGCGGTGCTGCCGGGGAATTGCGTTCAGGTGTGCGCGCCGTCACCGACTTCCGAAGATTATGTATTTCCGTATGGTAGTTGCTGAATGCGTTTTGAGAGGACGCATTGCATTTACACTTGTGTTAAATGTTGTCATAATGCGTCCCTCACCACCTCCGGAGGTGGTTTGGCCGATCAGATTGCAATCCTTCTTCAATGCGTTTTGGGGGTGTTTACACCTGTACTTTCAAGTGATAAAATACAATCTGATTGCAATCTGATCACCAAAAACGCATGTTAATGCCAGGTGTAAATGGCCTCATAGAGAGCGTTAAAGCTGTGTACCCAGCAGCAGTCGAACTCGTGACACAAGGACAACCACAAATAAGCCCCGACAAAACGACACAAATAGACACAGACGGTTCAGACATAACATGTCCCACCACAGACTGTAGTGAAGCTTGGGATCCCCCTGTAGCATTAGATCACTTAACTAGTGAGCAGCAGGCCCTAGTAAGAGACATGCTTAGGGAGGAATGTAAAGCCTTTAGTCGAGATGATAATGATGTAGGTTGTATACCTTCGCTCCGAATGCACATCACCCTGAATGACCAGACACCAGTCCAAAAAACGTATATCAGTGTGCCCAAGCCGTTACATCAGGAGGTAAAGGAGTATTTGCAGGACTTGATCAACAGGGGCTGGATTACAAAATCAAAGTCATCTTACTCGTCACCCATAGTGTGTGTAAGAAAAAAATCTGGTGATCTGAGACTCTGTGTCGACTACCGTGAGCTAAATCGGAAGTCAGTGCCTGATAGACACCCTATCCCGAGGATACAAGACATGTTGGACAGTCTCTGTGGGAGCTCATGGTTTTCTGTATTAGATCAAGGCAAGGCGTACCACCAAGGCTTTGTAGATGAGGAAAGTCAGCCTCTCACCGCCTTCATCACGCCTTGGGGTTTATACCAATGGGTGAGGATCCCGTTCGGCCTGAGTTCAGCACCGGCTGAATTTCAAAGGAGTATGGAGGAGTGTTTGTGGGGTTTGCGTGATGACATTTGCCTGCCTTACCATGATGATAATTTAGTTCACAGTAAATCCTTCAAAGACCATGTAGACCACGTAAAAACAGTCTTGCAACGATATCAGCGACATGGGGTAAAGCTCACGCCAAAGAAATGTGGACTGTTTAAGGCCAAAATTAGATTTTTGGGGAGGGTAGTGTCTGAAGAGGGTCACAGTATGGACCCAGCGGAGGTAGCCCCCGTACAGGCACTAAAAGAAAGACATCCTAGCACAGTGGGGGAAGTCAGGCAGATTTTAGGTTTCCTGTCCTACTACAGAGCATATATTAAAGACTTTTCTTCTATAGCGAAGCCCTTGTATGAACTGATAGCAGCCCCACCCACTGACTCCAGTCCGTCTCGAAGCCCCAGAGGATCTAAAAAGAGAAAAACAAAGAAAGGAAAACAAGGACAGTTGCCCTCAACCACACCAGTCACATGGACTGACAGTCATCACCAGGTCCTGAGCCATCTAGTAGATAAACCCTCCAACCCTCCCATCCTAGGCTATCCAGACCTAAATGAACCGTTTGTCCTGCACACTGACGCTTCTCAAGCAGGACTGGGGGCCGTGCTATACCAGCGCAGCCAGGGCAAGCTGAAGGTAATAGCCTATGGGTCCAGAACGCTCACCCCCCAAGAGAGAAATTACAACCTGCACTCTGGTAAGCTAGAGTTTCTGGCTCTTAAGTGGGCTATCTGCGAGCGTTTTAGAGACTATCTCTTCCATGCCCCTTATTTTGTCGTATACACCGATAATAACCCGCTCACGTATATATTGACAACAGCCAAGTTAAATGCTGTAGGACAGAGGTGGGTAGCTGAATTAGCAGATTTTAATTTCACAATAAAATACAGGCCAGGCAAAGCGAATGCAGATGCAGACTGCTTATCAAGAATGCCAATTGAGTTTGAGAACTACATAAGCCAGTGCACACAGTCAGTCTGTCAGGGTGACAGAACAGGGCATTCTAGTACAACAACAAGAACATAGCCCACTCTTTAGTTCTGTTTCTTTTAATGCTCTTCAGGAACCAATAGAAATTGAGAACCTGCTTAACACAGTTCAACCAATATCCAGGGGCGAGATTAAAACAGCTCAACAACAAGATCCTGTGATAGGCAAAATGTATGACTACAAAATGAGAAATAAGAGGCCTACTGCACAAGAGCTTAAAGGAGAACTTACCTCCAAAACACTTTTTTTCAGCTTTTAACCAATATATATGACTTTGGGGGTGATGTGTGAAGAATTCTGGTCAAAATTTCCACATTTGACACCAAACTGTTGCCATTTGACCATTTGTATCATTTTTCAGCAGCATATCTGGCATAAGCGCCCTCTAAAGGTCGAACACTGCTTTTTTTTTCTCTCAAATGAATGGGAGATTAGGGGCACACTGACGTCACAGTGCCCCCAAAGACTATGGGATTTCAAGATAATTACTCCCCTACCCCCCCTGTACCCTTTCGGCTCCTCAGAACTCCAAGCCTATTCCTATTGAAGTTTGCTCTTAAAATACTTAACCAAACGTCGTCAAAGTTGGCACATGTCTTAATTATAGTTAGTTTCCCGCTGAATGTGCCATTACTTTATTAATATCTTACCTGGATAAGCTCGAATGATGATGTTTATATTATCAGTCCGAGTTGCAAGCACTGTCTCCAGCCCAGGCAGGCGGGAGAGAGTCGTACTGTAAACTTCATGGACGAGCCCCAAGCTCCGGGCGCGCGCGCAGCAGCAGCTGGGCTCTCTGTGCTCTGGGAGCAGAGAGAGCAGTCTGATATTTCCGAAAACAAATATTGTCGCAGTTTAGCGCACATGTAAAATATAACGCTATACTACGACGTGACAACGTGACAAAGCTTCTCTAAACACATCGGCTACTATCATATATTTCCCTGCATCCCTCCTACTGAGATTATATCGGTATTGATTTTGGACAGACTGAATGCGCGGAGGAGGAGGAGGAGAGATCTGCAGCTGTGCCCTGAGTAGCCCTGAGAGACACTCGCCTCGCTCCGACTACTGTGCCCGTCTGTGAAAAGCGTCCTGTCCAGTCGCACCTTCGCAAACAGATGCGGGATTCCCTCAATCCTGTACCCAATCTCAGACTGTATTGAGCAGAAAAATCGCACACCAGCTATTTCTGTCTGTGTTTGTTTGTTGCTCCGTGAGGTTACAGAGCGCCCCATGCATGCAGCAGGCTGTTTCGCCAGCCGGGGTCTGGCAGGAGGGAGGAGGCGCAGCCTGCACTGCGCTGAGAGGAAAACTTTTGCACAACTTTTAACAAGAATCACGAAAAGCCCCCAAACTAAAATGAAAAAGGGACTATATGGCAACTTGGACGAGGGAATGACGTAGAGAAATCTCGCATTGTGTTACCCCAGAACGGGGGGTTTGTCGTATTGTGCGGTGTGCTGCTGTAACGAGCCCACGTCACTTTGCTCTCGTAACGTAGTTTGACACACTGCCATAGAGATACAGGCAGAAAAATAATTAAATTTCTAGTTCGCCACTGAATTACCAAATTGATATAACTTTCAACCATTTTTAGCAAAGCTCTTTCCAAACAGGCCACCAGCGTTGGCTAGTTGTTGATATTTATAAAGATATTGCCCCTCTCAAATAAATTATTTTTGAGGCAGTAGGCAAACTGTAATGGCGTCGATTTCCGAAAAAAAATCTTGACTTGAACACAGCCAAAGAGTCTAATATAGACAAGAGTATATGTCATTTCTTGGTTTTTTCCATAGGTATTTTCAAATCACTGTTCTAATACATATCTAGAGGGTAAGTCCTCCTTTAAGGATGAGGGTCTTGAGTTTACCGCCCTAGCCAGGGAGTGGGGTCGGTTAGAAATCAGGGCAGATGGGACCATGCCATGGCCGTAACTAGCTATGAGGACGGGGAGGTCCGGACCTCCCCTAATATTTCAGAGAAAAAAATAAAACAATCTGCATGGAAAAGCATGAAAAACACGGGATCGCTTTTATTTTGAAACGAAAGGCAGGTCAGGCAGGAAGTCATCTGACGCCGCGTCCGCGGTAACTTGATTCCGAGAGAGCAGCAGCATGGTGGTGAGTGATGACTGTCTGTCTGCCTGGCGAGATAATTGAAGGTGAGCGAGCTGCGAGACAGTGAGCGAGTGAACGACAGACAGTGAGTGACACTGACAGATTTTTTAGCAACAACCAAGAAAGTAAGTGTCTAGTCTGTCTCTTAACACGTTCACTGCCAATGACGAGATATCTCGTCTTACAAAATCCAACGGTTGACTGCCAATGACGAGATATCTCGTCTTAAAAAAAAAAAAAAAAAATTGACGGTGGGACGTGGATCAACGCCCCCCACGTCTCCTATAAAATTATTGGAGCCCCCGAACGTGTACAACCCATTCCACCGACCCACTAAGTGGCGACAGTGCCCTCCAAACTAGAAAAAGCACAGCCAAAACTGCAGGGGAACGCGCGATGAAACCATTCTCATACTGTAGAATGGATTGGCGAAAACGCTTTCGCTTTCGCGCTGATTGCTGGCGGTGAGGGATTGCAAATTTGCATAATAGATTACGGGTGGAACACACTTTGAAACACGCAGCATAAATAAGACCAGAATCGCAAAAGCTTCATCAAAGCTCTCAACCGAAACCGCAAGAAACGAGCGAGCCCACCAGACTCGCCCAAAGAGCGGCCGCCAGCAGACAGGCAGCAGCAGCAGCAGCAACTTCGTTGTGACACGCCCGCTGCAGAGCCAGGGAGGCAGGAGGAGAACACACACGGAGGGAGGAGTTTGAAGGAGAGGGGTGTTTCCTGCTGTTATGGAGGAAATTACTGTTCAAAACTATTGTTTAGATGTCTGACGTCTTACTGATGCCAAAAATGAATGGTTAAAGTGACTGTTCTATCGAATTTCACAAAAAGCCATTTATCTCAGAATAAATTTTCAGACGCTGAAACCATGCTGTATTCAACTGCTAATGCTTACAACTACTAACTCTACAAACTAACTCTTTTAGACAGAGAAAGCACACATTCTATTAGTTCTTTTGAGATATTGTGTGTTCACAAAATCCTAACAGAAACGAATCCTCGGCTCTTGAAAGATGAGCCAGAATCCTCAAAAAAAAACCTTGGCAGAAGCTAACTAGAGTATTGAAAAACGGCTGGCAGTGAATGTGTTAAGTAATGTTACCTGTGTGACACGTTGGGATGCTACTGGCTAATCATGCATGATGCCAATTGCCAAGCTCCCGAAGTCAGGTATGCAGGTGGCTATATGCATGGTTTCAGTTTCATGACCCAATAAGTAACAAAAAGAGGTGGTGTAAAGTTAAAAACAACATAATATATTTTATTTTATTTTTCAATCGTTCCTATCAGGAATAAATAAATGTCCCTCTGTATGTTTTTTTTTATTATCGATGATGACTTTGTGTGTTGTGTACGGCTTGGGTTGTGTATCTGTGTTTGTAGGTGTCATTTTGATATGAATTTGGCTAAAACAGTTTGTGTTTGTTAGTTACAATTATGTTGACAGGAGAGCTGAGCAGGTGGTGACATGAAAGAGAATATACTGAATAATGACATCACAACAGTATAATCCTAATGTTGATTTAAAATGATATATTACTCTAAATATGGCTAAAAAAGGGGGGAAAAAACCCTCAAATTTTTTTCGTCGGCGCCCGGCCGAATCCGCCTCCCCTTGCTGGACCTCCCCTATTTCGGAACCCTGGTTACGGCCCTGGACCATGCATCAGAAGACTCAAACAAAAAGCCACCTCGTGCTCCCAGACGTGTACCGCCCACTCATTTTAAATGAGCTGCATAAGAAAATGGGACATTTGGGCTCTGAAAGGACAGTGAATTTAGTAAGGGACCGTTTCTTCTGGCCCAAGATGCAAAGAGACATAGAACACTTCGTGACAAATATATGTGAGTGTCTCAAGAAAAAGAAACCAAACAGAGAAGCACGGGCACCCATGTTGAGTATTGAAACCACTCACCCATTTCAGCTGGTATCAGTCGACTTCTTGCATCTCGAAGAATGTAGAGGTGGTTATGAATACATATTGGTTATAGTGGACCACTACACTCGCTTTGCCCAAGCGTATGCCACCACTAACAAGTCAGCAAAAACTGAAGAGCAGAAAAGTGACTGGAAAAACCACCTCCCCAAGGTCATACATGCCTATAACTGCACAACTAACGAGTCCACGGGCTACTCTCCATTCTTTCTACTTTTTGGCAGGCCACCCAGACTGCCAGTGGACTTGCTGTTTGGCATTGAACCTCAGGACTGTCCCGGGTCTTATCAGGAATATGTGGAGAGGTGGCGAAAGAGGATGGTTGAGGCATACGACATCGCCTCCAGAAATGCTTCCAAGTCAGCTGATAGAGGAAAGAGACAATATGACAAGAAAGTGTATGGTCCTACACTGCAAGTGGGCAGCCGTGTCCTGGTGAGAAATGTGGCTGAGAGAGGAGGACCAGGGAAAATACGCTCCTACTGGGAGGATAACATTTATGTCATCAAAAGTCAGAAAGGTGAGGACAGTCCAGTGTTTGAGGTGGAGCCAGAGCGTGGCAAAGGCAGGACAAGAATCCTTCACAGAAACATGCTGCTACCATGTGACCATACCACTCACTGATGATAAAAATGAGACTCTCATCACAAAACGGGCGAAGAGCGGAAGCGGTAACAAAAACAGACAAACACCTGTGACAAGACACACAGAACACACAGATTCTGAGGAGGAATCAGATGATGACTTCCCGGCAGTGACATTCACCTGGCCTTCAGTTGAACCACACTCATCTGCACTTAACGCCACAGCCCCAGAGTTCTACCCGGAGAGTGAAAATTCTGAGCCAGCACAGAGCGAGCCTCTTATTGCTGAGGAGGGACAGGAGGTCCGTGAGGTGGACAGCTCAGAGGATGAAGTCGTTGAGGAGATAGGATGAGAGGGACTCTATCCGAGGAGACCGAGGCGACAACCCCAGACTCTCACCTATGACAGACTTGGCCAGCCAAGTTTCACAGAGAGAACGGTTTATACCAGAGAGATAGCTGTCGGTGGCTACTGGCGGCCCTGGTAATGGACTGTGGGGAAAAGGGAAAAAAAGATTTAGCATGAAAAAAAAATGAAAAAAACACTCTTTGCCTCTTTGGGATTATACCTTGTGCCTTATGTTGATTTGGTAATAAGGAACACAGAGACTGTTGGCCGATCTTGTGTGTTTTGTGTGGATTGGGTTTCAGAATGGTAATGAAAAAAAATGAGAAGAGATAACCCATCCAAGTGTATTGATTCATGGTTTACTAATATGCATTTATGATGCAAGTATTTGGGCACATACACTGATAAAATCAGGAGTATTTATGGCTGCAGTGCACGGTAGTCTGAGTATCTCATAACAGGTTTATAACCTAAATGTTAGCTTATTGACATGTCCAATTCAATTTCATTACTGTCCATGTATCCACGTTTGGGGCTGGGAGGTATAATTAAAATGTCGGGACGCCATTTTTGAATTGGGGGAGAGTGTGACAGGATGACAGATATGAAGAAGATGTTTAGATGTTTATGTTCATTGTTATGTTATATTTACCTTGGGGGACCAAATTTTATTTAGTTACGGCACTAACAAACATTCAGTATATATTGTGGTTGATAATGCACTACAGGATTTACGCCACAAGGCGGCACCTGTGAGCAAGTGATAACTGGTAAACGAGATACGGGAGAAGAAGAGTTGTTTTTCCGGTGTGAAGCAGTAGAATGCTAGCTGTAGCAACAGGCAGCAGCAGTGGTCGAGCAGCAGAGGAGTAACGGGGAAGGATAGACGCTGTTTGTGTTAATTTTATTGCCAGTACTGAAGTAATAAAACCCCCCTTGGGACGAAACTCAAATCCAGTGTCCGCCTCGAATCTCTGGCTGCAACATTGACACGCTCTTCACTCTTAGCAAGTTTAAGGATTAGTGTTTGGATTAATATGTTTGGATTCAAATTATACTATAATGCAACATTGTCTAGGTTGAATGTATGCAGTTGCTCAGATCTTCATCTCATCATATTGGTTCAAAGCACGACAATAATCATCATTCCAACTGCTTTATTGTGAAGGGATCCATCTGACCAGGTTAGATGTAAGAGGTAATGAGTTGTTGAAAAGGCCTTACCATCAGACTTGACTAGCTGCCTTGCTGCCCACAGCTTGTAGCGTCCACTCTGCAAAATAAATCAACACTTAAGTCAAAGTGCCAAAGAAATGAGGTTGACAATTGAGGCTTATGTTTGATCAGGGCTTTGGTGACCAAGTGCCATGTGATAATTAGTCATCCAGAAATATAATGGGTGTTTATATTTCATTTCATCCTCTCAAATGACAAACCATCACAAACACCTTTCCCTTACTTTCAACATGGTGGGCAATCAGACACTAAAAATGGGCTGAAGTAATTTGTGATAAGGACTGGTGTTTTGGGTAACAAGTAGGCCAAGGTCATTTTTCAGTTTTCTACAGATGATAAAAGTGCAGTTTGAAATCTTTCAAATGATTGTACTGTATCGTACATTGAGGTTAAATGTCTGCAGTTGCTCAGATGTTCATATTGTCACATAGGTTCAAATCGGGCTCATTCATCCTCATTGGACCTGCATTATTGTGAACGGATCCATGTTATGAGGTAATGAGTTATTGAGGCCATTTACACCTGGCAATAACATGTGTTTTCTGCCATCAGATTGCAATCAGATTGTGCTTGACCACTTGAAAGTACAGGTGTAAACGCCTCCAAGACACATTGAAGACCGATTGCAATCTGATCTGCCAAACCACCTCCGGAGGTGGTCAGGGATGCATTGTGTACACATTGAACACAAGTGTAAATGCAATGTGTCCTCTCAATCTGCATACAGCAACTGTATGCGGATTGAGAGGACACCCATTTTATGTAGGCACTGGGCAGTAGGGATGCGTGTACACGGATATTAAATCATATCCGTTTAGAAAAATCTATAACCGTTTACACGTCTTTTTTTGTGTGTCCTTTTAAATAAAGTTTTGACAATGATTTTACTGTGTCCTGGACTCGCAATCATTCATTTCTCCTGAAAAAAAAACTATGTGTGTGCACTTTTTATCATAGTAACTTGCATAATGTAGGAGCTGTTTCAGACAGATGGACAGTGCTGTTTGTTGTGTGTAGGGGCCACGGCAACAGACAGACAGACAAATGCCCATCCTTATTCTGGTTACTTTAATCTCTGTAGTTCATCATGGTGAATAATTGTTTTCATAAAACCAAAAGAAGAATACAGTGCACTCCTCTTATAGTGATCACCTTGGGATGGGTCAAATTGATCACTATAAGCGGATGATCATTATAACCGATTTCTTTTCTTTTTCTTTTTTTCTCGTGTAGATTACCAATTGACATTTGTATATTTATTACATGAATACAGTACATATAAGGTAATGAAACTGGCAGCTCCATTATTTAGCCTAATGAATGTTATTGACTTTAAAAATACATACAGTAAGTTAGGCCTCCAGCTGTTTCAAACACAGCAGTCTCGCATAGACAGAGACGCGGCCATCTTTCCACAGACTGACAGGCAGACAGAGATGCCGTGATCCCTTGATATACAGACAGACATGCACCGAGTATCGCTGCCGTATCTCGTTGGCTCATTTTTGGCAGTTTTTAAGTTAACAAGGCCAGGTCGAAACCTGGCATAGGGCCGGTGTGCTCAGTAAAGTGCAGAACTCTGCCAAGGTGTATTGAGTCATTTGTGTTCAGTCTAAAATGTTGGCCCCTTGAAACCAGATTAGAGGACCATTTACATTAAGATTAGACTGTTTTTCAGTCTTAACCATCAATTTGCTACTCAAATTTACTCATTTGAGTGAGTGGCACTGCTCTTGCCCAGATGTAGCCATATAGGTAAAACACTAATATTTTCTGACTCACCTCCACCACCACCTGCTGATGTCTATATTATTTAACCATCTCATTATCTTTAAAGGATGGGTTTTCCGTGGGGAATATGAATATATATTAAATCTCACGCCCCTAAGGTTTTCGAATCCGTTGAAATTTTTGAAATTGGAGGTTTACTCACAGAGATATCAACCGAAATCCACTCTGTGTGTGGGGGGGGGTGGTGGGGGGGAGGTGCGGGTGCGGGGACTCGAAATACTACATTTCCCACAATGCACTGGGCTCGCGTGGCCTTCGTTTTTATGCCCACCCCTCAGGCATTTGGCTGATATCAAACTCCAGTAGGTGGCGGTAATGCACATATATGTTTGCCAACCGCCATAAAACTCAAAGAAGAAGAAGAAGAAGGCTTCGACAATAATATATGGAGAGAAGAAGAAATAAATCGAAAATAAATCGAAAATAAATTGCCTCCAAATTGCACCACATTTAAACTGAAGTATATATGTCGGGAGATGTCTTCATAAAAAAAAATTCATGCATTTTAAGGCATTTTCGTAGGAGTTACGCGCATCTGATGTTGTAACTATTTTCTGTAAAAATGTGTAAAAACGGGTACATTGCTCAGCGTTGATTTCGTTACTTCAACCCACCTACTACTAGATGTAAAATTTGACGAGCTTTCCAATGCCGCCAGTCCCGTGTCGATTAGTGCTTCCGTTCCCGAGATAATGGTCTCTTTGCAAGGAACTATGGGAAGCTAATATTAGCTACAGCAGGCTAGGCGGTTGGAAAGATGGCTGCCTTTTGGTTTTTGTCAAGGCCTCTGAAGGGGCGTGGAGGACCTCTAGAGGCGGGACCATGGCCAACAACAGTTGTAGTTCATAGGTGCACGACTTCCGCAAGGCGGACTTAGGCCAGATGACGCGAAACGCGTCGGCTGGCCCAAAAAATATGTGAGAGATGCTTGATATCTCTGGGAGTGAAGCTCCAATTTCAAGAATTTCAACGGATTCGAAAACCTTAGGGGCGTGAGATTTAATATATATTCATATTCCCCACGGAAAACCCATCCTTTAACAGTCCAACATTAAATCTATCAAATAAAATTAAAGCAAGAGCTTGTCCTCAAATAAAATGAATATAGTGCAATTCAAAATAAAATAGTAGAATAAATTAAATTCAAGTCACTTTCAGGAGGAATACCAAAAACCTTGTGCAATGTCAACTGAGTTTAGCAGCAGTCCAACATAAAATCATCATCTTACAGTACAATGGTGTGCAATTTTCAGTAACAGTGCTCTTAATTTTGGAGAAAGACAAAATGCTCCATGTAAGATGGTCACACATCATCCAGACACAAGACTGTTAGTAGCATCCACACCCAACATGGGTCCATGTGAAAGGATGGGAATGCGCACTGGAAGCATGTGTGTGTTTGTGGCCGTCCGTGCATGTGTTGATGTGTAATCGTGTGACAATAAAGACGGGCTTGTCCATCTGAAATCGTGGAATCGACTGGAATGAGGCACGCGACATGTTTGGAAGAGTGTGCTGATGTCAAATGACGCTCCGCTGATGGGTAATGTGGCTAATATGTTAGCGGCTAACTGTTACTTGTCGTTACTTTACATGGCAGTAAAACGCCACCGAATGACCAAATTGATTTGACTTTTAACCATCTCGATTTCCACTTTCCATACGGATCGCCAGCATTGGTTAGTTTATAACGTGACTATATTTATAATGTTTATAACGTGCTCCAGCTTCCGGTTTATACGATCAGTCTGAATACAGCCAGGGGTTGGGGCTATTGCGCAACACCGCAAACCAGTCGGAGTACGTTATAAACGTTATAAATTGTCACAACGTTAACAACTAACCAATGCTGGCGGTCCGTATGGAAAGTGGAAATCGAAATGGTTAAAAGTTAAATCAATTTGGTCATTTAGTGGCATTATACTGCCATGTAAAGTAACGACAAGTAACAGTTAGCCGCTAACATGAGCTACACTATTTTTATTTTGTGATGATTGGGGCGCGTCGAGGCACGTAGCGTGCGTCGACGTCATCGATTACGTCGACTCGCCGGGACAGCCCTAGTCCGAGGAGCAAACGATTATTCACATTCACAGTTGCTTTACATTAGGACAAAAAAGACGATACATGTCAACTCCTCAAAAATCGAATCAATAAATTCCTAGTCGGACCGAGAGAGGCACCAGACGGTGAAATATCCGACGACCGGCTCTTGTGGAACTCTCTGAACGAGCTAGCCACAATATTAGCCAGAGGTGCATTACCGCCACCTACCGGACTGGAAAGCGGAAAGACATTACAACGCCTGCATCCGTGCTAAAATGGTCTGGGCGACAGAGTGGAATGTAAGGGCCCTGCTGTGCATTCTGCACACCGGCCCCAAAAATAATAAAAATACTGTAACTTTAAACATTTTTTCCATTGTTCACACTTGTGACAAGGCCCAAAATGATCCCTGTAAGTGGAGTATTGATCACTATAAGTAAATTATTTAAACAGCATTTGTATCAGAATGATTCACTGTAAGCGGATTCCACTGTATTTATTGTTATTGTTTTGGTGGAATGCCACTGTAGAAAATGGAATTTTGTGGAATGTTTAAAGCCATTTTTCCCACGTTTTACTTTTAGACACCCAACAGATGAAAATAGTCCTAGCTTTTGATCTAAGAGAGCTATCTCAGTCATTCAAAATGTTTAGGGGCACGGTGGTGCAATGGTAAGCGCTGTTGCCTCACAGCTAGAAGGTCCTGAGTTCGATTCCCACCTGGGACGCTGTGAGTGCTGAAGGAGTGCGTGCCCGTCCGCATGTCCTCCAGTGCCCATCGCCCGGGTGGGGTCGTCAAAAGGGCCTTTCTGTGTGGAGTTTGCATGTTCTCCCCGTGCCCCCTGGGGGTTTCCTTCATATAGGAACCCCTCACCAAAACATGCAATATCCTGGTCACTGATGTGGTGCCTCCTCTGGTCGTTAGGGACACCTGTTCGGAGGGAGGGGAACTGGTTGGAATAGCGTGATCCTCCCACGTGCTATGTCCTACCGGTGAAGCTTCCCCTGTCAGGTGAAAAGAAGCAGCTGGCTACTGCCCATGTCTCGGAGGAAGCATGGAGCCAGTTTCGGCTCTCCCCAGATCGGCAGAGAGTGGAGCAGCAACCAGGATAAATAAATTAAAATGAGCACTAATGGGGGATAAAAATGGGATAAAAAAAGGTGCTACATTCAATTTGAATGTAGCACTATTTTTTTAAAACCAGGGCATATGATGTATAACGCTGCTGAATGCACACTGTGTGTATAAACCAGGCAGAATAGCTGAATATCCTCGTTGTGGTGACCATGTGGATAGACATAGATAGACTAGTATATGAGGCGTTGAAATGACGGTTGATCAGAGAACGACGTCAGATAAACTTTCATATCAGCCTATCAGATCGAACGTTGAGTCGACCTGTGATCAATGTTGAAATGTTTGCCTCTAGTCTCTACTTTACACTGCTACGGCCCAGGCAGCAGGCGGAGCTGTTTTGATGTTGAGTGCGCGACAACAACATGCAGCGTTGCCAAGCCAAAACAAAGCAAAGTTGGCTTCATATTATCGGCAAAGATTTAATTAACGGAATAAAAAACAATAAGGTAAAATGTCCCATATCTGCTGATAATTTATCGGGTCCATATCTTACAGTACATCCCTATTCCTAATTAAATGTATTAAATGCAGTCAAACATCACTTGGTAGATACCTTAGTTGGAGCATAGATCACTGCACCATCCTGAACGTGCACGCGTCCTGCAGTCACCATCATGTCCCATCACAGCCAGGTACCTTTAAACAGACGAGCCAGTGTCAGTGTCAGTGGATCTCCCACATCACAAACACTGCGCCCAGCCCGGCGATTTCATGAACGGGCCCGAACAAAATTATTTTCGCTTGTGAAACAAATGTTCAGTGTCAAAATCATAGGCAGCGTTGTGACGGTTTGACTTTGACTTATCCTTCCTTCTTTATTCTGTATTATTTTGTTAGGGGTGCCAGCCAGGTCTCTCTCCTAGCATTTAACACATTCACTGCCAACAGTTTTTTTTTTACTGTAGGTAGCTTCTGCCAAGGGTTTTTTTGAGGATTCTGGCTCATCTTTCAAGAGCCGAGGATTATTTTCTTCTAGGACTTTGTGAACACAAAATATCTCAAAAGAACTAATAGAATGTGTGCTTTCTCTGTCTAAAAGAGTTTCAATCATGAGAGACCAGAGGGTAATGTTAATCAGCAAGCTTTATTAAAGTATGGCATGGCGATAGGATTCATGGCCTGAAGCGGTATGGCATTAATTCTGATGGCGGGGATTCTTCGGGAGTCAGTACATTGGTGGTGGACTGGGGAGGTGGGTGGGGTGAAACGCGGCTTCCAGAGAAGGAATTAGATCAGCTTGGTGCAGCGCTAGAGGACAGGGAACAAGGACCGTGGTGCGCCCGCCGTGGCTATAAATACTGCCACGTCATGGCCTCGGCACTGACGACACTAACGCCGTCACCTAGGCAAGTGCGTCACTACTGCACTGACGACATTAACGACGTCACGCTGGGATTACCGCACTTGTCGTCACGCTAGGATTACATGTGATGCTGAGGTCGCTATGTCTCTAGATTACGTGTGGCGTGAGGCAGCATGACTGGTCTTCATCTTGAAACTAGGTCGAGACCATCATTTCAATCATGAGAGACCAGAGGGTAAGGTTAATCAGCAAGCTTTATTAAAGTATGGCATGGCGATAGGATTCATGGCCTGAAGCGGTATGGCATTAATTCTGATGGCGTGGCAGCATGGCAACTGATTATTTGGCGTAGTGACTCCGAGGCAGGATGCCTCTCTTCTTGAGGCGGGAGGGCATCTGCTCGGAGAACCCCCCAAAAGAGAGAAACCTGAAAGGCCAACCGGTCTGCTCGCCTCGCGATACAGCGGGCGCTGGGCGGAAGGCGACGCTTGTCGCCGACCGGTTGGCTGGGCGGAAGGCGACTGTAGCGAAGCTTGTTGGCTTGCTGGGGGCAAAGCTTCTGGGCTTGCCTCGTGAAGTGTGCTGGATCGTGTATGAAGGCTCACGGGCTGTGATCGATCAGAATCACGGAGATGGAGATAGGGACCGAGATGTCGGTCCTGGGACGCGGTTGAATTACCACCGTTGACCGGTCTGGGTGTAAGGCAGTCGGTCACCAGGGCCTGGCTGGTTGTAAGACAGCAGGGGTTCAGTTCGGGTCCGGATTTGATTGTGCTAATGGTTGACATTATTAGGGAGTAAGAATACCTGAAGAAGTATGGAAGTCGAAGGAATCTCGAAGGAATCAAGCAGGAATCTCTCGGATGTGGTGTAGCGTCACGGAACACTTTGTTTATATGGTCGCATTCCGGTGTATGACATCACGTCATTGGTGATGTCACAACGTTCGAGGGAACTATGACATCATCGGTGTTATGTCTGACATCGCCGATGACCTCACAGGTGAACTCTATGCTATGACATCATTGTCATCGTTGATGATGTCATCATCATTACGTCGTTGGCGCGCCGGCTGGTAGGCATCGACTGCCCCAAGAACAGGCCTGACGGTGGGCCATTATGGACCGTTTCTACAGCGACGCTTGTCGGCGATACAGCGGGCGCTGGGCGGAAGGCGACGCTTGTCGCCGACCGGTTGGCTGGGCGGAAGGCGACGCTTGTCGCCGACCGGTTGGCTGGGCGGAAGGCGACGCTTGTCGCCGATACAGCGGGCGCTGGGCGGAAGGCGACGCTTGTCGCCGACCGGTTGGCTGGGCGAGAAACCTGAAAGGCCAACCGGTCTGCTCGCCTCGCGATACAGCGGGCGCTGGGCGGAAGGCGACGCTTGTCGCCGACCGGTTGGCTGGGCGGAAGGCGACGCTTGTCGCCAACCGGTTGGCTGGGCGGAAGGCGACGCTTGTCGCCGATACAGCGGGCGCTGGGCGGAAGGCGACGCTTGTCGCCGACCGGTTGGCTAGGCGGAAGGCGACGCTTGTCGCTGACCGGTTGGCTTGAAGCCCCCCCCAAACTGCACACCTAGAACACTTCGAGTAGTCTGCTGAGGTCTGAATTAGTCATGCTGAATTAGTTATGTGACTACAGGCTGCTCGACACCTGGAACACTTGCAGGCTGCTCGACACCTAGAACACTTCGAGTCGTCTACTGAGGTCTTGCTGAATTAGTTATGTGACTACAGGCTGCTTGACACCTAGAGCACTTGCAGGCTGCTCGACACCTGGAACACTTCGAGTCGTCTACTGAGGTCTTGCCGAATTAGTTATGAGACTACAGGCTGCTCGACACCTAGAACACTTGCAGGCTGCTCGACACCTAGAACACTTCGAGTCGTCTACTGAGGTCTGAATCGGTGATGCTGCCTCAGCGTTGAGATTTGAATCGAGCCTCCTCGGTTTTGAGATTTGAATTGAGCCCCCCCCCTGACTACGGGCTGCTCGACACCTGGAACACTTGCAGGCTGCTCGACACCTAGAACACTTTGAGTAGTCCACTGGGGTCTGAATTAGTGGGGAGACTACGGGCTGCTCGACACCCGGAACACTTGCAGGCTGCTCGGCACCTAGAACATTCACAGGCTGCTCCACACGTAGAACACTTTGAGTAGTCTGCTGGGGTCTGGATTAGTGGTGTGACTACAGGCTGCTCGGCACCTAGAACACTTGCAGGCTGCTCGGCACCTAGAACACTTTGAGTAGTCTACCGTGGTCGAAATTAGTGATTTGTTGCGGGCTGTTCGACGCCGAACACTTGCAGGCTGCTCGACACCTAGAACGCTTAATCAATTAGATCGAACATTCACAGGCTGTTCGACACGTAGAACACTTTGAGTAGTCTGCTGGGGTCTGGATTAGTGGTGTGGCTACAGGCTGCTCGACACCTAGAACACTTGCAGGCTGCTCGGCACCTTGAACACTTCGAGTAGTCTACTGTGGTCGGAATTAGTGATTTGTTGCGGGCTGTTCAAAGCCGAACACTTGCAGGCTGCTCGACACCTAGAACGCTTAATCGATTAGATCGACACCGATTCGGGGAGTCCACCACCAATGAAATGCGAAGTAACGGCTATTGCGGGGAATGCAGGAATGGATGCCATGCTTACCATGTGACGCCTAGGGGAGGAGAGATCTTTGGGCAGACAATATGGTGGCCTGCTCTGGTCGGATGTAGGCCGCGTGGGCTGACGAGGACCAGCGGCCCATCTGTTGCAGGGAGGCGGAGGACACCCCTTGCGCGGCGGCTGATGTGGCCGCGACGATCCTGAAGGAGTGGCCGGAATAGTGCTCCGCTGGGAGGTCGCACATCTGGAGGATCCGCTTGAGGTGAAGAGTGAACCAGGCTCTTGTCATGAGATGGTGGGGCGAGATGAGGAACAGGGGGGCGGATGGGCCGGTTTGGGGTCGAATCTCTATGTAGCGGGCCATGGAGGCAAAGGGGCAGAAGGGGGAATCGTTGCGGGCAACGATAATGGAGCAGGCTCTGCCCGCCTTGGTGTGCTTAAGGGAGAGACTATAATGATCGGGGTGAAAGCTTAGGTCGGACCGGGTCACGTCCCGGGAGGGGTCGAACGACGCCGGGCATGTGAACTCGCCGACGCGGAGGAACCCATAAAAGGCTAGCAGGAACACGCACTCTAGGAGTGAATCTTGCAGGGGAGAGAAACAGCCGTCTCTCGTGCGCCCTAGAAGCTGCCGTAGCACGGGGAGAGTTATGGGACGCCTGGAGTCGGGGGCGGTCGGGAAGGCTTTGGCGATGCCCTTTAGCAGAGCTTTTATAACGGGGACGGAAAATAGACTGGGAAATTCGGGGTCGTAGCGCTTGGCGTGGAATTGGATCCCCGCCACCATGCTACGGACGTAGGGGGGACGTAGGGGGGACGGAGGTGGCGGACGGATACGCAGAACGTTATGAAGGCACATACGTTGGGGATCAGGATTGGGAGAACGGGGAGATTGAGCGAGGCACAGAAAAAAGCGAACGACCGCCAGGCGCCGTCGTAGGCTCTGGCTGTGGAGCTGGCCAGCGCCCCCCTGATGTAGGACTGAGCGGCGTGGAGTAGCTGGGTGATGCGGGGATCGTGAGGGAGTGCCGGGGGCCTAGGACTTGGGTCCGGGCTCATGAGAGGGTGAGAGCCGAGAACGGGGGAAGCGGCATTGGAGACGGGTCGGCTGCCGGATGGAGGTTGCGGAATGCCTGAAAATTAAAACGAGAAAGGTGGTCAGCAAGGATGTTAGAGTGCCCGGGGAGGTGATGAGCAACGATGATAAAATTATGGGCGACCGCGAGCCAAGTCAGCCGCCGGACGAAAGGCATGATGTCGGGGGAGGAGGAGCGCCCTTTGTTGACTATGGCCACTGCCGCCACATTATCGCATTTGACGGCTATGCGTTTCCTCGCCCAGGAGCGTCCCCACAGGTGGCACGCGACCACTATGGGAAAAATCTCGAACAGAGCGGAGGACTGATCCAGGTCGGCGAACTGCTTTGGCCATGCCCCGGCGAACCACTGCCTTTGGAAGAACCCCCCAAAACCCCGGTACGGGGCCGCGTCCGTGAAAACTTTTAGATCGTCGGCTGACGAGATGACGTCGTCGTAGAAAAAGGAGATCCCGTTCCAGTCATTTAATAGGTGGGACCAGAACTTGAGATCGGACCGGCAGCCTTCATCGAGGGTAACCGGGTCGTGGAGCCCGGGGACTGAGGATGCCAGATCGAGTAACCTCGAAATGAATGAACGGCCCTGGGGAATTATGCGCATGGCGAAATTTAGATGGCCGAGAAGGGATAGGAGCTCTCGTTTTGAGATCCGGGCCGCTGCCGTGTGAGAGTGGGCTATCTCGCGGATCCGCGTCAACTTCTCAAAGGGGAGACAGGCCTGCATGAGTTCGGAGTCGAGGTTAATGCCCAGGAACTCGAGTGCTGCTGCGGGGCCGGAAGTTTTCTCCTCTGCTAGAGGCACGCCCAGCCTTCGAAATAGTTCCTTCAGCTTGCTTAGGGAGACCGAGGGCGCTGACGGAGGGTCGACTAACAGGAAGTCGTCTAGGAGGTGGAGCACGGCGGGGACGCGCACATTGTTTAGCAATATCCAGCATAGCGCTTCTGACAGTGAGTTGAAGATGGCAGGGCTGCTCCTGCAACCGAATGTGAGCCTAACCGCAAAGTAAAACCTGGACTCCCATTTAACCCCGAACAGCGCCCATTGCGAGGGGTGGATGGGCATGACCTTGAAGGCATCTGAGATGTCTGCTTTGGAGAGCCAGGCGCCTCGCCCCGCGAGCTTGATGAGGTGGATGGCGTTATCTATGTTGGCGAAATAGAGCGAGAAGGGCTCGGGGGGAATGAGGCTATTTATGCTAGGGATGGGACCGTGGCGGGGCGAGGAAAGGTCGAAAGTCAACCGTTTCTTTCCGGAATACTTACGCGTGGCGATGCCAATTGGGCTTGTCCGGAACACCGGGAAGGGGGGGGACTTAAAAGGGCCGATTACGAATCCTTTGGAAACCTCCTTGTTGAGCAGTTGGGAGACTATCTCGGGCTCCTTCAGGGCTGATTGCGAATTTCTGGAGACAAGGGAGGTTGTAGGGGTTGTGGTTACGCCGACCTTGAAACCCTGAGAAAGGCCGGTCAGTAAGTAATCGACGAATGCGCGATTGGGGTGCTGGGAGAGTTCCTGGGCTAGGGCCGGGACGTCGATGGGCGTGGACGGGTGGCATTTTAGGGCAGTTGAAAGCCCGTTTTGTCCCTCTTGGTGTTGGGGTCCTGCCTCTGGGGGCGGAACCTTCGGGGGCAGATGGAGCGGGGGTGGGCGTCCCTGCAGTCGGAGCACACGTGTAGGTACGAACAGTTAGCGTAGGTACATGATTTCTCGTTGAAATTTCTGCATATTGTCGGGTAGTATGGGACACCCACCTGATGGCTCGAGACGGACCCGTTGGGGACCTGAGCCGTGCGGGTCGCGCCGTCGCGGCTGGTGGGAGGCTGGAAGGCCGCCTTTGGGCAGAGAGGCGCCGTGTGCCCTGCTTCGCCGCAGGAGAAGCACGTGATCACCTGCCCTGCCCCTCCCAGCATCGTCATTAGGTCACCGTCCAGGATGGACCAGTCTACCCGGGAGTTAGCTTCGGAAATGCTCAGGGTGGCCTTGTGGGAGAACGCTTTGTGGTATTGGTAGAAGACGCCCCTCCCGAATCTCAAGGCGAGATCCGAGTTATGTAGGCATTAGCAGTTGAATACAGCATGGTTTCAGCGTCTGAAAATTAAAGTTGAGATAAATGCCTTTTTGTGAAATTCGATAGAACAGTCACTTTAACCATTTATTTTTGGCATCAGTAAGACATCAGACATCTAAACAATAGTTTTGAACAGTAATTTCCTCCATAACCTCACCCCCACCCCCCTCTCCTTCAAACTCCTCCCTCCGTGGGTGTTCTCCTCCTCCCTCCGTGGCTCTGCAGCGGGTGTGTCACAAGCGAGTTTCTGCTGCCTGTCTGCTGCCTGGCGGCCCCTCGTCGGGCGAGTCTGGATGGGGCTCGCTCGTTTCTTGGGGTTTCGGTTGAGAGCTTTGATGAAGCTTTTGCGATTCTGGGCTTTATGCTGCGTGTTTCAAAGTGTGTTGTTTTGGAACCCCCCACCGTTGTGCGCCACCGTTGTGCGCCAGCGCGAAAGCGTTTTCGCCAAACCATTCTACAGTATGAGAATGGTTTCCTCACGCTTTCCCCTGCAGTTTTGGCTCGGCTTTCTCTAGTCTGGAGAGCACTGTCGCCACTTAGTGGGTTGGTGGAATGGGTTGTACACGTTCGGTGGCTCCCATATTTTTATAGGAGACGTAGGGGGCTTTGATCCACGTCCCACCGTCAAATTCTTTTTTTTTTTTTGACGAGTTGACTCGTCAACGGCAGTCAACCGTTGGTTTCTGCTTGACGAGTTGACTCGTCCACGGCAGTGAACGTGTTAAGAGTTAAGTCAGGGTTGTGTCATTCAGTCTTACCAAACCTCACAAAGGTGCACACAAAACAACATGTACACCCTGCACATTGAATGAACAAAGTTCAACCCAGCAAGAACAAATACATTAAATGCAAACATTAAAGTCCCTGGAAACCAGAAATATTTCTTTATTATTTAGCATTTTGAGTTCATCACATCACAGGAGCCTATGTTAATAAGCCACCAGCCAAATTTGAACGATGATGAACGTCACAAAGTATATAAATTTAGGTTTGACAGTCCTGGCAAAAGTAATTAGAATCAATTATTTTTTAGAGTGTATTTTCTCCCACGGACTGTGTGGGCGTGTCCCGTCTACAGCAGGGAAATTTCCCTCTCTCAGTCAGACCTCTCTCCTCTCCTCAGAGAGGGAGAGAGAGAGATGGTTTGTGTGTGTGTGTGTGTGTGTGTGTGTGTGTGTGTTCGCGTGTTGCTGCGCGCATAGCGTACTGACGGTCATCTGTCTATCTGTCTATCTGTCTGCACGCGCGCACACACACACACACACACAGCAGCGCCGCAGCAGGCAGAGGAGAGGTTTCTACACACCGCCGACGAGACTAACGCCTACATTCCACTAGGTCCGTGTTCGGTCCGTCTGCGCTGCGGTACGGCATCGGAGCCGATACGTTTCCACTCTAATCATTGTGTCAACTCCCACCTACTCCGCTGCGTTGCGTGTCTACTCCGTCCCAGCTCCGACGATCCGGAGCTCTCCGAAAAAGATACGCAAGGGTTCTATTTTTCACGGATGACGGAGCAAAGCCGCAGCAAGTTGGGCGGAGCCAGGCATGAAATCAACAGGGCAGAGGTGTTTACAGCATTCAATATCAAGCCAGAGGACAAACATGTATGCGGAAAAGTTCATAATTGAAGTGGAAAACCACAAAATAATATATGACACGACCCATCCTTTTTACAAGGACAACACCAAGCAAGCCCACCCCTCCTCTGCTTCTCCAGTTGGGAACAATGATCTTCTGCCTGTTTGTCGTTGTATTTATCCCACATACAAATTGTCTCGCTCGATTTTACCATGATAACCTGTGGGTCTCCTCACTCTAGCTGTCTGGCGGAGCAGAGCCGTGACGTGCTCTGCACGCAGCCGGTTAGTGTTGGCGCAGCACAGAGCACGGAGCAAAACCAGAGCACAGCTGCAACGCAACGCAAATGCAACCAGTGCAATCCCGGCGTAATCTCTGCTCTGCCACTTCGAGTGCACAGCGCTTCTGTCTCCCTCCCACCGTGTGCTGTGTTCGTTCGTTCTCTCTCTTTCTCTCTCTCTCTCACTAGTCCAGAGAGAGAGAGAGAGAGAGAGAGAGAGAGAGAGAACGAACGAACGAACGAACACAGCACACAGAGTGGGAGGGAGACAGACAGACAGCGCTGTGGGGGCAAAGAACGCGCGTGTACAAAGGTTATATAGAGCTTATGACGTCATAAGCTCCTGCGTTTCAGCACCTCGCGCACTGCTGTCTTCAATGAGGAAGTACTTTGTAGAATCTTGTAGAAAAGTGTTGATTTTAAGGCTTTGGGTTGAAAGTAATGTATAATAATTTCGGAGGCACACAATTACTAACATAAGACCCTAAATAACATAGTTAGAACGTTTTTGTGGATTTTGGTTTCCAGGGACTTTAAATGCAAACAGAAACACTCAAATAATTTCAGACCACACCCAACAACTCAGTTTCAGTATATATATTGTGCAAGAAAATAGTTTCAGAGAAAAGTTCATTTCCGGTCCATATCCCTCAGTTCACCCAGGTAATCCAGTCCAGGATTTACACCCGACCCATCCAGTCAGTTCAATGGTTCATAGTACCACAAAAAGTAATCCATTCCATTTACAGGTTTTCTTTTCACAGGTTATGTGCTCCCAGCAAAAAAGCCAGTCTGTCAGTCACTCCAATATGCAGTCCGCGAATCCTGAACGGGTTTTGCTGCTGCGGGTGGGTGACGCTGGCTTCAGTGGCTTGGGTAAACAGCGAGACAGCTGAAAGGAGAGCATCCGAGCAGAGAGGAAAATGGAGCGATTTTTTGTTTGATGTCCCATCTGAGCGTGCTGCTCCGGCGGCGACGCACCTCTCGGTCTTTCCTCCTTCCTCCTCTCAGAAGAAAAACTGAATGAACTTATGCGGAAGGGAGTTGAATAATGGCGCGAACGGGAACGAATCCGTAAGTAGATGGGTGTATCCGGGGGTGTGTCTGTATCGTTGTGAAACGTATGGTCCGGGGACAAGTCTAGGTTGTCACACTGTGAGGGCATCACGCATGGGACAAAAGCACATAAACAGCTCGACTTGCACTATATGAGATAAGAAAGGCCACATCTGGCCATGAAATAAAACAATACATTATGATGCATAATATGCTCAAAATCACTGGTATGGCCAAATTGAGATACTTTTCCATTCCTTCTTCACAAAGAAGCAATGCTCACCTCTATTCGATTAAGGCAGCCGTGCAAGTCTCCATGCACGGCGCATTCCACAACAAAAGAACATCGCCAGCTCAGATTGTTCATTTGTTTTGTTTTCTCCAGATAGTCCCGTATTCTGGTTTAACACGCTTTCTCTAAATTGGCCCAGTTGGCGTTGTGGGCGCTGGTAGATGCGCTCCATAACACACAGTCAGAATGTAGGCTATTCTGTTGCACACTGAATGTATTCTGTTACACACTGTTAATGCGTTAATTGTAGCAATATAAGTTCATATCAGCTTGTAGCGTACGAATCGGGGGCTGTAACAGAGATCAAAGCGGCTGGATCAGGTGAGCTGGCGCTGCCCAATTACGCACAGGGGGGAGACCACGGCTTCAATGCACAGATGAAATATCATCAAAGTTGCCAATTGATTTGTACTGCCGCCACCCACGGCTCAACGGGCGTTTCTGCACTCCTACAGTTTGCCCATGACATTATTCAGGTGTTTGTTGTTTTTCTTCCTTGGGAAGAACCGTGGTGGGTTCCATAATAATGCATCGCAGTCGCACTCTTCTTCATGCTGTCGTAAATAATAACGCACAAAACACCCCTTGGAGAAGTGTGGGAACATCGTTCCCCCGCGTTACATTAGCACTACACCTATGCCTCTCACCTCTAGACGAGGGGACAGGGAGAGAGCTCTCAACCAGCTAGAGAGTAGATGGATTGGACTCCAGGCCTGAATGACACCATAGATATGGGGCCCTATTCTCCCACAAGCCTTCGGCGCTAAAACGGGCCTTAAACACAAAAAAACGTGCCTTGCGCCTGTTTTGGGACAATATCAATATGGCTTTACGCTGCCAAATGCGCTTTAGGCCGAATGGGCGTGGCGCAGTCCCAGAATGGGCCAAAGTGGGCGTGTCGGCGCTAAATACCGGCGTACTGCTATCTTCCGACCTGGCGTACATTTAGCGCTTTGCGCTTTTGAAAACCAGGCCTATTCAGAGTGCGCCAGTTGCGCGGAGCGCTTCCCTCTGGCTCTCTCCCTCCCCTCTGGCTCTCTCCTCTGTCACCCTTCTCTGTGTCACTCTCTCCCTCTCTCCTCACAGTCTGACAGGCACAATACCGACTGTCTCTGACTCCCTCGCTCAGAGTCCCATAGAAAAAATAAGCTGTCCCAACATGCATTGTGCTTCTCCATTTCGCTACTAAATAGCAACCAAATGAGCCGAAAACCTATATTAAGGGAGGATCTAAATAATGTGTAATGGTAAGACAACCTCCAATTGTAGAACATTTCAATATTGGACCAAATAAAACATCGAAATGAAAACACCACCCTATGTGAAACATATATGTCCTACTGGGGCTATAAATATCCCTTGTCGATTTAACGTGATTTAGATAAGTGACAGCGGAACGCGCTTCGGAAGCTTCTACTGTCATCTGCTATACTGTGATGTCCGCTCCAATAACTTGGCCCTACTCCACATTTAGTTTTACAATAAAAACACATTTATGCAATGACTTTACATAATGTAGGCTATATTTATGTGCATCATCCTTCCTGCAGCAGGCGAGAGAAAATGATATCTTTCTGGACAAACTTTCACCAATCTAATAGGCTATATTTTTCTAGCTGATGCGTTTAGAACATTATTTTCACTTTGATCTTGCTATAGTGTAGCGTTTTTACATGCTTGCAGTATTTAAACTGCAGTTATATTGGTTTGAGAAGCATCATAATATGGAATAATAGCCGATATATGGAGACAGACGGGATGAAGGGAGGTGGGGGGGGGGGGGAGGGGGGGGGGGTGATCAGAGGCTTGGGTTTCGTCTGGTTTTGCTGGACCACTGGAATGGAGCTTAAAAGGCAAGCATGCGATTCGTTTATTGCACTTATCCAATGAACTGACGGTGCATAATTTTACGCTTAAAAGGCGTGGTTGTAATGGTTGAGGCTGCGTCTAGCGCCAAGACCAAGATATCAAGTGCGCTGGTCCACGCCCACTGATTTGCGCTGCGACAGGCGCTCGGCCTAGAAACAGCGCCGATGCAACGATAGGGGGCATGGTCTCTTTCTTATAGTTAGTCTTTGCCATGTTTATGTTAGTCTTGGAAGACCCTGTATTTCTCATATTGTTTATTGTTCTTGTTACTTATTGTTAATTATGTTTTTCTGTCTTTCTTCCTATGTATTTATACTATCTGCTAGATACTGACCTCTACTGGATTCTTTATATTCAAGTTATACTAATGTATAATGCAACATTGTCTACGTTGAATGTATGCAGTTGCTCAGATCTTCATCTCATCATATTGGTTCAAAGCACGACAATAATCATCATTCCAACTGCTTTATTGTGAAGGGATCCATCTGACCAGGTTAGATGTAAGAGGTAATGAGTTGTTGAAAAGGCCTTACCATCAGACTTGACTAGCTGCCTTGCTGCCCACAGCTTGTAGCGTCCACTCTGCAAAAGAAATCAACACTTAAGTCAAAGTGCCAAAGAAATGAGGTTGACAATTGAGGCTTATGTTTGATCAGGGCTTTGGTGACCAAGTGCCATGTGATAATTAGTCATCCAGAAATATAATGGGTGTTCATATTTCATTTCATCCTCTCAAATGACAAACCATCACAAACACCTTTCCCTTACTTTCAACATGGTGGGCAATCAGACATTTAAAATGGGCTGAAGTAATTTGTGATAAGGATTGGTGTTTTGGGTAACAAGTAAGCCAAGGCAGTACCAGAACCTCCCGTCACAGGGACAGCTTCCACCCAACTGCACTCCGCCTCTTCAATGAGACATGAAAGCCCCCACAAACCAGGTGTTTGCCCCCCCGAACAAACTGTCTCTGCAATGACTGGGTTCTCCCCCATGGACATTATCCTATGGACACTTAGGGCCCTATCTTCTTCGCTATCATTTGCGCTGCGTTTGCGTGCCTCTTATTGCTATCTTCCCAGGGTCTTAAGCTATCTTCTGCCTCCACCGTCCAGTTTTGCGCTGGGATGACACAGGTGTAGGCGTGGCCAAGGCATGTCGGTGGGCCTCTAGCCTCATGTGTCTCGCGCAAGTGTCATTTAGTGCTCTGCCGAAGATACTGTCGGTTTTTTTCCGAGCGCAAAGAGAGGTTTGGGCGTTGACCGTTCCAAAATAGGCGTTCCAGCGCAATGTGTTAGAAAAAAAGGCCTTGCGTGCTCTCAATTTTAACGCCACCAAATAGCTGGTCTTAGCACAAAAAACCCTCTACGCCAGGCGTACGCCTGAACGCAGACAGTTATTCTCCGGTGCAGGAAATCCTCGCTTGGATAGGCCCATTCCGCATGGCTCGCGCGCGGACGATTTTCAACTAACCTACACTGCAGAAAAAAAACACACCTTGATTTAACAATCAGAATTGGTTTGTCATGGTTTTGTGCGAAAAGTGATTTACGTTTTGAATTGGATTACCAGGGGAACAAGGGTCTGGCGGGGCGGGAGTCTGTGTGTAGCGCGGGGAGGGGTGCTTTGTGTTCGGCTAGTGTGCCGTGTCCTGGAGGGGGGTCTCCCCGGAGAAGGTGTGAGCTGGGCCGGGTAGGCAGGCCGGGTGAGTCGGTGCACAGGGTGGGTAGAGGCATCTTTCGTGATGGTTTCCCCGTGGCGAGTAGGCTATTGGAGTCGTAGCCTACTTCATGTGTTTTATGTAAAAACTGTGATCGACAACACTATGGTCATTTTCCCCCTTACAGTGAGGCAGCGCTGTGCACGGTCCCACGGATATTTCTGGTAGCAAATGACTTTCTGACACAACACAAGCCAGTAGGCTATACAGTAACCATTGATAGTATACAGTAACCTCTCTCCCTGCAATTCCCTCTCTCGTCCCCCCCCCTCTCTCTCTCTCCCCCCCTCTCTCTTTTCTCTCTCTCTCTCTGTTTCTCTGCTTGCTCTCAGCAAGAAAGAAGCTGGTGTGTGATGGCGGTGACACTGTGGCTTTTAAAGAGCATAGTGCAGGTTAGAGAACACTTTGCATTAATATGTGGGACTTTTATCTAGCAATTAGGATTCTGTTTTGTTTTTAGTTTTTCCCCACACATAGCTGCATCTAGACTGTCTTTTGTAAAGCAACTGGCATGGGCGCATGAAAACACGCAAATCAAGCAATAACACCTGTGACGTTTTTAATAACAATAAACGTTCCCTCAGATATTACCTCCGTATGCCGAGCCTCTGTCCGTCTGTCTGCGCCGATATACTTATCTGGTTGGAGATAAGTCATACGTGGACCTTGGACGTCTCCCACCACCGGAGTGCTGTCTCTCACCCCATCTTGATTGCTGCAAACATAGGGTGGCAGGCTATACAGTAAGCATGCATCTACACATATCTTTGAGCGGGCCAAGCCATATGACCCAGATCAGGTAAGTATGGTTCAATTTTTAATTGTGTTTGCTTTTTTAGTTATAAACAGAAGATGTATAAATTACACTTTGATTTTCACCGGGGATGGGAGAGGAACAAGGAGGGAGTCCTCCAGCCCATATGCACCGCCAGACCCATCATGCCCCCATCTCTGGTTGACCTACTGTACTAGATAAGGAGGCAGATAGCAAAGAGGAGGAAGGAAATAGGAGGAAGAAGATCAAGATGAGACCATTGAGGCTGACTTGAATGATGATGAAGAGGACTATTAGAACTAAAGCTTCCTCTATTAGAGCATTTCTGTTTTGGAAATTGCTCAGAAACAATAAAGTCAGACATTCCCTGAATGCTACAGGTCTCTAGTCTGTGGTTGCAAAGGTTCATGATGCTATGAATATCCTAGAGGTCACCATAGGTTATTGATTTTCATACAGTGGGAAAAAAGTGTCTTACTACAATGAAATAGCTACTCTGGGGACTAAGATAACACATACATAGTAGGGCTGTGAATCTTCATTGGCCTCACGATTCGATTCGATTACGATTCAGAAGGCTACGATTCGATTCGATTACGATTATCGATGCATCTTAAATCGATGCATCACTTTTTTCCCCCAATACATGTTTTATTTTTTCTCACTTTCTTTTTTCTCACTGTGTGGCTACTTTTAAAGTAAAAGTGCATTTAGAATTGCATTGTATTATGATCCATAATTTAAATAAACAACTGCATGTACTTCCATTATATTTTATTTGTTTATATATATATAAATATATATATATATATATATATATATATATATATATATATATATATATATTATAATCGATTTTTGACATTTGTGAATCGATGCAGAATCGTGCAGGTCTGCATCACGATGCATCTTATAATCGATTATTTTTGACACCCCTAATACATAGCCTACAATTGGGCTCATTGGATGCACAAGAGTGTCAGCCCTCCAGTCATACCCAATTTATACAATCCCAAGACTTTTTAGGGACCCCAGTATGCAGAAAGGATCAAATACACCATTTTTGCAATAGGCAGAAATGACACTTTTCTAGGCCTACTGATGCAAACAACTGCATGGTTCTTGCCCAAGACTGCATGAATGCATCAATCTGGCATGTCTATACAGGGAAGGCTTGTGGGTACCCATGTAATACATCTTCATTCAGATATATTAAGGTTACAGGTCAAGGGACCATTTGGAAAATTGTCATGGTCGTTTTTTCCTTGCCAAAATGTAGCCTAACTTTGAAGTATTTAGTTATTTACCCCCCCTTACCGACAAGCTAGCCTGACAAGCCTGATCCTATTGGAAACCTTAGGTTGTCTAGTTTCATTGATAGCCCTACCTTTGCCCTACGCTACAGTCTCTGAAAGACAGTCTCGCCGGCGTTTGTCTTTCTGTTTGCTCCATTTTCTGCTATTGCTGTGAACGCTGTGCTGCATACTGCACAAAGACACATTCCTCATTTGTAACATGTTTACTCACTATGCCTATTCAAATTAGGGGGCTGGCACGGATCACGTATGGATCAGCCTGCACGGTTCGGAACATCCGTGGTCCACGGACCCCCCCACCCCAATATTAACATAGCCTATAGACGGTTTTAACTTGACAAAAAAAAATGTCTATGAGGGTTTTACAGCAGAGCCATTCTGCTCTACAGCTGTAAAGGTTAATATGTCATTTTATAGGTTTAGAAAAGAATGTAGACGTCTAAGTAACCATTTAGATGACCCTTGTGTGCTCAGTTTATCAAAAATAAGGGCTATTTAGAAATCTGGTTTTCGTTTTCAGCTTTATTTGATGCATTAAATGTTGTTTGGGTGCTGGGATAACATGCAGCATTCTAGGTTGAGGCGATGTCTGGTCATAGACGCTGGGTTAACTGGCTCTAGACATTCAGCTGATAAACAGACCACAGCAGGGGACATAGTGACTGCAAAGAGGTCTTGCCTCAGCCCAGAGAATGGAGTCATTCTAATATTTTTGAAAAATAATTTGAGCTTCTAATTTGGCTGCTTGAAATCCTTGAAAGTTTTTGTTGTGTTATAAGCTCAGGTCTGCCTTTATTTTTTGAAGATGTGGCACAGAGGCAATTTTATGTTATAAGCTCAGGTCTGCCTTTCTTTCCTTCTTTTTTCCTTTTTGAAAGAGTATTGAATGTTTTTACGTTAAGTTTTAAATATTGGACATCTTGAATGTTGAGACGATGGGTTAAAGTTCATTTAAAGTGTTCATAAGTAATAAATGGGAAACAAAGTCTATTATTTACGGTATTATTTACGATATCTTTAAGATACGGTAATATATGTACATGCCAAAGACAAAAAAGAAGCAGCAAGAAAATTCTCTGCAACCATGGTGCATGTATTAAATGGCTTAATGACTCCTGTCTCCACCTGAATGTGAAAAAAATTGTATGCATGTTTTTCACTAAAAGAACATCCGACACATCTGACCCAGATGTGTTTGTTGCAGGTGAGAGGCTCCAAGTGGTCTCTGAATTTAAGTATCTTGGAATCATTCTCGACTCAAACCTCACATTCAAAAAACAGGTAAAGAAAGTCACTCGAACAATCAAATACAACCTGGCTAACTTTAGATACACAAGAAGCTGTTTAAGCACCGAAGCAGCAAAATTATATTTAACGCAATGATCATGCCTCATTTCACCTACTGCCTCACCAGCTGGACACAGGCATGCAAAACTACACTAACTCCAATTCATTCAGTTTACAAGCAGGCACTCAAGGTGCTTGACAAGAAACCCTTTCGTCATCAGCACTGCAATATTCTAGACAAGTATGGCCTGTTAAGCTGGGACAACATCACAAGGCTCAGTGATGCTTGTCTGGTATACAAGATCCTCCATGGTCTTGCTCCACCTCCACTTAATGACTTTTTCTCAGTGAGCAGCAGACACACTAGATCTGTTGCATTAGGCAACCTCACCATACCTCTCAGGAAAAGTTAATTTGGCCAGTCAGCCTTCTCGGTGAGAGCTGTCCACCTCTGGAACTCCATACCGACACACATTCGCAATATCAACACATTCAAATCTTTTAAACACACCATGAAAACATGGTTAAAAGACAATCAGGTGTGTGAACACAACTAGCCCATGTCTGTCTGCTTGCCTGCATGTTGCTAAATTGTACATGTTGCATATAATTGTTATTGCCTATCTGACCCCCCCCCCCCCCCCCCCCCCCCCCCCCCCTTCTCCTCTCTTGTCGTGATGTTGCATGGATGCTTTGATCTGTATGGTTGTTTGGCCACATTGTCTGTCTGCTTGTGTGTCTGCCTGGCTGCATCGTCTGTCTGCCTGCATGTATGAAGCCTATGCTTGTACTGTAATGTGCTTTTACTATGTGCTGCTTATTATTAACTGCCTGTATTTACTGTCATCCACTGTTTTATCTGAATTTGGATAAACCACCTGCATGAATGAACTACAAATATACCTGCAGAGCTACTTAGCCTACATACTAGCTACATTAAATATGTTTCAAGTGGCGATTTCAGCAAAACACAGCCAGAACATGGAAAATAGTTATGATGCAGTACTTACGTTTTGTCCCAACAATAACATGACGACTGCAAATGCAGCGACTTTCTTCAGGCTGACATCAGACTCATATGACAAACTGCGCTCTGCAGCTCCTAATTAAACGTTAACGTTATATTAGCTCAGAGCTAAACTACCTCCACTCACATGACGTCACTGCATGCCAATGGTCCCTGCGCATGTTAGCCAATCAGATGCGAGATCCCTCAAGTAGCCTAATTATTGCGCCCAGGAAACTAGGCTACCAGACCAGACCAGACCGACCACAGCACACCACAGCACACCACAGCACACCACAGCACAGTGAGCAGACCACACCAGACCAGACCGACAAGTGAGGCACTTTTTAGCCTCACCTACGCCTTGTTCAACAGCCTGAAGGCGGAGTTCACCTCCACATCGCCCGCTGGCCTGTCTGGATCAGAGGTGAGCATCATTCCACGTGCTGCTTGCTTCAGAGGTTTACAAAACAACTCCCTGCTCCCGTATCAAACAGGAAAAACATGGCGACTTGTTTGCAAACTTTGACTTTCGCCGAAATGTGTTTGTGAAAACATTTGCGGCGACATAACCCATCTGAATCTGTCTTCAACAGATCAACAACAACGGAAGGAGAAGACTACAGCACAGCAGGTCAGTCAGTCTGCCAGGTGGGTGGAGTAGGCTGCCTACACGTAAATGCCCAATTTAAAAGTAATTTCAGATGAATACTGAAGAAATACATTTAGCAGGGTTGCCAACTTTGGGTATTTGGCTGGAGTGAGATTTTGATATATCCTGGACCGCAGGCCCTCTAGGGCAGAGAGAGGTCCCCGACCTTTTTTGCACCGCGGACGGTTTACAGACAATCTTGCTGCGGACCGAGGGGGGAGGGGCGTGATATTAGACACACAGCACGTATTTTCTTTGCTGTGGGAGAGATTATGATGGGTGACCAGATCCCAAATAACCAGATGTGGGACAAAGAGTACGTTTGTGTGGGACAATGTGGGACATGTTACTGGTGCATCAGGTAGTCTAAGATGTTGATATAAACGTCTATCTAACTTAAAAAATAAACATTTCCATTCTCCCCCTTATCTCATAACATATGCTTTGCCCTCTGGTTGATTCAGTAGCACATACGAGACTATGCAAATACAAACTTAACAATATATTTTATTTAAATGCAACTTTCACAACTCTCCCACATTAAGTAAAGATGAAGCTTAACTTTCACAGTGCTTCTTCTCAGCACACCTGACTAAACTGTGTGCAATAAAACAGAACAGCCAGTCAAGGACTGTTCTTTCAACTATTATAGTACTTTAAAAGTGCTTCAAAAGGGTATGCCCTGCCTGTATTTTTCTCTCTCTCCAATAACAGACAGCAACAACACATGGTGTGTTTGTGCCTCCAAACACCATAAAGTTACAGATAACAATAACGTTATTCAAACTTTTCTAGTAGAACAATATACTGAACCATATATTCAAGTAGAACATGTCCTGAAGTAGGTAGGCTACATGTGCAGTAGCCTACATAGGCTAATTATCTGAAGTAGGTAGGCTACATGTGCAGTACATAGGCTAATTATCTAAAGTAGGTAGGTACATGTGCAGTACATAGGCTAATTATCTGAAGTAGGTAGGCTACATGTGCAGTAGCCTACATAGGCTAATTATCTGAACAAAACATTGGCTACAATAAGAGCACAGCACAAAGAGGCTTTGATTTGATTGTGAAGACACATTAAATCCAATGAGGAGGAGCTCACAATAAATGCTGTAGTTTTCACAGTAGTGTGGCCGAGTCAATTTGGTGCAGTGACAGTCCCAAGTCAGTCTCATGTCATGTTGAGCCACATGTCTCTAGTCAAGTCTCAAGTCTAAATGTAGAGCAGCAAGTCAAGTCAAAGTGTATCAAATATCAAAGCAGTATCAATTCAGTATCTTAATAAAGAAAACTAAACAATCAAAGCAGCAGGCATTCATCCTCAGTCAAATCCAACTACTGCAAATTGTTTTCAAATTAGGCACATAATAAAAATAAAATAAAACCAGAAATACAAATCAAAACTGGTCAGGAGGGAACAAAAACTTATAATAAATAAATAACATAACAATGAATGTTTTCCATTTTGTCCATCATAGCAACACTATGCACTATGCACCTCCAGCAAGGAAAGCAGCTGGCTGAAAACATGTTAGTTTTGTCCATCACCACTCTTTTTAGTTATCTCCATCACAGCAACAACTGCAGGCAGGCCCACACAGGCTATGCACTTCAGCACCATGGAAAGCACCTGGCAGTGAAACACAAGAATAGCACCACTGTATTAAAATCTAGCACCACACTGGCCCGGTGCACACAGTATTCTATTCTATATTTTAAACAATGTTTATCTTACCTTAGATGTTCTTCTTGACTTTATACTTTTTGCTTGAGCGTGCAGCTTCCAATAAGGCCTTCTGCTTGAGTACATAGGTGTAGAATTCGTTACAAGTGTACTCAAAGTTGGTCTTGACTGTCTTGAATTTCACTCTTGATAAGCTCCACAGAGCAACGGTTCCTCTGGTCGGTCCACGCTGCAGTCATAAGGGAAAACACTCTTTCTACAGAAGCATTGATAATGGGGATGCTGAAGAGAAAGGATGCAACAGCAGTCAGATTTGGTGTCTTTGTGCCTTTAAGCAAGGTTGACCACTTCTTCACAACAGGAGCTGTTTTCTCCACAATTGCCTGCTGGCGTGGCAGAGTGACACAGTACTCATCATACAGTTCATCCATGTCCACTTTCCCCCCTATCTGTAGGCCCTCCACCGCTTCACTGAGCTGGGAGAATGTGAACCTGCTCTCCAGTGCCAAGCTTGCAACCTTCTTCTGGTAGTTGTTGTCTGTGAAGTCATACCACTTTTCAACGTAGTTGAGTGCAGCCTTGTAGATGTTGGAAAGATCATGTTTGATTGTTGCTGCCTTTTGGTCTGGAAACTGTTGGAGGATAGCACTAGTCTCCATTCCAAAGAAGGAATCCATCTGGCGTTGTTGGAGCTTTGTCTTGAGAGTGAACATCATGTCATATCGCTCACAGACGGTCCCATCCTCTTTCTCCAACTGCAGCACAACCTCATGGAAGATCTTCAGCACATTATTGAGGAAGGCCAGGTAGACCTGTAGCTCAAGGGGTTGCCCATCACCATCCTGATCCTTTTTAAACAGCTGCCACAGTACCTTTGGGCATTGATCCTCTCCCAGTGACAAGAAGTAGCTCTTGATAGCTTCCCAGCTGTCATGTAGCCTCTTGCCAGCAGGCCACAGGCTCAACCATTTTGTGGGTACGTGTCTCCGTACAACCTGATAATCTTCTTCCACAAAAACGAACACTGCTTTCAATTCTTCTGTACGTTTTGCAGATGATGAAAAGTGACTGAATCTTTTGTTCACGACAGACTCAATGTCAATGTTCAACCTGTCTCCAGCATGTTTTGCACAGTTGTGTACTATGTGGGCCATACAGTTTGCCTTAATGATGCCACTGTTGTCTGCCTTTAGCTTCTGGAAAACAGAGTTGTTTTTCCCATAGTTTACACTTGCATTATCGGCAGTGTATGCTGAAATCATGTCCCTTGCACTGGCTTCACCCACGGATAAATAGTTTCCCAGTCCTTATTGTAGCTGCATTTCCTTTTCTTTGCTGTAGTCGCAGTTTCCTCCCTTTCCTCCTCCATGTTTCAAAAATATTCCGTGTCAAATCTGCAGCTTTCCGCGTCGTCTAACGTGAATTTGATCCAGCCCCATGTACCCCAGTTTGATTGACATGATGACATCAGACACAGCCCCCCGTGATGTTTAGTCCTCCCTCCCCTTCTCCACACAGCCAATTCATGAAACCCACATTTTATAAACGCGCATGTGAAAACTGGAGCCTGCCAATCAAAATGCGGGACAACGTCTCAATTTGCGGGACGCGTGAAAAACCGTGAAAATGCGGGACAGTCCAGCACAAATCGGGACATATGGTCACCCTAGATAATAATGATGTTGGAAATAGAAGTACGGTAATGTTTTCAGTGCTTTCATGATATCATGATATTTAGCCTTGACTTTGATCCAGAATGCAGAGATGTTCAAACATAGCCTACTTTTCAGCCCACCATCCTTTTATCTGCCCCGCCTATTCTGAAGAAACTCTCAAGTGACATTTCTCAAGCTCGCTGCAGCCCGCACAGCGGGCCATCACCATTTAATTACCTCCCGACACGTGCGTGTGTGTGTGTTGTGGGCGCAGGGCTGAGGTGCAGCCTGCTCTGCAGTCCACATGCCAATTGCGCACAAATAGTCTCTCCCTCTTTCCATTCTCCCTGCCGCTTCCTCAGTGTCTCATTACAAATGGCCAGAGTGGAACCTCAGTTAACTCATGATGCCATCAGTGTCCTCAGTGTCCATCACCATTTAATTGCCTCACGTGCATGCAGTGGCGTAACATCATTGCCATGGGCCCCGGTGCAAACATTTGCTCTGGGCCCTACCTAACAATTATAGCCTATTGTTTTTTTTGTGATCAAATTTTTTATTGAAGATATGGCAGCATGAAACAATAATGAAACAATAATCAGTGATGTCTATCAAAGACATAATGCTACATACATTCAATAACGACATATTTAAAGAAAGATAATGCACGATAAAACAAAAACATACACCAAAGAACAAAAGACAAAAACAGCCAAGACAAACAGCAATACAGAAATAAATTAAGATAAATTAAAATAAAACAAACAAAATAAAATAAAATTTTATAGCCTATTGTTATAGAAAATATGGTCTCACTCATTCTTTTTTCGTCAGGCAGATTGTTAGCCGTCTATAGACCCCTTATACAGCTGTCAACATTGGAGCTGCGCGCCCATCAAGGAGGTAAAAAGCCGACATTGACAGACACAGAGCTGTGCAAAAGCCGCCGCTGTCAGGACTGCTCTGTGCCCATCTGCGACACACAGTTAGATTTTAGTTTTAAAATGCAGTTTTCTGCTTACTACCACAGCTTATCGCCTAGTGATAAGCAATGTTATGCATCGAAATTAACGTTGGTTAATGGGATACGTCTTACAGACCCATACCATACGCACTGGCGCTGTGTCAATGGATAAAAGACAAGAAGAAATGGCCAAGCCTAGAGTGGCCAGCAATACATAGCGTAGATAATTATTCTGTAACTTGCAAAGATATATTGTTATGTTGATAATGCACACAACTCAATAATGACATCATGTAACGTTACTTGGTTGTTAACTAACCGAGCGATGTGGCCGTTAGCAGCCTACAGCTACAGGCAGCTTACCTGTTATGAAATGAGCACTGCAAAGTCGGGCATTTTTAATGATGTCCTCGTTCCAATCAGTTCAACTCAATAATGACATTATTTAACGTTACTTGGTTGTTAACTAACCGAGCGATGTGGCTGTTAGCAGCCTACAGCTACAGCTTACCTGATATGAAATGAGCACTGCAAAGTCGGGCATTTTTAATGATTTCCTCCTTCGGTTTGCAACCAAAGATGCCTACGGTTAGCATTAAAAGGAGTATGAGTTGACGGGATTCGATAAAACTTTAGTCCTTGCTTTGTTGATAGTGTAACAGACTGTTCAGTGTTGTGTTACTTGTGTTCTATTGCGTGTGTATGCGAGGCTGTGTATGTTCCCTCGAGTTGCCGTAGAACAGGATATGTGGGGAGAATTAGGTGAAGCTTGTTATAACATTACAGCCTGGCTCTATCGTTTATTATTTTATTAACCAAGTGTGAATAGGCGGACCCGAATACTCGGCTACAATAGCTTTCAGATTCTGGCATCCCACTGCACAACACGAAGACATGTCTAGCTCGTCTAGTTTTCCAGCCGCAGATAAGCTACTTGCCAGGGCTGCACGGGCTCTGTCTTTCTGCCTCCGTCAAGCACATCTGACGCTGCGTGATGTCAGTGTGACGTAGTCGTGTAAAGGGTCTATTGTGCGTTAGCCCCTGAAGGACCCAAGACACTGGTAAACAAGAGCCATGCTACGTGAAGGGATATTCCCCTTTTCTTGCTCCAGCTCCATATATGGTCAATGATGTCACCAGAACCTCACAGGAGACTCCCCTGACCCCTGAACGCGTTCGTATTTTCCCATACGATGACCCCAATCCACTGAATCCAGTAAACTAAACTTAAAGCTATAGCATTCGTTAGCCTAGTAAGCTACATGAGGGCAAGTGCTGACTGCATAATACAGCATAGAAGTTTATTTGGAGTGGGACTGCAGCGGAAACCGTAAGTAGCTACGTTATGTCTCCCCAAAGCGAGACTCGCTCTTCATGGGCCCTTGACAGCTCTGGGCCCCGGTGCATTGCACCGCCTGCCAGGGATTCCGCTAGACATTTTCCCAGACGGCCAGTGCAGCCGGTAATGTTCCAAAATTCCGGCCCTATCGAATATTTACCGGCCACTATGTTTCCTAAATAAACGTTGTGAATCCATTTATTTCTCTATAGTCTATTCTTTATAGCCTCTATAGTCGTAGTCGATCTTATTTATTCCAGTGTTGTCATTAAGAGGCCGATTTCGCAGCAAGAATATTTAATTGGTCGGCACGTCGTTCTCGGTAAAGGACGCTTTCGTTATTGAAACAGACAACATGCATGCTGTAGCCTACTGTAGCCTATCTATCTGCATTTGCAGAAACTCATGAACCCATATCTTCTGGACATTGCCTTGATGAAAAAACAACGTAGCGTTAGCTAAAAGTAATAAGTGCAACAGCGCACAACTTTAATCTCCAGCAATAGGCTACGTAGGCACCTTAATCTCTCCCACTCACCTGGCACCTGCGCGGCAGCTCTCCTGCACTGGTTCTCGGCTCCCATGTGGCTTTATTTGTGGTAAGCATTTTGATTCATCTCCTCATCATACGAACCAAGCGCAGCCATTGATTGATTGATTGAATCGCCCGAGTAGGTAAAAAGGCTTTTTACCTCTGCTAAATTGACAGCCTACGTAGGGTCGCTTTCGCTTTTGACGGCGGCAGGCATGCTTCTGGTTCTTTCCTGCCGTCTTGCTTGCCTGAAGTAGGCTACTTGTCGTTGCATGATCTCGATAAAAAAAAGGACTGGCCTAGCAAGGGGTGTCTGTTTTGACATTTCGGTTTCCTCCTGTGTGTTTCCTCACAGCGGGTCCAGCACTGGCCGGCGGGACTGATGCTGCTTGTGTGGCTTTTAAACGGCGCTCTACACTAATGAAAACGTCTGCTATATTTTTATTTTTCACCAACACTCAACATACAGGGGGCGGAAAAAATATGATGTAATAAGTCTCTATTTAAGTCGTATCTTATTGGCAACATCACTTAGGCTGTAGGTCACACAATATTAGGCTATTTTATAGAATTAATTTATTTATCTGGCGTATCTTGAGCCGGCGACCTTTTAATTTGCCGGCCCACGGCAACAAATACCGGCTAAAAGCCGGCTATTACCGGCTAACGGAATCCCTGCCGCCTGCACCGTCAATCATCACGCCAGTGCGTGCATGTGTGTTTGTGGGTGTTGCAGGGGTGAGTAAAGGTGCAGCACAGACATACTGTACGCCAAGTTCAATGCAACTACCACACACAGCCTATAATATTATAGCCTATGTTAGGGCTGCACGATACATCGTTTACACATCGTCATCACAATGTGCACATGCGCAATAGTCACATGGCAGGACGTGTGATGTCACAAGCAAATTAACTCGTCATGTTGCTTGATGAACTCTCACTTTAGGGGAGGAGCCTACTGAGTGAAATGCAGTCTCTCTCAAAGGAGAGAGACACCCCACTACTGTACTCACTCATTTAGTGCTTAGCTTCAACACAACAAACATGCACAGAGAGCTCAATTGAATTATTTTTGCTTATGTTGCGTTGCTGACAGTAGCCCGTCTGTAAACGATGTGATTGCGTAGGCGGACGTGTCCACAGTTTGCTGCTGTAACTCAACATGTCCGTCCGTGGAGTGGAGATATTTACTCTTGAAACACCAAAAAGCAAGACAGCAACTTATGACACGAAGGCTAAAGTGATTACTGACAAGTTGTCTGTGTTATCACTGCAGCTGTCTCTCCCCTTCAGTCTCTGATGTTGCATCACATGATAGCAGTAACGGTAGAGTTAATCATACATAGCGACTCATTTACACAAAACATTTCAGTGAAAATAAAAAGACAAGAGACATATCTGGGCAATTAAATGTACATTTATTTATTACTTTTCACGAATGAATTGCTTGTCACCGGTCTGCTGCATGTGAATCCTCGTCTCTCTGTACTGCCGTGCGCTCCAAAACCGGAACTCCCCAGATGTGTACCACTTGGTAGTTTCTGGAGGGGGTTTCCAGACCAAGTGTGTAAAGTGGCAGGGGTGTTTCATTGTTGATTTATTGAAACGTTAGAAGAACGAAAGAAGTTGAAAGCAGTAATTATAATCAATGAAATCTAATGTTTTTCTGCAAATAGCATCATTGGGAGGTAGATTCTGGCACTCAATATTAGGGGTGGGCAATATATCAATTGTATATCAATATTGTGATGGGCATCGAATTTCGAATTTTCGAATAATCGTTGTTATTACCAAGGTCGACTTTTATTATGGAAAATCGAAATTCAAAATTCAAAAAAAAAAAAAAAAAAAATTTTTTTTTTAGTGAAATGTTGCATTGTCTCCCCTGATTCTAAGTATAGTCGAATCGAATGAATGGCGGATGAAATCCCATGAAGAGGGAGAGGGGGTGACTTTGGCACCCCTTTGGCACTCAGACCTGAGCCTACTAAATATTTAATGAACCACTCATGATTGTCAAAACAGTTTTTTATTTTCGAAAATGTCAATGTAAAAAAAAAAAAAATGTAAAAAAAAAAAAAAAATTTTTTTTTTTTTTTTTTTTTTACATTTTTTTTTTTTTTTTTCGAATTTCGATTAAAAGTCGACTTTGGCCAGCGAATTTCGAATAGTGTTTTTGCTAGAAATGCCCATCCCTAATTGTGATATGAGACTATATGGTCTTAGATGTTGGATATGGTAATATGGTGATACGGCATACATGTTGTCTTTCGCTGGCTTTAAAAGCTGCATTACACTAAGTGAAGTGTAGGCTAGTGACATTTTAGAATGTCGTAACTCACTGACTTTTTCATGTATGTAAGACATGGAAATCCATTGGTCAAAATGTGTATGCACCCTGATAGATGACGCTCTGAGGCCTACCAGTAGGCCACAGCCCAGTAGGGATGGGTATCGTTAAGGAATTAACGATACTAGTACCGTACTCTTATCGATACTGCTTATCGATCCGGTACTTTAACGGTACTCTTATCGGTACTTTTTGTTATTTTTACGAGAAAAAAATCCCGAAACAAATGGGACTGGTTGTTGTCGGTTCTTTTTGTTATTTTTAAGAGGAGAAAGGGGGGGAAAAAGAGACAAATTAACCTGGTCACAGTTAGGTGGCACTCATTTATCCTTTCCTCATTCATTCTCCCACTAGCACTAGCTTTAACAAAAAAAAGTAGCAAAATCTTAATGGGTGCGTTTTTATTATTAATTTAAATATCCTAAAATATCCTTCTACCACACTGTGCCAATAGCAACATTCAGCTAGGGAAACTGAAAGCATAATAAAAATAAAGCAAGACAGTATCTGTCTGCTGTACTTCCTCCCAAATCACTAAATAAAAATCCCCCCTGTCAAAAACTGTGCATTTCTCCGTTTGAATGTGATGCACTTTGGTAAGTGTTTAGACAAATTGCTCGTGTTTCCACCTTTTACTAGTGAAGGTTTTATTGCACTTGTGACAACGTGAATTGTCACCATCGACTCGAGTGAAGTACAACCACACTTTAGAATCTGATCGCTTCGTTCTTTCAGCCATTCTTAACGTGTGCTCTGCTCAGTTGCATGTCTAGTCTATCTGCCTGCTCCTCCGCCGGTTCCCTGTTCCCTGTGCTGTGTATGTGTGTGGTGGGTGCTCTCAAGCACGCCCCCAGCCCCTCCCCTCTCCTCTCTCAGTCCTACTCCTCTCGTCTTGGCTGGCAGTGCAGCAGCTGTGTCTCGGAGAGCAACGCGGAAAAGATTATCCTTTTTCTTGTTCGGAAATCGCAAAAAACACATCATAGGCCTGTCTTACGGAGTTGGTGAGATAAAATGTGCAAGATAACGTAACGTTTATTTAGCAATTATATAGCCTATAGTAAATCTATTTTCTTAACACATTCACTGCCAGCCGTTTTTTCAATACTGTAGGTAGGTTCTGCCAAGGTTTTTTTTTTAGGATTCTGGCTCATCTTTCAAGAGCCGAGGATTCTTTTCTGCTAAGATTTTGTGAACACAAATGATCTCAAAAGAACTAATAGAATGTGTGCTTTCTCTGTCTAAAAGAGTTAGTTTGTAGAGTTAGTAGTTATGTAGGCATTAGCAGTAGAATACAGCATGGTTTCAGCATCTGAAAATTTATTCTGAGATAAATGGCTTTTTGTGAAATTCGATAGAACAGTCACTTTAACCATTTATTTTTGGCGTAAGACATCAGACATCTAAACAATAGTTTTGAACAGTAATTTCCTCCATAGCAGCAGGAAACCCCCCTCTCCTTCAAACTCCTCCCTCCGTGGGTGTGTCTTTGGTGGCTTTGCAGCGTTTGTCACAAGCGAGGCTCTGCCTGTCTGTGCTGCCTGTCTGTGCTGCCTGTCTGTGCTGCCTGGCTGCTGGCGGCTGCTCTTTGGGCGAGTCTGCATGAGTCGTTTCGGTTGTGAGCTCAGCTGCAATGAAGCTGCGTGCGATTGTGGGCTTTCTGCCAGTGTTTCAAAGTGTATTGCACGCATAATCTATTATGCAAATTTGCAATCCCCCACCGCCAGCTCCCAGCGCGATAATGCGCGAAAGCGAAAGCGTTTTCGCCAATCCATTTTACAGTATGAGAGAATGGTTTCCTCGCGCGTTCCCCTGCAGTTTTGGCTCGGCTTTTTCTAGTCTGGAGAGCACTGTCGCCACTTAGTGGGTCGGTGGAATGGGTTGTACACGTTCGGTGGCTCCAATATTTTTTATAGGAGACGTGGGGGGCGTTGATCCACGTCCCACCGTCAATTTTTTTTTTCTTTTTTCAACACATTCACTGCCAGCCATTTTTTTTTTACTGTAGGTAGCTTCTGCCAGAGGTTTTTTTTTGAGGATTCTGGCTCATCTTTCAAGACCCGAGGATTCTTTTCTGCTAAGATTTTGTGAACACAAAATATCTCAAAAGAACTAATAGAATGTGTGCTTTCTCTGTCTAAAAGAGTTCGTTTGTAGAGTTAGTAGTTATGTAGGCATTAGCACTTGAATACAGCATGGTTTCAGCGTCTGAAAATTTAAGCTGAGATAAATAGGTTTTTGTGAAATTCGATAGAACAGTCACTTTAACCATTCATTTTTGGCATCAGTAAGACGTCAGACATCTAAACAATAGTTTTGAACAGTAATTTCCTCCATAACAGCAGGAAACCCCCCTCTACTTCAAACTCCTCCCTCCGTGTGTGTTCTTCTTGGCTGCAGCGGGCGTGTCACAAGCGAGTTGCTGCTGCTGCTGCTCCTGTCTGCTGGCGGCCGCTCTTTGGGCAAGTCTGGATGGGCTCGCTCGTTTCTTGGGGTTTCGGCTGAGAGCTTTGATGAAGCTTTTGCGATTCTGGTCTTATTTATGCTGCGTGTTTCAAAGTGTGTTGCCTCCATAATCTATTATGCAAATTTGCAATCCCGCACCGCCGGCAACCAGCGCGAAAACGAAAGCGTTTTCGCCAATCCATTTTACAGTATGAAAATGGTTTCATCGCGCGTTCCCCTGCAGTTTTGGCTCTGCTTTTTCTAGTCTGGAGAGGACTGTCGCCACTTAGTGGGTCGGTGGAATGGGTTGTACACGTTCGGTGGCTCCCATATTTATATGGAAGATGTAAAAGGGTTAGATGCACATCCCACCGTCAAAAAAAAAATAATCTTTTTTTTGACGACTTAACTCGTCAATGGCAGTCAACCGTTGGATTTTTTTTGACGAGTCAACTCGCCAATGGCAGTGAATGTGTTAAGACGAGATATCTCGTCATTGGCAGTCAACCGTTGGATTTTTTAAGACGAGATATCTCGTCAATGGCAGTGAACGTGTTAATTTCTCCACTCCAGACAGTACCGATAAGAGAACCGTTAACGTGAAAGCTTATTGATCCACCGGTATCCCGAAATCCGGCCCCGGGGCCAGTTTGGTACCGGGTCTTGGTACCCATCCCTACAGCCCAGTCGTTGAGAAACATTAAAATAACAAATTTCCCCTCCAAAATCAGATGGACTCCTCTACAAAATCACCCCAATAGAAGTATTATTTTCTTTAAAATAGAGCTATTCTGGTAATCTGGTGAAAATCTCTGTATTTTTTCATATCGCAATATATATCGCAATGTCAGTTTTTTCCGGGCTCGTGGCCCGGTACCAAATGTGTTGCGGCCCGGTACCGGTCCACAGCCCGGTGGTTGGGGACCACTGCCCTAGGGGGGTCCGGGGGCATACCCCCCCGGGAGTACATTTTGTACATTTTAAAGTAAAAATGTATCAAGCTGGTGCACTTTGAGAGCAAAATGCAGAGGCTAGATAATAAGAAACACTATCACTACTTTAACTAAAATAATAAAGTGCATTACTTAAAATCTCCCCAAAACACCACCTGAAGACCTCGGGCCCTATTCTCCCACAGGCCTTAGGTGCAAAAACTGGCCTTAAACGCAAAAAAAACATGTCTTGCGCCTGCCTCGGGAAGATAGCAACATGGCTTTACGCCCTTCTGATGACTTCTGTCTATCTTATTCTTGTGCTACCACGGAAATAAGCGGGTAGGAGAAACGTGCCGTGGCTCTTCACATGACAGTCATTCACAACTCGAGCTGAAGCGAAACGGTGTGCTTTGGGGGAGGGGCCGAGCAAAGGAAGGGGTGCGCTTGATTTATAACACAAGACAGAACGAGAGTGACAAGAGCCGCAAAATCGTTTGATGTCGATTATCTTGTTTTCATAATCGTGGACAGCCCAAATCGCAATCATGATTAAAATTTGATTAATCGCCCAGCCCTACTAGGTACCCTATCGCGGGCCACATCTGGCCCCTGGCCCACGAGTTGAGTATCACTGGGTTAGACAATTCAGACAATCCACACACACACACACACACACACACACACACACACACGAGAGAGAGACAGACAGACGGAGCGTGGGGGGGAGAGAGGCAGAGAAAGCGAGCGAGACAGACAGGGAGGGAGGGCGATCAGACCAGAGTCAGAGAGAGACCGAGAGAGAAAGAGAGAGCTGGCACACAGCTGCTCCTGTGCTCTTTTCTTCAGATGAACCAGTAGGCTAATTATGCAGCTTACTACAGTAGCCTATATGCTTCTACTTCACTATACAGTATGGTTCAGCATGCACACCCTTGAGGTTATTCTGAAGAATATTCTGGACAGTATTTGTCATTGTTCCAATAATAATAAACATATCCGCATAAAGCAAGCATATTCGTCTACTCCCATGTTGATAAGAGTATTAAAAACTTGAAAAATATCGGTTTAAGGTAGATTTAGAACAGATAAAAAATTGTGCGATTCATTTGCGATGAATCATGATTAACTATGGACAATTGTGGTGAGATATTTCGTTTTAACCTTTAAATAAGTCCATTTACTAGAGAGTAAATTGTAACATAGTTTATTTACAAAAACAAAAGTCCACACACGGATCCGGATCACTGCCTGCTCTCACTACTTCCTTAAGATGGCAAATGACCCCGAACAAAGGATGTCTTACTTCTTTATAACCTTTGGTCTAGGCTCCGCCCAGACACTGTGTCTGCAGTTCACAGCGCCCTCTATCTTCCTGGAGTAGTAATGAACAGGATTATTTATCTACAGTTCCCTCCTTTTTTTCCTTATAAGGAAAAACTTAACTGAGGGATTTATTATAAAGTTGCTTTTTGGTTTTTCAACTTTTGTCTATCAGCATACATCATCAGCATTTTGACATCTCACCCCATCCAGAGATACGCACAAGCAGGTCCACAACGCAGCCCTTTCCCAGATCACATAATCCACAAAGTCCAAAACACTTCTATGAATCAAATGACCCGGGAACCATGTTATGAACCACCCTGCACACAGCTCTGCACAGAGTGCGGTGACTTTTAACAGCTTATTCACATGCAGAGGTAAACCTACTTTTTCCATTTGCTTTCCTTCGAAGTAGGGAAAGGCCTCTGCGAGCTTCTACTGGTATAGAACCACTCACTTAAAAAGCCTGTGCATAACCCAGCCTACCAGCGATACCAAAAGTCTATGATGATGTTTATTATATAATGATAATGTTTATACTATATTATAATAGGCCTTTTATACAATACTTCTAGCATTAATTAGTTACATACTCTAGTACTAGACACCAACATACATTCAATTCAATCATTTACAGTACATATTATTACACTTAACAGCTTTCAAGGTCTATAGCTCACTATCAATTATTTGGCATATGTTGCTGAATTCAATTAGGGAGTGCAGGATTCTTGTGGCAGTTTTATTTCTTCTTCGTCCTCGCGTTGGGTCGTCTTCATTGGCTCCACCTACTTGCTATTCATACACACTCCATCCATTCCAACTTCATTCATTAAATCAATATCCTTTCTCACTGCTAAACTGTCTGTTTTATTGAAATGTTCCTTTGTCTTGAACTCGATGTCTCCCTCGCTGTTCCTGGTTTTCCAAACTATTTTCATATATTTTCATATTATTAATTGCTATATTCATTGATTGTATCACACATTTTCAAATATTAATTGTCCAGTGTCCCATCAACGAGTCATTTCCTATCTGTTGCCTTGAACCCTCCTCTTTGGCTCTTTGTATCCTCCGTCTCCACTTCCTTCTCTGTAAAGACACAAACATAACTTAAATTATTTACATGGCACCACACAAACATGGATCTTCAGGATTCCCATTTCAGTTCAATTGACATTAACAACATAATTTGTATTAAGAATGATTCATCTCACCTCTTAAATTGATTCCTCTTCAATATTACCTGCCATGGATTCGGTCCCCCCCACGACTATTTGTCCAATAACTTTGGTTATAACAATCAACTTTTCATAGTTAGTTATGAATTAGTTAGTTTGGTTAGTGTATTAATTCATGCAGTATTTCAGCTGTTCCCATAAGTCCACATGTCATACTTACCTTACTTTTTTTGATCCTGTAAACAATTAATCACACAACAAATAACACAAATAACCATTCTCTATCTACAGTATTGAGCTCACTTAGATTCTATAACAAATAAAATTCTCTCCTAGTCAGTCCGAAAATGTCAAGTCCGTCCCTTTCACTCTCTCTCATACACACAAGTCTCAAGTCTTAACTCCGAACTCTTCATTATTCTCATTATTCTCCGCTTCCTTCCCCCCTCTGAAAATCGCTCCCAGATTTTCACTCCACTGTCCATCTCTGCATAACAGACAAGCATACAGATTAATGACAATTTACACTTTTAAAAAGCAAGATTATTTCCTCCACCAAACCTCCACACTTCCTAAAGGACGAAATAAAATTAGACTGAATATTACTTAACCAATACACTTTAGTTTAGTTGGAGTTTACCCAATGTGGAGTTCACATTCAAATTTTGTTCTTCAAACCCTGTTTACAATGACAGACAGACGGCTCTTCTCGGTCTTCAAATTAGCATTTCAATCACTTTTGCTGCAATAAAAGCCTTTAAATACGACTTCCGATTCTTCTATCAACTGTTTCCTGTGAAAGGAAAATACTAGTACCAAATTCTGTTGTTTTGAATGATTACCCTCTTTCCACGCTTTATTATGCTGAAGCACTGACTAAAGGCTCTCCTCTCTCCTTGGTATCTGAAAGATAAGAGTTACTGGTCCCTACTACATCATTCTAAATGACACTCATTGATATAACAGATTAACATGAACTGGCCTTGCTTTTTCTTCTCCTGTAACCAAAAGCTTGCACTGCAGGTTTTTCTTTGAAACAAAGCCCACTCTCCTCTTTTTAGCCAAATGCTTGGTTAGTGTTGACTCCCTTTTGCATACTCACACCTACTGGGGACCAATCGCTTTCACATCCTGTAGTGAGCGCTCTTGCTCATTCTGTGAAATTAAAATTTAATTCAGATGTTTAATTTCCCCACTAATAGATTTGTTAATCACCACATGTCCGACCTAAAGGAAAATATTAAATTAGGAATAACAGCTTTTCTTCCTTCCTGCAAGTAAAGTAATGTTATGCTTCACCTCAGAGTTTTACATGACATCACCTCTCAGCCTACAGTCCCCTGTAAGAAAATTAGCATTTAGATTATTCCAAGTTCTCCTCCCATTTTCCTGTTAAGTCTCAGAGATTTAAATGACAAGACAACATTGTGTAAATGTCTACATTTGCTTGAAACTTATCAGTTCTTCATACTGTGGTTTTTTTTTTAAATTCCAGCACCTCCATCTCATCTCGGCCTGTTTCTGAAATGTTAAAACCAACATTAATACCCTTCATAATGTACAATTTTCCTGCACACAACAACTGCCTCCTCTCTTCCTCCCATTCTAGAACAACTTGATTCCCTTCCTGCAGCCCATGGTTCCGTCTCTGAAACACACACAAAATATGTTAAACCCTAGCATAGATATCCCATTTTCATTTATTCCTTAATTTTCTGTGCTCTCATTTTCTCCAGTTCAGCTGAGCTCCTTCTGAAATAAAAGAACATAGTATTTTATTTACTTGTGACTTAATCGCGGTAGACAATTCATTTTCTCTTCTTCTCAAACTTACAGCAAAGTTAAATATGGATCATCATAAAGCAGTGTAACACAATAACATACTAACAAAGGAATTCTAACCCAAAATGACTTCATCTGAAATGAGGTTCATCGTGTTGTTTATATTTATAGCCTTCACCTTGTCTCTAATTCTAATTGGCAACATAAATTGGAAGAATCTGAAATTCAACTCAAAATATGGATATTGATATTACCATAATTAGACAATTCTGTGTTATTTATTCCCAACCAAATTTTCATTTTGCTCTCCTCTTCCACCTGAAATCTTACCATCTCAAAGTCTCACTCAATGTTATTGTTCTCTACCCCCTCACCCCTACTTCAACTCTTCTTATCTCTGTTTAGGAAGAAGGGATGAGATGCATTGTCACTATGTTAAATAACTAAGTCCTTTTACCCAACTGGAGTCATTCTGTACTCTTTTCTTGCACTCTAGGCACATTGTAAGGATTATCTGGACAATTTCGGGCCCAGTGTGTAGGATTCCCACAAACAAAACATCTATCTTGCTTTCTGCATACTCCCCTATTCGGACTCTGAATATAAAGGCCGGCACATTCACTGCCTCCTCCTATCTCATGTTGGCCCTGTTGCCCACCCCTCCCCCCTCTATTTACCTGAAGGGAGCGGGGGTGAGGTGGCTTCCTGTGAAATCCTTCTCTCCTTCCTTTGGGTCGAAATGGCTGCTGCTCTGCCTTTTGCTCGATTTCTGCTTGCTTTGTATTTACAAATGCCTCAGTTATACTTATTTTCTCCTCTCCTGTCAATAATTCTACACTCTCATGTTTAACTATCTGTAATTGACGCATAGCTTGTACTAAGAATTCCTCTGCTTGTCTTTTGGCGATCTGAGCAGCCCATAAATTGTATACTATTTCATGTTCCCTTCGGGCCTGGTCATCCAATTGTTTAAGAGATAATTGTTCTAACACTGCATTTAATTTCGCTTTCTCAAAAGTGCCCATAGCTGGCCATGAACCCTGTGTCCAATAAGACCACTCAGTTGTCTTTTCTGCTGCCATGAGCCCATGCAGATTCATCATTTCTTGGATAGGCAGGATTTTCTTATCTTGATTTCTCAACTCCATTTCTGAAAATTACACAAATAGGTTATTACACAGCAAAGTTTCCCCTAATTCTACTTTATTTTACCAAGTTGCTTATTTACTATACAATCATGTGCTTTACTTCTAATCACGTTTGAGTAAAATATTTGTAGTTTTACACATGCAGTACATTCATTCACACACAAAGACTACAAGTCCCTTTGTCCTTGTGAACAACACTCAAAATGGCCGACAGCCATGTGCTTCCAAACTCCCACAATAAACGAACCGGCGTAAAGCAGCTGCTGGCTTATAAATTAATTCCCTAATTATTAAGCCCCAGCTGAGGATAGAAACTATTGATGTGATAGTCAATGATTTTCTTTCATACAAGCCGATTTAACAAACAACCGCGGTAAACAACACAGCCTCATATGTAACAAGTTTCTACTGCCATTGTTCATCCCAGCAACTGAATAGCTCTTACATTTAGAAGCATCTTCCTATTAAATTTGTGCAACCACAACTGGTAAAGCGTCTCCTTTCATTTCAGTAATATACAAATTCTCCTGAGTGCCACTATCTCAGAGCGGCCAGCTTTTAAGCTTACCGTTTCTCACATAAAACTCCCTTCAACATTCCTTACCATACACTTAGATTTGCTAGCTAATTCAGTCACTGGATGACTAACGTACGTTTTATTCCTTATTTATTTATATAGCGCTAATTATATTCCAACCGGGGGAAATCCGGCGACTTTCAAAGCTTAATGCTCCGCTTCCTCTAAGGATTTACTGTGGTCTCATGGGTCGCCAATGCGACTTCCCCTTTCTTTGTTAGCACATTAGCCACTGCTAACTATTGTACTAAACAGTCTCCCAGAACAGACAAGTTGGGTCTCTATCTAGAGCATATACTTTACAGGCCTCTAAGGTCTCATTCCCACACCTTGTGAACAATTCTGCTTCTAATAAAAAACCATCTAACGGTCAAATGCTTCCACCATATGTGTATAGCTGCATTCGCCAGAAGTAGATGAAACAGTCTGTTTTAAGAGACTACTGAACAAAGGATCGTCCCCCCCCCGCACAGCCTCTAAGGATTTTATTTATTTACCTAGGTTCTTAATTCTCTCTCAATGGTAGGCCTACACAATCAGCAGCAGAATATCTGTTACATCAATAATATGATTAGTTACCGAACTCAGTTACCTTATAATGTTTAAATGATTTCCACCTAGTGGATCCTTGAGGCTCCAACTTGCCTCTTAATCAAATTTCCCAATAGCAACATAGCGATCTTTCTTCCACGCTATTCTTTATGCTCTTTTAATCATTCGGTAACCAATCATCTATTGGGCACAATTAACACACAACACACTTAGACTTTTGTATTTCCAAATAATCAAATTACAACTCACCTTGGCTTCCCATTTGCTTCTCGCCGGCCTGCTCTGACTGTGTTGTTGTTGATTTGCGCGCTCCACAGGAATTCAGGTCCGACGTGAAACAATGGCCCAAACCACAGGCCCAAAGCCTGTCCAACTATACCACTATACTTCCCCCCTCGACACGGGTTTCGGCAACCAAACTGTGGTGAGATATTTCGTTTTAACCTTTAAATAAGTCCATTTACTAGAGAGTAAATTGTAACATAGTTTATTTACAAAAACAAAAGTCCACACACGGATCCGGATCACTGCCTGCTCTCACTACTTCCTTAAGATGGCAAATGACCCCGAACAAAGGATGTCTTACTTCTTTATAACCTTTGGTCTAGGCTCCGCCCAGACACTGTGTCTGCAGTTCACAGCGCCCTCTATCTTCCTGGAGTAGTAATGAACAGGATTATTTATCTACACAATCATGCGATTAATCACGATTAAATACTTTAATCGATTGACAGCCCTAATATATATATATATATATAGGGATTGAGTTTAACCACTGTGTGGTAGCCCATTAGCCTAGTGAAAGATTTTGGGTGATAAACAAACAGCTCATATTCATAGGTTCAAATAGTATTATATTAAATCAAATAAGCATATAATGCAGGTCATCAAACAACTCAGATTTACTTAATAACTATGAGCATAACCATCAATTAAATTCTGCTCCTATTCAGTATTCCCATGATGTCACAAGCCTTTTTCCTACCAATATGGCGCTACAATACACACAGCTCATTGGCTGTAAGTGTCACTTGATTGTAATCACCTGTTAATTGATCACAATCACCTGTTATTTTCCTACCAAGATGGCCGTGTGGTGATGTAACAGAATACTATCAATTACAATGGCAAATATAAACAATATTCAGATGTGTAGCATATATTTAAATCCAGGGCCACCAGGGGTCCTTGAGAGGGCTCCGGGCAGTCCCCATAGCAAATTTATGAATTGTTCACCATTATTCAGCATTGGCATCTTTCATTTACAAGAAGTTAACACAAAAGAACGTAGAAGTCTGAAAATCTGGCGCGGGATTGTGAGATTCGCGCATCTTTTTGGAAATTCCTGCATATTTTCAATTTATAAAGGGGGAGTAATCCCGCAATGGTTTACGCGGACCGATCTATGTATTTGTGCGGAACGTTGCTTAATGCATTCAAACGACTGGCCGGACGAGTTACACGGCGGACCAAATTTCACTTCTGTTGCTGGCAACAGTAGAGTTGTGATGGGCCTTGGCCCCCGGGATCACGTTGGGAGAAGCCATTTTCAGGAGCTCAACTGGCTACCAGATGAGGCCAGAGTAGCACAGCTTAGGCTCAACATGGTGCACAACATTGTCAATGACAGGGCCCCCAAGTATCTTAGTAGCTATTTTCCAAGTGTTCGAGATCGAGAATCACACAGCCACAGAACTAGATTTAGCTTAGCCAACCTGCATCCTCCAAGGTGTAGAACAAAGATGGAGCAATGCTCATTTGCTCACACAGGAGCTCAGGAATGGAATGAGTTGCCTTTGACCATCAAACAAAGCCTGAACCCAAATAGTTTCAAGGTGAACGTTAGGAAATGGCTAGAACAAGTCCAGGATTAAACCTAGTACGTCACTGTAGTCAAGTAGTATTTTGTTGTATTTTATTGATTTTGCTTTTATGATGTAGGTAGGTAATGTTGATGTATGTACCGAGACCAAGGACCACAACGGAAATAAGTCTATGGGCCCTATCGTCGTACGGCGCTATCGTTTGCGCGCCTCTTATTGCTATCTTCCCAGCGTCTTAAGCTATCGTCTGCCTCCACTGTCCAGTTTTGTGCTGGGATGACACAGGTGTAGGCGTGGCCCAGGCGTGTCGGTAGCGCTGTGGGGAAGATACCGTCGGTATGTGCCGAGCGCAAAGAGAGGTTTGGGCGTTGCCCGTTCCAAAATAGGCGTTCCAGCGCAATGTGTTAGAAAAGGGGCCTTGGGTGCTCTCAATTTTAACACCAGCAAATAGCTGGTCTTAGCGCAAACAACCCCACTATACCAAGCGTACGCCTGAGCGCAGACAGTACAGATACATTTACATGCATGGATGTCACTCTCCTCGCGCCTGCACACACTCTTCTCTCCTCGGAATGCCACGTTGATTTTCAACTATAGCCTACATTGCAGAAAAAACACACCTTGATTTAAAAATGAGAATTTGTTTGTCATGGTTTTATTAGGCTACATAATTCCCGACCATACAGGTTTGTGGTGTGAGGTATCCGTAGATTGCTTTTGAGAAAGTTGTGACAGTGTTGTGCCAAGCTGCCTCTCCCCACCCTGGCCGGCCCAAAGCACCCAGGGCACCGACCCGTGTGTCCGGCCAGTACAGTAACCTCTTTCCCTGCAATTGCACGCATGCAAGACCAGCTTCTCCACAGCACGGATGGCGTGACCGCAGTCGGCTTAACCAGAGTGGACAATTCTGACACAGGCTATTGAAATAGGCTAGAAGTAAAATCTCACACATTCCTACCCTATCAAAGAAACAAATATTTTTAGATGTGTAGGCCTATGTTATAGCCTATATGAATGAAACGTCTAATTACAGTAAGCGCACGCTTTGGGACATCACTGCGTAATTGCACGGCGGCCCTCTCTCTCTCTTCCCTCTCTCGTTCTCTCTCCCCCCCCTCTCTCTCTCTCTCTGTCTCTCTCTCTTTTCTCTCTCTGTTTCTCTGCTTGCTCTCAGCGGGGTCATCCCTATGTTCCCCGGGTCCTATGTTCCCCGGGTCCTATGTTCCCCGTTTTTCCCAAATGGTGTCCACCCGCTATGCCGACCACCCGCAATGCCGACCTTAGGTTTAGGCGTGGGGGTGGGAGAGGTTAGGTTTTGGGTTAGGGTCTGGGGGAGGTTAGGTTTAGGCATGGGGGGAGGTTAGGTTTGGCGTGGGGGCTGGGAGAGGTTAGTGAAAAACGGGGAATATAGAACCCGGGGAACATAGAACCCGGGGAACATAGACATGATCCCCTCTCAGCAAGAAAGAAGCTGGTGACGTGATGGCGGTGACGCTGTGGCTTTTTTTTTTTTTTTTAACTCTTTATTTTATCAATTTTCAAAAAAGACAAAGACAGACAGGTATACACAAATAGAAACAAAAACAATAATACAAATACAAATACAAAAAGAGGCAGCGAACAGGAGGTCTTTTTGAGAGAGGTATTCCAGGTGCGGATCTTCATATGTTAGTAACTTTGTTATTTCAAGAATGGCAGAGAGAGGAAAGAATGCTGGATGGAAGCGAGGGGACACAGAGAGAGATACAATTAAATAATAAAAAAAAATAAAAAAAAATAAAGAACCCTAGCCAGTCTCAGATTCCTGCAGGTAGCAGTCCCACTTTATCCAGAGGTTTTCACCCTTGTCTTTCTGGAGGCGGAGAGAGAATGTCATCTTTTCCATAAGATGTATATGGTTGACGATTCCTATGAAGAGTCCAGCAGTAGGAGGGCTTCTGACGCTGTGGCTTTTAACGGGAGTGATCTCACCTTGTGAATCCTTTATGGGCATAAACACGCCTATGGAGGTTTGCGCTGAGATGACGTGAAGCGCAGCGGGCCGACACGCCCACAATTAGGGCTTTGCGTGGCGCTATTCCAGCGCAAAACTGGCGCCAACACAAAATTACCGCCGTTGGGAAGATAGAGCCCTTTGTCTTTTTGTGCTATCCTTGACATTTTTATGATGCGTGACTTATTTTTTCATCATGTATTGTATCAACTGTCCAATAAACTAAACTAAACTAAACTTGACAACAAACACAGCACACTCGCTCTGTCCGCTCAGTCCTCTACTGACAACGCTAAAAGCCTCTTGATTTGCAACACATGTCTCTCAAGGCTTTCCCAGAGGAAAGGAAAAGCCTCAGCTGGCGTTACGTTAAACCAAACCTGACGAGGAGGCAGCAGATTTGTTTAGCATTAATGTTAGCTGTGGCTGACACTAGCTGTGGCTAGTGAACCACGTTAGGTTAGCTGCCGTTATCGGTCCAGGCAGCGCAGCAGCGGTGTTCGCACAATCGGTGTAAGCACTCCCCAAACGGCTTGTTCTGGCAAACATCCACGCATTGGAAGCACTTCATACTCCCAGACCTGGCGTAATCCATATAAAAACCTCTCATGCTTTACCCGAAATAAAACGTCCAGTCTACCCGCTAACGGCTAACATGGAGCTAACGTTCTATTGAAGTTAATGGAGTGGGTACATGTAGATAATTAGCTTTGGACCGAATGGACTTGAGTTTAACTTTAGCTTAACTATAGGTGCTGGACAGGGCCATGATCTGTTTGGAGACCAATAATAATGAAAACAAATGTGCACATTTACATTAAAAAAACATAACATACAACATAATGTATTTTATTTAATCTGGTGGAAGCAGACAACCCATTTCGTTGCAAGTAACATGATAATAGAATAAGCAGGGATGCAAACTAGTCACAGGTAGTCACAGGTAACAGTTTCATCCAAAAATAGGGCACTTAAGTGAATGACTTTGTGTCTGCCCTGGTATCTGTCACATTTTTTACCTATCCATCCATGACTTTGCATCCCTGAATAAGAGTCTAATTACTATGTCTTTTGTCATTGTGTTTTATCTGGAGACTATGCAGCCATAGGTTGTATTAAAGCCTTTATTTTTGTATTGAGTGATACACTTTACTAAAACACTCATATCATATTATGATACCCCAGATGTGCATAAACTACAGGTTAAGTAAAGACAAAAATGTGAAATTATTAGTGCCCCTCCAGTAGGGATGCAGCGGTTTCCGGTTTGAAGGTATACCCCGGTTTGAAAAAGTCACGGTATCAAAACCACTAAGATTTGCCGTTATACCTTCTCCACGGTATCAGCTGTTTCCCCAAAACAACGTGCCGGTTGCTTGCAGAGTGCAGCTTACGCGGCCCCTCCCCCTTGCTGCATGCCTACCTAGACGCACAGTAGTGAGGAGCTGTGAGGAGCTATCCCTGACTGTGTTTACAACCATGTGTGTGATAAAGCAGGAGAACGCAAGGAAGGACCCCCCTGAACTTTCCCCCCATCTAAAAAGACGACGTCGGCTGTATGGGAATATTTCGGCTATTGTAAAATCACAGATGGCCATAGCCTTAACGCGAGACTCATCAGAATGACTGATGAGTCTCGCGTTTGTTAGGATGACGTCATCATTCCTACTTTGACGTCGTCATTCCTACTATGATGTCATCAATCACTGATGATGTCATGATTCATAGCGTCTTTCATGCCTTTCGCTGGTGATGTCATAACACAGGTGATGTCATATTCACATCTATAAGGGCCTGTTCCTGCAGGTCCTCGCGAGTGATTCATAAATTCACATCAAGATCAAGGATCATACCAATCTCTGCAACGTCTGCAACCTGCAACTCCTGCAACCAGCAACTTCGGCAATCTCTGCGACCGTTCCCAAACCTCGAACTGTGCAGCCCCAGCCATCGAGTTCCACAACACCCCAGCTTCATCAACTACCCGCGAATAGATCCACACGTCTAACTCCGATCCTGACAGTATGAATCACTCAGAACTGGATCTAGCGGATACATCTCCGCCAATCAGGGAGGCCTTTCGAATGATAATTGAGCTCGCACTCGAGTCAAGACGCCTGATTGCCCACCAGGAAAAAGCAATCCAGGCTCTGGCTTTCGAAGCCACTGATCGGCACGCCCAGCAGGAAAAAGCAATCCAGGCTCTGGCTTCCGAAGCCGCTGATCGGCACGCCCTCTTGATTGGCCGGCTAGATCGTCTCGAAGGGCTAGGCCCCCAGGGTGTCATTCCGCAGCCTCTGCGAGACCTCGCACTTGAGTCAAGACGCCTGATTGCCCACCAGGAAAAAGCAATCCAGGCTCTGGCTTCCGAAGCCGCTGATCGGCACGCCCTCTTGATTGGCCGGCTAGATCGTCTCGACGGGCTAGGCCCCCAGGGTGCCATTCCGCAGCCTTCCGCCCCTCCTGCCCCAGCTTTCGAGCGCACCACCGTTCCGGAGGTTTCCAGACCTGCTACTCCCCCGTCCACAGCGGCCGTTGCTTCTAGCTCTGCCTCTCGGCCGCCCCCAGCTGCTAAGGGCATATTCTGGGGGGGAGTTCGCGTCATTCCAGAGCAGGGGCACCCACATTTGAGTCCCAGCAGCCATCTGTACCGTGATCTGACCGGCAGGGTTCGCATCACACCAGAGGAGAGGCAGCGCCGTTTGGACACCCGGAGCTGCCTGTACTGTGGTCGAGCCGGGCATTACCTCTCCTCCTGCTCCCGGCGTCCAGTAAGTGGTCCCACCGCTCGCCGGCCCGTGGTACTCTCAGTGGATCAAGACTCTACGTGTCCAGCCGAAGAATCTGTACGGTTGGGTAGGGTTCCCTGCAGGACCCAGGAGTGGCAGTGTGTCTCCAAGAGGGTTAACGAGTTGGAGAGGACTGTCGATCGTCTCATTGGGAAGTTCAATCGCTGCCTGCAGGTCGGCTCCGTCCCCCCGCAGGGGGCCTCCGAGTCTGCTGGCCCTGAGGCACAACCTGAGGCACAACCTGTGGACCTGCCCCTCGCCGAGTCTGAACCCGTACCTGAGGCACAACCTGTGGACCTTCCCCTCGTCGAGTCTGAACCTGTACCCCAGCAGCAGCCAATTCCTGTCCTTGACCAACACGTAGGCTCCAGCTTCATGCTGGGAGGTTCCCGTAGTGTCGTCAGCCCTCGGTCAAGAGCAAGAAGAAATAAGAGGCGTTTAAAGGAGGAGACGGCGGGTGACCCCCCCAAACTACAGGTCGGGAGGGCAGGCCTCGCTGAGTCAGATCCCCCTGTGGCTCTGCCTTCGGAGACGGCGGCATTTGACCCTTTTGATGGTCCCCAGCCTCCCATGTTTGGATCGTGCCCCGGGGGATGGCCGGCCCCAGAGGACCCACCGGACCCGGTGGAAGTTCTATCTACGTATCGGTCCATCTATGGCTTCGATATCCTGTATTAGGGAGGAGCACCTCCATTGTCCTACACCCCCTTTGGGGTCTGACCACCTGCATCTAACCACCTGCTGAAGAGCACCTCACTCTCTTACACCCCCTTTGGGGCCTAACCACCTGCGTCTAACCACCTGCGGAAGAGCACCTCCACCAGAACCTGCGGATTTTTTGTCTCCCAGATGCCATCCTTGATGGCCTCATTGGACGCCAGGTGACGTCCGTTGAGGGGAGGGTACTGTTAGGATGACGTCATCATTCCTACTTTGACGTCGTCATTCCTACTATGATGTCATCAATCACTGATGATGTCATGATTCATAGCGTCTTTCATGCCTTTCGCTGGTGATGTCATAACACAGGTGATGTCATATTCACATCTATAAGGGCCTGTTCCTGCAGGTCCTCGCGAGTGATTCATAAATTCACATCAAGATCAAGGATCATACCAATCTCTGCAACGTCTGCAACCTGCAACTCCTGCAACCAGCAACTTCGGCAATCTCTGCGACCGTTCCCAAACCTCGAACTGTGCAGCCCCAGCCATCGAGTTCCACAACACCCCAGCTTCATCAACTACCCGCGAATAGATCCACACGTCTAACTCCGATCCTGACAGCGTTGAGCCTAGGATGGCCAGGGCTTAGATCTGCGTGAGCACGACCCGTCGTTATTTGTCAAATTCAAGCTACATTAAAACGTTCTCTTGCTTCAACATACATCGCATTGGACATAAACTATTTCCACCCGCAGGTTTGAGGAGTAGCTAACAAACGTCAGATACATGCTCTCTCTATGCTAACGTTACCTACTGAGGCAGCTAACATGGCTAATTAGCTAGCTAACACCAGCTATCTTTATCCACTAACTAACATTAACGTTAGTTGACTGAGCGAACGTCGCTGTACAGCAGGTCGTTACTCGTTATCAAAACGTATTGCACTGAAGAGAAGTAACATTAGATAATGACGAAAGACTCCTCCAACCTGTCAGTGGAAAAGTACGCACAAACTTTGTGTGTGTGAGTGAGAGAGAGAGAGAGAGAGAGAGAGACAGAAACAGGGACAGAGGCTGTGTGTGTGTGTGTGTGTGTGTGTGTGTGTGTGTGTGTGTGTGTGTGTGTGTGTGTGTGTGAGGAAACAATAATTGTGTCCAGTGTTCACCCATTACAAAAGAGAAGCGTGTATTTGATATTATTATGATGTTTTAGTTTCACATCAAATTAATTAGATTAAATCGTTTACATTTATAAGTAAGAACAGTACTATATTAACATAGTATAATAACAAACTATATTAACACATACTTGCCAGTTAACTGTCATTACAGTTGGAGGTTACATTAACATTTTTTCTCAGTCCACAATTCAGCAACCTGTTAAAAATAAAATAAATTTGGTTCATTGGCATTTTTTACACATAAAGGTCCGCAATACCGCGATACCGTGAAACCGTGGTATTTTTGTCCAAGGTTATCATACCGTCAAAAACTCATACCGTTGCATCCCTACCCTCCAGTGCACTCGATATTTTCGTGTTTCGTATTTAACTCATTGAGTGCCATGGACGAGTATGTTCGTCAATTGGTTTAGTAACGTAGAGTGCCAAGGACGAGTATGTTCGTCAATTGCGTTTTTTGACGGTGGGCCGTGCCATCTCCTGTGAAAGTATGGTGGCTGTTGAATGTGTAAAAGCTATTTTAGGGACCCATTAGGTGGCGACAGTGCTCTCCAGATTACAGAAAGGCGAGGAAAAAACAAAGAAGAAGTCGTTGGGGAAACGGAAATCGCATCGCATCCGTATGCATCCATCGATATGCGTGAAGCATAACGTTAGCTGTGCCTGCAGCAGCCAATCTGCTGCCACAATTAAGCCCCTCCGTGTCCGTTGCGACAGCCCATCCGCATGATCAGCCGCGGAGTTGTTATTATTCTCAACTGGAAGCATGGGAGCCGGTGACAAACACACGCGGAACGCTGTAAAAAAGCTGGATGTAGCGCACCGGCCGCACCCTTCACTGTGCACAGCAGCAGAAAGCCACCAGAGACACTCCCACTACGAGGGGTTTGCAGTTGAGGTGGGGGGGGGGGGGGTGGCACGCAGAGCAGCACACAACACCCAGACAGACCCAGACAGCAGGACAGGATTGGCAAACGCAAACCAGAATATCCGATGCCCACCAGCAGCAAATCAAGACCAGCAAGAAGCTGCAACCAGCAGCGCACGCAGAGGCCAGGTTGCAGCTAAAAAATATTATTCTGCCAAACAAAATTTGCTGGCCTTCACTGTTTTATTGAAGGAAATTATTTTTGAGGTGTGACTACATTAGAAAATATTAGCTTCAGAGTCAGTGATGTGCTTGAAATGTTTAATTTCACAAAAGGCTCATTATCTCAGCTTCTAGAAAAAAATGGCTGTTTATCAAGCTATCTTCTCCGGCTCATAACTAAAGAACGGAAAATGGGATCAATAAACTTTTTTTTGCAGATGATAGAAGAGAGTCTCATCGTTCTTTGTGCGTGTTCGGTGTTTACATAGTAATATCACACAATATTCTGTGGGCCTCGAGAAATCACTGAAAACGCTCTGAAACTCTGGCACTGGGAGCGTCCATTCTCCAAAAGTGGCTGGCACTCAATGAGTTAACCATTATAACCACGCCTTTTAAGAGTAGAATTATTCACAACTGTGCTCAATGACATTCTTCCTTTCGAAGCTCCGATCCACTTGATCCATGTCCGGGTTTTGGCTGCATGCTGTCATCTCTTCATGCCAATTTGGATATCTCAGCACATCACAGATCATAGGCTGAATAAAACAATTCAACCTACAGCCAGGCAAATACAGATCTGTTCAGCAGGGCTGATGCGGTCTCCCTGTAGCCTACAATATAGAACGTTAACTATCGGTGACATTCCCGATAGCATCCAATTCCACGATCTTTATGTTGTAAACACATAACTTTCACAATAGTGAACAAGCACCCCCACTCGGCTCATTCAGGGCAGGTAGTTTTATAACTTGTAGACGACCTGCTGCACAGGCTACATGATGCACATAAATATAGCCTACATTATGTAAAGGCATTGCATAAATGTGTTTTTATTGTAAAAGTACATGTGAAGTAAGCCAAGTCTTATTGGAGCGGACATCACAGTAGAACCGTGTTAGGCTATCACTCATCTATATCACGTTAACTTTGCGAGGGATATATATACCACCTGGATTACATATATGTTTCACATAGGGTTGTGTTTTAATTTTTATTTTGTCCAATATTGAAATGTTCCAGAATTGCATCTTGTGTTAACACATTCAGTGCCAAGGACGTCTGTGCACGTCCTAAAAAAAAGTAACGTTCAGTGCCAAGGACGTCTGTGGACGTCCTAAAATCATAATTCATATTATTCCATAATTCTGCTGTTTAAGGTCGTACCCAGCCAGTGAGCATGAATCCCTTCAAGGGATCACACGGCGCCACCTTAAACATCGTCACAGGAGCTGCTCCACCCACCTCAGATCCTTTACTTTGTACAGGAGACAGCGGAGAAAGCCGTGGAAACCGATGCATGCTTTGTGCCAGAGCCGTATATATTGCTCCGTCTACAGCGAGAGTGGGCTCGGCTGCATCCGCGCTCACAACTGAGCTCTTATGCTTCTATCTATCTCCACACGATTTCCTAGAAAGCCATCCGAAGCCGAACGGGCCAAGCCTTTTCGTTCAGTCGCGTTTGCCAGCGCGCATCATTTCCTTGATGCCCATCAAGGAAATGATGCGCGCAGCAAAGCTGGGATCTGTCCGGGGCAAAAACGGAGTCGAGAAAGCAACGTCTGTGCATGTGGGAGGAGCCCGCAGCTCAGAGGTGGAGAGGGGGGGGGGGGGGGGGGGGGGGGGAGGGGTGTGTGGCTGCACAGAAACCACACCACACGCCACCACATCAGAAAACACCAGCCAGAGTCAGTGAAAATGTGCTCGAAATTAGAGTGCAAAAGGTATTCATAAAAGGGGCTATATCTTGGAACGAAAAAAAAAACGACAGAAAACCCTTGAAAGTGCACTTTTTTGAGAGGCTATAATTTCATAATGGAACTGTCTAGAAACAAAATTTCTTCTTTGGAAGAAGCAGGAGTGTTCAATCTTTCATTAAAGTCCAGCCCCGTTAATATAGCCATAATAGAAAAAATTCTATAGCTGTTTTCAACTGAATGGAAGTGAATCTGGCACAGGCTCCAGACAATTTTACTGAAGCGCTGTGGCACTGAATGTGTTAACGTACATATTATTTATATCTACCACTTAGCCTATTTAGGCTGATTTGGTTGCTATTTCTTCTCGAAATGTATTAGCCTCAATGCATGCTGGGAGATTTCACATGTGTGGCTTTGGTAGGGGAGCACACAGGTAGGATGCAGCCTCTGAATGACAGGGGCTCCAAACTACGGTATAACAACTTTTTTTTCATCGGTCATTGTGCCTGTCTGACGTGCGAGAGAGAGGGAGTGAGAGAGAGAGAGAGAGGGGGGGGAAGGAGAGTGAGACGGCAGAGGAGAGCTCTGCACAATTACGCACAGTAATATAACCAGCGCACTGAATAAGCCCTGGTTTTGAAAAGCGCTAAGCGCTAAATTAACGCCAGGGTTGAAGATAACGTTCGGCCGGTATTTAAGGCCGAAACGCCCATTCTGGCCTATTCTGGCACTGCGCCACGCCTCTTCGGCGTAAAGCGCATTTCGGGGCCTAAAACCATGTTGCCATCTTCCCGAGGCAGGCGCAAGGCGCGTTTTTTTGCGTTTAACGCCAGTTTTAGCGCCTAAGGCCAGTGGGAAGATAGGGGCCGTAGTTCCTAGCAAAACAATCGGATTGGTCAAAGGCCGTTCTCAAATGAACATAACAGCACACCTAATGAATGATTTGAGAACGGCCTCATCACTAAAATATCACTCCGCCGGTCTGTTCAGCAGACAACAGCAGAGGCCATTTTGTCTCTCATCATCACAACTGCATCATGTCCTACCTCTGTAGGCAAGAGTCCTTCCTCACATTGGAAGAGCAAACATTTGGAACATATCTATCTATCAATCTATCTATCTATCTCTCTATCTATCTATCTATCTATCTATCTATCTATCTATCTCTTGGTTCACTATTATTTATACAGTAGGGTTGGGCGATGGGACGAATATATGGGCTATCTGCGATTGAGTCCACTGTCGGTTGCGTAATTGTCATTTGTCAATCTGCTAATTTAATGGAGAGAGAGAGAGACCGATAGACAGAGAGAGCGTGGGGACAGAGCAGACACACACACACACACACACACACACACACACACACACACACACAGACACAGAGTTGAGCTTTAAGCAATGAGAGAGAGGCGGGGGGGAAGAAAATAAAAGGTGGAGCTGAAATGCGCTGTCCTGAGAATACGAGGCAGCAGGATGAGGGCAGCAGCTAGATTAGGAGCAATGCGTCCTCGCATTTAAAATAACTGACAAAGTCCGACTGAAGCAAATTAAACTCAAACTATGACAAATATAAAGCAGCCATAGATGAGATTCAGACACTTTTTGCGCGATGAGTTCCGCTCGATCTGCCTGTTTGTCTCTCTGCCAGTGCCCGCATGTTTGTTTGTGTGTGTTGTAAAGGTCGCATTTGCGTTTGTGTCATTTTCATCGCCGTTCATTAACGAGCAGAGCGTGTGTTTAGGCTATCGTCCCGGCTCCGTCCCCAAATTAATTTTCATCACGATTTTAAGGTCCCCGGGATGATGGGAGGTCCTTCGTGTCAAGGCAAGCCCTGTGTGTGTGTGTGTGTGTGTGTGTGTGTGTGTGTGTCAAACCACTGCCCCTCCGTGTTGTCATCATCCATGCTGCTGCACTTTGCAAAGTGAAAAGGGGGAGGGGGGGACAACTTTGGAAGCGTCTTTCAGACATAGAAATGCAACTGATAGAATGTGCACTGCATGTAACGCGATTCTAACGATCTGTCTGGAAAGGCAGATCGTCCAGCCATTCTGATCGTGAACGATCTAAGATCGTCATATCGCCCACCCCTACTGTGACCTCATGAATGCCATTCCCAAGCTCGTTAACGCGATATCTCAGGAAGGCCTTGATGGAATTTCTTTGAATTTGCCTCAAACTTGGACTCAAGGATGAGCTGATTAGATTTTGGTGTCAAAGGTTCAAAGTTCAAGGTCACTGTGACCTCATGAATGCCATTCCGAAGCTCGTTAATGCGATATCTCAGGAAGGCCTTGGTGGAATGTCTTAGAATTTGCCTCAAACATCCACTTAAACTCAAGGATGAACTGATTAGATTTTGGTGGTCAAAGTTCAAGGTCACTGTGACCTAATGACCGCTCCTTTCATGCTCGTTAATGCGATATCTCAGGGAAAGCCTTGACGGAATTTAATCAAATGTGCCTCAATCGTCGACGTGGACTCAAGGATGAAGTGATTACATTTTGGTGATTAAAGGTCAAAGTTCAAGGTCACTGTGACCTCATCAACCCCATTTCCAAGCTCTTTAACGCGATATCTCAAGAAGGCCTTGACAGAATTTCTTTTAATTTGCCCCAAACGTCGACTCAGACTCAAGGATGAACTAATTTGATTTTGGTGGTGAAAGGACAAAGGGTAAGGTCACTGTGACCTCACGAACGGCATTTTCAAGCTCGTTAACGCGATATCTCAGGAACGCCTTGACGGAATTTCTTCAAATTTGCCTCAAACATCCAATTGGACTCAAGGATGAACTGATTAGATTTTGGTGGTCAAATTTCAGGGTCACTGTGCCATCACGACCGCTCGTTTCATGCTCGTTAACATGATATCTCACTCTGGTCAGATATCTCACTCTGGTCACTGTGACCCCACAAACGCCATTTTCAAGCTCGGTAATGCCATATCTCAGTAACACCTTGGTTCTCTGAGAACCACAATTCACTGGTTTTAGACTTTGCGTCTGGTGGGAGATGTTGTATTACAGCTAGGGATGGGCATCGAATTTCGAATTTTCGAATAATCGTTGTTATTATCAAGGTCGACTTTTATTATTGAAATTCAAAATTCGAAAAAAAAAAAAGTTTTTTTTTTTTTTTTTTGTGAAATGTTGCATTGTCTCCCCTGATTCTAAGTATAGTCAAATCGCTTGGTTTGAGCAAGTTAAACAATTTTTATAAGCATTTTAAGCAAGGTTTATAGAAAAATGAATGGCGGATGAAATCCCATGAAGAGGGAGAGGGGGTGACTTTGGCACCCCTTTGGCACTCAGACCTGAGCCTACTAAATATTTAATGAACCACTCATGATTGTCAAAACTGTTTTTTATTTTCGAAAATGTCAATGTCATGTAACATGTTCTTTACTTCAGTGGTGCAATGCTTGTTTGAGCTAAAAATCCACAGCAGAAGCTTTTTATATTAATTAATAAAGCCGTAGACTTAGAATCAGGGGAGACAATGCAACATTTCACTCACAAAAAAAAAAAAAAAAAAAAAAAAAAAAAAAAAAATACATTTTTTTTTTTTTTTTCGAATTTCGAATTAAATTCGAATTTGGCCAGCGAATTTCGAATAGTGTTTTTGCTAGAAATGCCCATCCCTAATTACAGCTGGATCATTACTCGCCCATTGTCTGATGTCAAACCCACCGTCAGCTAGCAGAGGTCTAATTTTGTCAATGAGGGACTTGGCTTCATGAGAGGAAGGGACGCTTTGGAGACAGTTATCAACGTAAAAGCAATGTTGGACAGATTGAAGGACCTCCTCATTTCCTTCACTGTGATCCTGGACATGTTTGTGGACTGCATAGGTGGCACAGCATGGGCTACATGTTGTTCCGAATGGCAAGACTTGCCATTCATAAACACTGGGCTCCTGGTCTAGCTGCATTCCTCTCCATATGAAACGGAGTAAAGGTTTGTCCTCATTAGTGCTGCACGATTAATCTAATCGCAATCGCAATCGCGATGTCAGCACGTGCGATTACATAACCGCAAAAGTGTGCGATTATTATTATTTTTTCACGTCTTTTTGAGTGTGTGTGTGTGTCCTCTAACGTTACACGCGATGCAGCAAACACACGTTTCTCTGCCATCACACTGGGCATCAACACTAGCGGGAGGCTTCTCCCATGCACTCCCGCAAATAAGTAATGTTATGCGCAACAAAGTTACATCTTACCGAGAGGGAGAGAGAGAACATCCATGATCGCTAACAGCTAGCTATGCTAATAACTAGCTTGCCGTTCAGAAACGCATGTAAACAGCCGTGTGATTACTGAGAACGTCAGTAAAATAAGGAGAGAGCTGCAGGTGCTTATGCAGAACTAGTGCACGATTAAGTGCACAGTGGGTAATGACCCGCTGTGATGAAGAATATAGCGAGATTAACAAGGTTGATAGCAAAACACTGTCGCAGCTGCCAGCAGCAGCACTTCCAGGCTTCAACTAGCGTTAGCCTGTCACATGACGCCTTCATGGTCCCTCGATAAAGTATGCAGAAATATGCACGTTACCTCTCTCTCAAGAAGGGTCACGTGAGTGTGGCGTTTAAGGCCATCTGTCGCTACAAAATAAATAAACGGGGTGTATCATTGTACTACTCGACAGACATGTAACTAACTTTGCCAGTCTGAGCCATCTTCTATGTGCTGTAACACAGTGCAGTTTCTATTTTTCTGGTGTTTCTTTTTTTACATGTTTGGGACAGGCAAATGTCTCAAAATGTTTTAATTTTATTTCAAATTGTTTTATTTAATTAGTTTTAATATATTTTAAATTGTAACATATTTCATGTATTTTAGTCTGTGATACGTGAAACCGTGGTATTTTTGTCCAAGGTTATACCGTCAAAAACTCATGCCGGCACATCCCTAGATACCTCTTGTTTATTATATCGCAATCACAATCGCAATCGCAATATTGTCCACCCTAATCGCTAATCGCACCTTTACCCCAAATCGTGCAGCACTAGTCCTCATCCAAAAGGCGTACTTGGTGGAACATCCCTTTAATATATCCACAGATGGCAATGGTATGTTGGCGAAATCTGAGTAGAACTCCAAGGAGAGAGGGACCCAGTGTTGGGCCAGGCAGAAGACATTTGTTTAGGTTTAGTCCCATATATTCAAATGAGCAGTCAAATACAACTCTGTGTTTTTGGTTGTGTTCAACAATGTGATGTGGGAAATACCAGGTTTCCTCTGGTTGGTCGACCTGCTCAGTGGGAATCCTTTGCACATAGCCAGACTGCACAAGCTTATCAAGTTCCTCTTGGTATTTTTCAGACAGTTTGGGATCTTTGGACAGGCGTCTTTCTGTAGCACAGAGACGGGGCAGGACAGCTTGTTTGGGAGCTTTAAGGACAGGGATGTTGGAAGCTCTTAACAGTGGAGTGGCATAACGAATTACACCATCTATCTTCACTCTAACTGTTTTAGAGTGGAGTAGATCGAGAGTTTGCTTGTCTTGTTTTGACCTTGTGGCTGTCTTTTCATTCATATTAGGAAAAGTGTCAATCTGCCAAAGTCTTTCCACATTCCTGAGCAATTCACTTTTGAAGCAGGTGAGAGTGAAGGAGAGTGTGTGCTGGCTTTGGATTAAGCTGGCTGGCCCTTGGAGAGCCCATCCTAGCCTGGTATTTACTGCCAGTGGGCCCCATGAGTATTGGCTCTGTGGCTGTGATGAGATGGGCATAGTCTGAGCCAATGAGGACAAGAGGGCATGCATGATCAATAGACTGCAATGGGATACCTCTGAGATGGTGGTACTGCTCCTGTAGCTGCTTCACAGGGTATGTGTGCTCTGACAGACCAAGATTTCCTGCAGTGAATGCTCCGTTGATAGCATGTCTTTCAGTTGGCTTGTTGATAGGGGAAATCTCAAAGGATACAGATGCTCCATTCAATTGCACTATATCCTGTCTCACTGTGCGTAGAGAGATGGTTTCAGGCTGAGTTGTGAGGCCCAAACACTGGACAGCTTGGGGGAGCGGAATAGATCTATCCGCACCATCATCGAGGACTGCATGAGTTATGAGGGTCCTTTCCCCATTGTGGAGACAAACAATAACAACTTTCAGCATGACTTTATGTGAGCGGTTGGGTTTGTCCATGTAAAGGAGCTCTGATGGAGAGGATGTCAGCATAACTGTGGCAGAGTTGTTTGTAATGACATCATGGAGAATGGTTAGGTGAATGTCCTTACACAGATTACATGGCCTCTTTAAAGTGCATTTGTCAATTTTGTGTATTCTCCCACATTTACTGCATCTCCCCTTCTCCTCCATCCATTTCATAATGTCATTTTTAGAGAGTTTTTTGAATTCTGTGCATGAGCCAAGGAAAGGGTCTCTGACATTACAGTAGGGGCAGTAAGGCTTAGGTTTATTCACATTTACCTTTTCTTTGGTGTAGACCTTTTGTGTGCCATCCATCTCAGATGATGTTGAAAGGTAGACAGAGGAGACTTGTCTGGAGGGCTGGCGTTCCTTACCAGTCCGTGGTCTTTCCTGTCTGTGAAGCTCAACAGCTCTCTCTGATATGCATTTGGCTCTTGACTTTGACTGCAGCCAGGTTGAAAGGTCAAGGAGGGAATATGTTTGGTTTGCCTGCCCAGTCAGAATGCCACGATTAATACAATGCTCGACAAATCCATCTCTGTATTGCACAGGGAGTTTACTGAGGAGTCTGTCTACATGAGAGCCACATCTTAATTCTGACCCATTAGGGCCCTCTAGGGACAGCAACATTCCCACCAGTGCATGGATAGAAAGGGAAAAGTCATCAAAGGCCTCTACATCACCTATGCGAAGAATGGGGGAATTCAATATTGCTCCAATTTCACTCTGAACGAGCAGCCTTGGCTGACCGTATTTCTCTTGAAGTGCTAGGAGAGCGGTGGAATATGGTCTTGCATCATGCATGCTGGATTTGGCCAATTTGCTAGCTCCTGGGTGTTGAAGATGTTGTAGGAGGACTTGATATTTATATTGCTCAGTAAGATGGGGGTGGTTGTCAAGGAGGTTATCCAGACCCATCTTCAGGAGGGAAAAATCACTTTCTCGACCACTCCTAAATACAGGAAGTGAGGGCCTTGGTATTCCATAAGCAGAAGCTATGAACAAATCCATGACATTGGGAGTTTGAAAAGGTGAGGAAACAGATTGTGGCTGCTGGGATGTCATGGCTTGCATTGGTGGCAGACTACCAGTAAAAATGGACTGCCTAGGACCAGGCGTAACTGCATAATTAGGGGCTTGGACATTCACTTGAGGTGGAGGAGGTACATAACTATAAGAGGGTATAGCCTGGGCATAGGGAATGGACAATGGTGCAGCTTGAGCAGTAGCTCTTCGTCTAGTAACTGCAGAGGGCAAAGAGGGAGCATGAACAGCGGCTAAGTTTTGCTGTATTGGTTGAAGCATGGGAAGGGTTTGGGAGGCATTAGTTAATCTTACAGGAGAGCTAGATTGAGGATGAGAAGTTAAGTCCATCAAGTTTGAGTCAGCATACATCAGGTTTGTGGGGGCAGGAGTGAATATCCTGGAGGGAGGTGGCAGATCATAAAATGAGGTGGCTACATTTACATTTTTCTGAATATATGAGGGAGTAAGAGGAGCAGAGGCTCCACCAGGGTGATCATCTTCAGAGATATTTTGGGTTATAAAACTAGAAACCAGCTGGGCTGATTCAAGCTCTTGTTCTTTAATACGAATTTTTCGGTTCATGCCAACCTGTCTAACAAGTTTCTCTCTCTCCTTGTGTGCGTCTTGTTGCTTATGCTGAGCAGCTCTGGCTTCTTCATCGATTAATTTACATTGTTCATCAAGCTCATCATCCTCGTGTCTTTGTCTTCTTAGCTCCTCCAGCTCATCGTTCTTTTGCTTTTGTTCAAGAATGCTTGCTTGAAGATCACTCAACTGAGAAGTGTGGCTACCCCTGGAATGCCTACTACTTTGAGAGTTTGTAGGCAAACTAAAGGCTGTACCTGTGGGTTGAGTCCTCTTACTGTGAGAACTACGTGAGCCATGGGATCGTGTAGATGCCTTCTGCTTCCGCTGTGGCATACTAGTCCCATAGTAGTCAGGGGGCCGTCTATCTCTTTTTGGCCTAGCCCCTGGGTCAATTGCCTTTGTCGGGGGTTTAGCTGCTACTTCACAAATTACTGATGGCAAAGTGATTTGAGGGGGAAGCAAATCAGGTGAAAAGCTGGGCTCTGTTTGGTGAGCAGGTAAAGATGGCTCAGGTGCTGTTTGAGACAATTTGTGGGTGGCCTTGTCCATGTTAGGCTGGGTTGAGTCTGGTACACCTTGAGATCCATCCATGTGCTCAGGGGAAGGAGCCTGGCTTTCATTGAGCTGAATGCCATCAGTCTCTGAAGCAGCCATTTTAGGTTATTGTGTGGTTGTGTGAAGTGTGGCTCAGTATCCGGCTCGAAGGACCAATTTGTACTGGATTTAAAGTTCTAACTGGAGCCACACACCACCAGGAAACAAAGTTTGCAATCCATCTTTCAATTTATTGGTTTTAGTCTCTTTATGTTGAGACTGATGGATTGTCCAAGGAATGAGTTGTTATTGCCATGCCATGGTTCTGGACAAAGGAGAGACAGAAATTAGATATAGCCCAATAAATGATAAATACAGCAAATAATGATTAGGCAAACCTTCAATAGCAATAGAAGGAACTTAAATACTATCAATATAAATAAACTGAAAAGCAACTTACATTGTAGAAACAAAACACACATGGCAAACTGGTCACTCTCTGGTGAGGTGGAAATGTTTGGAGACAAAGAGGGGGAAGGCCCGATCCCAGCCTCTATTTATAATGGGAGGTGCCTGCCAACACAGGTCCACTGAATCACCACTTGGTGTCTTCTTGTGGAGATCAGGGGAAATTAAATGACTTGGTGTTTCTAACAGACGGAATTCACCTTTGGCTCAAACATCAGTCTCGACAGACATGGATCAGAGAGTTCCCCAAACTTCTGACTAGGGGTCGACCGATTATCGGTTTGGCCGATTATTATGGCCGATATTCAGCATTTTGCCGATTATCTGTATCGGCATTTTCATTGGCTGTTTGCCGATATAATAATTTCATTAAAAAATGCGCTAAATTTGCGGCTGCTGCACCTGGAAGAAGCCTCTCTCCTACAGTAGTTCCCTCTGTGTGATCTGGAGCAATGTCCCGCCCACAGCGCTATCTGATTGGTTACACATCGACCAATAGCCTATCAGAGCAACATCATATAATTGCAGCGCCGCAGAGCCCGCAGAGCCAGCTGGCTACGCCTCTTGACACTCTTGACACGGTCTGGCTACGCCTCTTGACACGGTCTGGTATACACATCACCCTTCAAAATAAAATACTCGTTGCTTTCTATCTTCCACACAAAATAAAATACTCGTTATTTTTCTCTTGATTTAAAGAATTACAAGAACAATTATGCTTTCTATCTTCCACACTGAGCGTAGTTAGGCTCGTTTTCAACTCACCCAACACATTTTGTTTTTCATATGTATATTTTATGGATTTGGAAAATGTTTCTAAATCCTTTTTAAAGGTTGTAGACAGAGTAGAGTTTTGCTATACAGTATTTACATTTCTGTATAAAATATTTGGTCAAAATAATTACATTGTTCATTAAAAATTATTTTTTTTTACCTTCAATGAATATTCAAAATTTGACAGTTTCAAGTATAAATGGTGGTAGTGCATCAATGCTATATTTAATCCATAAATTCAAATTAGACCAAAAGCTAGTAGCTAATCCAGTGAAAAACATAAATTATCTGTTGTCTCTATCTCTGTATTACAAAAATGGCAAGAATTACAATCAATATTAAAATTATTCTCAGGAATAATCCCCTTGTTGGAGTGGATATTGCGTTATAAGAGTGGGGGGCACAGGACCCCCTGGTGCGCAAGGTCCTGGAGGTGGGGGGTCTCTGCCGGAGGTGTGGTACCCGGGCAAGGTGAGGGGCAGGGCGGGTAGTGGAGGGGGACCTGCCTGGGTCTCTGGTGCCCAGGAGAGGGGCTCCAGGCCTGGGTAGTGGATGGGTGGTGATAGGGGACTTGCCTGGGTGTCTGGTGGCTGACAGAGGGGCCCCAGGCCTGGGTAGGGGATGGGTGGTGATAGGGGACCTGCCTGGGTCTCTGGTGCCCAGGAGAGGGGCTCCAGGCCTGGGTAGTGGATGGGTGGTGATAGGGGACCTGCCTGGGTCTGTGGTACCCGGGAGAGGGGCTCTTAGCCTGGGCAGAGGCAGTGTGGAGGTAAGGGGACCTGCCTGGGTCTGTGGTACCCGAGATAGGGGCTCTTAGCCTGGGCAGAGGCAGTGTGGAGGTAAGGGGACCTGCCTGGGTCTATGGTACCCGAGATAGGGGCTCTTAGCCTGGGCAGAGGCAGTGTGGAGGTAGGGGGCTGGCCTGGGTGTCTGGTACCCGAGATAGGGGCTCTTAGCCTGGGCAGAGGCAGTGTGGAGGTAAGGGGACCTGCCTGGGTCTGTGGTACCCGAGATAGGGGCTCTTAGCCTGGGCAGAGGCAGTGTGGAGGTAAGGGGACCTGCCTGGGTCTATGGTACCCGAGATAGGGGCTCTTAGCCTGGGCAGAGGCAGTGTGGAGGTAGGGGGCTGGCCTGGGTGTCTGGTACCCGAGATAGGGGCTCTTAGCCTGGGCAGAGGCAGTGTGGAGGTAAGGGGACCTGCCTGGGTCTATGGTACCCGAGATAGGGGCTCTTAGCCTGGGCAGAACTGACACACACGAACTCTTAATGCGTTGTTGGACCGTGTCAAGAGGCGTAGCCAGACCGTGCCAAGAGGCGTAGCCAGACCGTGTCAAGAGGCGTAGCCAGCTGGCTCTGCGGGTCTGCAGTTAGATGTATCTCTATCAGAGGGCTGCTCAGAGATGAAATCTGACACCATGATGCTGCTGCTTCAGTCTGCACAAAGGGGCCCGTCTGAGCTCTGCTGCCTGTGCCAGTGCAGCGGACTCGAGTTGGCTGTTGTGACTGTGAGAGTCACAGTGTTAAGGTAAAGCAGCAGATATTGCCATGCCAAAGTTGTAATAAAGTTAATATACAGTACATAATAATTACCTACGCTGACATTGCAAAAACACCACGATCTTATGAGCGATTCGTATGAAGCGCTTCCTCGCACAGTGCAAATTGTGGAGTGTGGAGATAGGTCTGTCTATGTGAGAGAGATGAAGCGAAGAGAACCACCGCTGTTGAAAAGGGCAATAGCCTAGTACAGTAACGTCACAAAGCATTGGGGCACTAGTTTTTAATTCCATAGTAGCGTGTCCACGGTGTAGCGTCGCTCTTTTTGAATCAAATGGCCATTGTTGTCAGTAGCGAAGCTGTTTTATTGATCCAGTCGCGCTGCTGTCCGAAAAATACATTGGCAGGCTGCAGGCATGTCTGGGCAAGCAGAGCGGCTTTTCTTCTGTTCTCTGCCTGGAACAAGGAACCGAATAAACTAGGACGAGACATTTCGTCAGCGGAGCGGACTCTGTTTGTTTGGAATAAAACAAGGAACCGAATAAACGAGGATGAGACATTTCGTCAGCGAAGCGGACTGTTTGTTTCGAATGAAACAAGGAACCGAATAAACGAGGATGAGACATTTCGTCAGCGGAGCGGACTCTGTTTCGAATGAAACAAGGAACCGAATAAACGAGGATGAGACATTTCGTCAGCAGACTCTGTTTGTTTGGAGGATGCACGGATGAACATGTTTGTTTCAGTATTCTCCTTTGAGAGCCTGGGGGTGAGGTTATCAGGTGTAAGCGGAGGGAAACCCTCTATTATCTTGTTACTGTAGTGAGTCGGTGTTAGTTTGTTAAAAGTATAAGTCCACAGCTTTATCTTGATAATATGCCCAAGTCTCCACTAGATTGAGCACACACACACACACACACACACCACTTTGCTTAATGTTAATAATAGTGTGACTATTTTCAATTAATATTGCAGTTGGATAAACTGAAGAAAATGCATTTTAACAATCGGTCGTGTTATTCAAAATTTTGACAGATTTTCTATTTTACTGCAAATATATATCGGTTCCAAAATATCGGTTATCGGTCTGCTTGACTCGCGATAATCGGTATCGGTATCGGCCATGAAAAAGCCATATCGGTCGACCCCTACTTCTGACCAGCCAGATATCTTACCAGAGCAGCCAGTAGCTGTGGCGGGACAATGCCGGCGCCCAACCGGCTGACTCACCTCCACATCACCACCACCTGCTGATGTCTATATCATTATTCACTCATTTGCAGTTGATATTTAATTTTACAAATAAGACACAAAATTGCTTTACTTAAATGAACATTTATTTAACTCTGTTAGTCACACTCTATTTCAGAGTCCTCGCTGTCAAGCTGTGTGTTGTCCTCCAGCCCTAAAATCCCTAGTGCCATCTTCATTTTGTCACTCTTGTGTGGTTTTAAAACTGTTGCTCAGTGGTGGTTCAACCACCAGATGTCCCTAAAACAAAAGGGACGCAGCAAGCCAACACATGGCTGGCGATCTTGCCAAAAAGTGAGCCATTGGCGATTTACGGTTCCACATGGTTCAACACAGTTTGCCGCAGCCTGCCAGATAGTGGTCACCTCACGTTATCGTATCGAGGTTAAATGCTGGAAGACGGTGCAGCTTTCCAAGTGTTGTTCACTCGTCAGCTATTCATTAAATTTAGCTTAGCAAGTTAGCACAACTCCTGAAGGCTGAGGAGAAAGAGAGCAAGACACCCCACATTTTGGAAGAGCTTGGTTGGTCATTTCGTATAATCCGACATTAGTCTAAATGAATCAACGTGACAACATTATTAACAGTATAATCACTATCAAGATATTTCGTCTTAAAAGACTTAGAGCATGTTAATTAGTTACGTTAGCTTACCTCGCGGTTCATGTCATGTCATGTCATGTCATGGGCGAAATGAACGTGTCGCTCTTAACTCTGTCACCTGTGACACGCCCCCCCACACAGCACTGTTGCGGCTGTTTCTTGTGCGGCTGGGTGGATGGAAGCTCAGATCAGTATTATGTCCAAGGAGCAAACTTATTCGTCTGATCGGCTTTATGGTGACAAGAAGCATGCACATTCACAGCTGCTTTACATTAGGACATCAAAGGGAGAAAAAAAAAGACGATACATGTCAACTCCTCAAAAATCGAATCAATAAATTCCTAGTCGGATCGAGAGAGGCGCCAGACGGTGAAATGTCCGACGACCGGCTCTTGTGGAACTCTCTGATGGATGTTGACTGCTAAATTGTTTGCGGAGGCATATATCCGCGGTGCGGCTAGTTATTGATCAATTTCTATATCCAGAAAGTCAAAGGGTTGAACTGCTTACCTGGTAGTGGGTACTTACCATATTTTGTTTTTTGCCCCAACTGGCTCATCTGCAGGAGGTGTATGACATGTGGATGTTACGCAATTACGCAGATGACATGGAATGGGATGAGGAGGAGGATGCCAAGACCGCCCTCTTCGTGAACTACCTGCCTCAGAGCATGACGCATGGCGAGCTGCGGAGCCTCTTCGGCAGCATGGGAGAGGTGCAGTACGCCAAGCTCAATCGAGACAAAGTCACAGGTATGCTACTCCATATCCCACAATGCATTCTGGCAGCATTGACGGAAGGCTATCTTGTCGCTTGACGCACTCAAGATTTGTTTGGATTTTTTTTTAATGGCAAGCGTTTCATATTGCAGCCTACAGTGACAATACAGTTGGTGGGAACAATCCCTGAAAATATTCATGTTGGTTCAATTTTATAACTTTCTATTTGAATCTAGATCCCTCTCAGGTTTGGCATTATCAGTAGTAATTTTCATATGACTTGTATATTGGCAGAATAAATACAGGACAGTTGTTGCTAGCTCCTGTGGATTGTATTATGTAATTTTAATTGATAGATATTCCAATTTATTTTTATGCCTCCGCCGGCGATAGCCAGGCCGGAGGCATTATGGATCCGGGTTGTCCGTCCGTGGATCCGGGTTGTCCGTCCGTCCGTCCGATGTTCGTTAACGCGATATCTGAGGAACGCCTTGACGGAATTTCATCAAATTTGTCTCAAACATCGACTTTGCCTCAAGGATGAACTGATTATATTTTTGTGGTCAAAGGCCAAGGTCACTGTGAACTCTCGAATGCTATTTTCAAGCTTGTTAACGCGATATCTGAGGAACGCCTGGACGGAATTTCATAAAATTTGCCTCAAACATCGCCTTGGACTCGAGCATGAACTGATTCGATTTTGGTGGTCAAAGGTCAAAGGCCAAGGTCACTGTGACCTCTTGAACGCCATTTTCAAGCTTGTTAACGCGATATCTCAGGAATGCCTTGACGGAATTTCATCAAATTTGCCTCAAACATCGCCTTGGACTCGTGCATGAACTGATTCGATTTTGGTGGTCAAAGGCCAAGGTCACTGTGACCTCTTGAACGCCATTTTCAAGCTTGTTAACGCGATATCTCAGGAATGCCTTGACGGAATTTCATCAAATCTGCCTCAAACATCGACTTGGACTCGAGCATAAACTGATTAGATTTTGGTGGTCAAAGGTCAAAGCTCTGTAACTTACAGAGCTTGTAACACAACATCTCAGGAGCGATTTGGACTCAACAATGAACTAATGGCGGAGGCATAAATCTGCGGTGCGGTCGTTCTAGTTCATATTGGGTTAATCAAAATCCCACTCACGACATAGACTTGTCTTGTTTCTTCCAACCGAACCAATTATGTTTAATTGAAGTGGATTTCTTTGTTTGTTCCGACTAACATGCCAAGTTTAGATTTCGTCGCTGTCAGATGAAACCCACGTATCTCCAAAAGGGCAAGTTTTCAGGAACTTAAAAAAACCCTGTGCTCTTAAAATACTGAACACCACATTGTCAAAGTTGGCACGTCTTCATTATAGACAGTATCTCGCTGACTAGGGCTGTCACTTTTTCCCAAAATAAAATTCGAACGAACTTTAATTGCCCGAAATTCGAAAAAAAACTTCGAAATATATTCGAAGTTTTTTGGTTAATTAAAATTATTTTATTTTTATTTTATTTTTTCAGTCCAGCAGCCTGTTGCACCAGCTGAACGTAAGTTCTGTCTTAAGTTAGGGTGTAAAGTCCACACTAACTGCTACGTTCAAACTAGTTAGTTTGACACTAAAGTTGTGTCTTTGTTTGGTTGCACCACGGAGACGTAAGGTACATCTTAACTAGTAGACCCTAAAGTCCATACTAACCAAAATAGTGTCGCAGACAATGACGTGTACAGTATCTGTGACCAATCAGTGAAAAGCACGGTGGAAACGGTGTTTATTTACGGTTGTTTAAGTGGAGTGAAAACAGGACAAATTAGTGCTTTCATATTTCATCAACACTAATCAAATGAGAACGTTATTGAGTAACGTTCGTTTAGGTTCATATTACTGTTAACGTTTATCTGTGAGCTCTTCATCAGTATTGTAGGCTATACCACCATCCTGCCTCACTAAATTGTTGCGGTTATTTTAATTTGTATGCAGTGCTGCAGCTTGTGGGAAACAAAAGCGTGAGTCATAAATATCAAAGGGTGTAATTTATCACGGAGAGCGCGTTGCGGATGCAAAACAACGATGCGCCACGGTGCCAAGTTGCAATCCGTGCCAACTGCTATTTTACGGAGGACTTTACACCTAGTAAGACGTAGGTGTAAATTTTAAGTTCTAACTTATGCCTATGTTGTAACTATTTCACTTGGTGCAACCCAAATATTTTTAGTAGTGCGTAAACTCGGACTTAGTGAGACTTTACGTTCAAACTAGCTTACGTTTCAACTTACGCACAGCTGGTGCAACCCACTGCAGGCCACCGGGCATCAGCCCGACGTGTTAGCTTGGACGCTCACAGTCACAACACTGCCTCACAAACTTGGCTGCATCCAACTCGAGACAACTTTTCAGACCCTGGAGACAATCTTTCTCAGAAGAGACTAACGCGACAAATCTGGAGACTTTTTCTGACATGGGATTAACATTACCAGCAAGCAGCAGTTGGTTAATTTTGGTTCATAAAAAAAAAAAAAAAAAAAAAAAAATCGAACATTCAAATTACATTTCGAAAACGAACCCCTCCCCCACATTCGAAGTTGCATTCGAATTTCGAATGAAAAGTGACAGCCCTATCGCTGACTGTGTCATTACTTTGTTAATATCTTACCTGAATAAACTCAAATGATGTTACAGGATTATCAGTCCGAGTTTGATGCATTTTCTCCCGGAACAGCCGCGCCTGGCTGCAAGCTTATGGAGCGCACGGGCACGCACTGCTGCTGCTCTGGCTGTGGAGCTGCGGACTGCTCTTAGCCGAGAAAGAGGCTCCATCTCAGGGGAACACAGTCTCTCACTATTACGTAAACATTATTCTCAGAAATCACTTCGATTTGCATAGATTAAATTAGTTTGCAGCCCAGGGACAACCCGAAAACACCATATTGATCTATTTACGTCAGAAACAAACAAAACCAAGTGTCACGGTCAGCACAGAAAACCCAAAACCAGACACGGACACAGTATTGATGCTTAAACTGAGATTGTATTTAATAAGTCTTTTAAACGTAAATAGGCTATAAGCCAAAACGTAGAACACAATAATAATGAGTGCGTCTTCAGAGCGCACAGGAAGTCCCGTCCGCTTTGGCGGAGCGCACAACGGCGCGTATGTAGAGCAAGGGCGGCAAGGCAGGTCGGGAGAGGCAGGCAGAGAGAGTCAGGTTTCCGTGGAGCAAGGGCGGCCAGGCAGATCGAGATAGACAGGCAGAGAGAGGCAGGTCGGCAGGACTCAGGCAGACAAAACCGAGAGTAGCGTCAGATTCAGGCAGGACTTCCAGAATAATAACCAGACGCCATCTTGTAGAACCCGAGGGTATATATAGCCCGCCTAATTGATGGGCGGACCTGCCAGGTAATGGGCCACACCTGGTGTAACGCCGCCTCCACTCAGCCAACCAGCCTAAACACACGCCCACAGACAACAGGGAACAGATAAGGGTTAGTGAGAGGAAGAGGATTGGCCAGCATCCATGACACCAAGTCAGAAACACAGCGGCGTTCAGTTCTGCAGCGTGCCTCTGCTTTTCCTGGGTAAAGCTGTGTTCACACCGAGATATTTATTTTTCTCCCTGTCGCTTGATTCAACCCTTTGGAATCGCTCTGTCGCTGTGTTTAAATCGCTCGTCAACAGGCACAATTCCGAGGTTGGAGCGTAAAGGGGTTTGAGGAAGGGTTATTTTAAGGGTAATGTGGTATGCGCCATGCATTTACTTGACTGATTCTTTTCTTCTTGTTCGTCCTAGAGGATAGGAAAGAAAAAGAGATTAATTGTCCATGAGATCAATTTGCTGCCTCCAGTAGCAAGCAAATCTTTGTGACAGGCCTTTCCAGTTTTCTTGTCTTCGTTTGGAGAAGTACTCTGCGTACAAGGCCTCTGGCATCAGGTTTAGCTTCCAAAACTCTCCCCATCATCCATGAGCCTCTAGGAGCTCGGCAATGATGACAATGGGCCCTATCGTTGTATCGGCGTAGAAACTGCATTTAAGGCCTGACGCAGCCCAGATTAGTGGGCGTGGACCAGCGCACTCGATATCTTGGTGTCGGCGCTACACGCAGCCTCAACCATTATAACCACGCCTTTTAAGCGTAAAATTATGCATAGTCCGCTCATTGGAGAAGTGCAGTAAAGAGTTGCCTTTTAAGCTCCAATTCCAGGAGAAATCCAGTAAAACCAGACAAAGCCAAGTGCTCTGCTTCCCACCCCCCTCCCTTCATCCCGTCTGTCTGTCTCCATATATAGGCTATTATTCCATATTATTATGATTCTCAAACCAATCTAACTGCAGTTTAAATACTGCAAGCATGTAAATACGCTACACTAGCAAGATCAAAGTGAATTTTTTTTCTAAATGCATCAGCTAGAAAAATATAGCCTATCCCTATATGATGAGATTAATTAGATTGGTGAAAGTTTGTCCAGAAAGATATCGTTTTCTCTCCCCTGCTGCAGGTAGGATGATGCACATAAATATAGCCTACATTATGTAAAGTCATTGCAGAAATGTGTTTTTATTGTAAAACTTAAATGTGAAGTAGAGCCAATTTATTGGAGCGGACATCACAGTAGGACATGACAGTAGAAGCGCGTTACGCTGTCACTTATCTAAATCACATTAAATCGACAAGGGATATATATAGGCCCAGGATGGAATATATGTTTCACATAGGGTGGTGTTTTCATTTCGATGTTTTATTTGGTCCAATATTGAACGTTTCTACAATTGCAGGTTGTGTTACCATTACACATTATTTAGATCTACCTTTATATCTATTCGGCTCATTTGGTTGCTATTTAGTAGCGAAATGGAGTAGCACAATGCATGCTGGGAGATTACACAGGGAGTGAACTTACAACTTCTTTTTCCTATGGGACGTGTGTTGTGTCTGTCTGAGCGAGGGAGTCAGAGAGAGACAGAGAAGGGTGACAGAGAAGAGGCAGAAGACCGCTCCTCGCAACTGGCGCACTGAATAGGCCTGGTTTCAGAGAGAGACAGAGAAGGGTGACAGGGGAGAGGCAGAGGAGCGCCCCGCTCAACTGGCGCACTGAATAGGCCTGGTTTTCAAAGATATCATTAGGCCGGCATTTAAGGCCGAAACGCCCATTCTCGCCCATTCAGGGAGTGCGCCACGCCCATTCAGCTTAAAGCGCATTTACCAGCCTAAAGCCATGTTGATATCTTCCCGAGACAGGCGCAAGGCACGTTTTTTAGCGCCGAAGGCCCGTTTTAGCGCCGAAGGCCTGTGGGAGAATAGGGGCCAATGTCTCCAGGGGTGAAGTTCCTTCTTGCCTTTGACCATTTTTGTCTCTCTTGCATCACAGGCACATATTCAACAATCGATCTTTTCCCAAAAAAAGATCTGCATTATATTGAGCCTGTTTCCACCTCTTTCTGGTGTACTGATCCTTTTAGTCAAAAAGTCCAGGTGGTAAGGCTGGCTTCCTCTTCAAGAGGAGAATGTGATTAGGTGTGAGGGCCTCAAGGTCATTTGGGTCATCAGACATTCTTGTGACGGGTCCGTCATCCAATATGGCCTAGGGCTGGGCGATATGGCCTCTAAAGCAGTGACACTCAACTGGCGGCCCGTGGGCCACATGCGGCCCGCGATGGAATTGCAAAAAAAAAAAAAAAATGTTTTTTACAGTGCACCTGAACGCAACATGCAAGATACCGCTGAATAAGGCCATGTTCAGACTAGGAGGCCAAATCTGATTTGTGAACTTTAGTGACCTATTAATGACTTTATCCAGATTGGTTGTATGAGTCTGGACGCTCCAAGTCTGATTTGTGTCACTTGTCCCAAACCACATATGGAGGTAGTTTCCAATCTGCTTTCGACTGATGTGACTTGAGTGCGGACGCGCAGATCCACCAAATCTGATTTGAACGTCACTCGCAACTCCCCAACAACCCATGCAGATAGGCTGTTTAGGTCTGGCCACACAGATCCGACTTGAGAATCAGATTTGTGGCAGTGCGGACACACTCCCAAATCAGATTTGGGAAACCAATCAAGATAATGATGATTAATGACTTTATCAGCAAATTGGATTTGCCTGTAATGTGAACATGGCCTAAGTGTCCAAATGTTCATGTCATTCTGGCCAATACTCCACTTCTGTTATAGCATTTCAGTCTGGAATATGGAATATCTTTCAATAATCTATGATTTAGCTGCTAAATTGTCAAATACCGCCGTCTGCTCGCTACCCAGGCACTTATGTATGTACTTAACCTAACTAACTATCCGGTGTGCACAACATTGTCAGACTAAACTCCGGCTAACACCCCAAAAACCTACAATCCGCTACAGAAAAATGTATATTGATTGTTTATTAACTGGCCCCTGGCCTTCTATCATTTCACGAAAGTGGCCCCCGGGCAAAGCAAGTTGTGTATCCCTGCTCTAAAGAATATCGCGATGTTTTTCGGCTATATCGCGATACACGATATATATCTCGATATTTTTGAAATCTCTCATAAATGCTATATTTAACCCTTCAGGGTTCATACACATTTTGACCAATGGATTTCCATGAGTTTTCCATAAGTTCTTAACCTGTATTTTATGCACACCTGGGGTAAAAAGAAGAAGAAAGAAAGGGCAGATGTAGTGAGCAAAGATGGATGATTTAATATTCCATAGCTCTGACCTAAGCAAATCTGACATCACTATTGTGATATAATATGATTGTTTTAGTAAAGTATATCACTCAATAGTCAATACAAAAAATAATGGCTTTTATAGAACCGAAAGCCTAGCTGCTTAGTCTGCAGATAAAACATAAAAGGCAATTTAGACTCTTATTGGCATGACGCATCAAATTCAAGACACTGGTACTGGCCTTCAGGGCAGTACACCAGTCAGCTCCCCTGTACCTGCAATCTATGGGCAGGTTCCAAACCTCTCAGTGCTCCCTTCGCTCCTCCACCAGTGCAGGACTCCTCGCCCCTCCCTCGCTTCGGGGGCTCAAAAGTCGCTCATCCCGATCTCGACTCTTCTCGTCCCTGGCACCTCAATGGTGGAACGAGCTTCCACCTTCGGTCAGGACAGCTGAATCACTGCCGATCTTTCGGAAAAGACTAAAGACACACGTTTTCAGGCTCCATCTGGGCCCTTCTTGATCTAACTTCTTTCTCTATCTTTCAAAAAAAAAAAAAAACTAAACTAAACTTGTACCACTGTTCCTTCAGAGGTTGTAGTTGTCATAGACTGTGTTACATAGTTGATTGCTCTATTGCTGACAAAAATGTGTTATTGTAAGTCGCTTTGGATAAAAGCGACGTAATGTAATGTAATGTAATGACGGCAACATATAAGCTGTCTGAATTTTGCATTGGGGCCAGTTCTATAGTGAGGCATGGAAAGCCTCACTATACGCCATCATATCTGTGTCGTCTCACTTTTGACTGAAAAATGATGCCTCTAGATTAAAGAAAAGACACTATGTGATGATGTTGACTTTTATGTAAATGTGTGCATTTGTTTTCTTTATAGATCATGACTGCCCCACAGCTAGCTACATTAGCTTCACGTTAGCGTTAGTTGCTTTTGGAGACACAAACCCTGGACGTTTCATTTTGAGTAATGCATGAGGTTCTCTATGGTTTACGCCAGCTCTAGGAGTATGAAGTGCTTTAAATGCGGGGATTTTGGTCACAATAAGCTTGTGGAGCGTTGCCTGCAACTAGGTAGCCACAACTAGCTAGCTAACGTTAGCCCCGTTAGCCCCCATCACAACAGCTAACGTTAACGCCAAACAAATCCGCTGCCTCCTCCCCACGTTTGGTTTAGCATAACGCCAGCTCAGACTTTCCCCTAATCTCAGAAACCTTGCGGGACATGTATTGCAAATTGCAATAGTGGTTGTTTTGTTATCATTTGAAATGGCCATGGCCATTGGCCATGTTTCGCCAGCTGCTTGGGTTGGTTGCTGGGACGGGTGTGTGACACGGTTTGACGCGTTTGACGTATCCATGTGATTCCCCCTCCCGAGTGTGACAGAGCTCTCCCTTGAGAGGGAGAGCTGACAAGAGGAAACGTGAAGCGAGTCATGCCGGCGGCTTAAGTTATAAACAATGCGTGACAATTATACTCGAATGTTCGCGATATAGTCATTTCTACATCTCACGTGGCACAAGCCGCGATACATCGAGTATATTCGAGATATCGCCCAGCCCTAATATGGCCTCTACTTCACAGAGGATAGTCTGAAGCCCTTCATAATCAGGTGTTTGCTGTTTGAGAACAGATGATAGCATCCCTCTTCACCATTTCAACCAGGCGTTCCCATATACCACCCTGGTGGGGAGCTGCTGGTGTATTGAAATTCCATGTCAGTCCACCCTGTATCAGTGCACCTTGGATTTTAACATGGTTCAAAGCATTCAGAGATTCCTTCAACTCTCGGTTGGCCCCAACGAAGTTTGTGCTGTTGTCAGATCTAAAGCTTGACACTGGGTCTCTTCTGCAGATTAATCTGCGTACTGCATTTATGCAGGAGTCTGTATCCAGCGTGTATGTGACCTCTAGATGCGCTGCCCAGCTAGTTAAACAGGTGAAGATGACTCTCTACCGTTTAAGCAGACTTCTTCCTCTTTTGACATTAAAAGGACCAACACTGCACGAAAGACCCCAGAATCCAGAGATGTTTTTTTCCAAACTCTGCAAGAATCAGGCACATTTCTGGAGATTTGTTGGATATAATTCATGCCAAGTCAAATACTGAGCCATATTTGCCTCATATAGTATACTGTGTCCAGATACATCTAATGTTGATATACACGCTAAATAAAATATCAGAATATGCCCTCATGCCATATATTGGAAATATGTGGACTCAGTATTGATATGATTAATGTGCAGAGCATATCAATGGTATGATTTGTTGGTAAGGGTGTGCTCTGTGTCTGGAGAAATACTAACTTTGTGCTGGTCAAATAAATGTCCGGGTACATCATGTGTTTATCCCACAATATCCAAATGGCTGCATATTAGCAGTACTTTCCTTATTTATTTTGGTGGAATGGAGCACAGCTAGGGGTGCCACGATACACTAATTTCACGATACGATACGATACACGATATTGGGTTCACGATAACGATACGATACGATATTTTAACAATATTCTTTTTAACTCATTGAGTGCCAGCCACTTTTGGAAAACGGATGCTCCCAGTGCCAGCCCTTTCAGAGCGTTTTCAGTGATTTCTCAAGACCCACAGAATATTGTGTGATATTACTATGTAAACACCGAACACGCCCAAAGAACGATGAGACTCTCTTGTATCATCAGCAAAAAAAAAGTTTATTGATATCATTTTCCGTTCTTTAGTTATCAGCAGTAGAAGATAGGTTGGTTTCACTAAAAACAGACGTTTCAAACTAGAAGCTGAGATAATGAGCCTTTTGTGAAATGAAGCATTTCAAGCACATCACTGACTCTGAAGCTAATATTTTCTGATGTAGTGACACCTCAAAAATAATTTCCTTCAATAAAAGAGCGAAAACAAAGGAATTTTGATGGCAAAATAATATTTTTTAGCTGCAACCAGCAGCGCTGGCCCCTGCGTGCGCAGACCCTACACCTACTTGCTGGTCTTGATTTACAGTTGGTGTGCATCAGGTATTCTAGCTTGTTTGCCAATCTGTCCATCGAGCCTGCTGTCGGGGTCGGTGTTGTATGGTGCCCTGCATGCCCCACCCCCCTCAACTGCAAACTCCTCCGTGGGAGTGTCTCTGGTGGCTCTCTGCTGCACGTTTGCTCTGCACGTTTCAAAGTGCGCTACACCCAGCTCTATTTTCACAGCGTTCCGCCGTTTTTGTCGCTGGCTCCCAGCGCTTCCAGCTGAGAATGATTTGGCTTTTCAGAAAGACGCTGGTGTCAGTCCTTTTCTGGCGACTAATCATGTGGAGGGGCTATCGCAGCGGAGACGGAGGGGCTCAATTGTGGGAGCAGTGGCTGCTGTTCACAGCTAACGTTACAGCATTTCCGTTTCCCCACACGGCTTCTTCTACTCTTTTTTCTCATCTTTCTCTAATCCGGAGAGCACTGTCACCACCTAATGGGTCCGTAAAATAGCTTATACACCTTCAACATCCCCCATACTTTTACAGGAGATGCATCAGGCTTTGATCCACGTCCCACCGTCAAAAAACGCAATTGACGACTTTAGTCGTCATTGGCACTCTACGTTACTATTTGAATTGACGACTTTAGTCGTCATTGGCACTCAATGAGTTAACAAAAGTAAATACTTTTTATGTATTTATTTATCATTTATTTAACCATGTGAGTCCCGTTGAAATCGAAACCTCTTTTCAAGGGAGCCCTGGGAAAATACTGGAAAAATAGTCTTTCATTTGAAATACACAAAATACAAAACAAATGCTGTTTTTGGAAATTGTTATTATAATAACTATAAAACAACATGGAAGATAATGCTTCTCTTGCAATAGAATGTGTCACACTGTCACAAACTAAATGTTTGTTGCATGGTGAAAGAAAAATAAAGTACGGTATACAATCTATTTCTTAAATAACTCATGCTCAATGGTCCCTAAACTTATGTAATCTTATGTACCCCTTGAGCTGTTTTGCCATGCCAGTAGTAGTCTTCCCCCTCACTCATGCGTGTTGATTCTGCTAAATTTGTTCTATTATTCAGGAGCAACATTTTTTTATTTTTTTATTTTTACGATATAATTTTTTTCTGACGATACGCATATCGTGACGTTTCGATATCGCGATATATCGTGCAACGAAATATCGTGACACCCCTAAGGACAGCTACAACCTATGTGATATTTTGAATTTGATATTCAACTGATTCATAGCCAAAACAAGGTGTTTCGACACATTCTCACTCCCACCTTGTCAAATACTGCCGTTTGGTCAGGGCCCTGGTATTGGAATAAAAGACGCATAACCACCGAACAAAATCTTTGTCCCGAACTTGCACAGTTTGGGGTGCTATTACTGCCGTAATGACACACGTCACCATGATTTTTAAACCAGTTCACCTGAGCCACTGTGGGCTCTATCGTTGCATCGGCCTATAAACTGCGCCCAGCGCCCAGCGCAGCGCAGATTAATGGGCGTGGACCAGCCCACTCCATATCTTGGTATCGGCGCTACACGCAGCCTTAAGCATTACAACCACGCCTTTTAAGCGTAAAATTATGCACAGTCTGCTCATTGGAGAAGTGCAGTAAACGAGTCACAAGCTTGCCTTTTAAGCTCCAATTCCACAGAGCGATCCAGTCCGGTCAGAAAGCCAAGCACTCCCTTTCAATCCCAAGCACTCTGCTCCCCCCCTCCCTTTCACCCCGTCTGTCTGTCTCCATATATAGGCTATTATTCCATATTATTATGCTTCTCAAACCAATCTAACTGCAGTTTAAATACTGGAAGCATGTAAATACGCTACACTATAGCAATATCAAAGTGAAAAGAATGTTCTAAACGCATTGGCTAGAAAAAAATAGCCTATCCCTATGTCATGATGAGATTAGATTGGTGAAAGTTGGTCCAGAATGATCTCGTTTTCTCTCCCCTGCTGCACAGGTAAGATGATGCACATAAATATAGCCTACATTATGTAAAGTCATTGCAGAAATGTGTTTTTATTGTAAAACTAAATGTGAAGTAGGGCCAATTTATTGGAGCGGACATCACAGTATAGGACATGACAGTAGAACCGCGTTACGCTGTCACTTATCTAAATCACGTTAAATCTGCGAGGGATATATATAGCCCCAGGATGACATATATGTTTCACATAGGGTTGTGTTTTGATTTCGCGATTTTATTTTGTCCAATATTGAAATGTTCCACAATTGCAATTGTGTTAAGAGAAACATTATTTCGATCTACCACTTATCCTATTTAAGTTGATTTGGTTGCTATTTCTTCTCAAACGGATTCGCCTCAATGCGCCTCAATGCATACTGGGAGATTTCACATCTGTGGCTTTGTGCCTGTCTGCTGTCTGATGCGCCAGAGAGAGGGAGTGAGAGAGAGAGAGGGGGGACAGAGAGGCAGAGGAGAGCTCCGTGCAACCGGTGCACTGAATAGGCCTGGTTTTGAAAAGCGCTAAGCGCTAAATTAACGCCAGGACGGAAGATATTGTTAGGCCGGTATTTAAGGCCCAAACGCCCATTCTGGCCTATTCTGGCACTGCGCCATGCCTATTTGGCGTAAAGCGCATTTCGGGGCCTAAAACCATGTTGCTACGCGAGGCGCGTTTTTTTGCGTTTAACGCCAGTTTTTGCGCCTAAGGCCTGTGGGAGAATAGGGCCCTGTATGTTCAGTGTTTACTAACGAGAGAGAGAGAGAGAGAGAGAGACTTCTTTCAAAGCATTTCAAAAGGAGTAACTCAATGATCTTTCTTCTGGGAAACCTAAAACGGACCCCTGTAAAACCACTGCACCCAAGTGAGTAGCCAACTGCTGGTCTGAGGTACCCCATCATCCAAAAAAACTGAACTTTATTGAAATTGTCCTTCAATATCCACATTAGGGTTGCCAACTTCTTGAAATGGAAATAAGGAACGGGGAGGGGGGGGGGGGGGAGTCGGTATTGGACTTAAATATATCACATAACTGCAATTGCTTCAGCTTTAACCATTTACACATTATTATTATTAACACAAGCAAACATTTTTGCGCATAGCCTATTCCTAGATTATCATCCAAGAATTTTATTTGGGCGTTGCAAAACAAAAGTTTCTCATTCTTAACTCATTCACCGCCAGTTTAGGACTGCCAATATTTAGCACAGGCCAAAGATTTTCATAATTGTTGGTCATCTTTCAAGACCCACAGTAAATTATCTATTAGCACCAGAGTGATTTGCAATACCTCAAAATGAAGATGTACGTCTCTGGGTTCACCAGGGAAAAAAAGTGAGCTTTTAGCATGTTCTGTACTCTACTTATAGCCATTTATATACACCCTGTTTTCCCCCAAAATGTCTCTCTGAGAAAAGAAATTGCAGAAAATGGCATTTATGTATTTATGCACACAATCTCATGCAGAACTCGCTCTCAATTCTTTTATTTTGAACTGTATTGACATCAGACATGTAAATATTATTCGTTAGGACACAAATGACAAAAAAAAAAAATATATATATATATATATACACATGAAGTGCTTTTTTTTTTACATTCAACAATACAGTTTACTCGGTGTGAGTGAGTGTGCAGACAGACAGACAGACAGACAGACACACGATCCCCCTTTTAGATTTCTAACCCCACATATGATAAGCAATAACCACGTCCTGTGGCGCTGGGATTGGCCAGGAGCAACACTGGAGGGCACGCAGCCCAGCGATTACATGAACCAACTGAATAGCTCTTGAGAAAGGACAGCGGGCTGCTCTGACTCCCGCTTCTGCCTTGTGCCTTGCTGTTGTGTGTTTATTTTGCACCCTTCCTCGTCCATGTCTCCCTGTCATATCCCCTGCTATCTGATCGTTCCCGTTTTCCCCTCGGCTATTCAACACGTCCTCACCGCCCTCGCAAACTGATCGATCATTTCCTCATTCCTCCGATGATCAAACACATCTCTTGATTACTTTCTCCCGGCTGGCACAGAGGAAGGCGACTCCAGCTCGTGCAGCGCGCCGAGGCGCGTTTCAATGGCGTTTCTCCTGTCTGCACAAGGAAGCGTTACCAGTTTTCTGCTTTTCCTCCTGCTCAATTTCAAAACAACAGCTGCGGTATGTGTTTGTTCACGTGTTGTCTTAGATGATAGGGACCTGATACCATGTGACAGGCTGGGGAAGTGTTTAAACTACGCCCTGCAGTAATAAAAACAAAAACACGTCAAACACGTCATTGGCGGGGAGGGCTATTTCTGATAACACGTCAAAGACGTCATTGGCGGTGAATGAGTTAATAATGACAGCTGTATTAAAAAACAAACAGTAGGCTAGTGCAAACAGTATTTTGATATAGGTCTAAATAGCCTACTTCACATTTGCATGTAGGCCTACTTATTAAATTTTGTTTTAACAGTGCAAACAGCAACGTTACATACAGTAGGCTATTCTTTAGTGGGCATGGTCCGGCGCATGGTCCGGCGCAGTGCCTATTTTTGTGTCGCCGCTACACACGGCCTTAAGCATTATAACCACGCCTTTTAAGCGTAGAATTATTCACAACGTTCTCATTGGAGAAGTGCAGTAAACGAATGACAAACTCCCTTTCATGTTCCAATTCCACGGAGCGATCCAGTCCGGTCAGAAAAGCCCGACCAAAGTGCTCTGAGCTCCCCCCTCGCTCTTTCATCCCCCTCTGTCTCCATATATATTATTCCATATTATTATGCTTCTCAAACCAATCTCACTGCAGTTTAAATACAGCAAGCATGTAAATACACTACACTATTAGCATGATCAAAGTGAAAATAATGTTCTAAATGCATTGGCTAGAAAAATATAGCCTATCCCTGGGTGTCATGATGAGATTAGATTGGTGAAAGTTTGGGCAGAATGATATCGTTTTCTCTCGCTACCTTTTCTTCTCCCCCACTGCACAGGTAGGATGATGCAACAGCCTCTGACTGACAGGGGCTCAAAACTACGGTATAACAACTTTTTTTTCATCGATCATTGTGCCTGTCTGACACGCGAGAGAGAGGGAGTGAGAGGGTGATAGAGAGTGAGATGGCAGAGGAGAGCTGCACGTAATTACGCACAGTAATATCCCCGGCGCACTGAATAAGGCCTGGTTTTGAAAAGCGCTAAACGCTATATTAACACCAGGGGGGAAGATAGCGTTAGGCCGGTATTTAAGGCCGAAACACCTATTCTGGCACTGCGTCACGCCTCTTCACGATCCACATCAGGTTTAGGCCATTCCTCCTCTGGCCCGTAGAGGAATTCTGGTCCATTCATCCATCTCCTACTAGTCAGAAATGCATCAGCCTCCTTGATTGATCATTCCATTGCAGCTCTTTCTTCAACATACGATCCATTCTAACAGCAAGGATAGCAGCAATGTATTCCATCCGAGGAATTGTGGTCTGCTTAAGTGATGCAACTCTGGCTTTTCCTGAGATGAATGAAACATGAATATTCCTTTCTGAATTTTTTTGCCTCAAGTGCCATAAAGGGCTTTCCAAAGTGACTGGGCTTGATACAACGACTCACTCTGAACTTGGCCACTTTTTTGAGGTCCAGCAGCCAATCTGACCACTGCTGAAAGAATGACCTGGAAATTGGTTCACCCCAGGTAATGTTACTCCTGCACAACTCCTGTAGCAGCAACTTGGCGGGCAAAGTAAACGGCGCAAGAAATCTCAGGGGATCAAACAGAGAACCGACAACTGACAAGATGTCTCTCCTGGTGCTTGGTCGTCCCTGCAATGCAGTCCTGAATGTGAACTCATCAGTTTCAAAGCACCACTGCAGCCCAATGCTCTTTCCACAGGAAGATGGTCATAGTCCAAATCCAGCCCCTTTGTGTCTGTGGTCCTCTGTCCTCTGTGGTCCTCTCACCGTTCCCTCCGCTCCTCCACCAGTGCAGGACGCCTCGCCCCTCCTCCACTACGGGGGCTCAAAAGTCGCTCATCCCGTTCGCGACTCTTCTCGTCCCTGGCACCTCAATGGTGGAACGAGCTTCCACCTTCGGTCAGGACGGCCGAATCACTGCCGATCTTTCGGAAAAGACTAAAGACACATCTTTTCAGGCTCCATCTGGGCCCCTCTTGAACTAACTTCTTTCTCTTAACACGTTCACTGCCAATGACGAGTTGACTCGTCAAACACAATCCAACCGTTCACTGCCAATGACGAGTTGACTCGTCAAAAAAAAAAAAAAAAATTTTTTGACGGTGCTACGTGGATCAATGCCCCCCACGTCTCCTATAAAAATATTGGAAGTATTGAATGTGTATAATCTATTTTACCGACCAACTAAGTGGCGACAGTGCTCTCCCGACAGAGAGAAAGCCAACCAAAAACAGCCGCGGGAGAAAGCCATTCTCAAGGAAATGGCTTGGCGATTTTACAGTCATCAGTCACCAGACTCGCCCGAGAGCGGCCGCGCCAGCAGCAGCACACCGAGAGCGGAGAGCGGTGCTGGCGTGGGGGATTGCAAATTTGCATAATAGATTATGGGTGAAACACACTTTGAAACACCCGCAGAAAGGCCAGAATCGCACGCATTCCGAAAACCCAGAAACGAACGAGCCTCATTCTCATACTGTAGGCGAAAACGCTTTCACGCTGCTGCACACGGGCGCACAACGGTGGGGGGTTCCAAAAATAGACTGGGTGGGCAGCATAAAGCCTAGAATCGCACAAAGCTTCATCAAAGCTCTCAACCGAAAATCCAAGAAACGATTGAGTCCCATCCACAGTCCACACTCGCCACACTCGCCGACGAGGGGCCGCCAGAGAGGGAGGCTGCTCACTGCTCAGACAGGCAGGAGAAACTGGCTTGTGACAAACGCCACCAGACACGCCCACGGAGGGAGGAGTTTAAGGGAGAGGGTGTTAAGAACTATATTGTTCAGATGTCTGATCTCTCACTGATGCCAAAAATAAATGGTTAAAGTGACTGTTCTGCCTGTTTGATTGAATTTCACAAAACTGCGATTATCTCAGCTTCCTGTCTCAGACGCTGAAACCATGCTGTACTCAACGGCTAATATCTACATAACTACGGTACTAACTCTACAAACTAACTCTTTTAGACAGAGAAAGCACACATTCTATTAGTACTTTTGTGAACTTCGTGTTCACAAAGTCCAAGCAGAAAATTATCCTCGGCTCTTGTAAAATGAGCCAGAATCCTCAAAAAACGGCTTGGCAGAAGCTACCTACAGTAAAAAAAAAATGGCTGGCAGTGAATGTGTTAAAAAAAAAAAAAAAAAACTAACCTGAACTTAACTTGTACCACTGTTCCTTGAGAAGTTGTAGTTGTCATAGACTGTGTTACATAGTTGATTGCTCTATTGCTGACAAAAATGTGATATTGTAAGTCGCTTTGGATAAAAGCGTCTGCCAAATGACGTAATGTAATGTAATGTAATGTAATGGTCCTGCTCTCCTTTGGAATGGATGCCAATACTGTATGGCTATTGCTGATCCATTTAGATAGATTAAATCCTCCTTTATGGCAAAGAGCAGTCAGATCACCACCATTTGTATTGCTTCCTCATCTGAAGCCGTGGCCTTCAAGCAATCATCATAAAAAATGATGCTTAAAGGAGAACTTACCCCCAAAACACTTTTTTCAGCTTTTAACCAATATATATGACTTTGGGGGTGATGTTTGAAGAATGCTGGTCAAAATTTCCACATTTGTGACCAAACTGTTGCCATTGTGCCATTTGTATCATTTTTCAGCAGCATAACTGGCATAAGCGCCCTCTATGGGTGGAACACTGGGTTTTTTTTGCCCTCAAATGAATGGGAGATTTGGTACAACCTGACGTCACGTTGTCCCCAAAGACTATGGGATTTCAAGATAGTTACTCCCCTACTCCCCCTGTACCCTTTCGGCTCCTCACAACTCCAAGCCTATTCCCATGATGTCACTTGACCTGTTAATTTATTATAATCACCTGTTATTTTCCTACCAACTCCTATGTAACACAATACTATCAATAAACGCCACTATAATCATAAAAGGAAGGACATGGCATTGTGTTGCTGTAAATCATTCCCAACCTTTTTCATACTAAGGAGCCCTATGATGACATTTGGTCTCTCAGATGCAAATCTTATTTTTTATTTTTTATAGCCTAGATATGATTTTGTCCAGAATTCCATATAATTAGGTTGAGAGACAACGAATGCTGGAATCCTCTCAAGGACGACTGGTGGTCTTCTGTGCCCCTTTTCGCTGGGGACACGGAGCTGCTGCACTGACACTCTGCCCGAAGGGAGGGAGGGGTAATTGTGTGTTTGCAGCAACATCATCAGCTCCGAGCCCCAGCACCAAAGTGAGAGCCTCACTTTCATCCCCGCCGTCATTTCCGCAAACAAATCTCATCGCAGTTTAGCGCACATGTAAAATATAACGCTATACTACGACATGACAACGTGACAAAGCTGCTCTAAACACATCGGCTACTATAATATCGTCACTGTGCAATGAAAGCCACATCTCCAAAACGCCAACGTTTCAGGAAATGAAAAAAACCCTGTGCTCTTAAAATACTGAACACCACGTTGTCATATTTCACACATGTCTTCATTGTAGACAGTTTATCGCTGAATGTGTCATTACATTATTGATATCTTACCTGGATAAGCTCAAATGATGATGTTTATATTATCAGTCCGAGTTGGAAGCACTCTCTCCCGGCCTGTCAGGCGGGAGTGAGTCGTATCCTCATGCACGAGCCCCAAGCTCCGGGCCGCGCGCAGCAGCATGAGAGCCGAGGAGGGCTTGGGCATGGGATGAGAACAGTCTGACATTTCCGCAAACAAATCTCATGAAAAATCAGAGGTGCTGTAACTTTTAACAAGAATCACGAAAAGCCCTATAACGAAAATTAAAAACGGATTTCATGGCGCGGTATATCGCAAGTTGGACGAGGGAATGACGTGGAGAAATCTCGCATTGTGATTTACATGAGCGTGAGAGCGGGGCGTTTGTCGTGACTATTGTGCTGTGCTGCGCTCTCGCGTCACTAATCTCACGTAGTTAGACAAGACGCCGCACACACACATGAGAGAAAAAATATTAAATTTCTAGTTCGCCACTGAATGGCCAAATTCATATAACTTTCAACCATTTTGAGCAATGCTGTTTCCATACAGGCCACCAGCGTTGGGTAGTTGTTGATATTTATAAAGATATTGCAGCTCTCAAATAAATTATTTTCGAGGCAAACTGTAATGGCGTCGATTTCCGAAAAAAATTCCTGAGCTGAGCACAGCCAAAGAGTATAGTATAGACAAGAGTATATGTCATTTCTTGTTTTTTTCCATAGTTTTTTTCAAATCACTGTTCTGATACATATCTGAGGGGTATGTCCCCCTTTAACTCATTGAGTGCCAGCCACTTTTGGAGAACGGACGCTCCCAGTGCCAGAGTTTCAGAGCGTTTTCAGTGATTTCTCGAGGCCCACAGAATATTGTGTGATATTACTATGTAAACAACGAACACGCACAAAGAACGATGAGACTCTCTTCTATCATCTGCAAAAAAAAGTTTATTGATACCATTTTCCGTTCTTTAGTTATGAGCCGGAGAAGATAGGTTGTTTTGAGCAAAAAGACACGTTTCAATTTAGAATCTGAGATATTCAGCCTTTTGTGAAAGGAAGCATTTCAAGCACATCATTGACTCTGAAGCTAATATTTTCTGATGTAATGACACCTCAAAAATAATTTCCTTCAATAAAAGAGTGAAAACAAAGGAATTTTGTTTGGCCAAATAATATTTTTTAGCTGCAACCAGCAGCGCTGGCCCCTGCGTGCGCAGACCCTACACCTTCTTGCTGGTCTTGATTTACTGCTGGTGGGCATCAGATAGCCTATTCTAGCTTGTTTGCCTGTCTCTGTGCATCGAGCCTGCTGCTGCCTGGGTCTGTGTTTACTGTCAATGGTTGTATGCTGTAGTGCCCTGCGTGCCCCACCCCCCTCCTCCTCCTCCTCCGTGGGAGTGTCTCTGGGGCTCTGCTGCGAGTGCGTTTGCTCTGCGTTTGCTCTGCACTGAAAAGTGCGCTGCACCCCGCTTTTTCACAGCCTGTCGCCGGCTCCCAGCTGAGAATAATGTAACTTTTCAGAAAGACGCTGGTGTCGGCAACTAAATCATATGGAGGGGCTATCGCAGCGGACACGGAGGGGCTCAATTGTGGCAGCAGATGACTGCTGTTCACAGGCACAGCTAACGTTATGCTTCATGCATATCGATGCGATTTCCGTTTCCCCATTACTTCTCTCTTTTTTCCTCGCCTTTCTCTAATCTGGAGAGCACTGTCGCCATCTAATGGGTCCCTAAAATAGCTTTTACACATTCAACAGCCACCATACTTTCACAGGAGATGGATCTGGCTTTGATCCACGTCCCACCGTCAAAAAACGCAATTGACGAACATACTCGTCCTTGGCACTCTACGTTACTAAACCAATTGACGAACATACTCGTCCTTGGCACTCAATGAGTTAATGGTACTGACCACTTCTGCAGAGAACTGAGTAGAGTTGTAATCCTTCTCAAAGCATAGTTTGCGCAGCTGGGTGACGAAACTGCTCCAAACAAGTGCACTTTCATGCCATATTCCACAGGAGTGTTTTTTTTCTATCGCGTTGAGGCCACCACAGAAACGACAGAAAGTCAACATCTTTGTCTGAGACTATGACTTGATGAAACATTGCCTGAATATCCAACATCAAAGCCAAAGATTCCTGTCGAAACTGGATGAGGACTCCAATGAGGGAGTTGGTTTCTTGCTTCAGCTCTCAAGAAAGGCGGATGCTTTTTCTCTCTCTCCCTCTCCCTCCCTATCTCTCCATACCCTCTGCTTGCTACCCGGAGCAAATCTTGCACTTGTCTCTCGTCCGGGGAACCCCCCCCCTCCCCCGCCCGACGGGACTTTCGCTGCGGGATACGGGAAGACAGCAGCCATTGACCCTAGGCTGCACGTCGCAATAAACGAGATGAGCTGGGCAGTGAGTACTCGGACTGTTGCAATTTCTGATCTGAATCGCAAAAATGGATTACTTCTGGGAGATATCACTGCCGCGAGCCGAAGTGTTTAAAATTGAGGACCAGGGACAGACTCGTGTGAGGAATGCTGTTGATCCCTGCTCTTACCGGGAAACCCAAACATCTGATTTAATCTGGACTCCCCCCACCTGCTATCAGGCCGTCAAGGCCACTGCAGCAAACTCTCCAGAAGCGTCGAATGCAACTTGTGCTTCCAACATCCACCCCCCCCCGCCCTCACATCTGATGCTTGACTTTTGGTCTGGGAATGATCGAGGCTATCTCCATAGCAACTGCTGTGTAATCAACCAGGAGGGAGCTCAGACTTACAAACACACATACACACATGGACCCTAAAGGATTCATAGGCCTTCACACATGGTCACGCACACACTCCCCCAAAACCCCCCTCCCTCCCTCCCTAAAACCCCACCCCCTGCCTTCACATAGCTCTTGCATCCTCACCCCGCGCCGACCCCTTTTTTCCTCTGATACATCCAACTGGCACTGTATGTTTACAGCAGCCTCTTGCGTTTTGTTGATGAGCTAGTTTGCAACGGGGCGCAGCGCACGCTGCGACCTGGCAGAAGGGAGTAGAATGGTCTTTTGGAATCTGTACATATTGCAACAAATGTATATGTATTGTAATATTGAAGTGTGCCTTTATTACTTTCAAACTAGTAATAATGTTTTAATAACCACTACTGCCTGATGTAAACCAAAGTGCCCTTCTGGGACATTAAAAAGGATTGATTGATTGATTGATTGATTGATTGATTGATTGATTGATTGATTGATTGATTGATTGATTGATTGGTATAATCAGGGCCTTGCAGAAGGTTGCTGTTTAAAGATGTTTAAAGAAAGTATGTTGCTCCACAGTCAAATACGACTCTCAGCTTGCCTTTGGTGGGATGGTACACCCCATGTTGTGGAATATGCCAGAGTTTCCCATCCTTTCCATCCAGCTGATCTGCAGGCACCATCTCAGCATAGCCTTGATCTATTATCTATCTATGAATCACTTAAAAAGCAGGTGTACTCCTCACAAAACCTTTCATTCCTTTTCAAACTTCCTCTTCAAGCTCAGGAGGCGCTGTTCTGCAATGCCACGATTGTTTGGTAAAGTGAGATGATCTTCTTTGAGAAGTAAATCAAGGCTGTAATGACCGTCCTTCATCACTGCTGAGGTGTTCATAATGCTCGTGAACTTAATGTCTTCCCTGGACATTTCAACTTGCTCTTCTGATGACTTTTCGTTGAAATCGTGGTTATATTGCTGAACCAGCAACTCTTAAATGTGTCTGATGGAAATTCGATTGGCGGTTACAGCAGGGCAAAAACTCAGATGACTGTTGTCAACACGAAGTGGACCGTTAACAATCCATCCCACTCTTGTTCTTACTGCATAGGGTCCCTCCCCCTGGCTATTGATCACCTCCCAGGGTTCAATCACCTTTGTAGCATTGGTTTCAATAAGAAAATCAATGCCAGCATCAATTTAATGCAGTTTGACCTTGCTCAAATATGGCCAGTGTTCCACATCCTTTTGTCTGGGGATATTGTTTTTGGAGACTGGCATGGTCTTTTGAGTGAAGGTATCAGAAGTTCAATTAAATCATTCCTTTCCAACGCAGATATCTCCAAACCTGATATCAAATGAGTGCTCCTGATCCCATTTTTGCCCATTGTTCTTAAACATATATTAATGTTTTGTCTCTTTACTGTATTTACTTTATTGTCATTTAGCAGATGCCTTTATCCAAAGCAACGTACAACAAGGTTATATACAGCACTGAGCACACCATAAAACAGATAAAAAGACAATAGACACCAGAGGATAAAATTAATAAGAGATACAATAAAAGACAATATAAAAAGTGCATATGATTCACGTGCATAAAAAGTCATCCTTCATGGGGGGGGGGGGGGGGGGGGGGGTTCGTTCCACCATTTAGGGGCAAGGCACGAAAAAAGAATGCGACTCTTAAGCCCTTGTAGCGGAGGAGAGGCGAGGGGTCCTGCGCTAGTGGAGGGGCGGTTAGGTGAACTGCCCTGTAGGCCAGTACCAGAGTCTCGAATTTGATACGTGTCAAGATGAGAAGCCAATGAAGCTCATGGAAGAGGGGAGTGAGACTGGGAAAAGTTAGTCTGATTGAAAACCAGACGGGCTCCTCATCTTCAAGCGCTTTGCCAAACTGTACAGAAAGTGCCCGAACTGCCGGGATCCAAAAAATCATGTTTGCAGAATTTTGTCATTCTTCTGATTTTTTACTTTGACTGCAACAATTGAAAAGACACAGTCATCCTCAAAACCAGCCACAATATGAACACATGTTTGCAGTGCAGCTGTTGGAGCACTCACTGGCTGTCCTTCAGGCTGCCCAGGGAACATGCCTTTGTCCTGTCTTTCAATATGAAGAATTCCTGGGTGCTTCCGGCTACACACATCAAAATCCAAGCGACTCCTGCAGTCTTTGCTCATGTGGCCCATTTTGAGGCAGCCAAAACAAACTCCCTTTTCCTTTACACTAGTCCATCTGATGGACTTTTCCTGCATTCGCGTATGGGCCGTTTCGACAGTTTTTGAGTAAATGGTTTTAAACTAAGGCTAGGTATTTTTTTTGGGGTATTTGACAAAAATCAATCATAGTTATCATTTTTATATGCTCCTAAGACCTATTTTCAAAAATACTCCTCAATTTACTACTGGTCCATCTGATGGACCCATTGACTTCCATTGAAACCACTCTATTGGTACTCCCAGCAAATTTTCACAAAATTAATTTATTTCATTTATTTCAGCGGGCATCCTGGACCAAATACCTTGAACTTTGACCTTAATATCTAACCTTGGAGTTGGTAGAAATTTTGGGGGAGTTACATGGTCTCAAAGTCCATTGCATAGTTGTCCCATTGATTTCAATGTTAATTTTGCACAAAAATAACTTTTTTTTTTTGACTTCCAGCAAATTTTTCAAAAAATCATTATTTCCTTGATGTTACACATCTCACCTTGACTCAAGCGGTTAAAATTGTAGTTTCTAATGTGTTTGCCTATTTCCCCATATTCCCCCAGTTTTGGCATAGCAATCAATTCCATACAGTTTACATGAAATGTAAAAAAAACTGATTCCTATGCCAAAAATGGGAAAATATTAGAAAACTGAATTTGACAGTCCACACTATTGATTTGAAGCCTTTAGACCAGGATAGATGCTGGACTAAAGCTCGTTTGTGTTTTTTGGGGAAAATGGCTGGAAGTCCAAAACATGCGCTTTTTGGATTTTTGGCTCAAAATATGAAAAAATACTATTTTTACAAAAAATCACAAAAAATACAAAAACCCACTGATGATGTCACAATGTCTGTGACATCATCAGTAATGTCATCAGTGACATATTATTGACAAAAAAATCATCTCATGACATCACTGATGATGTCATAGGCTAGTGATGTCATAGCTATTGTGACATCATGCCTGCGAATCTTTGATACTAGGCATCTTGCAGTGGTGACTTTTGTAAAACACCCCAACCTGCCCATAATATCAGACCCAAAGCCAGTTTGTCTTTATGGAAATGGAAAAAAAAATCACTTTTTTTTTTTATGTACTTTTTTTTTTTTTACTGTACTTACTGTACACTGGCATTTGAGGGGTTAAAATTCGAATAGGTATGAAATGTTGGTATGAGGTATTAGGGAAGAAGTTACCAATGAATTATAAACAGTCAAAAATTTAAAAATTTAAATTAATATTTATAAATTAGTACACGATACCTGTTAAGGTCCATCAGATGGACCAATAGTAAATTGAGGATTCCGCGGCAGTGGGGTACAAGGGTTAAGAAGTGTATCTTGTCCCTATGAAGCTTCCCTTTGAACTGTGAGCACTTTTCCACTGAGTGATCTCGTATTGTGCAAAACAGACAGCCTTGAAACTAGGGCTGGGCGATATGGCCTCTAAAGAATATCTCGATATTGTTCGGCTATATCGCGATACACGATATATATCACGATATTTTGAAATCTCTCATAAATGCCCGATTTAACCCTTTGATGCATACAATTACAACATTATGATGATTTTAGTAGTCCTTGCAACATAAGTCTGCATCAAAACATTCTTGTTTATACTGTATTCATTAGTGGTTTCTATTGGAACAATTTTAAACTTGCATGCAAAAAGGGGGAAACCACAACCAAGTTAAATTGAACAAAACAGTATTTATTTACTCAAGGTAATTGTACTGCACATTGTAGTACGGTAGTCATTATTGCCTGTCCATCAGTGTGGTACATCTCAAGATTCAATATTTTTATTGTCACTCCATGGTACAAGTATCACGTGTGAAATTCTTGTGCTGTGGACTCCGTTTACAACATAGTTCAAATAGTACAAATATAACAGGGCATATGGGTGCAAAAACAACAAGAGACACAACAAGCAATAAGGCAGTATAGTGATAAGACAAGTCAGAGACAGTGGCATATTCACTGCACATAGGTGCACGTGTCGGGTGCATACTTTAGACATGCTTAAACATTTTAAATTCTGCGTATTTGACATACAGGTGCAAATAACATATTCCTTATTAAACATACAATTAAACTCGGCATTTTAAATTCGGCGTATTTGACATACAGGTGCAAATAGCATATTCCTTATTAAACATACAATTAAACGTTAGACATACGTAATGGTAGCAGCTACAGTACGGTACAGTGCGGCTACTACACTATTTGTGTATGTTAAGGAGTCTCGTGGCCTGCGGGAAGAAACTGTTCCTCAAGCGATTTGTACGTGCTTTCGGAACCCTGTATCTTCTCCCTGAGGGTAGCAGGGAGAACAGGCTGTTGTGGGGATGGTTTGTGTCTTTGATGATCTTCAGGGACCTCCTGAGGCACCGCTGTTTATACAGTTCATGCAGATCTGGCAACTCACATTCTGTTACGTGCTGTGCCGCGCGTCTCACTCTACGTAGCGCCTTGCGGTCCATGGTGGTACAGTTCCCGTACCAGGTGGTGAAGCCGCCAGTCAGCAGGCTTTCAATGGTGCCTCTGTAGAAGTCCCTGAGGATTTCTTTCCTTAGCCCAAATTTCTTCAGGCGCTTGAGTCCGTGTATTCGCTGTTGGGCCTTTTTGACGACAGTGGCGGTGTGGCCGGCCCAAGTCAGGTCCTGGTGGATATTGACTCCCAGGTACTTGAAGCTGTCCACCCTTTCCACCACTGTGCCGTTGATGGTGATTGGGGGGTGTGCGCCCCCCCCCTCCTGTAGTCTACAATGATCTCCTTGGTCTTGGAGACGTTCAGAGAGAGGTGGTTGTCCTGGCACCATTGTTCCAGGGCCCCCACCTCCTCTCTGTAGGCCGTCTCGTCGCTCCCCGAGATCAGCCCCACGACTGCTGTGTCGTCTGCAAACTTCACGATGGTGTTAGAGGTTTGAGTCGCCACGCAGTCGTGGGTGTAGAGGTCGTACCAGAAGGGGCTGGAGACACACCCCTGGGGCGCTCCTATGCTGATGGTCAGTGGGGAGGAGGTGAGGTTGCCCACCCTCACCACCTGGCGGCGGTCTGTCAGGAAATCCAGGATCCAGTCCCACATTGCTGTGTTAAGTCCCAGGTCCTTGAGCTTGCATACCAGCCTGGAGGGTACTATGGTGTTGAATGCTGAGCTGTAGTCCACGAACAGCATTCTTACATAGGTGTCCTTCCCCTCCAGGTGGGACAGGGCGGTGTGGAGCACGTGGGCTACTGCATCCGCTGTGCTCCTGTTGGGGCGGTATGCGAATTGTAGCGGGTCGTGGTCCGGGGGGAGTGTGGGGCGGATCTTTGATATGACCAGCTTTTCAAAGCACTTGCTGGCTATTGGTGTGAGGGCTATTGGGCGCCAGTCATTGAGGCTGGTCACTTTCTGCTGCTTGGGAATGGGGATGATTGTCGCTGCTTTGAAGCAGGAGGGAACTCGTCGGAGGGAGAGAGACTGGTTGAAAATGTCTGTGTATACGCCTGCCAGCTGGTGGGCGCAGGCCTTGAGGACCCGCCCGGGGATGCCGTCCGGGCCGTCCGCCTTGCGAGGGTTGATACGCAGGAACGACCGGCGCACCTCCTCCTCAGTGATGGTGAGAGGGCGGTCTGGGTCTGTGGGGGGACGGGGGAGGTGGGGGGGTTGGTGGTTAGGTGGGGATGGGAGGGGATGCTGAGGGGTGGGGGGGAGGGGAGGTGGGGGGGAGAGGTGGCGGGGCGAGGAGGGCATTGGGGGGGGGAGAGGAGGAGGGGTGGTGGGGGGGCGGAGGGGGGGAGTGGTGGTGGTGGTGGGGGGGAGGAGAGGAGGGGAGGGGTGGTGGGGGGAGAGAGGTGGCAGGGGGGGGAGGAGAGGAGGTGGCAGGGGGGGGAGGAGGGGAGGGGTGGTGGGGGGGGAGGAGAGGAGGTGGCAGGGGGGGAGGAGAGGAGGGGAGGGGTGGTGGGGGGAGAGAGGTGGCAGGGGGGGGGGAGAGGAGGTGGCAGGGGGGGGGGGAGGGGGGGTGGTAGGGGAGGAGAGGAGGAGGGGGGGGTGGTGGGGGGGAGGAGAGGGGTGGGAGAGGAGGGGGGGAGGAGGGGAGGCGCTCTGGCAGAGGGGTCGAACCTGGCGTAGAACGCGTTGAGTTCGTCTGGCAGGGTGGTTGACTCGTTGTTTTGCTGTTTTACCCCTTTGAAGTCAGTGGCAGCATGGAGTCCTCTCCACAGGTGTCTGGGGTTGTTGGAGTCCAGTTTTGCTTCCAGCTGCCTTCCATATTCTCTCCGCGCTTTTTTTATTGTAGCTCGGAGGGCGTATTTCGTCTGCTTGTATTGTTCTGGGGTCCCGGACTTGAAGGCGGTGGTCCGGGCGTGGAGTGCAGCCCGGACATCACAGTTAATCCAGGGTTTCTGGTTTGGCATTATTTTGGTTATTTTTTGGGGGATTATGTCCTCTGTGCATTTTTGTATGAAGCCTGTTACAGTGTCTGCATAATCGTTCAGGTCTCCTGCAGCCTTGAACTCTTCCCATGCTGTTTGGTCGAAACAGTCTCTCAGGATGTCCTCTGATTGGTCTGACCAGCAGTGGGCGGTTCGGAAGGCCGGGGGGTGTCGCTTGAGCTGTTGTTGATACCTGGGAACGAGCAGGATGGAGGCGTGGTCCGATCTGCCGAACGGGGGTCGGGGTGTAGCTTTGTAACAGTGTTTGATGTTCGTGTAACACTGGTCCAGTGTGCGTTTTCCCCTTGTGTGGAAGTTGATGTGCTGATGGAGTGAAGGCAAGCGTTTCCTCAGGTTGACTCTATTGAAGTCGCCTGCCAGGATCATTGCTGTTTCCGGTTGTTTGAGCTCATGTGCGCTGATCGCGCGGTGGAGTTCCTTGGCTGCGTTTGTTGCGTTGGCTTGGGGGGGGATATAAACTGCAGCAAGGGTGACTGACGTGAATTCCCTCGGACTATGATACGGTACACATTGGAGCATAACGTATTCCAAGTCCGCTGTGCAGTGAGTTTCAATGTTAGTGATATTCGCACACCAGTTCTTGTTTATCATCAAACACACGCCGCCGCCCCTCGCTTTCCCGGAGCGCTCCTTGTCTCTATCAGTCCTGTGTATACTGAAGCCGGGGATTGTAATGGTATGATCCGCAGTGTCGGCTGAGAGCCAGGTTTCAGTCAAACACAGGACGTTACATCTCGCTATGTCCGTGGAATTGTGCCCTTGCTCTTAATTCACACATTTTATTCTCAAATGATTGGACATTAGCCAGGAGTATGCTGGGCAGTGGTGGTTTATACGCTCGCCTTCTCTGCCGTGCGAGGAGACCCCCTCGTCTTCCTCTCCTCTGTCGTTTGAGTTCAGGGAATCCAGAGAGGTCGGGAGCCGTCCAATTTTGTTTGGGATGTTTTTGCGCATTTCTGATGTTTATCAGCGTGCCCCTGTTGTGCCTGCGTACGGTGCTGATGCCCTCGTTGTTATCGTTGTTATAGTTGATGTTGTCGTTGTCCTCCATCTTGCTGGCCCAGTCCCTTTGAGGGGGGGGGGACACGCAGTGGGAACAATAGAACGTTAGACCGGCGGTAATCCACAGTAGTCCACGCTGTTGTTGTGTTCTCTTTTTGCAAAAAAAGTGCACTTACGCTACTATGTACAGTGTATAAAAGACACTGATATATACACTAGTTATTTACAAAGCGAATAGAAGCAAAGAAATTATAAACAAAACGAAATTACTCTAAAAAAAAGACCTATTCCCTACGAAGTTCACAGAGCTCCACAGCTGTTCGCCTCTCTCCAGGCGCCCACTCACTGATCTCCTTTTTCTTTGTCCCCTCTTGTTTATACTGTATTCACAGTGGTTTCTTTTAAACTTGCAAAGAAAAATGAGAATCACAACCAAGTTAAATTGAAGATAACAGTAACAGTAGGCTTTTAGCAGCTGATACATGAAAATACATTATGCCTCATGATGTAGGCCTACATACTGTAGCATGTAGCCTAGTTCTTTAAACAACAAAAACATATCAAGTCAAAAGCAATGAAAACTTTGAAAAGTGCACTCAAGAAACCCTAAGAAAGACAAAATATAATATAAATAAATTAAATTGCACTTTTTGTGCTGTCACTCAGACATTTGAAACTATACATTAAAGTAAATTTTGTGCATGTCACTCAGACGACATTTTAAAACAACATAAGTTAAAGTGCACTTTTCAGACAACAGGTTATTTCAAAAACAGTAAAATAAAAATAGCTGCATTTTGTGCATGTGTCCAGTGTGTTTGTGAGAACCAGTGAGTCCCAACAGGTGGTTGTCTAGAGGTTTTTTTGCACAATCCTATCAATGGCGTCTGGTAGGAGAGGTCCGGTGGCATGTAACGGTATTCCCACTGGTACTAAATACCCTCTCCGATGGGGAACTGGTGGCGGGCACATACAGATACTTTTGTGCCAAATATTTCACGTGCCAAATATTTCCTCATGGTCCTTCCACCACTGCAGGGGGTGTGATTCACTGTCTGGATCAGCAGACTGCAGGTAGGCAGACAACTCTGCTTCGATGCGCTCTCTCGGTGATGCTGTGGCAGAGGATGTTGCTCTTTTGAAGTAGCTTCCAAGAGTTTTCTTCTTTGGTGGCTCTGCTGGCTCTGATGTTGTTGATGCTTCATGAGGCCGTGAAGCAGCTGACTCAGCTGTGTTCTGGGCAGACTCAGACAGCATCGCCTCCATCTCCGATATGGCTCTGCTCTTGATTTCCCTCACATTTTCTTCTGCACAGTATGTTGTTTTGAACCTGGGATCCACCAAGCCTGCCATGTCCAGGAGGTCGTTGGTGGCAGGGTCAGCATATTTCTCCCTCAGGTACTCCAGGATGGTGCTTTTGATGGACTGGGTCAGCGCAGTGTCATCCTCCTGACGTGCCAAGAGGCTGGAGTGGAAGAGATGAAGCACAGGCTTGACATAGGACACTGTTACGTAGGCCTCACCCGATAGCATTCCAAGAGAGGTTTTAGACCCTTGTGCAGTGATTGGAGCGCCTCCAGGTCTTGCCAGGTCAGAACAAGGTGCCGTGTTTTCTTGTCTTTGGCTAAGACTTGAGAAATGGCTCGCTCCTCCTCCAACACCTGCTCAATCATTTTCTCTCTGGATCCCCACCTGGTAGGTCACTCAGTGATCAGCTCTGAACACGCTCTAATGTAATCACAATGGGAGATTTCTGCATTGAGGTAAACACGTTAAATTGTTCACCAACTTGTCCTCTAGAACGCTTTGAAGTCAGTTTTTCATTTTCGTTTAGGTTTTTTTCGTGATTCTTGTCCAAAGTGCACCATCCAGAGCAGAACTGCAGCTGGGCCGTAGACAGTACAAACACAACATTCTCCCCCCTTCCTCCTCCTCAGGGCTCACCCTACAGGCGAAACAGTCTCCTGCCTGGGGTGCCAGTTCGGCTACGGTGCTCTGTAGCCCTCACAAAACAACAACAAACAAACAAAAACAAAAATCGCTGGTGTGCGCCCAGGCGCCCCCTCCTTTTCTGCACAATCAGTGCCTGAAATTGGGCGCAGGATTGCGGGAATCCCTCATCTGTTTGCGCGAACCAATGTCTATGTTATGGTGCAGGACGCTGCATACGACTGGACAAGCCGCTTGTCACAGACAGCGTCAGTGCAGCAGCTGAGTAGCCTACGTCAGAGGTGGTGGTGAGTGTCACTTGACCTGCCTTAGTGCCTTCTCCTCCCCGTCAAAAGTGAACCAGGAAAATACATTTTAAAATGCTGTAGGCTGCTTTAGTTTAGTTTCCCTCTTTTTTTTGTTTCTGCTGATTCATATAAGACGAACCCATTCACAAAGCACCCCGGACGATTTTTATTGTGAAGAACCTACAGATACAGCTGTGACTATTGACAGAGAGGGAGAGCGAGAGAGGGGGGGGGGGGGAGACGTGAGTGAAACAGCAGAGCAGATTGTGGGAGAAACCAACGTGCAAGTAAGGAGCTGATGCTGCTGCCTGCTGCTGCTATCCAGAGACGTACACAGACAGTTTAGGGGCCAGGTCAGGTGCATAAGTGAAAACGGGGCACAGAGAGTCCTCCTCTCTCTTCTCTCTGCACAATCGAAGTGGTTGAGTGGTTCTCAATGTGGGGTCCGGACCACCAGTGGTCCTTCAGAGGATTCCAGGATTCTCTGTTATCTCTCAACCTAATATATACGGAATTCTGGACAAAATCATATCTAGGCTACATTAAAAAAACAACAACAACACAGATTTGCATTTGAGAGACCAAATCCCATCATATGGGGGTCCATTGCCCCAATGTGAACTAAATTAGGGGTCCTTAATATAAAAAAGGTTGGGAATGATTTACAGCAACACAATGCCATTTCCTTCCTTTTATTTCTATTCATGATTATAGTGGCTTTTATAGGCTTTGAGTTGAGAGGAGCCGGGAAAGGGTACAGGGAGAGTAGGGGAGTTACTATCTTGAAATCCCATAGTCTTTGGTTCATCGTGACGTCAGATTGTACCACATTTTGTCAATTTTTAGGGCAAAAAAAAGCAGGTTTGAACCCATAGAGGGCACTTATGCGGCTGAAAATTATACAAATGGTACAATGGTAATGATACAAATGGTACAATGGTAACAGTTTGGTCTCAAATGTGGAAATTTTGCTGAAAAAATGTGTTTTGGGGGTTAGTTACACTTTAAATAGTCTCGCTGGACGCTGGCCAGCCTCCTCTCCCTTCCGTCTGAGGAGTCTCCATAACTGACTGTTTCGGTGGCAGCCGGATGTCCGCTCCCGGCTTATTACAAACTGTCATTGGCTCCGACCGTGTCAATCAGAGCGGCTTCCGCTCCCTCCTCCCTGTGTGTCGCTGTATATAGTGCCCTACCGCCTCAGTGAAAACAACAACGCTAACTAGCTAGCAAGCTAACGGCAGAAACCTACACGCTAGCTCGTTGCTACACGCTGAAAACGGCAAGTTTGGATTGTTGGAGACTATTTTCCAAGGGCACTGCCACTAAGCGCCGCCCATCGCAATCCCACTATGGAGACCTGCGCCGCCAGACTCCTCAGACGGAAGGGAGAGGAGGCTGGCCAGCGAGACTACACTTTAAATATTTATTTGTTCAGTATGCAGACTTTTTTTTTAACACTGTTTTATTTTATTTTTTCCCCCTAGGCCACAGTTTAGGATACGGATTTGTTAACTATGTTGACCCTAGTGATGCAGCCAGAGCTATCCAGAAACTGAATGGACTAAAGCAACACTCTACAACTATGAAGGTAACATGCAATAAGGTGTTCTACAATTCACAATCCAAAGAAGTCATCTCATGTAACTCTCCTGTGGCTCCTGTGCCATCCGCTACCTACCTACATGTCAGCCCAAGGAAGTAGTACTGTTTTGATAGCTCATGTATATTGAGTTTTACTTTCAATTTATTTGGTGAATTCTATCTGATTAATGATAATTAATTAATTAAGTGTTTCATTCCTAAGGATTACTTTACTTCAATTAGATTTTTTGTTGCTATGATTTCCTTGTATACTGACTGCACAATTTTCAATCGGGCCAAGCCAAACTACTCCCTAGACTAGCTGAATTAGAGTTTGCTTATAGGAAAAACAATCAGATAATACGTAACCTATGCCTTTGATGCATAACAAATCGTTTTAAAATAACACTTTGCCTGATTTTAGGCTAATTGTTATACAAAAAAAAACATTTTGTTTTGTTTTTGTATGTTGGCAGTGGTTTAATGAAGCTTTTGTCACCTCCTGTTGCCAGGTGTCGTATGCTGCGACCGACTCCGATGCCAACCTGCATATCAGCGACCTGCCTAAGACCATGACCCAGAAAGACGTGGAGGACATGTTTGCCCCCTATGGACGCATCATAAACTCGCGTATGCTTGTTGACCAGGCTACAGGTAGGACAGGAGAATGAAGAGATCCTTTACCGTTTTTTATTCTCTTTACCAACTAGGGATGCACTTTTTCCACAAATTCCTGAATCGATCGATTAAATGTAATAAAAAAAAAAAAAGATCCAAACAATACCAAATGCATTTTTTCCTCAATAAAACCTTTATTTATACAGCAGCAACATATAGTATATTTCTCACAGCATTGCATAGCCTATGAAACATAAAAACGTAGAGGCATAACTTTGAGACATGTCAACATTTGCCCAGATTCCGCGTTGTGGCTGCTGCATAGATGCCTCACTTACCGCAGATTGTTTATTTTTTCTGCTCGCCGTGCATCGCAGCTCTTAAACGCTGAGCTGATGCCAAGTTGCTCCAATGGTTTCTCCAGTCCAGGTGAGACTAGGAGGAGCCAGGCAATTTATCAGAATCAACATTGTTAAAGTGATTGTTGTTGGTGTACGCCGAATCTTTGCATGCAACACTTTTTTCTTTCCAAAATGCTCCCACACAATGCTTCTCCTCGCCCGCTTCTATTTGCAAAGGTGTGTCTTCCTCCAGACCAAAGATGGCTGCCAGGAGCTCAGTCAGAGCAGGGTCAGAGTTCACTGCGTGACGATAAAGGGCTATAGTGATATAATTGCGCCCTCTGGATGATCATTGAAAAGTGATTTGAAAACACCCTCCTGACAGAACCACATTGTTGTTGTGATCAAGTAAATTTTCACGTGCTCGAGTAAATGCTTAACGAGCAAGTAATCGATCTTCGATTAATTTTTTGCATCCCTATTACCAACAGATATCTAACGGGGGAGAAATGCCTCAGTTGTTCACCAATTCTGTTTTAGTGGGGAGCACTCTGTCCAAGCCAACACACAGACACGGGGTCAAAGTTCACAAAAGGGGATATTTATTTTGACAATTAAAAAGGATAAAAAGAGTCCCGGCTAAAAGTATTTAAACCAAGTCCCAACAGCAGCAGGGGTCCGCAGTCCGGTTCCTTTGATGTAAAACTTCTTCTCCTCCAGATCCCCGAATAGTGCCTATGAGTAGAACCGGCAGTTACTGGTTGTCCGCTGTCCAGAGACAATACTATGGACTGTCTATAACCCTGAAGTTTGCGTGAGGACATAGGGCTCTATCTTCCCCTTGGCCTTAGGTGCTAAACTGCCGTTAAACGCAACGTGGGAAAATGCGTGTAAATACACGCACTCTGGAGCCCTGTTCCCAACTGGCGTTCATTTTGCGGTTAGCACTTTTCAAAACCAGGCCTTATTCAGTGCGCCGCCCCAGAGATGCACCCATGGGCCTTATTCTGCTGCTATCTCACTCTCTCTCCCTCTCTCTCTCACTCCCTCTCTCTCGCGCATCAATTTCTGCTCGATGCAATGATTCTGTCCAAACTCTCTCGCGCGTCAATTTCTGCCCGATGCAATGATTCTGTCCAAACATTCACCAATCTAATCTCATCATGACATCCAGGGATAGGCTATATTTTTCTAGCGGATGCGTTTAGGACATTCTTCTCACTTTGATCTTGCTATAGTGTAGCGTATTTACATGCTTGCTGTATTTAAACTGCTGTGAGATTTGTTTAAGGAACATAATGGACAGACGGGGATGGAAGTGGGCAGAGAGGGAGGGGGGGAGCTCAGAGCACTTTGGTCGGGCTTTTCTGACTGGCCTGGATCGCTCCGTGGAATCGGAGCTTGAAAGAGAAGAGTGTGATTTGTTTACTGCAGTTCGGCAATGGCCACAGTTGTGAATAATTGTACGCTTAAAAGGCGTCATTAAATGGTTAGCGCCGAGGACAAATTAGGGAATGTGCCTGACCACGGCCACTAATAGCGCTGCGCCAGGCCTTAAATTAGCGTTTAAGGCCAGGGGGAAGACAGAGCCCATAGCCTACATGTAAGCTGTGATACTTATGTTGTGAATAATTCTACCTCATTCTGTTTGTTTGTTTAGCCTACTTGCCGACGTCTTGCTCAATTGACTGACGGTTTAAGTACCCTACTTTTCAGATGAAGTTACCTTACCTTATTATCAGTGCTGTTCAGGTTAATGTAGGATTATGTAGGCCAGGGGTGGGCAATTCTTTTTCATGGGGGGCCACATGAGAAACCCAGATTGTTGCCGGGGGCCGAACAAATATTGTCATGCCGTAACCCATGGATGGGTAACTTTGATGATAGAGAGGGCCACAAAAAATGTCCTCGCTAACCAGGTTTTGCTGAGGGCCGAACGGCGCCAGCGTGAAAAATTTGGTGCATTTGAAGCCACGTTTAGAGGAATAACTCATTTTAAATTAACAGTTGTGATGTCATTATTCAGTCTTAACCACCAATATTTCATCCTTTTCTCACTCACTTTTGTCACCACCTCCTCTCAGGGCTTGAAATTAACTTTTTTGACCACCTGCCAATATGGCTGCTAGATTTTAAAGTTACCAGCCAATTAGAATTTCCACTAGCCAAAATGTTTTTCTTGAAATAAATCAGAATATGAGTGGGTTAATTTAAGCATAAGTATCAGTAAGTGGCCCGGGATGATCAAAGCCTGTGTTGCGGGTCACACGAACAAAAATGCAGTCTTGAAGCTAAATAAATCCAAAACCAATGAGTTCATTATTTAAATTTCTAATTCAATGTAGCCTTTTAGTCATAACGATTATTGAAAGATATTCCATATTCCAGACTGAAATGCTATAACAGAAGTGGAGTATTGGCCAGAATGACATGAACATTTGGACACTTAGTCAGCGGGTATCTGCGTTCAGGTGCACTGTGTAAAAAAAAAAAAAAAATTGCAATTCCATCGCGGGCCACACAGGTGGCGCCCGCGGGCCGTAGTTTGCCCATGTATGATGTAGGCTAATGTTGATTATTGTGTGCTAATGATAGTAGCCTAATTCTGTATCGCTTTATTGGTGAGAGATGAGAGAGAGTCTGTGTGTGATGTCATCTTATTAACTCATTGAGTGCCAGCCACTTTTGGAGAACGGACGCTCCCAGTGCCAGAGTTTCAGAGCGTTTTCAGTGATTTCTCGAGGCCCACAGAATATTGTGTGATATTACTATGTAAACACTGAACACGCACAAAGAACGATGAGACTCTATTCTATCATCTGCAAAAAAAGTTTATTGATCCCATTTTCCGTTCTTTAGTTATGAGCCGGAGAAAATAGCTTGATTCATCCAAAAACAGCAATTTTTTTCTAGAAGCTGAGATAATTGGCCTTTTGTGAAATTAAACATTTCAAGCACATCACTGACTCTGAAGCTTGCTGCTGGTGGGCATCGGATATTCTGGCTTGCGTTTGTCAATCCTGTCCTGCTGCCTGGGTCTGTCTGGGTGTTGCGTGCTGCTCTGCGTGACCCCCCCCCCCCCCCCCCCCCCCGCCCCGCCCCGCCCCGCCCCGCCCCGCCCCGCCTCGCCTCAACTGCACACTCCTCCTCCTGTCTGTGGTGGCTCTCTGCTGAGTTTGCTGTGTGCGACATCCAGCTTTTTTACAGCGTTCCGCGTGTGTTTGTCACCGGCAACGATGCTTCCAGTTGAGAATAATAACAACTCCACGGTGTGGATGTGCGGATGTGCTGTCGCAACCGACACGGAGCGGCTCAATTGTGGGAGCAGATTGGCTGCTGCAGGCACAGCTGCAGTAACGTGCTTCAGCATATCGATGCATACGGATGCGATGCGATTTCCGTTTCCATAACGACTTCTTCTTTATTTTTTCCTTGCCTTTCTGTTATGTGGAGAGCACTGTCGCCACCTAAGGGTTCTGTAAAATAGGTTATAGACCTCCAATAGCTATAATATTTGTACAGGAGAGGCAGAAGGCTTTGATCGACGCCCCACCGTCAAAAAACGCAATTGACGAACATGTCCGTCCTTGGCACTCTACGTTACTATTTGAAATGACGAACATGTCCGTCCTTGGCACTCAATGAGTTAATATCGATTTAGGGTTTTAGGAATATTAGAAACATGTTTATTTTGGCGTGCACATTTTGCTGTTTGCTGTCCCTATTGTTTATATGTTAAAATGTCGTTGCCACTGAGGCAACCACAGGCCAATATTTTTTTTTTATGGTTGCCAAGTGCAACTGGACAGCTGTTAATGTCAACCACTGGTATCGGATCGGTACTCGGTATCGGTCGATACTGGACCCCCACATATCGGAATCGTATCGGAGGCAAAAAAGGCGGATCCGAGCATCCCTAGCTTTCATAGACAGGTTAGGATCACATCGCACTTCACATGAGACATACTGGCTGGTTTTGAACTGCCCGTGAGAACAATGAATGAATATCGAAGAGTCTGCCTACTCCAGATTAAAACTAAGGGCCCTATCGTTGTACGGCGCTATCGTTTGCGCTGCGTTTGCGCGCCTCTTATTGCTATCTTCTCAGCGTCTTAAACTATCGTCTGCCTCCACCGTCCAGTTTTGCGCTGGGATGACACAGGTGTAGGCGTGGCCCAGGCGTGTCCGTGGGCCTCTAGCCTATCACCTGTCTCGCACAAGTGTCATTTAGCGCTCTGGCAAGATACCGTCGGTATGTTCCGAGCGCAAAGAGAGGTCTGGGCGTTGCCCGTTCCAAAATAGCCGTTCCAGCGCAATGTGTTAGAAAAAATCGCCTTGGGTGCTCTCAATTTTAATGCCAGGAAATAGCTGGTCTTAGCGCAAACGCAGATGTATGCCTGGGAGCAGACAGTCTCCACATCGCCGTGCAGTGCAGGAAATCCTTGCTTGGATCCAGTTACGCACGGCATGGATGTCACTCTCCACTCGCGCCTGCACACACTCTTCTCTCCTCGGAATGCCATGTTGATTTTCAACTGTAGCCTACATTGCAGAAAAAACACCTTGATTTAAAAATGAGAATTACTTTGTCATGGTTTTATTAGGCTACATAATTCCCGACCATACAGGTTTGTGGTGTGAGGTAACAATAGATTGCTTTTGAGAAAGTTGTGATGGTGTTGTGCCAAGCTGCCTCTCCCCACCCTGGCCGGCCCAAAACACCGACCCACACCCACCACCAAGCCTGCATACCCGTCCAGCTCCCACCTGCTCGGGGAAGACCCCCCTCCACCACCCGGCACACACAGACTCCTGCCCCGCCAGACCCTCGTTCCCCTAATCCAATTCAAAACGCATAATTTTTTCGCACAACACCTGTGTCCGGCCAGTACAGTAACCTCTTTCCCTGCAATTGCACGCATGTAAGACCAGCTTCTCCACAGCGCGGATGGCAGCTGAAGTCCCTCTCGCCATCAAGCAGACAGTGACGGAAGCATGTGTCTTTACATTTACATTATGTCATTTAGCAGACGCTTTTCTCCAAAGCGACTTACAATATCACATCTATACATTATATCACATCAATATCCCATCTCATCAAGAGCACAGAGAACAGCATGAAACACAATTAATGACAGACTAAATTGGTGGGATTCGATGTATATATGTATTAATAGAAACAAATAGAAAATAGCTGATTAATAAAATATGTGCTGGTGGAACGAAATTGAACTTCTTCAAATAGAGCAGCATCACTCATCGCGGCTCTCTCAGTACGCGTAATTACGTATGCAGTATATTACCGCAGCGGAGATAGAAGAGAGCCCGAAAAGAGATAAGCATACAGACGTTTGGGCAGCAGCCCTTTTTCAGCATGTGAAATGGCAATAATACACAGGTGATTCACAGGTGGGCATGAGCACGTGATTTGATTTCTATGCATGACAGCCTCACATCTCTCTCTCCCTCTAGGCTATCTTTTCTCTGTCCCTCTTTCTCACTCTAGTCCCTCTCAGTGAAGGAGGAAGCTGCTGACGTGACGCTGTGGTTTTATGGGCATGACCACACCTCCACAATGCTTTTGGGCATAAACACGCCTATACGGAGATGTGCGCCCACACAACGCCCACACAACGCAAAACGGGCGCTAACGCAAAATTACCGCCATTGGGAAGATAGAGCCCTAAATCTTTGTTTTTGCGGTCTACTCGTTTCTTTTGAGCACGCCATGTGAAATGACTTATATCTCTCGCATTTCTCCGAGTCTCTACTCGCCTCTACTCCGTCCGTGTGTCAATGACACTCTCTCGCCTGCAGCGCTGAGAAGTAACGGGCAGAATCTAATCGGATATTTGATTGACTGAGTAGCATCACGTGTGATGATTTACAACGCATGCATTGGTCTGTGAGCTTCCTGGCAGATAAACCAGTACCGTAAAGAGAAAAGCATGTGCCGGTTAAAATAGAAAAGCTCCGTGAAATGTAACAATTCTCAATGATTTGTAGGTTATAGGGCTCAGTCCGGATAGGACGGCGTCTGGGTCCGGATGCGGACCGGAGTCCGGACTTTGAGGATTGCTGATTTAAAGGGTCCAAGGCACAGCTAGTCCTTTGCATTGGGTCAATAGCAAAACTAGGTCCAATTAACAAACACGCCAACTTGAAAAAAAGCCAATCAAAATCAGACTAACACAAAACAACCAAATAAAGTATAGGCTAAAGACCCAAGCAACTGATCATGTAGCCTTGGACTGGTAATACATCTGCATGTAGTAAAGAGAGGTACTTAACTGGGAGGCTTGTATCCAGAGTTTGAAACTAACACACCTCCCAAGGGACAAATATTGGTAAAAAGTTTATTGTCAGTTTATAAATCAATGAACGTCACCTGCCACACTAGCCAGCATCTTTTGGGCTTTTGGGCCAATTGTGGTGACTTATGTACCACGTATACAACCTTTATTTTTGCTTGTTGTCAAACATTGTCTCTGCTTACCACCATACATTATCTGTGAGCCTATCAAAGCAAAGCATAGCCCCAAAGTGACCCTACTACTGTACTCCGTATACTGTATACTGTATACTGTATACTGTATACCGTATACCGTATACTGTATACCGTATACTGTATACCGTATACAGTATACTGTATACTGTATACTCGTGCAGTATTAGGGTCACACTCAGCTCCATAAGGCAATAGGGAGGAATGGCTGTTCAAAACGCTCTCCTACCCGTCTCCGCCATCCGATTGCAGAGGAGAAGCTTCCTAGTGCCGACAGGAACCTTGGGAGTTTGAGTATTTCATGACATGTTTTGCTTCCCAGGTGCGCTGGATTTGATGATTTGATCACTGATTGAGCCGCCGTCTCCGTGTGACTGCATGTGTTTGCTCGCCGCATGCAAGCGGTGCACCATGATAGTGAGATCAAACACACCCTGCTCTAAATTCACTACAGGCTGTGGAAACAATTAAACCTCATTTACTTATTACACCCGACTGGTTGTTTTTCAGACATGATCTAGCTAAAGTGAACTAAACAAATCAGATCCACTATAAATGTTTTTCAGGAGATGCTGTGATGTAGCCACAAGAAAGGTGCAATATTAATGTTTTTCAGGAGATGGCGCTGTGATGTAGCTAATCAAGAAAGATGCATTATAAATGGTTTTTCAGGAGATGTGTGATGTTGCTAGCTAGGTTCTGAACAAGAAATATGGTTAAAATGTTTACAGTAGTTTTCCTTTCTTGCTGCACTACAATGTTACAATGCTGTGAGTAGCTAAACACAAAATATGCAATATTAATAGTTTTTCACGAGATACTCAGTATTTAATACTGTGCTAGGTTCTAAACAAGAAAGAATGTTTACTGATGTTTTCCTTTTCTGATGCACTATAACTGTTTACAATGCTATAGTGTAGCTAAGAGATGACCAAATTATATTTCAAATAGCTGACATGTGTTGTAGAATACTTAGATTTGTTTCAAATGTGTTTACATTTGGGGCTTTAACACAGCTTTTGTTGCACAAAAATTAAGAACTTTTAAATAAAAATGTATTAATTAATGGCGCGTTGTCTCAAGTGTACATATAATGGCTCGGGGAACGGTCCGGCCCCTTAGGTTTCTGACAATGTGGCCCCTGAACAATTTAGTTGAATAGCCCTGGTATACGGAGTACAGTAGTAGGGTCACTTTGGGGCTAAAGCAAAGCAATGACTGTATCAAACAGGCTGTAATGTTGTAGAAATCCATGCAGCAACACATTTACCGGTATATTAAATGTTTTGGCCAGTAACAATTATTCCTTGCACTTATTTTTTCTGTTCTTCTTATTTTCGGACACTGCTTGCATCAGAACAGAGAGGTTCCTCTCAGTCACCACCTGCCCTCTCTTATATAGGTCTGTCACGCGGAGTGGTGCTTATCCGGTTTAACAAGCTGGCGGAGGCAGAATTCGCCATCAAAGTCCTGAATGGCCAGAAACCACCTGGAGCCTCGGAGCCAATCACAGTGAGATTTGTCCGCAAACCAAACGAGGTGAAGAACGCCCAGCTCACCTCTCAGTTCTTATACCACCAAGCACAGAGGTTCAGGTGAGAGCAGTTGTGAACACACACATACAGCAATTACAAATGACTTGATCTGCCATTTGAGAGGTATTACAGTGCTACAGCTTTATTAGAAGGTATTTGCAGGAGTGCTTTGTGGTATTCTTCCAGTGTAAAGGGTTTGTCTAATGTAGGTCTGTCCCAAATGATTATTTTCTTCTCGATTAATCTGACAATTTTTTCGATTAGTCAATTAATCTAACGATTATTCATATTTTTTTAACTGAACCTCAAATTCAAAAGGATTGCTGACAGACTGTTTAGACTGGAGTAATGTGTGCAGTTAAGATAATCAAGATTCAAGATTTATTAAGTGTCCCAAAAGGGCAATTTGGGTTGCAAAAAGCATAATACATACATTTCACTCTTTCACAATGGTGACCTGGCCAAGAAGGCAGCACAACATGTCAACAGTACATAGAAACATACAACAATACAGCAATACAATAATATAAAATGTGATTCTGCAAATCTAGTTGCAAAGACATTGACCAATGGTCTCACGTTCCATGTCCTTCAGGATCCCGCCAAACTCAGCAAGGGAGACCAATTCTGGCAATTTTAAATCCTTCTGAAGGGTATTCCAATCTAAGGGGGCAGCGTATTTAAAAGCTCTTTCTCCCCACTTGGTGCGACGATGCGGAGCAGTCAACTGGAAATATCCTAACTGGAGTTAGGATATTTCTAAATTTATTTAGAAATTATTATTAACTCATTGAGTGCCAGCCACTTTTGGAGAACGGACCAGAGTTTCAGAGCGTTTTCAGTGGTTTCTCGAGGCCCACAGAATATTGTGTGATATTACTATGTAAACACCGAACACGCCCAAAGAACGATGAGAGTCTATTGTATCATCAGCAAAAAAAAGTTTATTGATATCATTTTCCGTTCTTTAGTTATCAGCCGGAGAAGATAGGTTGATTTCAGCAAAAACAGACGTTTCAGACTAGAAGCTGAGATAATCAGCCTTTTGTGAAATGAAACATTTCAAGCACATCACTGACTCTGAAGCTAATATTTTCTGATGTAGTGACACCTCAAAAATAATTTTTAGCTGCAACCAGCAGCGCTGGCCCCTGCTGCGCAGACCCTACACTTTCTTGCTGGTCTTGATTTACTGCTGGTGGGCATCAGATATTCTAGCTTGCCAATCTGTCCATCGAGCCTGCTGTCTGGGTCTGTCTGGGTCGGTGTTGTATGCTGCCCTGCGTGCCCCACCCCCCTCGACTGCAAACCCCTCCTCCGTGGGTGTGTCTCTGGTGGCTCTGGTGGCTTTGTGCTGCGTTTGCTCTGCACTGAAAACCCAGCTTTTTCACAGCGTTCCGCGTGTATTTGTCACCGGCTCCCAGCGCTTCCAACTGAGAATAATAACAACTCCACAACTAATCATGTGAGGGGCTATCGCAGCGGACACGGAGGGGCTCAATTGTGGCAGCAGATTGGCTGCTGTTCACAGGCACAGCTAACGTTATGCTTCATGCATATCGATGCATACCGATGCGGTTTCCGTGTCCCCACGGCTTCTTCTGTTTTTTCCCTCACCTTTCTCTAATCTGGAGAGCACTGTCGCCACCTAATGGGTCCGTAAAATAGCTTTTACACATTCAACATCCCCCATACTTTCACAGGAGATGTATCAGGCTCTGATCCACGTCCCACCGTCAAAAAACGCAATTGACGACAATCGTCGTCATTGGCAGTGGCACTCAACGTTACTATTTGAATTGACGACGATTGTCGTCATTGGCACTCAATGAGTTAAATGTATTTCTAAATTCTAAACCCTTCTAAATTCTGGAAGATGATTAAATCATTGTCCTCAGGCTCAAAGGACACTGTGCTACCGAATACTTTAAAGCGGAATGATGAGATCATTACAGACAAGAAAACTATGCTAGACTCCTTGAACCAGCACTTTATATCTTCTGGGTTGTTGTTTGAGCAGGAAATGCCACAAGAGATGAGTCAACAGGATTTCTCACTGTCCGGGGAAAATGTTCCTTTTGACTTTGATCTTGTGCTTATGACTAGAGAGGAGGTATGTGATGCTCTCTTAAGGTTAAATGCCAAGAAATCATCCGGTCCTGATGGCTAATATGCTAGCGTGATGGCAGGCAGACAAGAGTCGGCTAATTAGCATTGGCCGAAGTTTTGCAATGAAAGCTAGAACAGTTTCTTGAAATGCATTCTAACCAGCCGAAATATTAACATAAAACAACACTTGCTGGTGGTGGCCGTGACACCGGCGCTGCCCTACTGGGGCAGTTGGTTAGAGAAGCTATCCGGGGGGGAATGCAGGATTGCAGCCAAACACCCTCTTGAGGCAGTGGAGCTGCTAGGCCCAGTTGTCGCAGCCATTCCAGCCTGATGTCCGAGTCTCCGGGAAACTGATTTTTTGCACCCGGGAACACAACACTTTCGACCCATGACTATTGACATGATTTTTATAAACAAACACAACCTAGGCTATCTGACGTACTCTAAAACTAAACCTAAACTACTAAATACTACAATTTACACTATGCACTCTAATCAAAACACTCCACAAATCTCTCTCTCTCTCTCTCTCTCTCTCTCTCTCCAACAATTCTCCACACTCCATAGGCCCAGCATGGTGTGCAGGCACTTTTATAAACTTTGGCTGGGAGGGGCCTAGGCACGAGAGATGGGCGGGCTGGGTTTGGTGACGTCACTGATCAAGAGCTCTGCCAATAGAAAGAGAGGGAAATTTGAGTCTACAGCTGGCCTTTTTGCCTTTTTGGATTGTATAGAACTGCATAGGTGTGTGAGAAAAGATGAGGAATTACTCAGTTTTACATTAAATTTCAGGACTTTGACCCGGATTCATCAAGAACACAGCTAATTTACAATATATATTGATTTTCAGCAGAAAAAAGTGGAAAGAGTGTTGAGTATCTCTTTAACTCATTGAGTGCCATGGACGAACATGTTCGTCATTTCAAATAGTAACGTAGAGTGCCAAGGACGGACATGTTCGTCAATTGCGTTTTTTGACGGGGGGGTGTCGATCTAAGCCTCTTACATCGCCTCTTACAATATGAGAGCTATTGGATGTGTCTAACCTATTTTACAGAACCCTTAGGTGGCGACAGTGCTCTCCACATAACAGAAAGGCAAGGAAAAAACAAAGAAGAAGTCGTTATGGAAACGGAAATCGCATCGCATCCGTATGCATCGATATGCTGAAGCACGTTACTGCAGCTGTGCCTGCAGCAGCCAATCTGCTCCCACAATTGAGCCGCTCCGTGTCGGTTGCGACAGCACATCCGCACATCCACACCGTGGAGTTGTTATTATTCTCAACTGGAAGCATCGTTGCCGGTGACAAACACACGCGGAACGCTGTAAAAAAGCTGGATGTTGCGCACCGCTCACTGTGCGCACAGCAAACTAAGCAGAGAGCCACCACAGACAGGAGGAGGAGTGTGCAGTTGAGGCGGGGCGAGGCGGGGCGGGGGGGGGGGGGGGGGGGGGGGGCACGCAGAGCAGCATGCAACACCCAGACAGACCCAGGCAGCAGGACAGGATTGACAAACGCAAGCCAGAATATCCGATGCCCACCAGCAGCAAATCAAGACCAGCAAGAAGCTGCAACCAGCAGCGCACGCAGGGGCCAGCGCTGCTGGTTGTAGCTAAAAATATTATTCTGCCAAACAAAATTCCCTGGCCTTCACTGTTTTATTGAAGGAAATTATTTTTGAGGTGTGACTACATTAGAAAAGATTAGCTTCAGAGTCAGTGATGTGCTTGAAATGTTTAATTTCACAAAAGGCCAATTATCTCAGCTTCTAGAAAAAAATTGCTGTTTTTGGATGAATCAAGCTATCTTCTCCGGCTCATAACTAAAGAACGGAAAATGGGATCAATAAACTTTTTTTTGCAGATGATAGAATAGAGTCTCATCGTTCTTTGTGCGTGTTCAGTGTTTACATAGTAATATCACACAATATTCTGTGGGCCTCGAGAAATCACTGAAAACGCTCTGAAACTCTGGCACTGGGAGCGTCCGTTCTCCAAAAGTGGCTGGCACTCAATGAGTTAAATAAAAATGCAATTCTGTATTGAGGTATTGAGGCTCCATCTGGTGGGTTGTTTCTGGAATTGTTTACTTTGGAGATGAAAGGAGATAGGAGCATGATCACTCATTATAATTGATTGAAGTATCTGTTATGTACTGTATGATCGATTTGTGAGTCAAGAAGAAGTCTATACGGGAGAATGAATGATGTAGTGGTGAGAAATATGGGAATTCTTTAACTGTTGGGTTGTTTAGTCGCCAACTGTTAAGTCCAAACTCCTCCATGTGCTGTTTTATTGTTTCTGTGGATTTCCATTTCCTGGTTGCTGTTCCTGTTCAGTTTAATGCTGGGTTGAGAACTGTGTTAAAATCCCCTCCAATTTAGTGTCTGTGACATTACTTAATTATGTGAAAAATCTATGAAAGACGGAGGGGGTCGTCTGTGTTGGGTCCATAGATATTTGCTATGGTCAGATTGATATTGTTGATTAATGTGTTTAAAATAATTAATCTGCCATCTGGATCAGTAAGCTGGGATATGATGCAAACCATTGTTGTAGCTTGTTACTGGTATATAGCTCAATATTAGTGTCTGATTAATGTCTGATTAAGAAAATGTAAGATATATGTTCTTAAAATAAAGAGTAATTTTCTAATGCGAAACATGCTTGACAAGATTATTTTTCTTTTTAGACAAAAAAAGACTAATATCCTAGAAACAAGATTTTTTTTTTTTTACTTTCTTGAAATTCTGTCTTTGCAGTGCTGCCAATCACAAAGCCCAGAGGCAGAGCAGCAAGGCTGGTGTCCGGGAGCTTGATGTTAGCAACACGCAGCACACCAGTGAAGAGCAACCATTATGTGGCACCTTCAGGAACAAGCCCACAGAGGAGGCTCAGAGGCTGTTGAGCACCACTGCTCCTATAGCCCCAAACACTTTCAATGTTCCTGCTGTTGAAGCAAAACAGAAGAAAGCTGCTGCTGCTACAGCCCCAAACACTTCCAATGTCCCTGCTGTTCAGGCAAAACAGAAGAAAGCTGCTGCTACAGCCCCAAATACTTCCAATGTCCCTGCTGTTCAGGCAAAACAGAAGAAAGCTGCTGCTACAGCCCCAAACACTTCCAATGTCCCTGCTGTTCAGGCAAAACAGAAGAAAGCTGTTGCTGCTACAGCCCCAAACACTTCCAATGTCCCTGCTGTTCAGGCAAAACAGAAGAAAGCTGCTGCTACAGCCCCAAACACTTCCAATGTCCCTGCTGTTCAGGCAAAACAGAAGAAAGCTGTTGCTGCTACAGCCCCAAACACTTCCAATGTCCCTGCTGTTGAAGCAAAACAGAAGAAAGCTGCTGCTGCTACAGCCCCAAACACTTCCAATGTCCTTGCTGTTCAAGCAAAACAGAAGAAAGCTGCTGCTACAGCCCCAAACACTTCCAATGTCCCTGCCGTTCAGGCAAAACAGAAGAAAGCTGTTGCTGCTACAGCCCCAAACACTTCCAATGCACCTGCTGTTCAGGCAAAACAGAAGAAAGCTGCTGCTACAGCCCCAAACACTTCCAATGTCCCTGCTGTTCAGGCAAAACAGAAGAAAGCTGTTGCTACAGCCCCAAACACGTCCAATGTCCCTGCTGTTCAGGCAAAACAGAAGAAAGCTGTTGCTGCTACAGCCCCAAACACCTCCAATGTCCCTGCTGTTAAGGCAAAACAGAAGAAAGCTGTTGCTGCTACAGCCCCAAACACTTCCAATGTCCCTGCTGTTAAGGCAAAACGGAAGAAAGCTCAGATGGCCTCAGACCAGAGGCAGCAGTGGGACTCAGACGGCAGGGACAGAGGATCTCTGGGAGGGGCTACTGCACCCAGACTTGGCACCCTGGCTTCATTCAACCCATGTATGGCATCCGAGCCCAATCTGACGGAGCTCAAACCAACCCCCCAGAAGTTGCGCAGCTGGGACTGGATGCTTGACAATGCAGACTGGGCGGACAACAGTGGACATTTTGAGGGAAACCAAACTGTCAAGAACAAACGCAAAGCGGTAAGAGGAGAAATATTTGTCATATCTCTTGCTGTCAGCATGCAATTTTCCACTTCTTCACTTAAAGGACCAGCATTTTATCCCATTTACTACAATTCATGCATGCTTTAAATTACTAGTGACCATTTTCCAAAGCATACAACACGTTATATTTGAATGTGGTTTTACTACCGTCGTGGCAGCCCCTCATTTCCATTCAGTGTGCTACTGTATGAAAATCAACTTGCAGAGATATGCCACTCACTTGAGATACAGTAGGTAATCCATTATAACAGTTTGATTTTTAGTATGTAATTTAACATGCTCAATAGTACCAGAATCTAGGTGCTCTTTTCCCCCCATAAATTGACTGGAATAATGGGTTTGTTTTCTGTAAATTTGCATATTTATTATACATAACATTTCAGAAAACTTGTAATACAAAAGAGCAAGTGGGCTCTTTAATTTTTGTCCCGGAAGTGATGTCACACAACTGGAAGTGATGTCATCAGTGATGTCACTTGAGCAATTGTGCATTGTGACATCATCAGTGATGTTTGCCGCACCATTACTGGCTTTCCTTGGGAAGCCAAGCAGGTCTGGCCTCGGATACTCCTTGGATGGGAGACTGGTGCTGGAAGTGGTGTTGGAGGACCAGTAGGAGGTGCTCTTCCCCTCTGGTCTGAATGGTCTGATGAATAATCTGATCTGATGAATAATCTCCCCAATGCCCCAGGGCAGAGACAGGGCACATTCAGTTCTCAACTTTCCACCATGATAGCTGATGTGTGGTGAGCATTCTGGCGCAAATTGGCTGCCGTGCATCACCCAGGTGGGTGCTACACATCGGTGGTGGATGAGTTTAGTTCCCTCCCCTGATATGTGAAGCGCTTTGAGTGTCTTGAAAGGCACTATATAAATCCAATCAATTATCTCGGCCAGGAGATCATGTTTTCGGCCGCGTATGTCTGTGTGCATCTGTGTGTTATGTCTGTGTGTTCCTCATCTTCTCTCGACTGACCCAGTGTAATGAAAACATATACATGTACACAGGAATACAATCAGTCAGACTGCCCCCGCGTAATCCCCTAATAAAAAAAACGAAATAATTAAAGCACAAAGGAACAAAGACTCGGGTGCTCTGGCTAAATCAAGTTACCATACGCTGGGCTACATCTGAGCCAAATCTACCTAGATTTGCTAGAAAGATGAACAACATTTCAGCATTTTGCCAACTGGGGTGCTGCTTGATGACATCACTAGGGTGGCAGTACAGTACAGTGGTATTCACCTTATTCACCACGCCCACTTTTTCTCTCTTCCGCGTGAGGAGCCGATGGCTGTACCCGGTCGGCATTTAACGTTAGTTACAAAAGCACGTCGACGTGTTTTCTCACTGCCAGTAGCCTAACTACAGTACGGTTTGACAGAGGGGGGGGGGGGGGAGTTCACACACGCAAAAACACTAGTCTGGTACTGTTTTGTCTGTTTTTTTCTCTCAGGATGGTGACATTCCTAATGTGGAGCCAAGTGGAAAAAAGAGTAAAAGACAAAAGAGAAACTCAAATAAGGGTAAATATGTTTGTTGTCATTTGGCTATTGCTAATCTCATAGGGAAAATAGAGTGGTATCTTCCATGTATGTACATTGCTGAACTCAAAGCCCTAATGTGAAATTACAGTATGGTGCCCCCTATTGAAAAAACTGATTGCATAGTGATTGATGTACAGAAGATTTTGAAATGTATTGTCTGTATCCTTTGTGTCCTGGAGTAACACAGACCTGTGTTTCAAGTCCCAGTGACTTAAGAAAGTTCTAAAACATTTGCTGTCAATCTACAAGTCAACTCTTCAGAGTGAACTCTTCCACTCCTCCCCTGCCCTGCAGAGTCGGACCAAATGGACCAGCAGCTCTTGGCATTGTCTGAAAGGGAGGAGGAGCTGGTGTATTCACTGGAGGAGATGGACAGGAAGGAGCGCAGACAGCACCTGATCAAACAAAAGGTACCAACACCACTAATCAATCTAGTTACTCAGTAGAATATTACTCAATTCACGTTTGGATTCCCATTCAACTGTCCTTCCTGCTGTTTTAGTTCACTGCTGAGCTCAACAGTGTGAGAGCCAGGCGCAATGAGATCCGCCAGGGGATGCAAGGTAGGTTTACACTGCCATGGCAACTAGTCATACACCATGATATTGGCACGTCATCGATATCACTATAGAGTACCGCAGGGATGACGTATTTTTGTAGTCATAACGCGGAAGTCCCGGACTTCCGGGTTCTTCACTGTTTCTGCCTATGGGATTTTTGAATGGGTTTTTGGGGCGATGCTTAAAATGAGGTATGTGGTTAATGCAAGCTTATTCAAACGCGAACCTGTGTTCAGCAGGATAATCTTCACACATGAGGACCACTTTCATGAGTTTTGAAGCGTAAATGCGAGCCTTAGAAGTAAAAAGCTCATGCTAAGCTATTCCAGAACTACACACACTGTCGCATAGGCGTCACGTCACTACAGCCAAATTCAACCTTTTATCAAAATAAGCGTTGTTATTATGAGCTGACAGAGAGCAGTGTGTGGGGCGGAGGGGGGAACATGCACCCAATTAGTTAGCAATCACAGACTAGGGATGTAACGATAACCGGTTTTAATGATAACCGTGATCAAATTCCTTACGATAACCGTACCGTTTCAAATTTTCATTATCATTAAAACCGTGGTACCGTGATTACAGTGCTTTGAAAAACATGGTAAATACTGTTCATCATCAACCAAAGTTGGCAACAGTCTCCCAGATGCAAAGGTGCAGCCTTGGAGAAATTATTTCAGTGAGTGTATCAATCCTTTTTGACCATTTTCAGATTTTTTTACGAATACCGTGATAATACGATAACCGTGATCATTTTGGTCACGATAATCGTGATGTGAAATTTTCATACTGTTACATCTCTATCACAGACACACACACAAATAAAATAAAGAAGTTTATTAAACATAACTATAAACCAACTGGCAACTAGCATTAATGATAAACTAAGTACTGGCATGAAACTAACAAACATGAAACCCACCACTACACAGGTCTCTACAGATGAAGAGGGGATTCTCTCCACCAAACCATTGCGAACAAACTAATGTTAGATAATTTGTTATTCTAGAATGTACTGTATATATTAAAAAAAACATAACATGGATGCAACTGGGACGTATCATCAGTGATGTACCCTGGGGTCATAGGATGAGGGGTCATCATACATCCTCGCCCAGGTGACCCAGCCGGGGTTGATCAAGCCCTGACTTACGTCCCAGTAGCTACCCACGGTCAGCCCTCTTAGAGAAAGACAGGGCCTCTCAATCCGCTGCTCCGGAACTACTCTGCCGGGACCGTGAGGCTCTGGCACGTGGAGGGACTGGGCTCTGTGGATTGCCACCTGTCCAGGCTCCTCCTATGTCCCACCAGGTCCAGGACCTGTGCGTTGCACCAGACTCCCCCGCTCCCAACATTTCATTCCGGTATGATGTTTCTTGGGCCGTAGTGGTACTGCAGGCTCCACTTGCGGCTTGAATGGCCCTCCTAAAAGGCCTCTCGTGGATTTGTTGGGCTTCTTCCTCACGGAAGACACAGTATGGGGCGCTAACCCATACTGCTCCCGGGTGCCGTCTACATTCCGGCTGTCAACTGTCTACTGTACACATACTTATTCAGCGCTCTGACAACGCTCCTGGTGTTACACTATAACACGTCCGTGTGGGAACATATCACAACACGGGATACAATCATGGACTGTATAAATAAAGATACAATGCTATTGTTACAACGGTAACTACAATTGGAAAATACTACAATTAGAAAATACTACAATTGGAAAATACTACAATTAGAAAATACTACAATGGGAAAATACTAATAAATCTAATTAGAAAGAGCGAGTGGACATTGGGCAATAGCTGTGTGACTGAATGGCGAGGCGAGGGAAAGAGAATTTCCGCCCTTCGTCGTGATGACGTATAATATCCCCGTCGACAGTGTAGTCTCATTTAGCCGTTTGCAAGGTAGCCACTTTTTTTTTTATGAGAATGGCGAATATCTGTATATTACAATATTATTACAAATACAGTTACAGTATTACGTCATTCTATAATGAACAAAAGACAAACATCAACACCATGTGACGGATAGGGGGACAAAAACAAAACAACTTTGGCGCTTGACTCCATTGGCCAGTGGCGCTGCTCTTGAGGCAAGAGGAGGGCACCTGCATAGGCTAGGAGATCCCCCCCCCCGTGGGGGATCAGGAGTCAAGACTCGTTGGTGGCGGACTGGGGAGGTGGGTGGGGCAAAACAACGCTTCGGAGGACGGCTTTGAGGGAGATGGACTGCCGTGAGCTAGCTGCTGCTATGATCGGCCAGAGAGAGAGAGGTGACGTAGAACCCTTGCTATATATATGAGGATTAACTGACGTCATAGCAGACGTCATACTAGGACTTTGACTGGCCACGTTATGCTAGAACTTGACTGTCGTCAGGGGATGATCGGATTATGCATGAGTGGCCTTCTGCTTGAAATATGGTCTGGAGACCTCACTTCAATCATGAGAGGCCCGTTGGTAGGATTTAACAAACTTTATTTAGCAATCGGCATGCATGGCAAATACTTTGGCGCTTAACTCCATTGGCCAGTGGCGCTGCTCTTGAGGCAAGAGGAGGGCACCTGCATAGGCTAGGAGATCCCCCAAAAGGAAGATCTGATTACCGGAGGTTAATTGAGATCTGCAGGCGCCAGTAGTTGATTGTACTTTTCTGGCCTTCGACCTTTTAGCGACTTACAGCTATTTGCGGCTGGCGCTCCCAACTCGGTCGGGCACCTCGCGATAGCGCTTCCCAGCTTGGCCTACCTGGCCGCCTTGGCGCTTCGCGATTGTACTTTTCCGGCCTTCGACCTTTTTAGCGACTTACAGCTATTTGCGGCTGGCGCTCCCAACTCGGTCGGGCCTTCGATCTTGGTACATTAATGTTTAGCTTGGCGCTTCCCGGCTTGGCCTACTTGGCTGCCTTGGCGCAACTACCCTGACTTTCTCCGGCTCTCTCTTTCTCTATCCCCCCCCCTTGGCGCAACTACCCTGACTTTCTCCGGCTCTCTCTTTCTCTATCCCCCCCAAAAATTGTACTTTTCCGGCCTTCGACCTTTTTTGCGACTTACAGCTATTTGCGGCTGGCGCTCCCAACTCGGTCGGGCACCTCGCGATAGCGCTTCCCAGCTTGGCCTACCTGGCCGCCTTGGCGCCTCACGATTGTACTTTTCCGGCCTTCGACCTTTTTAGCGACTTACAGCTATTTGCGGCTGGCGCTCCCAACTCGGTCGGGCTTACCTGACTTAAGGCGCTTCCCGGCTTGGCCTTCCTGGCCGCCATGGCGCCTTACCTGACTTACAGTGGTAGACGGATCAATAAGCGTCTTTTACCGCAACGCGGCGTTAATTCTGTTTGCCGTTAGTATGTGGTATCAAAGTGGGACACTAGGGGGCGGCAGTGCACAACTACCTACAGTACAGTATATGCAGCAAGCAGGGAGGCTCTCGCTCTCAGCCTACGAAAATCAAATCAATCAATCGTGTTTTGTCTCCCCTTGATGATTAAAGTCCCTGGAAACCAAATCCACAAACTAACTATTAAATTAACTATTAAATGTAGGGTCTTATGTGAGTAACTGTGTGCCTCTGAAAAGAGAGATAATTACTTTCAACCCTAACCCCGAAAATCGACACTTTTCTACAAGGTCTGGATTTCCATTTCCTGATTGAAGAGAGCGGAGCGCGCGGTGCTAAAATGAATTAATGATCTTATCACGTCATAAGATTTACTCGAATCACACTAAATGCACAAGCGCACACACACACTGACACACACAGCAGCGCTGTGCACTCGCCGCTGTGTGCAGCGAGTGTGTTCAACGGCGAACACACCTATTTCCCTATTATTATTATTATTATTATTATTATTATTCCTTTGTGTGACATTTGTGCATTCCTGCTGAATATTCTACATGCAGAATAAAATCACTTGCGATGGGGGGTGGAATGTTTAATGTACTCTGCCAACAGTATCCTTTGTGTGTGTATTTGTACATTGTTACTACAAATAACAGCAGTGGCTTGACCCGGTGCGCTGCCGCATCCCTTAAAGCAATAGCCTATAATAGAGAAGTCTGTGATCAACCGCATTAAAACTACTGCGCACTCCACGGCAATTCAGCTCCTTTTATTTGTTCCCTCTAGACTATAGCAGTATGGCTTGTAGCCTATATACTGGCCCTATTGTTTATTATTATTTATTTTATTTGTGTATTTATCTATTTGTTTATTCAGCAGCTAAAAACGATTTTTTTATGGCCTTGCTTTATTCGTATTTAGTACAGCTGCAGAGGGCCATAATAATAGCCTAGGCTACCATAAAAACTATAATATATGTTTTATTATAAATATCTGTATTATTATAAATAAAATAAATAACTCCCATAGCCTACACCTTAATCAAGAGGTGAGAGTAGCTACTTTATTTATTTGTCATCTGGTTCTCGGCCACGCTGGCCGCCCGTCACGTCGCTCAACAGGCACAGCAGCGTGCGCAGAGCCTGCGGTTCTCGTAGGGGAGCAGTGTGTGTGTGTGTGTGTGTGTGTGTGTGTGTGTGTGTGTGTGTGTGTGTTAGTTAGTTAGTTAGTTAGTTATTTATTTTTCAAAGTGTCATACACCTTAAGGTGCCCAGCCCACATGGGCTTACAAGACACTAGTTTCAAAGCATACAGGAGCAAGAAAAAGAAAATGAAAGAACAGAATATGATACATCTCCAGAACATGTCAGACAATGAAAGAAAAGATTATATCTCAAACATAAAGTACCATCCTACGCTGTTGGTAGGCATTTAACACAAACTGAGCAACCTGGAACACTTTTTCAGTAAACAAGTACTGAAGTCTACAATCATCAGACATAGAAAACAGATCAGGACCTTCATCAAAAGAAATTTTACAGAAAAGCCTATGTCTAAGATTGTGATATAACGGACAGTAAAACAGAAAGTGCATTTCATTTTCAACCTCTCCCAGATCACACAGGTGACATTTTCTGTCCTCCTCAGGAATTGAGTGGAAGCGCCCGGTTTCCAGAGCCAGAGGCAGGATACCACATCTCAGCTGGGCACAAACTGACCTCTGAGCTCTGCTCAGGTTAAGGGTGACATAGTGCTCTGGGTGATAAATGTGTTTAATCAGACTATACGTTCTCAATTTTGGTTTACACAGAACTTCTTCTGACCATTTCTGTTTATAATTTTCAAATAATATTGTTTTAATTTGACTAACAGAACAAGATAATTTATTTCTATATATATATTGAAGACCTGACATATCAAATATCTTTTCAAGCGCATTTGACCAAGAGTAATTATTTGAAAGATCCCAGAGAAAAATTTGTTTAGTAAGTCTGTTATCGGGCATATTAATAAATCTATTCCACAGTCGCACCATGTCACCCCTATGTCGCACTTCACATGGCTCCCATCCCATGTCACCATATACTGCAAGTTTAGGGGCCATTTTATGCACACCCAGAAAACAGCGCATAGCTCTGTACTGAACTGTGTCACATTTTATTTGCTTACAGTAACCCCAAACCCCTGCACCATAATCTGCAGGTGTGTGTGTGTGTGTATGTGTGCGCGCGCGCGCGCGCCGTGCCCATTGTCTGAAAACATATTTTTATCAAACAATATAGGCCTACTCTGGTTAATCTATGTAGGCTCTTTCACACCAGCCTTGAAAGCCACAGATTTTATATATAGCCTATTGTAATATAGGCTACTGTAGGCCTATTCTCATCGGGACTGCCCCCCCGGACTGCCCCCATTCCTTTATTTACATTTCAATAGGTTGGCCACATGAGACAATAGACAGGGTCTAGGGTCTAATAGGGGTGAAACATTCCACCCTCCATCCCCCTCCCCCAATTCCAGTCTCCAGTGTCCCTGCAGAGCCACAGCAAGTTGTGGAAAGGGTTTGGAGGCCTTCAACTTTGCACATGCAGCGGAGCAGTTCAATGCAGTGAAGTCCCGACGCAAATAAATGCTAAACGAAAACGGGCAGAACCGAGCAGCCAGCCACTTTATTAAAAATTTTTTTTACAAGTGATTCTTCATTTATTAGTTTTCAAGTTATTTAATTTCACGTTCTAGAGACATTCTAGGCATGCCAGACAGTGCATGTATTTACTTAGGTGCCCAATAATGCTGCTATAGGCTATTTGTTTAATTTATTGTTGCTTGCTGAGTTTGCACTTTGCAGTTAGGCCAAAGGCCTTTAATAGGCTACATTCAGCAGTCAGACACCTCAGGCTATCATTGAAAATGTTTTTAATTAGGCTACATGAATAAACAAACGTCTTCAGTCAGGGTTCCATAAGTCTCTACTCTTCCTTCATGTTCACTTGTCCGACTATCCCAGAAACGGAGAAAATGTAAACATAAAAATATGCTTCTAAAATATAGAATAATATATAAATAATAAACAGAAATAAAAGAAACAAGCTTGTTTCCGTACAAGAACACTTTTTATTTGCAAAAACACAACCCTGTGCACATTGGGAAAACCTTCATCATTTATCGTAAAATAAATAGACTACAAAACTAATTATGCAATTATCTTAAATAAACGAATTAAGCATGTAGCCTATCGAACTTCAGGAATTGTTGTAACAAAACTAAGGTGTTTCCTAACAAGAGCACTTTCTATTTGCAAAAAGACAAGCCTAGTGGGACATTGGGAAAACCTTCATCATTTCACACACAAAAATAAAAATAAATTAGCCTGGTAAAATTAACCAGTAGATATTGCTGTGTAAAATAATTACAAAACGAATTATGCAATTATCTTAAATGAATTAAGCTTGTATTAACGAACTTCAGGGATTTAAACAACACAAGCCCACCACACGATCTTATAAACTTAAAGGAATTCGAAATTAAACATTTTGGGCTTGGTTAAATAGGCTATAGGCCTTTAGCCATTAGCCTTTTTGCTTCGTTTTACCATTACAGGTTTCTGGCCAAGAATACCAACAGCTTTACCTTTTCGGGCAATAATTTGCTTCGGAGTGGCATTGCAACAATCCCTGCTGTGCTGAACACACGCTCGGATGGTACACTGGTGGCACAAATACACAAATATTTCCCTGCCAAGCCGGCCATGAGTGGCAGCCGTGCCTGGTTATCTTTCCACCAGGCTAGTGGGTTTTCTTCTCCATCGATCACAGGTTCCTGGTCATCTCGACTTTGGCTCTCTGATCAGTAGGGACCGCGGCTGCTGCTGGGGAAGCTTTCTTTTTCTTTGGCACAGCTCCAGACATGGAAGCACCTGACTCGTCTTCTTCACCCTCCACTCTCACGCGTGCAGCGGGGCCGACTGCTGCCACAATCTCTGCTACCAGCTCAGCTTGGGTATCACTTAGATCGGTGGGATCCATGTTTTCCGCCCGGTATCTTGGGTCCAGAAGAGTTGCTTTCAGCATAATCCTCTGGGTTGCGTCATATTTCTGCTGCATCTGCTCCAGGATGACTCGCTTCAACACCTGCCCCTGCATGCATCCAGACATGTCCAGACATGAAACTGGCCACGATGCCCAGGAAGCTGTGCCCTCTCCTATTTGTCCAAATGTCAGCTGACAAGACAAATCCATCACCCTTTTCTAATAGCGCCCGCAGTCCATGTAAATCATTTTGAAAAATGATATATCCAGCTCCCTTTTTCTCGCTGCTGTCGTTGGGCAATGAAGAAACTCTCAGATCTCCGTTTCTCTTTCTCTGCTTGTTGTTGGTTCGCCTCGCTCTCTATAAATAAAACATATTCAGACGGTCCGAAATTAAATTAACATTACAGGCTACTTTTTGCATGATAGCCTACATTTTTATTTTATTTTAACGCTATATTGGGGCCTATTTAGCTGCCGTAATTACCTTTTGTTTTCTTCCCGGCGCGCCCTATTGTGTCACATTCACCTGCAACACTTGATCTCAAGGATGCTCACAGATGACACCTGGTGGTCAACGGTGCAACTACACCTCAATTAGTTTTAATGCCGCCGCGCGTCAATACACAGCTTGCGGTAAGGCACGCTTATTGATCCGTCTACCACTGTAAGGCGCTTCCCGGCTTGGCCTTCCTGGCCGCCATGGCGCCTTACCTGACTTGGCGCTTCCCGGCTTGGCCTTCCTGGCCGCCATGGCGCCTCACCTTTATTTTACCTGACTTGGCGCTTCCCAGCTTGGCCGCCTTGGCGCCTCACCATTTTAACTTGGCCTTCTTGGCCCCCTGACTTGGCCTTCTGACTGAACCTGACTTTCTCTGGCTCTCTCTCTTTCCCCCCAAAAATAACCGGGAGATTTACTGCGCCTTACTGGGCGCCGTGCTTTTCGGGGAGCCACCACCAACGAGACATTATTTGGCACGGACGTCCGGGACACTGTTCGTTGCCATGCTTGCCGATGAAGGGAGGAGGGTCCTTTGGGCCGCCGGTATGGCCACCCGCTCCGGGCGGATGTAGCTGGAGAATGCTGATGAAGACCGGCGGCCCGTTTGCTGGAGGGAGGCGGAGGACACTCCTTGCACGGCGGCTGAGGTGGCCGCTCCGATCCTGAAGGAGTGGCTGGAGAAGTTCTTCGTCGGGAGGTTGCACTTCTGGAGCGTCTGCTTGAGGTGCAGGACGAACCAGGATCTTGTCATGTGGTGACGAGGTGCGGTGAGGAACAGGGGAGCCGGGGGCCGGTCTGGGGCCTGAGCGGTCTTTCCCCTGATTTTGGGCTTAGCTGCAATGCTGTATGGGTCAGCAGTCATCACGTGAGGAGATTGATGAGCTGAAAATAAACGATATGACACATGGACAGGATCGCTAGCTGGAGAGGCAGACAGAATTCACCCGATGCAAGATTCTTATGATAATAGCTTCAACGCTCTCAGCCCTTTCAGGGACAATTATTTCGGAATTACGAGCCAATAATTCATGGGAATGCAAGCATTATTAGTAGCTATTTGAATGAAAAGATACGGTGCCGGCCGGTGATGATGTCCTCAGATGGCGACCATCTTTTCCCCCCATGGGGAAGTCTGGGCAGATTCACGGTGATTGACGGGACCCGGCCTGGAGACGCACTGATGCTGAAGTGCCATAGCATCTCTGGCACTCTGGACAGACCGAAAGATCCATGGGGCAAACGGTTCATTCTGGCGGCAACCCTATACAGCTGAAATGTAACGCTTAATGCATGGGATATAAAGAAACTGGTTAATAAACAAGTAAAAGAAAAACAGTGGTTTCACCGCCTTGCAAGTGCACCATAGACTGCTAGTTGCAACCATGGACCCATCATAAGATGGACTGGGCATCACACTAGTTCAGTGAAGCCGCTGCATGTTAGATCGCCGCTCTGGCGGTTGAATCCAGTATTGGGTCACGAGGCCCGCCTCCTCATGTTAGTGGATGGGAAAATCAAAACCGAAATAATCACAGTATACGTCGGATGATTTTTTTTTTTTTTTTTTTTTTTTTTTTAAAGGTGGTTTGTATCATTTTTAGATAGTCATTATCATGCTAATGCCTGTGCAAGTGGTCATTTTTCTGATCAGTTTGTTTTTTAAGTAGTTATTTGACGTATAGAAAGGGATAAAAATGGGTGATTGGCAGCTGTGGCAGCCAGGCTCAAGCCGTCATTGGCTGGACAGGCTCTTCACATTATAGATCTATCGTGATAGACAAGACACGCGGCTTCATTGTTATGTAATGCTGCCTGGAGGTCGGGTGGCTCTGCTGGGTGTGTGGGGCCGGGAGATGGGCTCTTAGCCTGGGTAGTGCAGGCCTGGATGTCGGGGTGGCTCATGGGATGAGGCCTAGTAGTACACATGCACCGTTAGCTCATCGCTAGCGGATTAGCATCACGTACGAATGGACGTTTTATTTTTGTAGGCTATTAAAGCAACGAACGTTTTTATATGCATATCTGGGGGAAATGCTTTGACTGTGGGGATGTTCGTTCTTCACGAGCTCCTCTCTTAGTAACGATATACCAGGCGATAGACCGGGCAGCCTGGCTCGCGCACTCACTGGGCTAACGTTAAACCCAGGTGGAGCAGTGCTAGTGACCTGTTCTGTAAGGCGGGGGTGGCCACTTTCCAGGCGCTCCTGAGAAATCTGAGGTACAGGTTCATCTGTAGATTGAACGTGTCTCAGAATGTTATTATTAAGTTGCTCACTGACCTTGGGCTAAGCACTGTGAGATACCAGTCACATATGTGGAAATTCTGGTATGACTCTCTTTTATAATGTACTTTATTGTGCCCTTATGTGCTTTTTTGTAATTGTGTATGTGTCATCTATGGACCGAGCGTCTGCCAATAAAGGTTTGATTGATTGATTGATTGATAACGATGGGATTCGCAGCCTCTTGTTACATGACTAGCGTGACACTGTATTAATTATTTTAGCTTTGGTATTATTTATGGTTATGTGGTGACCCACATCGAGACACTAGGAGAGACATTCACCAAAGGAGACTTGTGCCTTTAAGAGCGGGGGGTTAAGGTTACCGTACTTCCGGTTCCGGGTTAGGTTTGTTATTGCTGGTTGCTAACCGCGGGGAATGTAAACATTTATATGGATAGAAGTAAACTACCTCGACCAACCTACGTCTACTGTCTCACTGTTTCCTAATTCCCACAGTTAAAAGAAACGCCAGGGCATTTTACTTTGAAATTTGTTAAGAACAGGAAGTGGTGTATTAAGACTGGGTAGCTTGACACGGAAAAAGACGTCAGCATTCCCTGGGCCGTCTGACTTCGGTCTGAAAGTTATACAGTAAACACTCATTCTAACTGATGCTCAGACATGCTCCATGGTGAAATATGCAATGTGCGGTGATAACGTCACCGTCATCAGGCAGCGACGTGACATCTTTTACTCACGCAACCTCCCGTTTATTTACGGTTAAAGTAAAGACTTAACTGCCCGGTGATAGCAGAGGGGTCTGCGCCTGCCGTGCAACTGACCACGAGCGACGTGGAATGGAGCGGCCTGTGATGCCTGCTTGGAGAAGAGGCCTGGGGCTGGACGCCTGAACACCCGGGACAGGAACGGCTGCTACGCTGTGGCGCGGCCCGTCGCAGTGGCGCGCCCCGTGCCTTCTCATTGTGGCTACGTTGGCGGCCTGTGGCACGGCCGCTTCGCCGGTGTCGTCAGGCGTCTAGGAGGGCAAATACGCTCCGTGGCTGATCCGAGACGGGGTATCGTTGTTTAAGCTGTCGTCACTGTCCATGGACTGCTCTGGCTCGGGATCCGACATGCCAGGAGTGGGGTGGGGAACGTTGAGAGATCCGCGGGGATTATCCACGGGTTAAGAGGACTTGGGGGTGCTGATTCGGTCTGCAGATGTGGTGCAAACAGCCGCAAAACAATGCTTCGGAGGACGGTTTCGAGGGAGATGGACTGCCGTGAGCTAGCTGCTGCTATGATCGGCCAGAGAGAGAGAGGTGACGTAGAACCCTTGCTATATATATGAGGATTAACTGACGTCATATTTGACGTCATAGCAGACGTCATACTAGGACTTTGACTTACCACGTTATGCTAGAACTTGACTGTCGTCAGGGGATGATCGGATTATGCATGAGTGGCCTTCTGCTTGAAATATGGTCTGGAGACCTCACAACAACTGAAAAACACACAAAGAAAAAAGAAAAAAAAGTCAGTGTACGATATATGGATTGATCGATACAACAATACTAATAATAGCAGTAATAATAACAAAGAAAATAATAATAAAGAAAATATTGTTACATAAAAACCCCAGCCCTCACCCCACCCACCCCAAATAAGCCCCAAAAAAGTGTGGATCCAACGATATTACAGAGAAAATTTTAAATAAAGTAGTGTTCAACATTATTTAGTGTTTTTTTTCAGGTGCAGAATGAAAGGTTGCCAGATGGAGTCAAATAGATCTACTTGATCCTTTCTGATCTATCTAATCCTCTCCACTTCATTTTGGGCATTACTTCAGTACTTCAATTTGTTTCTCCAGTTGTTGTAATTTCTGTTGGGCGGCATAGCTAACCCAGGGCTTCAAATTCACTTTGCAAACTAGGGGGGAATTCCCCCCTTATGTTCTTCAGATAGGGGGGATTTATAGATTTTGGGGGGGATCTATAGACTTTAGGGGGGATTTTTTCAGCCGATACTATAACTATGTCTATATGGTCTATATATCTATATAACTACTATGTCGGTTATAGTATAACCGACAAATACCTGCTTCTCCTGTCCAATAAGTGATAATACTGTAATTTCACATTTTTGTATTTAAAAAAGGAAATAGTTTATGCACACCTGAGTCTAAATTACTATGGCTTTTGTCGTGTTTTTTCTGCAGACTAAGCCATAGGCTTTTGGTTCTATGAAAGCCTTTATTTTTTGTATTGAGTGATACACTCTACTAAAACACTAATATCATATTATATCATAAGTGTTCTTTGTTTTGTGTTCACAATAGTGGTGTCAGTTAGATTTGGTTAGGTCAGAGCATATGGAATATTAAATCATCCATCTTTGCTCACTACATCTGCCTTTCTTACTTACTGTCATTACTGGCAACTAAACCTGTTCGAATTTTGCATTGGGTAGAGTTCTATTGAAGAGAATAGGCAGGCATGGAAAATCCACTATAAACCATTATCTGTGTGTCGTTTCACTTTTTATTGAAAATGCTTCCACCCGATTTTCACAGCTGCTTTATGAGAAACGCCATTTGAGTGGCGACAACAACGTTGACATCACTGGCACTCGGCATAAGGAGGATTAACGTTATTATTAACCTAATTATCGATATCAGATTCTTCATCGTCAATAACGTAACGCTAAACATCACTGACACAAGTTCAAGTTCAACTTTATTCATATGTCCCAGAAGGGCACTTTGGGTTGCAGCAGAGCAAAAACAAAACAGTCATAAAATCACACAAGACTCGAGATAAAAACATGAAAACAAAGTGCAGACACAAATAGACTGTAAAACCATAAAAACCATAAAAAGACCATAAAACCATAAAAACAAAATGGAGACACAATAGACCACGACGTAGTACAAAGTAGCAGTTCAGGTCAAAAGTGCCAGTGTAGTTTAAAGTGCATTAGAGGCCATGGCCGATAAGTGCAAATGCAAGGCAGTCTAAGAAGGACACTTAGCCACACAGCGCTACATATTACAGAAAATAAATGCTACAGGCCGTTATTGAAAATAACATATAATAATTTGTTCTTACTTAACTTGCCTGTTTAAATAAAGGTTGATGATGATGATGATGATGAATATAACTATTGTATAGGAGAACATAAAATAAATAAAAACATCAAATAGATGTTACATTACTGTATATTCTCTTAACTCATTCATGGCCAGTTTAGGACTGCCAATATTTAGCACAGGCCAAAGATTTTCATAATTGTTGGTCATCTTTCAAGACCCACAGTAAATTATCTATTAGCACCAAAGTGATTTGCAATACCTCAAAATGAAGATGTACGTCTCTGGGTTCACCAGGAAAAAAAAGTGAGCTTTTAGCATGTTCTGTACTCTACTTATAGCCATTTATATACACCCTGTTTTCACCAAAAAGGTCTCTCGGAGAAGAGAAACAGCAGAAAAGGCAATTTTTGTAAAAGACACAATCTCAGGCAGAACTCGCTCTCAATTCTTTTATTTTGAACTGTATTGACATCAGACATGTAAATATTATTCATTATGACACAAATGACAAATATATATATATATATATATATATATATATATATATATATATATATATATATATATATATATATATATACATGAAGTGCTTTTTTTACATTCAACAATACAGTTTACTCAGTGTGAGTGAGTGTGCAGACAGACACACAGACAGACACACAGACAGACAGACAGACAGACACACAGACAGACACACAGACACACACACACACACACACACACACACACACACAGAGAGAGAGTTCTGTCCACAGCTGCTGCTGGATCGCACCTCCTTCCCCCGCAAATTAGCATAGGAGGGGAACACCAAACTGGTTTGAGATCAGCGTCTAGCCTCCTCTGCCTCTGCTGCATCGTTTTCCTCCTCTCGTTCGGGCTGGGACGAATGCTGCGACATACAATCCATGGCTGCGACACAGGAATGGGTCCGGCTTGGCTTTGGGACCAGGCGCTGGAACCGGATCGATCATGTTCGTCACGGGTTTGACTACTGCGAACAACTCAATCCAGGTTCGCCCTGCAGCAAGGCGAGCAGTGCAGCGCGCCGAGGGGCGTTTCAATGGCGTTTCTCCTCTCTACAAGGAAGCGCGTTTCTCTGTTTTTCCTCCTGCTCATTTTAAAACAACAGCTGCGGTATGTGTTTGATCGCGTGTTGTCGGCTTGGCTTTGAGGCTAGGGACCTGATAACATGTCACAGGCTGGGGAAGTGTTTGAACTACGCGCTGCACTAATAAAAACAAAAACACGTCAAACACGTCATTGGCTGGGAGGGCTATTCCTGATAACACGTCAAAGACGTCTTTGGCCATGAATGAGTTAAGTAGCATTTAAAGCTTGAATCGAAGCAGGCACAAAGGAATTCCTATATCTATTTTTCTTAGCCAAGGGAGCACGAAGACGAAGGCCAGATGGAAGCAGCTCATATTCAGAGCTCAGCGGATGGGCATTGTCTGAGCAGATAGCCCTTGCTTTTTTCAGCAACTGCAAGTTGAAAATGTGGTCTAGGCCCCCCAAAATGGATTCCGGCGATTTTTGAAGCCGTTTTCACAATTCTCCCTAGGGAGTTCCTATTCTTGATGTCGAGGCTGCCATACCAGCAGGCAATAGAGAAGGTGATCACAGATTCAATGAAAGCGCTGTAGAACAATTTCATCAAGGTCTTGTCTACCTGGAATTTGGCCAAAAAAAAATGACAAAAAAGGCGCTGCTGACCCTTTTTGCACAGCGACTCTGTGTTTAGATCGAACTTCAACCTGCTATCAATTACAGTGCCCAGATATTTATATTCAGTGACCAGGTCAACTATCTGACCATTAACAATACTACCTTTCGGAACAGGGGGGGAGCGTCTGAAATCAATGCAAATCTCTTTCGTTTTTTAAACATTGAGTTGCATAAAGGCATCTTCACACCAGGATACAAAGTCATCAATGACTTGGCCATGGCCGACTTCATCATCGTCAGGCAGACTGACGTTACTCGGTGTTACGTTGACATTACAACTAGAAGTGCCTTGTTTGACTTGTCCTGTTTGTTTTTTCTGAGTGGGTCCCCCTTCTGACGATGTAGTTTTCCTTTTTAGCCAGCGATCTATCATGTTTGCAAGCAGCTGTCTGTATCCACCGAGAAATTAGCAGAGCGTTGATGTCGAGAGAGGACTGAGGGACAGAGCGAGCATGCTAATGTTTGTTGTTAACTGGCCAGTGGCCACGGAAGTGAAATTGGTCCGCCCGTGTAAGCATCCGGCCAGTGATTTGAATGCATTAAGCACCGTTCCGCACAAACATAGATCGGTCTGCACAAACCATTGCGGGATAAGTCCCCCTTTATAAATTGAAAATATGCGGGAATTCGGGAAAATGTGCGGGATTCCCGCAATCCCGCGCCAAATGTTAAGCCCTGGCTAGCCTATCGTTCATTTTGTGATAAAAGCACCAAATTTTGCAGACATGTCCATAGATATATTCGGAACAAATATTGGATATTGGGGCAAATTTGCCCCCTGGTGGCCGTGTTAGGCATTTTTCAAAATGGCGACCAGCGGTTTGTCTTTCCTATCCCATTGGATCCACATGCAATACCAGACATAATATAGATCCTAGTAAGCCTGAGAACCAAATAAAAACACTTGTTCAAAATTATGTAGATATTATATGGACAAAGTAATTGGTCACTTCATTATATTATGTGTGTACATTATAGGCCTATTAGTGCAGCTATTCATGTTCATGTAGTGATAAAAGTGCCAAATTTGGCACAGCAATAGCTTAATATATGTAGAAGACATCTGGATATTGGATTGGCATTTTGATTACCATTTTCCAAAATGGCTGCCAGCTGTTATAGGCATAGAACACTTTGGTCAGCCCCAAGCTGCTGTTTCCATGTTTTATGCACCTCAAATATTATTTACATACAAGTTAAAGTGAAACATATGTTTTGTAAGCATTTGGATTTTGTAAGCCACTCACAGTTTTTCAACAATCAGGGTCATCTCCTGTGAAACAATGTGTTAATGTGAAACATGTGTTTTCTGATGACCATTTACCAAAATGGCCGGCAGCCGTTACTGGGCTCTACACTTTGGTCACCCCCAAGCTGCTGTTTCCATGTTTTCAGGACCACAAATATTATTTACATACAAGTTCAAGTGAAACATGTTTTATTAAAACGTTCAGCAATACTACACCAATACTAAACTGGTGAGATTGTCTCTACGTGTTATAGTGATACCTGGAGTAAACCGTAGCAGTAGCGACTTCAGGTTACGGATTGAAACAACTGAACTGAAGCCATTAACTATGCTACTTACGTTACTTGAAATAATATTGTAATTGCTGTATACTATTTGAACCATTTTTTGAACACATATTGATCATCTTTACCTTTAGCATGGCAAGACACTTGCCATGGACCATGGCATGGCACTTTAATGTTTGAGAGATCTTGCAGTCAGCTGGAACATCCTCCCTCACAGAAGCAGAGGCCTGTGCACTCTGAAGTGCAGCCTTCTTGCACTTGCAACGCTTTCTGCAACCACTCTTGCAGCCACCAGAGATCAGTTCATAGCAGGATTGTGATGCTGTGCAATGCCCCAATATCCAGAAGTCTTCTACATATATTAAGCTATTTTTCTGCCAAATCTGGCACTTTTATCACTAAATGAACATGAATAGCCGCACTAATAGGCCTATAGGCCCCTATTCTCCCACAGGCCTTCGGCGCTAAAACGGGCCTTCTGTGCTAAAAAACGTGCCTTGCGCCTGCCTCGGGAAGATATCAACATGGCTTTACGCTGCCAAATGCGCTTTAGGCCGAATGGGCGTGGCGCACTCCCTGAATGGGCGAGAATGGGCGTTTCGGCGTTAAAAAGCGGCCTAATGATATCTTCCCACCTGGCGTAAATTTTGAAAACCAGGCCTATTCAGTGCGCTGGTTGCGTGGAGCGCTCCCCTCTGGCTCCCCTCTGTCACCCTTCTCTGTGTCACTCTCTCCCTCTCTCCTCAGTCTGACAGGCACAATACGACTCTCTCTCTCTGACTCCCTCGCTCAGACAGACACAACACACTTCCCATAGGAAAAATAAGTTGTAAGTTCACTGCCTCGCGTCCCAGCATGCATTGTGGTACTCCATTTCGCTACTAAATAGCAACCAAATGAGCCGAAATATATGGTTACATGCTCCCAAAATAATGTGTAATGGTAACACAACCTGCAATTGTAGAACATTTCAATATTGGACCAAATAAAACATCGGAATGAAAACACCACCCTATGTGAAACATATATGTCCTCCTGGGCCTATATATATCTCTTGTCGATTTAACATGATTTAGATAAGTGACAGCGGAACGCGCTTCTACTGTCATCTGCTATACTGTGATGTCCGCTCCAATAACTTGGCCCTACTTCACATTTAGTTTTACAATAAAAACACATTTATGCAATGACTTTACATAATGTAGGGTATATTTATGTGCATCATCCTTCCTGCAGCAGGCGAGAGAAAATGATATCTTTCTGGACAAACTTTCACCAATCTAATAGGCTATGTTTTTCTAGCTGATGCATTTAGAACATTCTTTTCACTTTGATCTTGCTATAGTGTAGGGTATTTACATGCTTGCAGTATTTAAACTGCAGTTAGATTGGTTTGAGAAGCATAATAATATGGAATAATAGCCTATATATGGAGACAGACAGACTGGATGAAGGGAGGGGGGGCAGGGGGGCAGAGCGCTTGGCTTTGTCTGGTTTTACCGGATTTATCCAGGAATTGGAGCTTAACACATTCACTGCCAGCCGTTTTTTCAATACTGTAGTTAGCTTCTGCCAAGGTTTTTTTTTTGAGGATTCTGGCTCATCTTTCAAGAGCCGAGGATTCTTTTCTGTTAGGATTTTGTGAACACAAAATATCTCAAAAGAACTAATAGAATGTGTGCTTTCTCTGTCTAAAAGAGTTACCGTAAATTCCGGACTATAAGCCGGTGTATAAGCCGCACCTGCAAAGTTGACTATTTTTTTCTTATATGAGCCGCACCGGACTATAAGCCGCGGGTGTTTTAATGTTTTTTTTTTTTTTTTTTTTTTTTTTTTTTTTTTTATGTTTAATTACCATATGTAAGGGTTCATGCACAGAGGGGATTGTCGGGAAAGAGATGGCTGTTTGAGGAAGCTCCCATTTATTAACATTTCAACAAAACAACATAACACAACACCACCTGTGTTGTTTTTTACAGTGCACACAGTGTCATACAGTGTCATACAGTGTGGTGAAAAGAGGGCAAGAGAGGAAATTAAAACTTATTATAGTTATATAGGATTTATAGTTAGAAAGAGTGCTAAAAAAGAGAGATTTTTTTTTTTTTTTTTTTTTTTTTTTTGAAAAAATCCATAGATAAGCCGCACCGTTATATAAGCTGCAGGGGCCAAAAAAGGCCAAAAAACGGGGAAAAAGGTGCGGCTTATAGTCCGGAATTTACGGTAGTTTGTAGAGTTAGTAGTTATGTAAGCATTAGCAGTTGAATACAGCATGGTTTCAGCGTCTGAAAATTTAAGCTGAGATAAACGGCTTTTTGTGAAATTCGATAGAACAGTCACTTTAACCATTCATTTTTGGCATCAGTAAGACGTCAGACATCTAAACAATAGTTTTGAACAGTAATTTCCTCCATAACAGCAGGAAACCCCCCTCTCCTTCAAACTCCTCCCTCCGTGTGTGTTCTTCTTGGCTGCAGCGGGCGTGTCACAAGCTCGTTTCTGCTGCTGCTGCTGCTGCTCCTGTCTGCTGGCGGCCGCTGGGCGAGTCTGGATGGGGCTTGCTTGTTTCTTGGGGTTTCGGTTGAGAGCTTTGATGAATCTTTTGCGATTCTGGGCTTTATGCTGCGTGTTTCAAAGTGTGTTCCACCCAGTCTATTTTTGGAACCCCCCACCGTTGTGCGCCACCAGTTGTGCTCCAGCGCGAAAGCGTTTTCGCCTACAGTATGAGAATGGCTTCCTCAAGCTTTTCCCTGCAGTTTTGGCTTGGATTTCAATAGTCTGGAGAGCACTGTCGCCACTTAGTGGGTCGGTGGAATGGTTTGTACACGTTCGGTGGCTCCAATATTTATATAGGAGATGTAAAAGGGTTAGATCCACGTCCCACCGTCAAATTTTTTTTTTTTTTTTTAAGACGAGATATCTCGTCAACGGCAGTCAACCGTTGGATTTTTTAAGACGAGATATCTCGTCAACGGCAGTGAACGTGTTAAAAGGCAAGCGTGTGACTCTTTACTGCAATTCTCCAATGAGCGGACTATGCATAATTTTACGCTTAAAAGGCGTGGTTATAATGGTTGAGGTTGAGTGTAGCGCCGATACCAAGATAGCGAGTGCGCTGGTCCACACCCACTAACTGGGCTAGGCGGCCTAGCGCTAGGCCTGTAAACGCAGTTTCTGCTCCGATTGCAACGATAGGGCCCATTATGTACACACATAATATAATGAAGTGACCAATTACTTTGTAAATTAGTATTTTTATTTGGTTCTCAGGCTTACTAGGATCTACAGTATATTATGTCTGGTATTGCATGTGGGTCCAATGGGATAGGAAATGTATAGGAAATTGATGGTGGCCATTTTGAAAAATGTCTGCCACGGCCACCAGGAGGCAAATTTGCGATGCCCCAATATCCAGTTTTGTTCAGAATATATCTATGAACATATCTGCAAAATCTGGTGCTTGTATCACAAATGAACGATTAGTCTCTGTTGAGCTACGGCTGGCAGCCATTTTGGAAAATGGTCATAGAAATGCCAATCTGCAATGCCCCAATATCCAGATGTCTTCTACATATATTAAGCTATTCCTGTGCCAAATTTGGCACTTTTATCACAAAACGAACAATAGCCACACTAATAGGCCTATAACAGGGGTGCCCAAATTCTTTCCCATGAAGGGCCAAAACTCAATCTGGGTGGAGGGCCGAGGGCCAAAAATAAACGTTGTGGAATTACATTAGAATGTATTGTGTTTTATAGAAAATTAACATTCTAAATCTAAAATAACATTTCAATATAATAATCTACTTTTTATCTGTTTGGTAATTGTAATAATTTGCAATTGGTTATATATATTTAAAAAAACATCTGCATTTTTGGGGAGCTTAAACATTTAATCAGTAAACACCAGTTAAAAACAGTTGTATTTTCCACCTTTGTAATCAAGAGAGAAATTTGACTTAATTCACAACTTGAAAAATCCTCAAGGTATTTTGAAAATCAGCTTTATTGTCCATCTTTTGTAAACAATTTGCCATGACAATTTGCAGGGATGCAATCTCAGGAGTGAACACAGCAGGGGCGGTTTTAGCATCAGAGCTAAAAAAGTGTGGATCCAACGATATTACAGAGAAAATTTTAAATAAAGTAGTGTTCAACATTATTTAGTGTTTTTTTTCAGGTGCAGAATGAAAGGTTGCCAGATGGAGTCAAATAGATCTACTTGATCGTTTCTGATATATCTAATCCTCTCCACTTCATTTTGGGCATTACTTCAGTTCAATCATGAGAGGCCAGTTGGTAGGATTTAACAAGCTTTATTTAGCAATCGGCATGCATGGCAAATACTTTGGCGCATGACTCCATTAGCCAGTGGCGCTGCTCTTGAGGCAAGAGGAGGGCATCTGCATAGGCTAGGAGATCCCCCCCCCCCCCCCCCCCCCCCCCCCCCCCGTGGGGGATCAGGAGTCACGACTCGTTGGTGGCGGACTGGGGAGGTGGGTGGGGCAAAACAACGCTTCGGAGGACGGCTTCAGGGGAGATGGACTGCCGTGAAGCTAGCTGCTGCTATGATCGGCCAGAGAGAGAGAGGTGACGTAGAACCCTTGCTATATATATGAGAATTAACTGACGTCATATCTGACGTCATACTAAGACTTTGACTGACCACGTCATACTAGAACTTGACTGACGTCAGGGGGTGATCGGATTAGATTATGCACGAATGGCCTTCTGCTTGAAATATGGTCTAAGACCTCACTTCAATCATGAGAGGCCAGTTGGTAGGATTTAACAAGCTTTATGTAGCAATCGGCATGCATGGCAAATACTTTGGCGCATGCAAGAGGAGCAAGAGGAGGGCATCTGCATAGGCTAGGAGATCCCCCAAAAGGAAGATCTGATTACCGGAGGTTAATTGAGATCTGCGGGCACCGGTAGTTGATTGTACTTTTCTTTCCTTTTAGCGACTTACAGCTATTTGCGGCTGGCGCTCCCAACTCGGTCGGGCCTTCGATCTTGGTACATTAGTAGTTGATTGAACTTTTCTGGCCTTCAACCTTTTTTAGCGACTTACAGCTACTTGCGGCTGGCGCTTCCCAACTCGGTCTGGCCTTCGATCTTGATCCCCCAAAAGGAAGATCCGATTACCGGAGGTTAATTGAGATCTGCGGGCACCGGTAGTTTGCAGGGCCGTAACCAGGGTTCCGAAATAGGGGAGGTCCAGCAAGCGGAGGCGGAATTTTTTTTTAGGGTTTTTTTCCCCTCTTTTTTAGCCATATTTAGAGTAATATATCATTTTAAATCAACATTAGGATTATACTGTTGTGATGTCATTATTCAGTATATTCTCTTTCATGTCACCACCTGCTCAGTTCTCCTGTCAGCATAATTGTAACTAACAAACACAAACTGTTTTAGCCAAATTCATATCAAAATGACACCTACAAACACAGGTACACAACCCAAGCCGTACACAACACACAAAGTCATCATCGATAATAAAAAAAAACATACAGAGGGACATTTATTTATTCCTGATAGGAACGATTGAAAAATAAAATAAAATATATTATGTTGTTTTTAACTTTACACCACCTCTTTTTGTTACTTATTGGGTCATGAAACTGAAACCATATAGCCACCTGCATACCTGACTTCGGGAGCTTGGCAATTGGCATCATGCATGATTAGCCAGTAGCATCCCAACGTCTCACACAGGTAACATTACTTAAGAGACAGACTAGACACTTACTTTCTTGGTTGTTGCCAAAAAATCTGTCAGTGTCACTCACTGTCTGTCGTTCACTTCGCTCACTGTCTCGCAGCTCGCTCACCTTCAATTATCTCGCCAGGCAGACAGACAGTCATCACTCACCACCATGCTGCTGCTCTCTCGGAATCAAGTTACCGCGGACGCGGCGTCAGATGACTTCCTGCCTGACCTGCCTTTCGTTTCAAAATAAAAGCGATCCCGTGTTTTTCATGCTTTTCCATGCAGATTGTTTTCTTTTTTTCTCTGAAATATTAGGCCTCCCCGTCCTCATAGCTAGTTACGGCCATGGTAGTTTGACTGTACTTTTCTGGCCTTCGACCTTTAGCGACTTACAGCTATTTGCGGCTGGCGCTTCCCAACTCGGTCGGGCATACGATCTTGGTACATTAACGTTTAACTTGGCGCTTCCCAGCTTGGCCTACTTGGCACCTCACGATTTAACTTGGCGCTTCCCGGCTTGGCCGCCTTGGCGCCTCACCATTTAGCTTGGCCTCCTTGGCCCCCGACTTGGCGCGCGCCGCTCAACTTGGCCTTCTGACTGACCCTGACTCTCTCTCTTGGCTCTCTCTCTTTCCTCTCTTCCCCCCCGGGGAAATGAACCGGGAGATTTACTGCGCCTTACTGGGCGCCGTGCTTTTCGGGGAGCCACCACCAACGAGACATTTTTGGCACGGAAGTCCGGGACACTGTTCGTTGCCATGCTTGCCGATGAAGGGAGGAGGGTTCTTTGGGCCGCCGGTATGGCCGCCCGCTCCGGGCGGATGTAGCTGGAGAATGCTGATGAAGACCGGCGGCCCATTTGCTGGAGGGAGGCGGAGGGCACTCCTAGCACGTCGGCTGAGGTGGCCGCCCGGAGTGGCTGGAGTAGTTCTTCATCGGGAGGTTGCCATTCTGGAGCGTCCGCTTGAGGTGCAGGATGAACCAGGATCCTGACGTGTGGTGACGAGGTGCGATGAGGAACAGGGGAGCCGGGGCCAGTCTGAGGCCTGAGCCTGATGTAGCGAGCCATGGGGAGTAGATTGTTTCCAGGAGTTAGGATGACTTAGGGGTTGGTGACTTAGTGACTTAGGGGTAGGTGACTTAGTGACTTAGGGGATGACTTAGGGGTTGGTGGCTTAGTGGCTTAGGGGATGACTTAGGGGTTGGTGACTTAGTGGCTTAGGGGATGACTTAGGGGTTGGTGACTTAGTGGCTTAGGGGATGACTTAGGGGTTAATGACTTAGTGGCTTAGGGGATGACTTAGGGGTTGGTGACTTGGTGGCTTAGGGGATGACTTAGGGGTTGGTGACTTAGTGGCTTAGGGGTTCCCAACTTGGCCTCGGTGACTTAGTGACTTCCAGACTTGGCGCTGGACTTGGATGACTTAGGGTTGGTGACTTAGTGGCTTAGGGGATGACTTAGGGGTTGGTGACTTAGTGGCTTAGGGGATGACTTAGGGATTGGTGACTTGGTGGCTTAGGGGATGACTTAGGGGTTGGTGACTTAGTGGCTTAGGGGTCCCCGACTTGGCCTCGGTGACTTAATGACTTGACTTGGCGCTGGACTTGGATTACTTAGTGGTTTGTCTGGTGAACCGAATTGTGCGATGAGGAGTCCAGAATCCGAATCCGGAGCAGTCATCACATGATGAGATTGATGAGCTGAAAATAAATATGACACATGGACAGGATCGCTAGGTGGAGAGGCAGACATGATTCACCCGATGCAAAATTCTTATAATAATAGCTTCAACACTTTTTTTAGCCCTTTCAAGGACAAATTATTTCAAGATTACATGCCAATAATTCATGGGAATGCAAGCATTATTAGTAGCTATTTGCATGAAAAAGATACGGTGACGGCCGGTGATGATGTCATCAGATAGCGACCATCTTTTCCCCCGACAAGCACCTGTTTGCTACGGACTGCTCAGAGCCTTGCTGGCGCAGCTGAGGCCAGACCATGGGGAAGTCTGGGCAGATTCACGGTGATTGACGGGACCCGGCCTGCAGCACTGATGCGGGAGTGCCATATCATCTCGGACGCTCTGGGCAGACCAAGAGATCCATGGGGCAAACTGTTCATTCTGGCGCAACCCTAGAGCTGAAATGAAATGCTTAATGCATTAGATATAAAGAAAACTGGTTAACGAACGAATAAAATAGTTTCACCCCCTTGCAAATGCACCATATACTGCTAGTTGCATGCAGCTCGCAGTGATATGTTATGGTTGGTTATATGGTTATATAACGGTGGGTTTCGCAGCCTCTTGTTACATGACTAGCATGTCACTGTATTAACTGTTTTAGCTTTGGTATTATTTATGGTCAACAGGAACGCCAAAGGCGTTTTACCTTGAAATTCGTTAACAGGAAGTGGTGAGTTAGGACTGGGTAGCTTGACGCGGAAAAACGTGAAATAAGACAGCCAGCGTGAATGTAGACGAAGACGCTGTTACTGTCAGAGTGGTGATAAACAACACGGCCTCAATGCAAACGTTTCAAGCTTTGCTGTTAAGAAAAATTATGATGATCTGTCAACATCCCCTGGGCCGGCTGACTCGGTCTTAAGGTTATGATTAGCTAACACTCAAACTGATGCCCAGACGTGCTCCATGAGCCAAGTTTTTTTTTTTTTTTTTGGATGATCTCAACAACATGCTGACAGAATTATGGATGAAATATACAATGTGCGGTGATAACGTCACCGTCATCAGGCAGCGACGTGACATCTTTTACTCACGCAACCTCCCGTTTATTTACGGTTAAAGTAAAGACTTAACTGCCCGGTGATAGCAGAGGGATCCGCGCCTGCCGTGCAACTGACCACAAGCGACGTGGAATGGAACGGCCTGTGATGCCTGCTTGGAGAAGAAGCCTGGGTGCGGACGCAGCTGGACGCCTGAACACCCGGGACAGGATCGGCTGCTGAGCTGTGGCGCGGCCCGTCGCAGTGGCGCGCCCCGTGCCTTCTCGTCGTGGCTAGTCGGCGGCCTAGGGCACGGCCGCTTCGCCGGTGTCGTCAGGCGTCTCGGAGGGCAAATACGCTCCGTGGCTGATCCGGAACAGGGTATCGTTGTTTAAGCTGTCGTCACTGTCCATGGACTGCTCTGGCTTGGGATCCGACATGCCAGGAGTGGGGTGGGGAGCGTTGAGAGATCCGCGGGGATTATCCACGGGTAAAGAGGATTTGGGGGTGCTGATTCGGTCTGCAGATGTGGTGCAAAACAGCCGCAAAACAACGCTTCGGAGGACGGCTTCAGGGGAGATGGACTGCCGTGAAGCTAGCTGCTGCTATGATCGGCCAGAGAGAGAGAGAGGTGACGTAGAACCCTTGCTATATATATGAGAATTAACTGACGTCATATCTGACGTCATTACAGACGTCATACTAAGACTTTGACTGACCACGTCATACTAGAACTTGACTGACGTCAGGGGGTGATCGGATTAGATTATGCACGAATGGCCTTCTGCTTGAAATATGGTCTAAGACCTCACTACTTCAATTTGTTTCTCCAGTTGTTGTAATTTCTGTTGGGCGGCATAGCTAACCCAGGGCTTCAAATTCACTTTGCAAACTAGGGGGGAATTCCCCCCTTATGTTCTTCAGATAGGGGGGATTTAAAGATTTTGGGGGGGATCTATAGACTTTAGGGGGGATTTTTTCAGCCGATACTATAACTATGTCTATATGGTCTATATATCTATATAACTACTATGTCGGTTATAGTATAACCGACAAATACCTGCTTCTCCTGTCCAATAAGTGATAATACTGTAATTTCACATTTTTGTATTTAAAAAAGGAAATAGTTTATGCACACCTGAGTCTAAATTACTATGGCTTTTGTCGTGTTTTTTCTGCAGACTAAGCCATAGGCTTTTGGTTAGTGCTAAAACACTAATATCATATTATATCATAAGTGTTCTTTGTTTTGTGTTCACAATAGTGGTGTCAGTTAGATTTGGTTAGGTCAGAGCATATGGAATATTAAATCATCCATCTTTGCTCACTACATCTGCCTTTCTTACTTACTGTCATTACTGGCAACTAAACCTGTTCGAATTTTGCATTGGGTAGAGTTCTATTGAAGTGAATAGGCAGGCATGGAAAATCCACTATAAACCATTATCTGTGTGTCGTTTCACTTTTTATTGAAAATGCTTCCACCCGATTTTCACGGCTGCTTTATGAGAAACGCCATTTGAGTGGCGACAACAACGTTGACATCACTGGCACTCGGCATAAGGAGGATTAACGTTATTAACCTAATTATCGATATCAGATTCTTCATCGTCAATAACGTAACGCTAAACATCACTAACACTGACGTTACTCGGTGTTACGTTGACATTACAACTAGAAGTGCCTTGTTCGACTTGTCCTGTTTGTTTTTTCTGAGTGGGTCCCCCTTCTGACGACGTAGTTTTCCTTTTTAGCCAGCGATCTATCATGTTTGCAAGCAGCTGTCTGTATCCACCGAGAAATTAGCAGAGGAGCGCTGATGTCGAGAGAGGACTGAGGGACAGAGCGAGCATGGTAATGTTTGTTGTTAACTGGCCACGGAAGTGAAATTGGTCCGCCCGTGTAAGAGTCCGGCCAGTGATTTGAATGCATTAAGCACCGTTCCGCACAAACATAGATCGGTCTGCGCAAACCATTGCGGGATTACTCCCCGTTTATAAATTGAAAATATGCGGGAATTCGGGAAAATGTGTGGGATTCCCGCAATCCCGCGCCAAATGTTAAAGGATGGGTTTTCCGTGGGGAATATGAATATATATTAAATCTCACGCCCCTAAGGTTTTCGAATCCGTTGAAATTCTTGAAATTGGAGCTTCACTCCCAGAGATATCAAGCATCTCTCACATATTTTTTGGGCCAGCCGACGCGTTTCGCGTCATCTGGCCTAAGTCCGCCTTGCGGAAGTCGTGCACCTATGAACTACAACTGTTGTTGGCCATGGTCCCGCCTCTAGAGGTCCTCCACGCCCCTTCAGAGGCCTTGACAAAAACCAAAAGGCAGCCATCTTTCCAACCGCCTAGCCTGCTGTAGCTAATATTAGCTTCCCATAGTTCCTTGCAAAGAGACCATTATCTCGGGAACGGAAGCACTAATCGACACGGGACTGGCGGCATTGGAAAGCTCGTCAAATTTTACATCTAGTAGTAGGTGGGTTGAAGTAACGAAATCAACGCTGAGCAATGTACCCGTTTTTACACATTTTTACAGAAAATAGTTACAACATCAGATGCGCGTAACTCCTACGAAAATGCCTTAAATTGCATGAATTTTTTTTTATGAAGACATCTCCCGACATATATACTACCGTTTACATTTGGTGCAATTTGGAGGCAATTTTATTTTCGATTTATTTCTTGTTCTTTGTATATTTTATTGTCGAAGCCTTCTTCTTCTTCTTCTTTGAGTTTTATGGCGGTTGGCAAACATATATGTGCATTACCGCCACCTACTGGAGTTTGATATCAGCCAAATGCCTGAGGGGTGGGCATAAAAACGAAGGCCACGCGAGCCCAGTGCATTGTGGGAAATGTAGTATTTCGAGTCCCCGCACCCGCACCTCCCCCCCACCACCCCCCCCCACACACAGAGTGGATTTCGGTTGATATCTCTGTGAGTAAACCTCCAATTTCAAAAATTTCAACGGATTCGAAAACCTTAGGGGCGTGAGATTTAATATATATTCATATTCCCCACGGAAAACCCATCCTTTAAGCCCTGGCTAACCTATCGTTCATTTTGTGATAAAAGCACCAAATTTAGCAGACATGTCCATAGATATATTCTGAACAAATATTGGATATTGGGGCAAATTTGCCCCCTGGTGGCCGTGTTAGGCATTTTTCAAAATGGCGACCAGCGGTTTGTCTTTCCTATCCCATTGGATCCACATGCAATACCAGACATAATATAGATCCTAGTAAGCCTGAGAACCAAATAAAAACACTTGTTCAAAATTATGTAGATATTATATGGACAAAGTAATTGATGAAGATACAATTAGTGAATTTAGCTCCCCGTATCAAATTTAAAGCCTTGTCACTTGCCTTCAAAACTGCAACAAATACAGCACCTGCCTACCTGAGCTCACTCATCCATCTCTACACCCCCTCCCACTCACTACGCTCCGCTAATGAAAGACTCCTGGTACTACCCCCACCAACTAGTCCCATGTCGCGGAGAGGTCTGTTCTCCTCTGTGGTCCCCCGGTGGTGGAAAGACGTGCCACACTCCATCTGTTCCGCAGAATGGTTCTCCATCTTCAAAAACAGATTCAAGACCCATCTCTTTTATGTTCACTATCAAATTGATGATTAAGAAGGATGTGAATGGAAGTAATATTAGTTATGGTTGAATGTTATTGCTGGATGATGTGGAATGAATGGCTTGATGCAAACATTTTATACATTGTTTTTGTTTGGATGTTGCTGAATGTGCGGCTTGATAGTTGAATTTTAATGCAGTTTGCACACCGTGTTTTGTATACTGTTATGCACTTTTATATTTACTATGTTCAGATTCTATGTTCTTATACTCATGTTCTGTACGTCGCTTTGGATAAAAGCGTCTGCTAAATGCAATACAGTAAAGTAAAGTAAAGTAAATATCAGAGCAGCATGATAAAGTCCTCTAAGCTGATTTAGATATATATCTCAGAGCAGCATGATAAAGTCCTATAAGCTGAGTTAGATATATATATCAGAGCAGCATGATAAAGTTATCTAAGCTGAGTTAGATCTATATCTCAGAGCAGCATGATAAAGTCCTCTAAGCTGAGTTAGATCTATATCTCAGATCAGCATGATAAAGTCCTCTAAGCTGAGTTAGATATATATATCAGAGTAGCATGATGAAGTCCTCTAAGCTGAGTTAGATATATATCTCAGAGCAGCATGATAAAGTCCTCTAAGCTGAGTTAGATATATATCTCAGAGCAGCATGATAAAGTCCTCTAAGCTGAGTTAGATATATATCTCAGAGCAGCATGATAAAGTCCTCTAAGCTGAGTTAGATATATATATCAGAGCAGCATGATAAAGTCCTCTAAGCTGAGTTAGATATATATCTCAGAGCAGCATGATAAAGTCCTCTAAGCTGAGTTAGATATATATCTCAGAGCAGCATGATAAAGTCCTCCAAGCTGAGTTAGATATATATATCAGAGCAGCATGATAAAGTCCTCTAAGCTGAGTTAGATATATATATCAGAGCAGCATGATAAAGTCCTATAAGCTGAGTTAGATATATATCTCAGAGCAGCATGATAAAGTCATCCAAGCTGAGTTAGATATATATATCAGAGCAGCATGATAAAGTCCTATAAGTTGAGTTAGATATATATCTCAGAGCAGCATGATAAAGTCCTCTAAGCTGAGTTAGATATATATCTCAGAGCAGCATGATAAAGTCCTCCAAGCTGAGTTAGATATATATATCAGAGCAGCATGATAAAGTCCTCTAAGCTGAGTTAGATATATATATCAGAGCAGCATGATAAAGTCCTCTAAGCTGAGTTAGATATATATATCAGAGCAGCATGATAAAGACCTATAAGCTGAGTTATATACGTATATGTCAGAGCAGCATGATAAAGTCCTCTAAGCTGAGTTAGATATATATATATCAGAGCAGCATGATAAAGTCCTATAAGCTGAGTTAGAGATATGTCAGAGGAGCAGCATGATAAAGTCCTCTAAGCTGAGTTAGATATATATATCAGAGCAGCATGATAAAGTCATCTAAGCTGAGTTAGATATATGTATCAGAGCAGCATGATAAAGTCCTATAAGCTGAGTTAGATATATATATCAGAGCAGCATGATAAAGTCCTATAAGCTGAGTTAGATATATATATCAGAGCAGCATGATAAAGTCCTCTAAGCTGAGTTAGATATATATATCAGAGCAGCATGATAAAGTCCTCTAAGCTGAGTTAGATATATATATCAGAGCAGCATGATAAAGTCCTCTAAGCTGAGTTAGATATATATATCAGAGCCGCATGATAAAGTCATCTAAGTTGAGTTAGATATATATATGAGAGCAGCATGATAAAGTCCTATAAGCTGAGTTAGATATATATATCAGAGCAGCATGATAAAGTCCTATAAGTTGAGTTATATATCTCAGAGCGGGGGTGAGGGGGGGGGGGGAGCTGGCATTGGTTGGTGAGATAGGTCCAGCCTCCCTGGGCCATCCTGTGGAAAGCGTGGAGGTGAGTGTGTGATTGTGATTGGAGGGTTCTGGAGATCCCACCTGTTTCCATTGGCACACCATGGCTTTCTGGAGGAGGGGCTCAGACACTATCCCCCCCATTCCCGTATGTGTGTGTTGGTGTGTCCATTGTGTCAATGTGGGTGAGGGGATATGTATCCCATGATGTAGGCATGCACCACAGAATATGACATAGGCCTATATTTCAAATGTATGTATGTATTCAAAAATATAGGCTACTTTGGCAAGACAAGGCAAGTTTATTTGGATAGCACATTTCCATACACAGAGGCAATTACATAAAGTGCTTTACATAAAATAAATACAAAGAAAAGAGCATTGAGAAATAAAAAGATTACAAAATAGAAAGATGTTGTACTCCTCTAAAGGAAACATGGAATCAAAAGTGGTATTAGTCACTCTCACACTGGTGACAACAAGAATGTCAACCATGCTTTCTGTTATTTCATCCTACTTCAAAGATGCAGGATGTTTGTTTTCCTATGTCAACATGTTGTTTATGCAAACAGACGGGAGATGCATTCACTAATTTTTGCATCCTATCGTAAGCAAATAAAGTATCTATTGATTAATTTGAGAGGAATAATCTCCATTTTGACTGAGATATAATGTGTGAGAATCAGTGGTTTAAGCATCATTTGTAAGCAGAGTATCAACAAAGAGGACAGGTTCATATCATCATGTGTCAAACTCAAAGTCAAATTTATTTATATAGCACCTTTCACACACAAAGGCAATCCAAGGTGCTTTACAAAAAATCATTGAAAGACAAGCAGCAAAGCAATGCATAGCACACAAAGAGAAAAAATAATAATAATAAAGAAATCAACAGCATATCAGAACACTTTAAAAATTAAAATAGAACAATAAAACCAAAACTGCTACACGCTAGCAGTTTGCCTAGTCGGGGCTGGTACTAGCCTCTTCGCCTAGCAAGGCTGGTGATGCGGGTTTAAACCTATGGTTTACTATAAAACAAAAATAAAATAGAGAGTTCCGCTCTATATCAAGAGAGTTCGGCTCTATATTAATACGTTTTCACTTTACAAGCAAAAAGGTCTCACAGACGGTGCGATATGCGTGCGAGCGTCCTCCTGTGACTCTCTCTCTCTCAGCCAGAGGGGAAAAAAATAGAACAATAAAAAAATTGAGTAGAATTAAAACTTCAGTAGTTTAGTAGCAGTTAACACATTCACTGCCAGCCGTTTTTTTTTTACTGTAGGTAGCTTCTGCCAGAGGGTTTTTTTGAGGATTCTGGCTCATCTTTCAAGAGCCGAGGATTCTTTTCTGCTAAGATTTTGTGAACACAAAATATCTCAAAAGAACTACCGTAAATTCCGGACTATAAGCCGCGGCTTTTTTCCCGTTTTTTGGCCTTTTTTGCCCCCTGCGGCTTATATAACGGTGCGGCTTATCTATGGATTTTTCCAGCAAACGGCCACTCGGGAACCTCCAAAATCTATGGATGTTGGTATGAGGCAGAACGAGAGCAAGACAGACATTATGAGAGCGAGACCCTGATTGGATGATGTTGCAAAAAATGTGCCTCGCGACCTGATTGGAGCACTGTGCCACTACTCTCTCTCAGCCACTACGGTAAAACACCCTCGCTCCGGGGGGAAAAAGGCAGCGATTGAGCCTGAAAGACAGTCTGAATGAAATTGAATGTAACATTCCCAATTCTATGTATTACATTCTAAAAAACTAACAGCAACATTTTGGAAGGCTAAGCCACACAACTAGCTCGTTGTAATCTAACATCATGCTTCAAAAGATGGAGAACTGGCTGTGTTACGACGATGGCGGCGATTGAGCCTGAAAGCCATGTCTGAGACAGTAGCGAGACAGGAACAACAACAGCAGCAGCAGCAAAGGATCATGCACAAACCCGAGACGAAAGGGACTGTCCGTCAGGGCGCGGACGACTGTGTCAGCAACTCCCTCCCGACTACCAGGAGAAAATTACAAACTTCGGCGAATTCACACAAAGAAAGATCAAGGAATATTCCATCGGACCGGAGCAGATCATAAATATGGATGAAGTGCCTTTGACGTTCGACCTGCCTCTCACTAGGACTGTTAACAAGAAAGGTGAATCGTCCATCACGTTGAGAACCACAGGTCACGAGAGAACGAATTTCACTTGTGTTCTTGGCTGCACAGCATCGGGAGTAAAGCTCCCGCCGATGGTGATTTTTAAGCATCTCACAATGTGTGATTTTGTCTGGAGATTAGTGACCTGACTTTTGTTTTGTTGAAATGTTAATAAATGGGAGCTTCCCCAAACAGCCATCTCTTTCCCGACAATCCCCTCTGTGCACGAAGCCTTACATATGGTAATTAAACATCAAAACACCCGCGGCTTATAGACCGGTGCGGCTTATATAAGAAAAAAATAGTCAACTTTGAAGGTGCGGCTTATAGACCGGTGCGCCTTATAGTCCGGAATTTACGGTAATAGAATGTGTGCTTTCTCTGTCTAAAAGAGTTAGTTTGTAGAGTTAGTAGTTATGTAGATATTAACCGTGGAGTACAGCATGGTTTCAGCATCTGAGACTGAAAGCTGAGATAATCGCAGTTTTGTGAAATTCAATCAAACAGGCAGAACAGTCACTTTAACCATTTATTTTTGGCATCAGTGAGACATCAGGGCCCGTATTTATCAAGCGTCTCAGAGTGCCATTTTAGTCCTAAGTGCTGAGAATTTGTGAAATTTAGTCCTACTCTCACACTTAAGAATAAAAGCTTTTTATCAACCTTCTTAAGACTAGGAAACACTCCTACTCCCCCAGCTATTTAGGAGTCCTCAGGAGGTGTCCTAAGTGGTTAGGAGTTGCCAGCAGGGCAATGTTGAGTGTTGACCAGTGGTGTAGTCTACCTTTTTTCAGAGGGTATACTGACTCTGACTGACATTTCCCACGGATATTGTCGCGTTTTTCTTTCATGGCTTGACAGAAAAAGTATGCCTTCACGCGCCTAGTTGGCTTGAAAATAGAACTCACGTAAAAATCGGCGCAGCTCAGGCGAGGCGTGGGTACACGGAAGGTTCACGTTGAGGCGCCCTGTGTACACAGCCTCATTGACTTATAAGGACGCGTATTTAAAAGCGTGGGTAAAGGCAAGGCTTGGGTGCTGTGTGTGAACGTACAGTAGGGTAACACACAGAGCGCACAGGGTGAATTTTATAAATGGAAATTGAAAACGACACATATCATAGCGCATTTCCCAGTGCGCATATGCAAATCTGAGTCATTTCGCAGTGTGTATACGGCGTATACCTGCGTATCACGTAGACGACACCACTGATGTTGACATCATGGCATTCAGGAGACAGAGACGTGCGCGAATCTTCTCCACTAAGCACAGCGTGTCATCCTCCCTCCAATTCGGCTTTCTTTTGGATTCCATGTTTGCTCATCATACAGCCTATAGAACCTGGCTATATAGGGTAGTCAATTGACAGCACAATTGAGTCAGTTGTGGGATTAGGTAAATTGGGTGGATTAGGAAAGATTTAGCCTATTCTTGAGTGATTTTCAATGTAGGCTATCTTGTATTATTTTGTTGATAATTTCTTCTGAAATTATTGGTGAATATATGCTACACTCCCATTGTGCATTTCACTGTTGAATCATCTCTATTTAGGATATTTCGTGCATAAGGGATTCCATTCAGCGATTGGCCATTCCTCTGTACTTGGAATTGCGTCATCAACATTTCCCTTTACGGCACACACACCTGTCGTAAATCAGCTCTGAGATTGACACTTAGGATTCAGTCCTACACCTCGCTGAAAGAGGGAGTGAGATGCATAATAACTGACTTTTAAGTGCAGCTTTTAGCTGGGAATTTTTTTGCTCATAAGTGTACTCTTAGCAGTGTTCTTAGGAGTAATTCTAGGAAGCTTGATAAATACGGGCCCAGACATCTAAACAATATAGTTCTGAACCCCCTCTCCTTCAAACTCCTCCCTCCGTGGGCGTGTCTCTGGTGGCTTTCAGCAGCGTTTGTCACAAGCGAGTTTCTTCTGCTGCTGCTGCTGCTGCTGCTGCTGCGAGTTTGAGCAGCCTCCCTCCCTGGCGGCCCCCTCGTCGGCGAGTCTGGATGGGGCTGCTCGTTTCTTGGGTTTTCGGTTGAGAGCTTTGATGAAGCTTTGTGCGATTCTAGGCTTTATGCTGCGTGTTTCAAAGTGTGTTTTGCACCCAGTCTATTTTTGGAACCCCCCACCGTTGTGCGCCCGTGTGCACCAGCGCGAAAGCGTTTTCGCCTACAGTATGAGAATGAGGCTCGTTCGTTTTTGGTTGTGAGCTCAGCTGGAATGAAGCTGCTTGCGATTCCTTTCTGCTGGTGTTTCAAAGGTGTTTCAAAGTGTGTTGCACCCATAATCTATTATGCAAATTTGCAATCCCCCACCGCCAGCTCCCAAGCGCGAAAGCGAAAGCGTTTTCGCCAATCCATTTTCATGAGAATGGCTTCCTCACACTGCTTTTTGCTTGGCTTCCTCTAGTCTGGAAAGCACTGTCACCACTTAGTGGGTCGGTGGAATGGGTTGTACACGTTCGGTGGCTCCAATATTTATATAAGAGATGTAAAAGGGATTTTTTTTGACGTATCAACTCGTCATTGGCAGTCAACCGTTGAATTTTTTTGACATATCAACTCGTCAATGGCAGTGAACGTGTTAAAAGCAAAAGTAAACATAAAGGTCTCTAGCTTGGATTTAAAAATAGGCAGAGTAGGGGCAGATCTAATGTCTTCCGGGAGTTTATTCCAGCTATGGGAGGCATAGTGGGAGAACGCGGCTTCACCATGTTTTGTTTTGGTCCTCGGAACAATTAGCAGACCAGTCCCTGATGACCTAAGAGATCTAGAAGGTTCATAGTGTAGAAGCAATTCAGAGATGTAATGTGGGCCTGACCCGTTGAGAGATTTATAAACTATTAGCAGAATTTTAAAGTCTATTCTATGACATACTGGTAGCCAATGCAGAGATTTGAGAACTGGTGTAATGTGTTCAGCTTTCTTGGTTCTTGTTAAAACTCTAGCAGCCGCATTCTGAATGAGCTGTAGTTGTTTAATAGCTTTTTTGGGAAGGCCTTTGAAAAGACTGTTGCAGTAGTCTAACCTGCTAGAAATGAAAGCATGAATTAGTTTTTCAAGATCTTGTTTGGACATATAGGGCCCTATTCTCCCACAGGCCTTCGGCGCTACAACGGGCCTTAAACGCAAAAAAACGTGCCTTGCGCCTGCCTCGGGAAGATATCAATATGGCTTTACGCTGCCAAATGCGCTTTAGGCCGAATGGGCGTGGCGCAGTCCCAGAATGGGCGAGACTGGGCGTGTCGGCCTTAAATATCGGCCTAATGATATCTTCCCACCTGGCGTAAATTTAGCGCTTATCGCTTTTGAAAACCAGGCCTATTCAGTGCGCTAGTTGCGCGGAGCGCTCCTCTCTGGCTATCCTCTGTCACCCTTCTCTGTGTCACTCTCTCCCTCTCTCCTCAGTCTGACAGGCACAATACGACTGTCTCTCTCTGACTCCCTCGCTCAGACAGACACAACACACGTCCCATAGGAAATAGCAGTTGTAAGTTCACTGCCTGTGAATGTCCCAGCATGCAATGCGGTACTCCATTTCGCTACTAAATAGCAACCAAATGAGCCGAAATAGATCTAGGTCAATCTAAATAATGTGTAATGGTAACACAACCTGCAATTGTAGAACATTTCAATATTGGACCAAATAAAACATCGAAATGAAAACACCACCCTATGTGAAACCTATATGTCATCCTGGGCCTATATATATCCCTTGTCGATTTAACGTGATTTAGATAAGTGACAGCGTAACGCGCTTCTACTGTCATGTCCTACTGTGATGTCCGCTCCATCTACTTCACATTTTACTTCACTTCAGTTTTACAATAAAAACACATTTATGCAATGACTTTACATAATGTAGGCTATATTTATGTGCATATCCTACAATCCTAGCAGGGGAGAGAAAACGATATATTTCTGGACAAACTTTCACCAATCTAATTAATCTCATCAGGGATAGGCTATATTTTTCTAGCTGATGCCTTTAGAACATTCTTTTCACTTTGATCTTGCTATAGTGTAGCGTATTTACATGCTTGCAGTATTTAAACTGCAGTTAGATTGGTTTGAGAAGCATAATAATATGGAATAATAGCCTATATATGGAGACAGACAGACTGGATGAAGGGAGGGGGGGGGAGCAAAACGCTTGGCTTTGTCTGGTTTTGCTGGACCAGTGGAATTGGAGCTTAAAAGGCAAGCGTGTGATTCGTTTATTGCACTTATCCAATGAGCATGATGGTGCATAATTTTTATTTTTTTTAAAAGGCGTGGTTGTAAAGCTTTAGGCTGCGTGTAGCGCCGATACCAAGATATCAAGTGCGCTGGTCCACGCCCACTGGGCCAGGCGCTCGGCCTAGTTTCTACGCCGATGCAAAGATAGGGGCCATAGCCTCTAATCCTTGCTATATTTTTTAAATGATAAAAGATTTAAGCAGATTTTCTTATAAACTTGATGTGGGAGTTAAAGTTCAGATCAGAGTCAATAATAATGCCAAGACTTTTTACCTGGTCCTTTGGCTTCAGAGATAAGGATTCGAGATAAACAGTAACTTTGAGCCTTTTTTCTTTAGCACCAAAGACAATTATCTCTGTTTTGTCTTTATTTAGTTGGAGGAAATTCTGGCACATCCAATCATTTATTTGCTCACTGAGAGTCCAGTCCACCCAAAGTCCACTGTAAATAGTTTGCGTTATGAAGATGTCAAAATCCAGTAGGTGGCGGTAATGCAACATTTGGATGCCAACAGCCATAAAAGTTCAATAGAAGAAGAAGAACGCATTGACAATTTCCTGTCTCGCGGTGTTCGCGTCACGCTCGCAAAAGATAGACATAAATAGTTTTTCCACCCTTCCTCTAAACTTTAATTGACCAACAGGAGACTCGTATGGGTGATACTATCGGGATATCTGGAGCCGTTTACTTCTAGAAGAAGAAGAAGAAGCTTCTCTCCCGCATGGTCTCAGATGAATGGTTCAGCAGCTTAAGCTAACGTTAGCTGTGAAGCTATGGACTGAGCTAGGCTAGCTACTAATGCTAAGTTTGTCAGTAAATAGTTGAGGAGGAAAAGTTGCCGTCACTGTGTGAGAATGAGCTCCAAAGTGCAGAAGCTGAGAACGGTGGTGAAGCCGCGGCTGTTGAAGAGGTATTTGTGCTGTTTGAAAGAATGATAGCAGAATACGAGGAAGCTGCTCTTTCAAAACAGAAGATCGACCGTCAACAAAAGCTGCTGAACACTGTTTTAAATCCTGAAGGGCGTCCACGCGTTAGTACGACACCCCATAGGTCAGACTACACATAACTCAGACCACCCGCTAATCCGACCATTGATGTCTACGGCGAGTTTTATCATTGTAGTCTCATAATGTCGACCCTCCATTAATCCGACCATTTTAACGCAATTATTCCGACTGTCGGATTTCATACCCAGTAGTTCGACCTCGCGTAAATCCGCCTATATACAGCACTTCCAACAGAAGCAGTCTGTGCATTTCTCTGTGCGCTCTGGCTCGGCCGATTCACTCCATTAACGGGAGCTGTCTGCCACCGTGGTGCTGAAATCAAATCAATCGATGCTAGGAAAATCGATCACCCACAGTTTAATCAGTGCATAATGCACATGCACGGCTACCTAATGCACTAATTCACTAAACGCCTGGGCAATGGGCATTGCTCACTACAAATAACATGAGCTCAGCAGAGTCGGCTGCATGTTCGTTTCTCTTCCTTCTCTCTCGCAGCAGCTGGCAAGAAAATAGTGGGCGTGCACATGAAGTATAGGCTAGTCTTATTGGAGGCTGGAGCAGACATCACAGTGCATCAGTGTCACTCATCCAAATAACGTTAAATCTGCAAGGGATATATATAGCACCTGGATTACATACATGTTTCACATAGGGTTGTGTTTTGATTTTTATTGTTTTATTTTGTCCAATATTGAAATGTTCTAAAATTGCATGTTGTGCTAACATAATTTATATCTACCACTTAGCCTATTTAGGCTGATTTGGTTGCTATTTCTTGTCAATGTATTACCCTCAATGCATGCTGGGAGATATCACATGTGGCTCAATTAGCCACGCACCGATGCATTCTGTTTCGAACATGTTGTGGACTGAGCGGTACTGAGCGGGTGATCGGCTTTATAACTAGGAGATGAGGCCGTTATTGGGCTGGGTACTAAACGTTATATGCCCCCCGCCCCCTCTCTCCCCCGCCCGCCCCCTCTCTCCCCCGATGTCATAGGGCGCTATCAAACGTAGCCAAATCATCGGAAAAGGTCATATTTCCTTCAGTAGGCTACTACCTTTGGTGTGAATATGATAAAGTGTGGTTATTTATGGTGGAGGGAGGGTCATGCATTTATCTCCAGTCACTCAGGGAGTGTGTGTGTGTGTGTGTGTGTGTGTGTGTGTGTGTGTGTGTGTGTGTGTGTGTGTGTGTGTGTGTGTGAGAGAGAGAGAGAGAGACGTCTCTCTCTCTCTCTCTCTCTGGAGTCCCACGCAACTGTCTAATTTACTGCGGTCGGATTTTTGGGAGGTCGGATTTATGAGATTAAAATAATAGGGCGGATCTTTGGGTAGTCTAACTCATGAGTGGTCGAACTATTGAGAGGTCGGACGGAAGACTATGACCCTCCTGAAGTGCGTTTACACAGAGCAGGTTGGTGATATATATTTTTTTCTCACATTCTATCAATTAAATTTATTATTTCAGACCCATGGAGATCCATATCACAGTAAAAAAAAAACAGCACATTACAAAATAAGAAAATAACAACAAAGGGGAAATATGTAAGGCCTTCCACAATGTTCAATGCCTAATATACAGACACGTTCGCCAGTGGTTCCACAGTCTGGAAAATAATCTGACAGAACTTCGTACAGGGTTAGTCAGGACAGCAATGATGAGGTCATTTTCTGACACAGATGCCCTACACAAAAATCTATACATCCGATTCCGCAGGACAGCAGATCAGGTAGATACTCCGATACTAACAAACATATGACTCACGCTAGAGCTTCTTGAAGCTCTCAACAACAGCCTCATGCTGTCATTATAAGCCACTGTGAGCTTTCTGATGCTGCTTTGTTTAACACGACACCACAGGTGGGCAGTATACAACGGTGTACAGTATGCTTTAAAAAGTGAGATCTTCACCGGTACAGAGCACATGCTGAACTTGCGACACAGCATGTTCGCTTGAGCATACAGCTTCTGACGCTGTCTATACATGTCCTTGTCATCAGACAGGTCATCTGAGATAATATGACCCAGATATGTCATCTCACTGCACACACTGAGTGCAGTGCCAGCAAGATAGAAGTCAGGAAAGGTTGAATGTCTGTCTTCTCTACTTCTGACAATCATGATCTTACTCTTTTTAGCATTGTATATTATACCAAAATCAGCACCATACTGTGAACATATTCTCAGCAGCTGTTGGAGACCAGCACTATATGGGCTAAGGATGACCAGGTCATCTGCATACATAAGGTGATTGATTAACGAGTCACCAACCCTACAGCCTGTACCACATGCATTTAAGCTCAGAGATAAGCCATTCATATACAAGTTAAAAAGTACAGGAGACAGAATTCCACCCTGGCGAACACAGTTGGACACATGGAAGGGAGCAGAAGTCAGATTCCCCCATTTCACTCTCATTGTCTGATGTGCATACCAATACACCAGAATTCTAACTAAAAAGCTGGGGACCCCACTTTTAGTTAATTTTAAGAATAATTTCTTGTGATTGATATGATCAAATGCTTCCAAGGCATCAATAAAACACGTGAATATTGTAGAGTTTTGCCTATTATATTTATCTACAATTTCTTTGAGTGCAAAGATACATAAATCAGTGCCAAGCTTTCGTTTAAAACCAAATTGGTTGTTAGTAGACAGGATGAACCTCTCGAGTCTACTCAAAAGAAGTCTCTCCTACACTTTGGACATGACACTGGCCAGAGCTATTGGCCTATAATTATCTGAGCTGTTCAGCTTCCCCACTTTATCTTTGATGACTGGAGCTAACACAACAGATAGCATAAGATCAGGTAGCACTCCATGAACTAAAGGCCCTGTGTAGCACATGGCCACCAGAGGGCACAGTTTCTTACTGGAAAGTTTAATATGTTCAGATGTAATATTATCAAGACCACAGGCCTTATTATCTCCTAGCTTCAATATCGCTTCATGGATTTCAGCAGGAGTGACAATAACGCCATCAGTAAACTCTACATTATCCACTACAAACCGATTACTTTTTACACAGTTTAACAGCTCATAACTATCATATTTCTGCAGTGGTGGATAGAGTAAACAAAAACGGTACTCAAGTAAAAGTACAGTTACTGTATAATATATTTACTCAGTAGAAGTAAAAAGTCATATGGATAATTACTTGAGTAACAGTGAAAAAAACTACTCAAGTAGTCAGTAACTTCACGAGTAACTAGATGTAATTTATTACGGTAATGTTGTACGATGGTCCATTGTCATCCTGGAGCATATGTTGCAAATGTTAAGAGATGGGCTTGGATTAATGCTGCATTCCTTTGCTAAAACGCCACGTTAACAGGGAGTTCCTTCAATAATGGCAATTAAATAAAGTAATAGTAGATCCACGTTGCAACTTTTTTGTGTGTGATCCAGAATACACAGAACACAGACAAGTCCATTTTTACCTGTAGTGAGTCTGCTGTTCTGTTTTTTTTATTTACCAAGTAATAAATTATAGCTTTTATTTTGAAGGTAAAAAGCCTAGCTTCCTGTATTCTGTCTATTTCTAGTAAGATTGATACAACTTTAAGATTAAACTTTAACCACATCATAGAGTGACACAGATGGTTTTATTGGGCGGACCCGCTCTGCAAAGTCGAGCTGAAATGAAAAATGTATTTTTTTCTATTTTAGATCACATCCCTGGTTAAATTTCTTTAGTTTTTCCAAAATTTTCCACATCAAAAGTTTATTTATCAAGTTTATCAGTTAATTCATAACAGTCATAACAGTTTTTAAGTTGTGCAGGTACTACTATAAAATATCTACCCCACTTCAACCAATCATATGACATGACACCTATCAGCTGTCATGCCAGCTGCCCGGTTCTCTGTAGATCCCACTCAATTGGGGGTAGAACATGCCATACAAGCGCCAGGATTGGCCAACGTCAACTTCAGTCCCCAGAACAGTCAAATCAAATCATCCACACGCTATGTCCCGCCTCTCTACCCTGTTCCAGTTAGTGCTGCACGATTAATCGAATCGCAATCGCAATCGCGATGTCAGCACGTGCGATTACATAACCGCAAAAGTGTGCGATTTTTATTTTTTTTCAAGTCTTTTTGAGTGTGTGTGTGTGTGTGTGAGCCTCCTCTAAACTAACATTACACGCGACGCAGCAAACACACGTTTCTCTGCCATCACACTGGGCATCAACACTAGCGGGAGACTTCTCCCATGCACTCCCGCAAATAAGTAATGTTATGTGCAGCAAGGTTACTTACCGAGAGGGCGAGAGAGAACATCCATGATCGCTAACAGCAAGCTATGCTAATAACTAGCTAGCCGTTCTGAAACGCATGTAAACAGCCGTGTGATTAGTGAGAACATCAGTAAAATAAGGAGAGAGCTGCAGGTGCTTATGCAGAACTAGTGCACAGTGGGGATGACCCGCTGTGATGAAGAATATAACGAGATTAACAAGGTTGATAGCAGCAAAACACTGTCGCAGCTGCCAGCACCAGGCCAGCACTGGCAGCATCACCTCCAGGCTAGCTAACTAGCCTGTCACATGATGCCTTCATGGTCCCTCGTTAAAGTCTGCAGATGCACGTTACCTCACCTCTCTCTCAAGAAGCGTCACGTGAGTGTGGCGTTTAAGGCCATCTGTCGCTACAAAATAAATAAACGGGGTGTATCATTAGTATTACTGGACAGACATGTAACTAACTTTGCTGAGCCATCTTCTATGTGCTGTAACACAGTGCAGTTTCTATTTGTCTGGTGTTTCTTTTTTACATGTTTGGGACAGCCAAATGTCTCAAAATGTTTTATTTTTTTGTAAAGATAATTTTATTTCAAATTGTTTTATTTTTTTAGTTTTAATATATTTTAAATTGTAACATATTTCATGTATTTTTAGTCTGTTATATGTGAAACCGTGGTATTTTTGTCCAAGGTTATCATACCGTCAAAAACTCATGCCCGCACATCCCTAGATACCATTTGTTTATTATATCGCAATCACAATCGCAAATCGCAATATTGTCCACCATAATCGCTAATCGCACCTTTCCCCCAAATCGTGCAGCACTAGTTCCAGTTAAAGCAAAATTTTTGTTTTCCGTCGGATACGTCATCACAGACCCTTAGATCTTATTTCAGCTCGTCTTTAATATTATGAACTAATGGTAACAAGCTTAGGTGAACTTACTCACAGTTTTGCCTAATGTGTGTATTTGTCTTCCCTCCAGACGTCCAGCAGCTGTTGGTCTGTAAAGAAGAGGATCTCTCTGAGCAGCAGGACTGGAGCTCCAGTCTGGACGAGGAAGTCCCAGACCCACCACACATTAAAGAGGAACTCTGGACCAGTCAGGAGGGAGAACAGCTTCAGGAGAACCCAGAGCCCCCACACATTAAAGAGGAACAGGAGGAACTCTGGACCAGTCAGGAGGGAGAGCAGCTTCAAGGGCTGGAGGAGGCCCATATCACAGAGTTCCCATTCACTCCTATCCCTGTGAAGAGTGAAGATGATGAAGAGAAACCTCAGTCCTCACAGCTTCATCAAAGCCAAACTGAGGAGAACAGAGAGGCAGAGCCTCTAGCCAGCAGCTCAGCTGAACAGATTAAAACAGAAGCTGATGGAGAGGACTGTGTAGTATCAGAACCAGCCAGGGACTTAGATCCAGCTGGTCATTTACATCCAACTAGGGATGGCAAGACTTCACACTCTTCTGAACCTGAGACTGAAGACAGTGATGATGATCAGATGGAAACTAGTGAACCTCAGCCAAGTTTAAACCCACAGAAAAAAAGTGAGGTTCTTGGGAAGAAAAAGGTTAGTTGCTCAGTTTGTGGCAAAATGGTATGTGGTAAATTGAAGAGACACATGAGAGTCCACACAGGAGAGAAGCCATTTACTTGCTCAGTCTGTGGTAAAGGTTTTAGTGGTAAATTGAAGAGACACATGAGAGTCCACACAGGAGAGAAGCCATTTACTTGCTCAGTCTGTGGTAAAGGGTTTAGTGGTAAAGGAGACTTGAAGATACACATGAGACTCCACACACGTGAGAAGCCATTTAATTGCTCAGTCTGTGGTAAAAGGTTCAATGCAGCTACAAACCTGAAGATACACATGAGAGTCCACACAGGAGAGAAGCCATTTCCTTGCTCAGTCTGTGGTAAAGGTTTTAGGAGTAAAGGAGGGTTGAAGACACACATGATAGTCCACACAGGTGAGAAGCCATGTCCTTGCTCAGTCTGTGGTAAAGGTTTTAGGAGTAAAGATGAGTTGAACAAACACATGAGAGTCCACACGGGAGAGAAACCGTTCAGTTGCAGTGTTTGTAGGAAAACATTTAGTTGGAAGCAGCAGGTCAAAAAACATAATTGTTGTGGTGAGAGCAGCAGCAGGTGAAGCTGCAGAGCTGCTGGTTGAGCTGAACTGTTCAGCAGTAACAGAACAATAAACTAGAGACACATCATCATAGTTCATCATTCAGGAGGAAACCCAAACTCTTTTCCATTGTATTTTGCCTTTAGTCTCGCTTGATAAACACTGAATGGCCATCATTCCCACTCCATTATTGAGTCTAAGATTTCCCTGAATCGATCACTAGCGACCGACATATCTGAACGCATCACTAGTGAGTGATGTATTTGGCTACTCTGGTGTTATTTTCAGTTACACTGATTCTGGTGGTATTTTATATCTTTTAAAAGAAGAAATTGCTCATTTTTGACAAAAATATAATTTTAACATGTTGGTTAAGGATTTCAACTAATATGCCAAAACACTAATGATAAACCGCACGAACGGTTAAAACTTTTTTTTACGGTTAACTTTCAACCAAGAGTCTGTGTCCATCTCTCTCTTTGTCTTGCTTGCTGTATGTCTCCCTCGTCATGTGACAGTGGAAGCCTGCTGCAGCGGGCGAGGAGCCTTCTGATACCTTCATGTAATAAATAGAGATGAGGAAGCAGACTTGCAGACCCTTGGCTGTGACCCTGTTCCCTTGACTGTTCTCCTCACACTCTAACAGTCTCAACTGCAGTGCTGTTCCTGTTCTCGGTGCCGTTGGCCCACGTTAGGCAGCAGAAAAAGTTCACCTGTTCTGGTTCCCTTCCCCATTTCTTTCAACACACCTTGCAAACAAATAAAGTTATACTATAAGAACTTATAAAGTAAGCTGGACCAGAATCACACTGTTCTGAACTTTTTTGTGGTGATTTTCCGACATTATTTTGAAAAAGAAAAAAAATGCATCTTAGAATATAGGAGCAGTTTTCATTGGTTGCACAGGAGGTTTAGCTTGTTTACATTTTGTCTGGTAATTTTATTTTATATAATGTTAAAAGTTGTTTAAACAAATAGTTTAGTTAGAAGATTTACAAATGTTTTGTGCTTTGTACACTTCTAAATGTTCTAAATGTGTTTTTTTGTGTTCAATAAAAATTGGTTTCTGTTCTTTAAACTGTTGTCTGTTATGTTTAAAGGATGACTTTACCGATTATCCACCCACTTTGTATCATTATAATGTTAATATAAGCAGGTGGACAGTGTTTACCTTCGCTGTATGTTTTCCACACGGAGGAGAAGGGTCCAGCTCGGGCCAGAACCAGTACAGAGCACACCCTACAGAGCATGCCCAGTAAGTACAGAACACGCCCATAGGTGAGAAATGGAGAATTAAAATAATAAACACAACAATTTACATTGAAATGTGTCAGTCGTATGTTGACATTTTTTAAACTTAATTGTAACATTCACATTTTGAAAACTTAATGTAACATTACCTCGCCCCCCTACGAGGACCACGTGATTTGTGAGACTAGCCTAGATTTTCCCTACGGGGATGAATAAAGGACTCTATCCATCTATCTATCTATCTAGATAGATAGATATATATATATATCTATCTAGATAGATAGATATATATATCTATCTAGATAGTCTATATAGTGAATCAAATTAACAGCTGAGAATTCGGACATTAGTAAAAGAAATATATATTTATGTAACCTTTACTTAAACAATTGAGATAGAAATCTGTTTTACAATGTTGACCTGGCCAAAAAGGCAGCAAAATTCACATGTCAGGGCATGACAAAGACAATACTTACAAGATATATATATATATATATATATATCAGAGCAGCATGATAAAGTCCTCTAAGCTGAGTTAGATATATATATCAGAGCAGCATGATAAAGTCCTCTAAGCTGAGTTAGATATATATATCAGAGCAGCATGATAAAGTCATATAAGCTGAGTTAGATATATATCTCAGAGCAGCATGATAAAGTCCTATAAGCTGAGTTAGATATATATATCAGAGCAGCATGATAAAGTCCTATAAGCTGAGTTAGATATATATATCAGAGCAGCATGATAAAGTCCTATAAGCTGAGTTAGATATATATCTCAGAGCAGCATGATAAAGTCCTATAAGCTGAGTTAGATATATATATCAGAGCAGCATGATAAAGTCCTATAAGCTGAGTTAGATATATATATCAGAGCAGCATGATAAAGTCCTCTAAGTTGAGTTAGATATATATATCAGAGCAGCATGATAAAGTCATATAAGCTGAGTTAGATCTATATATCAGAGCAGCATGATAAAGTCCTATAAGCTGAGTTAGATATATATCTCAGAGCAGCATGATAAAGTCCTATAAGCTGAGTTAGATATATATCTCAGAGCAGCATGATAAAGTCCTATAAGCTGAGTTAGATATATATATCAGAGCAGCATGATAAAGTCCTCTAAACTGAGTTAGATATATATGTCAGAGGAGCAGCATGATAAAGTCCTCTAATCTGAGTTATATATCTCAGAGCGGGGGTGAGGGGGGGAGGAGGGGCTCAGACACCATCCCCCCATTCCCGTATGTGTGTGTTGGTGTGTCCATTGTGTCAATGTGGGTGAGGAGATGTGTATCCCATGATGTAGGCATGCACCACAGAATATGACATAGGCCTATATTTCAAATGTATTTCAAAAATATAGGCCACTTTGGCAAGACAAGGCAAGTTTATTTGGATAGCACATTTCCATACACAGAGGCAATTACATAAAGTGCTTTACATAAAATAAATACAAAGAAAAGAGCATAGAGAAATAAAAAGATGACAAAATAGAAAGATGTTTTACACTCTCACAACAAAATAAAAAAGTATACAAAGTACAAAATATTTGTACATCTTCTAACTAAACTATTTGTTTAAATAACTTTTAACATTATATAAAATACAATTACCAGACAAAATGGAAACAAGCAAAAACCTCCTGAACAAACAATAATGAAAACTGCTCCTATTTTTTAAGATGCGTTTTTTTCTTTTTCAAAATAATATGTTGGAAAATCACCACAAAAAAGCTCAGAACAGTGTGATTCTGGTCCAGCTTACTTTATAAGTTCTTACAGTATAACTTTATTTGTTTGCAAGGTGTGTTGAAAGAAATGGGGAAGGGAACCAGAACAGGTGAACTTTTTCTGCTGCCTAACGTGGGCCAACAGCACCGAGAACAGGAACAGCACTGCAGTACTGAGACTGTTAGAGTGTGAGGAGAACAGTCAAGGGAACAGGGTCACAGCCAAGGGGAAAAGTCTGCTTCCTCATCTCAGATTTTGGAGGTTCCCGAGTGGCCGTTTGCTGAAAAAATCCATAGATAAGCCGCACCGTTATATAAGCCGCAGGGGGCAAAAAAGGCCAAAAAACGGGAAAAAAGCCGCGGCTTATAGTCCGGAATTTACGGTAGTTCTTTTGAGATATTTTGTGTTCACAAAATCTTAGCAGAAAAGAATCCTCGGCTCTTGAAAGATGAGCCAGAATCCTCAAAAAAACCCTCTGGCAGAAGCTACCTACAGTAAAAAAAAAACGGCTGGCAGTGAATGTGTTAACTGCTACTAAACTACTGAAGTTTTAATTCTACTCAATTTTTTTATTGTTCTATTTTTTTCCCCTCTGGCTGAGAGAGAGAGAGTCACAGGAGGACGCTCGCACGCATATCGCACCGTCTGTGAGACCTTTTTGCTTGTAAAGTGAAAACGTATTAATATAGAGCCGAACTCTCTTGATATAGAGCGGAACTCTCTATTTTATTTTTGTTTTATAGTAAACCATAGGTTTAAACCCGCATCACCAGCCTTGCTAGGCGAAGAGGCTAGTACCAGCCCCGACTAGGCAAACTGCTAGCGTGTAGCAGTTTTGGTTTTATTGTTCTATTTTAATTTTTAAAGTGTTCTGATATGCTGTTGATTTCTTTATTATTATTTTTTTTTCTCTTTGTGTGCTATGCATTGCTTTGCTGCTTGTCTTTCAATGATTTTTTGTAAAGCACCTTGGATTGCCTTTGTGTGTGAAAGGTGCTATATAAATAAATTTGACTTTGAGTTTGACACATGATGATATGAACCTGTCCTCTTTGTTGATACTCTGCTTACAAATGATGCTTAAACCACTGATTCTCACACATTATATCTCAGTCAAAATGGAGATTATTCCTCTCAAATTAAACGATTTTAAACGATTTTTCAGACGGCAGCCCGTCTTTATTGTCACACAACACACTACAACACATGCATGCGGCCACTACACACACTCATGCTGATGGTGGCCGGTGAAATATGTCCTCTGCATTTGACCCATCCAGGCTTGTCCTTTCCTCCAGGGGGCAGGCCAGGAGCAGTGGTCACTTTCTCGTACAGCGCCCGGGGACCAACTTCGGATGTTGTCATCACTGGTCAGATGACGATGACGATCTGATCTTCTGCATGTTTTTAGTGGGGGGGTTATATACGGAGGAACCCCCTGGGGGAGCACGGGGAGAACATGCAAACTCCACACAGACAGAAAGACCCTTACGACGAGATACCCCACCTGGGCAGTGGGCACTGAAGATATGGGGGGGAACACAACCACAGCGCCCACAGTGTCCCAGGCGAGAATCGAACTCAGGACCTTCTGACTGTGAGGCGACAGCTCTACCACTGAGCCACCGTGCCCCCCAATTAGTCAACAGATACTTTATTTGCTTACCACAGAATGCAAAAAAAAAAATCACCCGTCTGTTTGCATATTACAACATGTTGACATAGGAAAACAAATAGACTATATAAACATCCTGCATCTTTGAAGTAGTCTATATGAAATAACAGAAACAGAAATATGTGTATATTAATCAGCTTCACATATATTCTATTCTATATGCATTGAGAGCACATCGGCTAAATGTTCAATGTCTATAGTTGTGATTATCTTTGAAGAAGAGGCACACTTAATTGTAGGCCTATTGGTTGACAATGTTGTTGTTGTCACCAGTGTGAGAGTGACTAATAGGCCTACCACTCTTGATTCCATGTTTCCTTTAGAGGAGTAAAACATCTTTCTATTTTGTCATCTTTTTATTTCTTGATGCTCTTTTCTTTGTATTTATTTTATGTAAAGCACTTTATGTAATTGCCCCTGTGTATGGAAATGTGCTATCCAAATAAACTTGCCTTGTCTTGCCAAAGTAGCCTATATTTTGAAATACATTTGAAATATAGGCCTATGTCATATTCTGTGGTGCATGCCTACATCATGGGATACACACCCACTCACCCAAATTGACACAATGGACACACACACACACACACACACACACACACACACACACACACGGGAATGGGGGGATGGTGTCTGAGCCCCTCCTCCAGAAAGCCATGGTGCGGCAATGGAAACAGGTGGGATCTCCAGACTCCTCCAATCACAATCACACACTCACCTCCACGCTTTCCACAGGACGGCCCAGGGAGGCTGGACCCATCTCACCAACTAATGCCAGCCCACCCCCCCCCCCTCCCCCGCTCTGAGATATATAATTCAGCTTATAGGACTTTATCATGCTGCTCCTCTGATATATCTAACTCAGCTTAGAGGACTTTATCATGCTGCTCTGAGATGTATATCTAACTCAGCTTATAGGACTTTATCATTGTATTTTATATTCTCTGATTGGTTGGCCCTCACTTGCTTCGCACAGGATGCAGCAATTTGGCAAAATGTAATGTATGAAGCCATATTAGGCAAGTAACCGCGGTACATCTGCTCCTATAGACTCAGATCCAGCACTTGGCTGGGTTTGAGGTGCCAAGTGTGAGGACTGAGGCTGGAAAAAGGAGTCTCTCTTATTTTGGCCCTTGGTCCTGGAATGACCTGCAAGTCCAGCTTAACCTGGATCCTCTTCTCTTTGTTTGGTCTAGTTTGAAACAAAAGATCACTGAGTTCCTCACCATTAGCTGCTCCTGTGGAAATGTAATGTAATTTAGAATCCTATATCTTCTGTAATGTGCGTTTGTGTTTGTAATGTTTTTTGGCCCCTCCAGTTTTAATTGTTTTCCATGTTGTAAGTATTGTCTTTGTCATGCCCTGACATGTGAATTTTGCTGCCTTCTTGGTCAGGTCAACATTGTAAAACAGATTTCTATCTCAATTGTTTAAGTAAACATTACATAAATAATTTTTTTTTTTTTTTTACTAATGTCTGAATTCTCAGCTGTTAATTTGATTCACTATATAGACAACATCTAGGCTAGTCTCACAAGTCACGTGGTCCTCATAGGGGGGCGAGGTAATGTTACATTAAGTTTTCAAAATGTGAATGTTACAATTAAGTTTAAAAAATGTCAACATTACGAGTGACACATTTCAATGTAAATTGTTGTGTTCATTATTTTAATTCTCCATTTCTCACCTGGGCGTGCTCTGTACTTAGTGGGCGTGCTCTGTACTTAGTGGGTGTGCTCTGCACTGGCTCTGGCCGTAGCTGGACCCTTTTTATCCATGTGGAAAACATACAGCGAAGGTAAACACTGCCCATCTGCTTGTATTAACATTATAATGATACAAAGTGGGTTGTCAATCGGTAAAGCGATCCTTTAAACAACACAACAGACAACAGTTTAAAGAACAGAAACCATTTTTTATTGAACACAATAAAAAAACACAAGAACATTTAAAAGTATACAAAGCACAAAATATTTGTAAATCTTCTATTTTTTTAAATAACTTTTAACATTATATAAAATAAAATTACCAGACAAAATGCAAACAAGCTAAACCTCCTGTGCAAACAATGAAAACTGCTCCTATTTTCTAAGATGCTTTTTTTTTTTCAAAATAATGTGGGAAAATCACCACAAAAAAGTTCAGAACAGTGTGATTTTGCTCCAGCTTACTTTATAAGGGAACCAGAACAGGTGAACTTTTTCTGCTGCCTAACATGTGGGCCAACAGCACCGAGAACAGGAACAGCACTGCAGTACTGAGACTGTTAGAGTGTGAGGAGACCAGTCAAGGGAACAGGGTCACAGCCAAGGGGAAAAGTCTGCTTCCTCATCTCTATTTATTACATGAAGGTAGTCAGAAGGCTCCTCGCCCGCTGCAGCAGGCTTCCACTGTCACATGACGAGGGAGACATACAGCAAGCAAGACAAAGAGAGAGATGGACACAGACTCTTGGTTGAAAGTTAACTGTAAAAAAAAGTTTTAACCGTTGGTGTGGTTTATCATTAGTGTTTTAGCGGTAGAATATTGGTTGAAATCCTTAAACAACATATTAAAATTATATTTTTGACAAAACTGAGAGATTTCTTCTTTTAAAAGTTATCAAATACCACCAGAATCAGTGTAACTGAAAATAACACCAGAGTAGCCAAATACATCACTCACTAGTGATGCGTTCAGATATGTCGGTCGCTAGTGATCGATTCGGGGAAATCTTAGACTCAATAATGGAGTGGGAATGATGGCCATTCAGTGTTTATCAAGCGAGACTAAAGGCAAAATACAATGGAAAAGAGTTTGGGTTTCCTCCTGAATGATGAACTATGATGATGTGTCTCTAGTTTATTGTTCTGTTACTGCTGAACAGTTCAGCTCAACCAGCAGCTCTGCAGCTTCACCTGCTGCTGCTCTCACCACAACACTTATGTTTTTTGACATGGTGCTTCCAACCAAATGTTTTCCTACAAACACTGCAACTGAACGGTTTCTCTCTTGTGTGGACTCTCATGTGTGACTTCAGGTGTGCAGCTTGACTGCAACTTTTCCCACAGACTGAGCAAGTAAATGGCTTCTCACCTGTGTGGATTCTCATGTGTGACTTCAAGTCTTCTTTACTCCTAAAACCTTTACCACAGACTGAGCAAGTAAATGGCTTTTCACCTGTGTGGACTCTCATGTGTATCTTCAAGGCTCCTTTACTACTAAAACCTTTACCACAGACAGAGCAAGTAAATGGCTTTTCACCTGTGTGGACTATCATGTGTATCTTCAGGTGTGCAGCTCGACTGCAACTTTTCCCACAGACTGAGCAAGTAAATGGCTTCTCTCCTGTGTGGACTCTCATGTGACTCTTCAACACTCCTTTACTACTAAAACTGTTACCACAGAGCGAGCAAGTAAATGCCTTCTCTCCTGTGTGGACTCTCATGTGTCTCTTCAAATGACCACATACCATTTTGCCACAAAATGAGCAACTAACCTCTTTCTTCCCAAGAACCTCACTTTTTTTCTGTGGGTTTAAACCTGGCTGAGGTTCACTAGTTTCCATCCGATCATCATCACTGTCTTCAGTCTCAGGTTCAGAAGAGTCTGAAGTCTTGCCATCCCTAGTTGGATGTAATTGACCAGCTGGATCTAAGTCCCTGGCTGGTTCTGATACTACACAGTCCTCTCCATCAGCTTCTGTTTTAATATGTTCAGTTGAGCTGCTGGCTAGAGGCTCTGCCTCTCTGTTCTCCTCAGTTTGGGTTTGATGAAGCTGTGAGGACTGAGGTTTCTCTTCATCATCTTCACTCTTCACAGGGATAGGAGTGAATGGGAACTCTGTGATATGGGCTTCCACCGACCCTTGAAGATGCTCTCCCTCCTGCCTGGTCCAGAATTCCTCCTGTTCTTCTTTAATGTATGGGGGCTCTGGGTCCTCCTGGAGCTGCTCTCTCTCCTGCCTGGTCCAGAGTTCCTCCTGTTCCTCTTTAATGTGTGGGGGCTCTGGGTTCTCCTGAAGCTTTTCTCCCTCCTGACTGGTCCAGAGTCCCTGTTTAATGTGTGGTGGTTCTGGGACTTCCTCGTCCAGACTGGAGCTCCAGTCCTGCTGCTCAGAGAGATCCTCTTCTTTACAGACCAACAGCTGCTGGACATCTGGAGAGAAGACAAATACACACATTAGGCAAAACTGTGAGTAAGTTAACCTAAGCTTGTTACCATTAGTTCATAATATTAAAGACGAGCTGAAATTAGATCTCAGGGTCTGTGATGACGTATCCGACGGAAAACAAAAAAATTGCTTTGACTGAAAGAGGGTAGAGAGGCGGGACATAGCGTGTGGATGATTTTATTTGACCGTTCTGGGGACTGAAGTTGACGTTGGCCAATCCTGGCGCTTGTATGGCATGTTCTACCCCCAATTGAGTGGGATCCACAGAGAACAACATATGCTCCAGGACGACGATGGACCATCGTACAACATTACCGTAATAAATTACATCTAGTTACTCGCAAAGTTACTGACTACTTGAGTAGTTTTTTTAACTGTTACTCAAGTAATTATTTGTATGACTTTTTACTTCTACCGAGTAAATATATTATACAGTAACTGTACTTTTACTTGAGTACCATTTTTGTTTACTCTATCCACCACCAGGGGCGTAGCCAGGGATTTCGGGCCCCATGAAAGGATATCACATCGGGCCCACGGATGCCGCCGTCCGAAGGGCGGCAGCGGAAAATCTTGGCCATTTGAAGCACAATTTAGAGGAATATCTCATTTTAAATCAGAGAGTTCCCCAAACTTTTGAGTAGCCAGTCAGATTGAAAAAGTAGCCGGATCATGTTTTCGCGGCGTTTGTTCCAGTGGTCCTTTTCCCAATTAATAAACAAACCTCAAATATCTATCGATGAGTGTGACAATTGAAATAATACAAATAAACATTCTTATAAAGGCCCAATGCTCAATTTAATTATAAATAAAACAATATCCATATTGTAAAACACAAACAGGCAATGTATATTTTTAAGAAGAAAGAAAATACTAATAACTGTATGTTTCCAACAGGATTTGGAGAGATTGTGGTGGGTAGACCTTGCTTGGACCCTCTTGGAGGGTTCGGGGGGCCATGCCCCCTGTAAGAAAAATGTGTACATTTTAAACTAAAATGCATGAATCTGGTTCACTTTGAGAACCAATTTAAGAGGCTAGATCAGGGGTGGGCAATTATTTTTCATGGGGGGCCACATGAGAAACCCAGATTGTTGCCGGGGGCCGAACAAATATTGTCATGCCGTAACCCAGGAACTTTGATGATAGAGAGGACCACAAAAAAAATTCCCAGATTTTGCTGAGGGTTGGGGGCCGAACGGCGCTGGCGCGGAAAAATTTGGGGCATTTGAAGTCTGATTTAGAGGAATAACTCATTTTAAATGAACAGTTGTGATGTCGTTATTCAGTCTTAAACACCAATATTTGCTCCTTTTCTCACTCACTCCTACGTCACCACTTGCTTTCCCTGCAGGGCTTGAAATTAGCTTTTTTGGCCACCTGCCAATATGGCTGCTAGCAGTTACCAGCCAATTAGAATTTCCACTAGCCAAAATGTTTTTCTTGAAATAAACCAGAATATGAGTGGGTTAATTTAAGCATAAGTATCAGTAAGTGGCCCGGGATTCTCAAAGCCTGTGTTGAGGGTCACACGAACAATGCACTCTTGAAGCAAAATAAATCCAAAACCAACAAGTTAATTATTTACATTTTTTTACTTCAATGTAGAACAGTCATTTCTTACAGATGAGATTACTTTTAGCATTTTAGTCATAAAGATTATTGAAAGATATTCCATATTCCAGACTGAAATGTTATAACAGAAGAGTATTGGCCAGAATGACATGAACATTTGGACACTTATTCAACGGGTATCTTGTATGTTGCGTTCAGGTGCACTGTAAAAAAGAAAAAAATTGAGGGCCCCTGTCAGTCAAGGGCCCTTGGAATCGTCCACAGTTTCCTATAGAATACCACGGCCCTGTCCACCACTGCAGAAATATGATAGAATGTGAGAAAAGAAAATTGTAATATCACCAACCTGCTCTGTGTAAACGCACTTCAGGATTTAAAACAGTGTCCAGCAGCTTTTGTTGACGGTCGATCTTCTCTTTTGAAAGAGCAGCTTCCTCCTCGTATTCTGCTATCATTCTTTCAAACAGCACAAATACCTCTTCAACAGCCGCAATCAGTCGCTGCTTCACCACCGTTCTCAGCTTCTGCACTTTGGAGTTCATTCTCACACAGTGACGGCAACTTTTCCTCCTCAACTATTTACTGACAACCTTAGCGTGAGTAGCTAGCCTAGCCTAGCTCAGTCCATAGCTTCACAGCTAACGTTAGCTGAAGCTGCTGAACCATTCATCTGAGACCATGCGGGAGAGAAGATTCTTCTTCTTCTTCTAGAAGTAAACGGCTCCAGATATCCCGATAGTATCACCAATACGAGTCTCCTGTTGGTCAATTAAAGTTTAGAGGAAGGGTGGACAAACTCTTATTTATGTCTATCTTGTGCGAGCGCGACCACAGCGAGACAGGACATTGTCAATGCGTTCTTCTTCTTCTATTTAATTTATATGGCGGTTGGCATCCAAATGTTGCATTACCGCCACCTACTGGATTTGGACATCTTCATAATGCAAACTATTTACAGTGGTCTTTGGGTGGGCTGGAGACATGATGATATGAACCTGTCCTCTTTGTTGATACTCTGCTTACAAATGATGCTTAAACCACTGATTCTCACACATTATATCTCAGTCAAAATAGAGATTATTCCTCTCAAATTAGTCAACAGATACTTTATTTGCTTACAACAGGATGCAAAAAAAAGATCACCCGTCTGTTTGCATATTACAACATGTTGACATAGGAAAACAAATAGGCTATATAAACATCCTGCATCTTTGAAGTATATGAAATAACATAAACATAAATATGTGTATATTAATCAGCTTCAAATATATTCTATTCTATATGCATTGAGAGCAGATAGGTTAAATGTTCAGTTATGTTAGGTTTTTATAGTGTAGGCCTATGTATTTTTGTTTTCTGTATGTTGTGTCTTTGTATAGGTACCACCGAGGACCAGTCGTAAAATGGAGCTCCAAGGGGGCCAAGTGGCAGCCTGTCTTTCCTGCATGTAAATAGTCATTTTTATTCCCGTTTTCGCCACATATCGTCATAATCTCATCCCTCAACAAGCACCAGAGTGATATTTCCCCCGTGCTGTTTCCTGGACTCTCCCAGGGATCAAATGACCTCATTCGTGATCTCGGTCACCAAGTCTCGTCAAGTCCCGCCATACTTTCCTGCCGGCTGGCCAACGTATCGTTCCAATTTAGTAGGCTATACTAAAATTGGAACGATACACGACCACACCAGTCTTCTCTGTATCGTTCCAATTTAGTAGGCTATACTAAAATTGGAACATAGAGAGAAGACTGGCATGCGACCGTTCCAATACTAAAATTGGAACGATACAGAGAAGACTGGCATGCGGTCGTGTATCGTTCCAATTTTAGTAAAAAATACTAAGTATCAAGTCAGTAGCTATATGAACATCTGCACTGTAAAGTTATTGGTGGTAAAAAGAAAAAAATAATAATGTTCAAATTGTTCAAAGAAATTCATGTCAGAGGCAGAGGAATTTTTTTTTGTTTATTTTGTTGAGACCAAACTACACTTATTTTATTTAGGTTATTGGTTATGAAAATGAATGGCTATAAATCTAAAAGGGGAGGAATGTAATAGAGTGGTTTTGATGCTGCCTTGCGGTGATAAATATAAATGCAGTTGTGATTCTGTAACCCGGATGTGTTCCTGCTAGCCTAACACATTAGACTGTATTGGAGTCCTGCTCTGTATGTTGAACAGCAAAGACGTTTTCTGAGAACCTCCTGTGTGATTATTGAAGACTAACGATATATCACAATGTAGTATATTACATTTTGAAAGTAACTTGCCCAACACTGCTAGCATCACAGTGATGAAGGCATGCAACAGAAAAGGAAAAATACACAGAAAACACAATGATCATTTGATTCCATCTGCAACAGGATCCCAGGAGTCTAGTCTGTTTAAAGCACTTGACAGGCAGCCGATGGAGGCACAGCTGAAACCAAAGAGAGCTGCAATGAGTGAAAAGGCTCCAATCAGTTGTCATGGTGGTGCCATTTTTACCCTCCTCAACATGGTCATACTTATTTTTGCCACTAGAGGGAGGCAAGCGCTAACAAAGTCAGTCTCACAAAAAGGAACATGAAATAAAATCCAACAATTTGCTCCAGAATGGCATGCATTTGTAACAGTGCGTACACAGTAACTTTTTAATGACATTAGTGTCAAGCTGCTCACTCAAAAGTTACATGAGAGCAGTGCAGAGACTTAGTTACTTACTTAGACTTAGGCTTACTTAGCTGACAGTGCGATGTCATAGAGGAGGTCTACCCCAGCGTGTGCATATATGGTTTGTGCCGACACCTTGGACACGGGGGTGTCCAGTGTCCAATTTGTAAAGGCTATGCAGTCCAGTGAACAGTATTTATCTATTTAGATACTGAGAAGAACATTCTCTATGTTATTGGAACAGTTAGGCCCGGCTCCAGACCCAAATTACAGAGGGGGCCTGCCCCTAGCTTGGGGGGGCCAAGCTACCCAAGGGGGGTCCGGGGGGATTCTCCCCCAGAAGAAGATTTTGTACATTTTAAAGTAAAATTCGTCAACCTGGTGCATTTGAGAGCAAAATGAAGAGGCTAAATCTATGAAGAACTACACACATCTCTAATGTGTTGTGACTTTACAAATAATTAGGCCTAAACAATTCATATTAAATGTATTTACACATTGTGCACAAATTGCATTCATTGTGACAGAGGGGTTACACATTCAGGAGGTACTCTTCACCATGAAAAGGGGAAACTCCGCCACTGTCCCCATCTCTGTAATTAACGCCACAGGGCACAGTATCACACTGAGCCCACGTCTTAGCCTGGGACACATAGAGGCCATTTACACCTGGCATTAACATGCGTTTTCTGCCATCAGATTGCAATCAGATTGTATTTTATCACTTCAGCCTGATTCCATTTACACCTGGCACTAACATGCGTTTTGGGTGAACAGATTGCAATCCGATTGCTCTCCAGCTCGAACGTCATCACACGCGCGCCCCCTGAACATGTGCATGCATGTTTGCATACATGCACAGGGAAATAGAGGTTATTGTTAACTCATTGAGTGCCAATGACGACTAAAGTCGTCAATTCAAAAAGTAACGTTCAGTGCCAATGACGACTAAAGTCGTCAATTGCGTTTTTTGACGGCGGGACGTGGATCAAAGCCTCGTGCATCTCCTGTAAAAATATTGTAGCTATTGAAGGTGTATAACCTATTTTATGGACCCATTAGGTGGCGACAGTGCTCTCCAGATTAGAGAAAGTTGAGAAAAAAAAAGCAGAAAAAGCCCCGTGATGAAAGAGAAACCGATGCATGAGCCAGAGCGGCACAGATTGCTCTGGCTGCCTGGAGCCAACGTTAGCTGCGAACAGCAGTCAATCCGCTCCCACGTCTCTGCTGCATAGCTTCTCCACACGATTAGCCGCCAGAAAATAAAACCAAAGCCAAACCATTCTCATGAGAATGGTTTGGCTTTTCAGTGTCGCGCTGGGAGCCGGCGCACAAGGCTGAGCGCTCCGAAAATAGACTGGGTGCAGCGCACTTTGAAACGCGCAGCAGAAAGCCTATAATCGGATGCAGCTTCATCCCAGCTCACAACCGAAACCCCAGAAACGCAGACGAACGCGAGCCCCATCCAGACTCCCCCGACGAGCGGCCGCCATCTGAACGTGGATCCGTGAGGCAGCAGAGCCTGCCATAGCAGGCAGCAGAGACACGCCTGACACACGCAGCAGCCAGCACAGCGAGCAGAGCCACCAGAGACACTCCCACGGAGGAGGAGTTTGGAGTTGAGGGGGGTGTGGGTGCTGTTTATTTATTACTGTTCAGAATGTTTCAGGTCAGAAAATATTAGTTTCAGAGTCAGTGATTTGCTTGAAATGCTTCATTTCACAAAAGGCTCAATATCTCAGCTTCTAGATGGAAACGCCTGTTTTTGCTGTTTTTGACCTATCTTCTCCGGCTGATAACTAAAGAACGGAAAATGATATCAATAAACTTTTTTTTGCTGCTGATACAATAGAGTCTCATCGTTCTTTGTGCGTGTTCGGTGTTTACATAGTAATATCACACAATATTCTGTGGGCCTCGAGAAATCACTGAAAACGCTCTGAAACTCTGGCACTGGGAGCGTCCGTTCTCCAAAAGTGGCTGGCACTCAATGAGTTAAGCTCAAATGCACAGTGAACGTCCCCTTCACCTGGACAAAACGATGGCCGATCACGCAGCACTGCATCTATTTCTTTATAAAAAGGACACGTTGGCCTGCCCCTGCCACTTTTCTTGTTCTTGTCCTTGGCCTGTCTGTAAGCCAGTTTCAGGTGTTTAATTTTTCGCTGACAGTAGCTGTGTTTCCATTACCCTCAGAAATGCGCAAAATCTAAATATTGCAATAAAAATCGGGTAATGGAAACACGTAAATTTCGAAAAACCTCCCAAATATCGCAAAAAGCTTTTGCGCTCTCATGAGATGGTTTTTCCAGACGTGTCGATATAGCAGTTTATCGCAAAAGTGTAATGGAAACACATTTTCCGCATTTGCACGTCATGTGACCCATCTTCTCCTTTGGAAAAGCAGCGGAAAATAAGTCCAGTAAGTAAGCTTCGATACGCCGTGGCAAAACCTCCGCAGCAAGTGGAAAACTTTGAAGCAACGCTACCTAGCAGAAAGACGAGTGTTGTGCAAAAGCGGAGCGGGGGGGAGATAGAGAATTTTTAGCCGGTCCATGGTGACAGGCCGCCTGTGTGTGTGCGCATTTGGCACAGCGGTGAGATGAGGGCACACACCGGTGCGGTGCTGCCGGGGAATTGCGTTCAGGTGTGCGCGCCGTCACCGACTTCCGAAGATTATGTATTTCCGTATGGTAGTTGCTGAATGCGTTTTGAGAGGACGCATTGCATTTACACTTGTGTTAAATGTTGTCATAATGCGTCCCTGACCACCTCCGGACGTGGTTTGGCCGATCAGATTGCAATCCTTCCTTAATGCGTTTTGGGGGTGTTTACACCTGTACTTTCAAGTGATAAAATACAATCTGATTGCAATCTGATCACCAAAAACGCATGTTAATGCCAGGTGTAAATGGCCTCATAGAGAGCGTTAAAGCTGTGTACCCAGCAGCAGTCGAACCCGTGACACAAGGACAACCACAAATACGCCCCGACAAAACGACACAAATAGACACAGACGGTTCAGACATAACATGTCCCACCACAGACTGTAGTGAAGCTTGGGATCCCCCTGTAGCATTAGATCACTTAACTAGTGAGCAGCAGGCCCTAGTAAGAGACATGCTTAGGGAGGAATGTAAAGCCTTTAGTCGAGATGATAATGATGTAGGTTGTATACCTTCGCTCCGAATGCACATCACCCTGAATGACCAGACACCAGTCCAAAAAACGTATATCAGTGTGCCCAAGCCGTTACATCAGGAGGTAAAGGAGTATTTGCAGGATTTGATCAACAGGGGCTGGATTACAAAATCAAAGTCATCTTACTCGTCACCCATAGGCCCAATCCCAATTCTTTTCTTAACCCTCAATCTTAACCCTCAAGCTCAACCCTCAATCTTAGTAGCCCTCAAAACTAAGTGTTAAGGGCTATCTTGCGACTTTAAAATGGGACAGCCCTTAAAGGCAGATACGTCTTCAGACTGTGGGGGGCAGCAGTATGCCAAAGCTCCGTCCAGTCTGTCAATTCAAAAGGAGAGGAAAAAAGCATCCCTACAAATATTTCCTTGATAATATAGATGTAGAAATTACGATAACCATTATATTATCTTAGTTTAAATGTCATTTTATGGATTTCCGTTTTGGAGCCTAACACATTTGTTGTTGCTAACTATCGATAGTCAGTAGCCGTGCTGGTCAAGCCATATTATTATTATTATATTATAACATTGTTAACGTTGTTATGAAATGCCATAATTCTCGGTGGTAATGTCGTTGTTGAGTTGTTTTTATCAAGATACAGCCTACGTGTAATGCTACGCACCACAAAACAAGTGGGGGCTAGAATGACCGTGCTTTCCGACGTGAGGGCTGGCTTGACTGCAGTTCAAACTCGACCCTTAATTTAACACACTGAGAATCGGGACAGCACTAGCACTTCGCGGGAGTGCGCATTTTTGAGACTGAGGGTTAAGATTGAGGGTTAAGATAGGAATTGGGATTGGGCCATAGTGTGTGTAAGAAAAAAATCTGGTGATCTGAGACTCTGTGTCAACTACCGTGAGCTAAATCGGAAGTCAGTGCCTGATAGACACCCTATCCCGAGGATACAAGACATGTTGGACAGTCTCTGTGGGAGCTCATGGTTTTCTGTATTAGATCAAGGCAAGGCATACCACCAAGGCTTTGTAGATGAGGAAAGTCAGCCTCTCACCGCCTTCATCACGCCTTGGGGTTTATACCAATGGGTGAGGATCCCGTTCGGCCTGAGTTCAGCGCCGGCTGAATTTCAAAGGAGTATGGAGGAGTGTTTGTGGGGTTTGCGTGATGACATTTGCCTGCCTTACCTTGATGATAATTTAGTTCACAGTAAATCCTTCAAAGACCATGTAGACCACGTAAAAACAGTCTTGCAACGATATCAGCGACATGGGGTAAAGCTCATGCCAAAGAAATGTGGACTGTTTAAGGCCAAAATTAGATTTTTGGGGAGGGTAGTGTCTGAAGAGGGTCACAGTATGGACCCAGCGGAGGTAGCCCCCGTACAGGCACTAAAAGAAAGACATCCTAGCACAGTGGGGGAAGTCAGGCAGATTTTAGGTTTCCTGTCCTACTACAGAGCATATATTAAAGACTTTTCTTCTTTAGCGAAGCCCTTGTATGAACTGATAGCAGCCCCACCCACTGACTCCAGTCCGTCTCGAAGCCCCAGAGGATCTAAAAAGAGAAAAACAAAGAAAGGAAAACAAGGACAGTTGCCCTCAACCACACCAGTCACATGGACTGACAGTCATCACCAGGTCCTGAGCCATCTAGTAGATAAACTCTCCAACCCTCCCATCCTAGGCTATCCAGACCTAAATGAACCGTTTGTCCTGCACACTGACGCTTCTCAAGCAGGACTGGGGGCCGTGCTATACCAGCGCAGCCAGGGCAAGCTGAAGGTAATAGCCTATGGGTCCAGAACGCTCACCCCCCAAGAGAGAAATTACAACCTGCACTCTGGTAAGCTAGAGTTTCTGGCTCTTAAGTGGGCTATCTGCGAGCGTTTTAGAGACTATCTCTTCCATGCCCCTTATTTTGTCGTATACACCGATAATAACCCGCTCACGTATATATTGACAACAGCCAAGTTAAATGCTGTAGGACAGAGGTGGGTAGCTGAATTAGCAGATTTTAATTTCACAATAAAATACAGGCCAGGCAAAGCGAATGCAGATGCAGACTGCTTATCAAGAATGCCAATTGAGTTTGAGAACTACATAAGCCAGTGCACACAGTCAGTCTGTCAGGAAGCAGTCAGGGCGACAGAACAGGGCATTCTAGTACAACAACAAGAACATAGCCCACTCTTTAGTTCTGTTTCTTTTAATGCTCTTCAGGAACCAATAGAAATTGAGAACCTGCTTAACACAGTTCAACCAATATCCAGGGGCAAGATTAAAACAGCTCAACAACAAGATCCTGTGATAGGCAAAATGTATGACTACAAAATGAGAAATAAGAGGCCTACTGCACAAGAGCTTAAGGATGAGGGTCTTGAGTTTACCGCCCTAGCCAGGGAGTGGGGTCGCTTAGAAATCAGGACAGATGGGACCATGCATCGGAAGACTCGAACAAAAAGCCAGCTCGTGCTCCCAGACGTGTACCGCCCACTCATTTTAAATGAGCTGCATAAGAAAATGGGACATTTGGGCTCTGAAAGGACAGTGAATTTAGTAAGGGACCGTTTCTTCTGGCCCAAGATGCAAAGAGACATAGAACACTTCGTGACAAATATATGTGAGTGTCTCAAGAAAAAGAAACCAAACAGAGAAGCACGGGCACCCATGTTGAGTATTGAAACCACTCACCCATTTCAGCTGGTATCAGTCGACTTCTTGCATCTCGAAGAATGTAGAGGTGGTTATGAATACATATTGGTTATAGTGGACCACTACACTCGCTTTGCCCAAGCGTATGCCACCACTAACAAGTCAGCAAAAACGGTGGCAGATAAACTGTTCAATGATTTCTGTCTCAAGTTTGGTTTCCCAGAAAAACTGCACCATGACTTGGGGGGAGAATTCCAAAACAAGCTGCTGCACCATCTGAAATCACTCTCTGGTGTCCAGGGGTCTCATACTAGTCCATATCACCCTCAAGGGAATGGACAGACAGAGAGATTTAACAGGACTCTTCTCTCAATGTTAAGAACACTCACTGAAGAGCAGAAAAGTGACTGGAAAAACCACCTCCCCAAGGTCATACACGCCTATAACTGCACAACTAACGAGTCCACGGGCTACTCTCCATTCTTTCTACTTTTTGGCAGGCCACCCAGACTGCCAGTGGACTTGCTGTTTGGCATTGAACCTCAGGGCTGTCCCGGGTCTTATCAGGAATATGTGGAGAGGTGGCGAAAGAGGATGGTTGAGGCATACGACATCGCCTCCAGAAATGCTTCCAAGTCAGCTGATAGAGGAAAGAGACAATATGACAAGAAAGTGTATGGTCCTACACTGCAAGTGGGCAGCCGTGTCCTGGTGAGAAATGTGGCTGAGAGAGGAGGACCAGGGAAAATACGCTCCTACTGGGAGGATAACATTTATGTCATCAAAAGTCAGAAAGGTGAGGACAGTCCAGTGTTTGAGGTGGAGCCAGAGCGTGGCAAAGGCAGGACAAGAATCATTCACAGAAACATGCTGCTACCATGCCACATGCTGACCATACCACTCACTGATGATAAAAATGAGACTCTCATCACAAAACGGGCGAAGAGCGGAAGCGGTAACAAAAACAGACAAACACCTGTGACAAGACACACACAACACACAGATTCTGAGGAGGAATCAGATGATGACTTCCCGGCAGTGACATTCACCTGGCCTTCAGTTGAACCACACTCATCTGGACTTAACGCCACAGCCCCAGAGTTCTATCCGGAGAGTGAAAGTTCTGAGCCAGCACAGAGCGAGCCTCTTATTGCTGAGGAGGGACAGGAGGTCCGTGAGGTGGACAGCTCAGAGGATGAAGTCGTTGAGGAGATAGGGCGAGACGGACTCTATCCGAGGAGACCGAGGCGACAACCCCAGACTCTCACCTATGACAGACTTGGCCAGCCAAGTTTCACAGAGAGAACGGTTTATACCAGAGAGATAGCTGTCGGTGGCTACTGGCGGCCCTGGTAATGGACTGTGGGGAAAAGGGAAAAAAAGATTTAGCATGGGAAAAAAAAGAAAAAAACACTCTTTGCCTCTTTGGGATTATACCTTGTGCCTTATGTTGATTTGGTAATAAGGAACACAGAGACTGTTGGCCGATCTTGTGTGTTTTGTGTGGATTGGGTTTCAGAATGGTAATGAAAAAAAATGAGAAGAGATAACCCATCCAAGTGTATTGATTCATGGTTTACTAATATGCATTTATGATGTAAGTATTTGGGCACATACACTGATAAAATCAGGAGTATTTATGGCTGCAGTGCACGGTAGTCTGAGTATCTCATAACAGGTTTATAACCTAAATGTTAGCTTATTGACATGTCCAATTCAATTTCATTACTGTCCATGTATCCACGTTTGGGGCTGGGAGGTATAATTAAAATGTCGGGACGCCATTTTTGAATTGGGGGAGAGTGTGACAGGATGACAGATATGAAGAAGATGTTTAGATGTTTATGTTCATTGTTATGTTATATTTACCTTGGGGGACCAAATTTTATTTAGTTACAGCACTAACAAACATTCAGTATATATTGTGGTTGATAATGCACTACAGGATTTACGCCACAAGGCGGCACCTGTGAGCAAGTGATAACTGGTAAACGAGATACGGGAGAAGAAGAGTTGTTTTTCCGGTGTGAAGCAGTAGAATGCTGGCTGTAGCAACAGGCAGCAGCAGTGGTCGAGCAGCAGAGGAGTAACGGGGAAGGATAGACGCTGTTTGTGTTAATTTTATTGCCAGTACTGAAGTAATAAAAGCCCCCTTGGGACGAAACTCAAATCCAGTGTCCGCCTCGAATCTCTGGCTGCAACATTGACACGCTCTCATTTCACTCTTAGCAAGTTTAAGGATTAGTGTTTGGATTAATATGTTTGGATTCAAATTATACTATAATGCAACATTGTCTAGGTTGAATGTATGCAGTTGCTCAGATCTTCATCTCATCATATTGGTTCAAAGCACGACAATACTCATCATTCCAACTGCTTTATTGTGAAGGGATCCATCTGACCAGGTTAGATGTAAGAGGTAATGAGTTGTTGAAAAGGCCTTACCATCAGACTTGACTAGCTGCCTTGCTGCCCACAGCTTGTAGCGTCCACTCTGCAAAATAAATCAACACTTAAGTCAAAGTGCCAAAGAAATGAGGTTGACAATTGAGGCTTATGTTTGATCAGGGCTTTGGTGACCAAGTGCCATGTGATAATTAGTCATCCAGAAATATAATGGGTGTTTATATTTCATTTCATCCTCTCAAATGACAAACCATCACAAACACCTTTCCCTTACTTTCAACATGGTGGGCAATCAGACATTAAAAATGGGCTGAAGTAATTTGTGATAAGGACTGGTGTTTTGGGTAACAAGTAGGCCAAGGTCATTTTTCAGTTTTCTACAGATGATAAAAGTGCAGTTTGAAATCTTTCAAATGATTGTACTGTATCGTACATTGAGGTTAAATGTCTGCAGTTGCTCAGATGTTCATATTGTCACATAGGTTCAAATCGGGCTCATTCATCCTCATTGGACCTGCATTATTGTGAACGGATCCATGTTATGAGGTAATGAGTTATTGAGGCCATTTACACCTGGCAATAACATGTGTTTTCTGCCATCAGATTGCAATCAGATTGTGCTTGACCACTTGAAAGTACAGGTGTAAACGCCTCCAAGACACATTGAAGACCGATTGCAATCTGATCTGCCAAACCACCTCCGGAGGTGGTCAGGGATGCATTGTGTACACATTGAACACAAGTGTAAATGCAATGTGTCCTCTCAATCTGCATACAGCAACTGTATGCGGATTGAGAGGACACCCATTTTATGTAGGCACTGGGCAGTAGGGATGCGTGTACACGGATATTAAATCATATCCGTTTAGAAAAATCTATAACCGTTTACACGTCTTTTTTTGTGTGTCCTTTTAAATAAAGTTTTGACAATGATTTTACTGTGTCCTGGACTCGCAATCATTCATTTCTCCTGAAAAAAAAACTATGTGTGTGCACTTTTTATCATAGTAACTTGCATAATGTAGGAGCTGTTTCAGCACCATGGACAGTGCTGTTTGTTGTGTGTAGGGGCCACGGCAACAGACAGACAGACAAATGCCCATCCTTATTCTGGTTACTTTAATCTCTGTAGTTCATCATGGTGAATAATTGTTTTCATAAAACCAAAAGAAGAATACAGTGCACTCCTCTTATAGTGATCACCTTGGGATGGGTCAAATTGATCACTATAAGCGGATGATCATTATAACCGATTTCTTTTCTTTTTCTTTTTTTCTCGTGTAGATTACCAATTGACATTTGTATATTTATTACATGAATACAGTACATATAAGGTAATGAAACTGGCAGCTCCATTATTTAGCCTAATGAATGTTATTGACTTTAAAAATACATACAGTAAGTTAGGCCTCCAGCTGTTTCAAACACAGCAGTCTCGCATAGACAGAGACGCGGCCATCTTTCCACAGACTGACAGGCAGACAGAGATGCCGTGATCCCTTGATATACAGACAGACATGCACCGAGTATCGCTGCCGTATCTCGTTGGCTCATTTTTGGCAGTTTTTAAGTTAACAAGGCCAGGTCGAAACCTGGCATAGGGCCGGTGTGCTCAGTAAAGTGCAGAACTCTGCCAAGGTGTATTGAGTCATTTGTGTTCAGTCTAAAATGTTGGCCCCTTGAAACCAGATTAGAGGACCATTTACATTAAGATTAGACTGTTTTTCAGTCTTAACCATCAATTTGCTACTCAAATTTACTCATTTGAGTGAGTGGCACTGCTCTTGCCCAGATGTAGCCATATAGGTAAAACACTAATATTTTCTGACTCACCTCCACCACCACCTGCTGATGTCTATATTATTTAACCATCTCATTATCTTTAACAGTCCAACATTAAATCTATCAAATAAAATTAAAGCAAGAGCTTGTCCTCAAATAAAATGAATATAGTGCAATTCAAAATAAAATAGTAGAATAAATTAAATTCAAGTCACTTTCAGGAGGAATACCAAAAACCTTGTGCAATGTCAACTGAGTTTAGCAGCAGTCCAACATAAAATCATCATCTTACAGTACAATGGTGTGCAATTTTCAGTAACAGTGCTCTTAATTTTGGAGAAAGACAAAATGCTCCATGTACAGTAAGATGGTCACACATCATCCAGACACAAGACTGTTAGTAGCATCCACACCCAACATGGGTCCATGTGAAAGGATGGGAATGCGCACTGGAAGCATGTGTGTGTTTGTGGCCGTCCGTGCATGTGTTGATGTGTAATCGTGTGACAATAAAGACGGGCTTGTCCATCTGAAATCGTGGAATCGACTGGAATGAGGCACGCGACATGTTTGGAAGAGTGTGCTGATGTCAAATGACGCTCCGCTGATGGGTAATGTGGCTAATATGTTAGCGGCTAACTGTTACTTGTCGTTACTTTACATGGCAGTAAAACGCCACCGAATGACCAAATTGATTTGACTTTTAACCATCTCGATTTCCACTTTCCATACGGATCGCCAGCATTGGTTAGTTTATAACGTGACTATATTTATAATGTTTATAACGTGCTCCAGCTTCCGGTTTATACGATCAGTCTGAATACAGCCAGGGGTTGGGGCTATTGCGCAACACCGCAAACCAGTCGGAGTACGTTATAAACGTTATAAATTGTCACAACGTTAACAACTAACCAATGCTGGCGGTCCGTATGGAAAGTGGAAATCGAAATGGTTAAAAGTTAAATCAATTTGGTCATTTAGTGGCATTATACTGCCATGTAAAGTAACGACAAGTAACAGTTAGCCGCTAACATGAGCTACACTATTTTTATTTTGTGATGATTGGGGCGCGTCGAGGCACGTAGCGTGCGTCGACGTCATCGATTACGTCGACTCGCCGGGACAGCCCTAGTCCGAGGAGCAAACGATTATTCACATTCACAGTTGCTTTACATTAGGACAAAAAAGACGATACATGTCAACTCCTCAAAAATCGAATCAATAAATTCCTAGTCGGACCGAGAGAGGCACCAGACGGTGAAATGTCCGACGACCGGCTCTTGTGGAACTCTCTGAACGAGCTAGCCACAATATTAGCCAGAGGTGCATTACCGCCACCTACCGGACTGGAAAGCGGAAAGACATTACAACGCCTGCATCCGTGCTAAAATGGTCTGGGCGACAGAGTGGAATGTAAGGGCCCTGCTGTGCATTCTGCACACCGGCCCCAAAAATAATAAAAATACTGTAGCTTTAAACATTTTTTCCATTGTTCACACTTGTGACAAGGCCCAAAATGATCCCTGTAAGTGGAGTATTGATCACTATAAGTAAATTATTTAAACAGCATTTGTATCAGAATGATTCACTGTAAGCGGATTCCACTGTATTTATTGTTATTGTTTTGGTGGAATGCCACTGTAGAAAATGGAATTTTGTGGAATGTTTAAAGCCATTTTTCCCACGTTTTACTTTTAGACACCCAACAGATGAAAATAGTCCTAGCTTTTGATCTAAGAGAGCTATCTCAGTCATTCAAAATGTTTAGGGGCACGGTGGTGCAATGGTAAGCGCTGTTGCCTCACAGCTAGAAGGTCCTGAGTTCGATTCCCACCTGGGACGCTGTGAGTGCTGAAGGAGTGCGTGCCCGTCCGCATGTCCTCCAGTGCCCATCGCCCGGGTGGGGTCGTCAAAAGGGCCTTTCTGTGTGGAGTTTGCATGTTCTCCCCGTGCCCCCTGGGGGTTTCCTTCATATAGGAACCCCTCACCAAAACATGCAATATCCTGGTCACTGATCTGGTGCCTCCTCTGGTCGTTAGGGACACCTGTTCGGAGGGAGGGGAACTGGTTGGAATAGCATGATCCTCCCACGTGCTATGTCCTACCGGTGAAGCTTCCCCTGTCAGGTGAAAAGAAGCAGCTGGCTACTGCCCATGTCTCGGAGGAAGCATGGAGCCAGTTTCGGCTCTCCCCAGATCGGCAGAGAGTGGAGCAGCAACCAAGATAAATAAATTAAAATGAGCACTAATGGGGGATAAAAATGGGATAAAAAAAGGTGCTACATTCAATTTGAATGTAGCACTATTTTTTTTAAACCAGGGCATATGATGTATAACGCTGCTGAATGCACACTGTGTGTATAAACCAGGCAGAATAGCTGAATATCCTCGTTGTGGTGACCATGTGGATAGACATAGATAGACTAGTATATGAGGCGTTGAAATGACGGTTGATCAGAGAACGACGTCAGATAAACTTTCATATCAGCCTATCAGATCGAACGTTGAGTCGACCTGTGATCAATGTTGAAATGTTTGCCTCTAGTCTCTACTTTACACTGCTACGGCCCAGGCAGCAGGCGGAGCTGTTTTGATGTTGAGTGCGCGACAACAACATGCAGCGTTGCCAAGCCAAAACAAAGCAAAGTTGGCTTCATATTATCGGCAAAGATTTAATTATCGGAATAAAAAACAATAAGGTAAAATGTCCCATATCTGCTGATAATTTATCGGGTCCATATCGTACAGTACATCCCTATTCCTAATTAAATGTATTAAATGCAGTCAAACATCACTTGGTAGATACCTTAGTTGGAGCATAGATCACTGCACCATCCTGAACGTGCACGCGTCCTGCAGTCACCATCATGTCCCATCACAGCCAGGTACCTTTAAACAGACGAGCCAGTGTCAGTGTCAGTGGATCTCCCACATCACAAACACTGCGCCCAGCCCGGCGATTTCATGAACGGGCCCGAACAAAATTATTTTCGCTTGTGAAACAAATGTTCAGTGTCAAAATCATAGGCAGCGTTGTGACGGTTTGACTTTGACTTATCCTTCCTTCTTTATTATTTTGTTAGGGGTGCCAGCCAGGTCTCTCTCCTAGCATTTAACACATTCACTGCCAACAGTTTTTTTTTTACTGTAGGTAGCTTCTGCCAAGGTTTTTTTTGAGGATTCTGGCTCATCTTTCAAGAGCCGAGGATTATTTTCTTCTAGGACTTTGTGAACACAAAATATCTCAAAAGAACTAATAGAATGTGTGCTTTCTCTGTCTAAAAGAGTTTCAATCATGAGAGACCAGAGGGTAAGGTTAATCAGCAAGCTTTATTAAAGTATGGCATGGCGATAGGATTCATGGCCTGAAGCGGTATGGCATTAATTCTGATGGCGGGGATTCTTCGGGAGTCAGTACATTGGTGGTGGACTGGGGAGGTGGGTGGGATGAAACGCGGCTTCCAGAGAAGGAATTAGATCAGCTTGGTGCAGCGCTAGAGGACAGGGAACAAGGACCGTGGTGCGCCCGCCGTGGCTATAAATACTGCCACGTCATGGCCTCGGCACTGACGACACTAACGCCGTCACCTAGGCAAGTGCGTCACTACTGCACTGACGACATTAACGACGTCACGCTGGGATTACCGCACTTGTCGTCACGCTAGGATTACATGTGATGCTGAGGTCGCTATGTCTCTAGATTACGTGTGGCGTGAGGCAGCATGACTGGTCTTCATCTTGAAACTAGGTCGAGACCATCATTTCAATCATGAGAGACCAGAGGGTAAGGTTAATCAGCAAGCTTTATTAAAGTATGGCATGGCGATAGGATTCATGGCCTGAAGCGGTATGGCATTAATTCTGATGGCGTGGCAGCATGGCAACTGATTATTTGGCGTAGTGACTCCGAGGCAGGATGCCTCTCTTCTTGAGGCGGGAGGGCATCTGCTCGGAGAACCCCCCAAAAGAGAGAAACCTGAAAGGCCAACCGGTCTGCTCGCCTCGCGATACAGCGGGCGCTGGGCGGAAGGCGACGCTTGTCGCCGACCGGTTGGCTGGGCGGAAGGCGACTGTAGCGAAGCTTGTTGGCTTGCTGGGGGCAAAGCTTCTGGGCTTGCCTCGTGAAGTGTGCTGGATCGTGTATGAAGGCTCACGGGCTGTGATCGATCAGAATCACGGAGATGGAGATAGGGACCGAGATGTCGGTCCTGGGACGCGGTTGAATTACCACCGTTGACCGGTCTGGGTGTAAGGCAGTCGGTCACCAGGGCCTGGCTGGTTGTAAGACAGCAGGGGTTCAGTTCGGGTCCGGATTTGATTGTGCTAATGGTTGACATTATTAGGGAGTAAGAATACCTGAAGAAGTATGGAAGTCGAAGGAATCTCGAAGGAATCAAGCAGGAATCTCTCGGATGTGGTGTAGCGTCACGGAACACTTTGTTTATATGGTCGCATTCCGGTGTATGACATCACGTCATTGGTGATGTCACAACGTTCGAGGGAACTATGACATCATCGGTGTTATGTCTGACATCGCCGATGACCTCACAGGTGAACTCTATGCTATGACATCATTGTCATCGTTGATGATGTCATCATCATTACGTCGTTGGCGCGCCGGCTGGTAGGCATCGACTGCCCCAAGAACAGGCCTGACGGTGGGCCATTATGGACCGTTTCTACAGCGACGCTTGTCGGCGATACAGCGGGCGCTGGGCGGAAGGCGACGCTTGTCGCCGACCGGTTGGCTGGGCGGAAGGCGACGCTTGTCGCCGACCGGTTGGCTGGGCGGAAGGCGACGCTTGTCGCCGATACAGCGGGCGCTGGGCGGAAGGCGACGCTTGTCGCCGACCGGTTGGCTGGGCGAGAAACCTGAAAGGCCAACCGGTCTGCTCGCCTCGCGATACAGCGGGCGCTGGGCGGAAGGCGACGCTTGTCGCCGACCGGTTGGCTGGGCGGAGGGCGACGCTTGTCGCCGATACAGCGGGCGCTGGGCGGAAGGCGACGCTTGTCGCCGACCGGTTGGCTGGGCGGAAGGCGACGCTTGTCGCCGACCGGTTGGCTGGGCGGAAGGCGACGCTTGTCGCCGATACAGCGGGCGCTGGGCGGAAGGCGACGCTTGTCGCCGACCGGTTGGCTAGGCGGAAGGCGACGCTTGTCGCCGACCGGTTGGCTTGAACCCCCCCCCAAACTGCACACCTAGAACACTTCGAGTAGTCTGCTGAGGTCTGAATTAGTCATGCTGAATTAGTTATGTGACTACAGGCTGCTCGACACCTGGAACACTTGCAGGCTGCTCGACACCTAGAACACTTCGAGTCGTCTACTGAGGTCTTGCTGAATTAGTTATGTGACTACAGGCTGCTTGACACCTAGAGCACTTGCAGGCTGCTCGACACCTGGAACACTTCGAGTCGTCTACTGAGGTCTTGCCGAATTAGTTATGAGACTACAGGCTGCTCGACACCTAGAACACTTGCAGGCTGCTCGACACCTAGAACATTTCGAGTCGTCTACTGAGGTCTGAATCGGTGATGCTGCCTCAGCGTTGAGATTTGAATCGAGCCTCCTCGGTTTTGAGATTTGAATTGAGCCCCCCCCCTGACTACGGGCTGCTCGACACCTGGAACACTTGCAGGCTGCTCGACACCTAGAACACTTTGAGTAGTCCACTGGGGTCTGAATTAGTGGGGAGACTACGGGCTGCTCGACACCCGGAACACTTGCAGGCTGCTCGGCACCTAGAACATTCACAGGCTGCTCCACACGTAGAACACTTTGAGTAGTCTGCTGGGGTCTGGATTAGTGGTGTGACTACAGGCTGCTCGGCACCTAGAACACTTGCAGGCTGCTCGGCACCTAGAACACTTTGAGTAGTCTACCGTGGTCGAAATTAGTGATTTGTTGCGGGCTGTTCGACGCCGAACACTTGCAGGCTGCTCGACACCTAGAACGCTTAATCAATTAGATCGAACATTCACAGGCTGTTCGACACGTAGAACACTTTGAGTAGTCTGCTGGGGTCTGGATTAGTGGTGTGGCTACAGGCTGCTCGACACCTAGAACACTTGCAGGCTGCTCGGCACCTTGAACACTTCGAGTAGTCTACCGTGGTCGGAATTAGTGATTTGTTGCGGGCTGTTCAAAGCCGAACACTTGCAGGCTGCTCGACACCTAGAACGCTTAATCGATTAGATCGACACCGATTCGGGGAGTCCACCACCAATGAAATGCGAAGTAACGGCTATTGCGGGGAATGCAGGAATGGATGCCATGCTTACCATGTGACGCCTAGGGGAGGAGAGATCTTTGGGCAGACAATATGGTGGCCTGCTCTGGTCGGATGTAGGCCGCGTGGGCTGACGAGGACCAGCGGCCCATCTGTTGCAGGGAGGCGGAGGACACCCCTTGCGCGGCGGCTGATGTGGCCGCGACGATCCTGAAGGAGTGGCCGGAATAGTGCTCCGCTGGGAGGTCGCACATCTGGAGGATCCGCTTGAGGTGAAGAGTGAACCAGGCTCTTGTCATGAGATGGTGGGGCGAGATGAGGAACAGGGGGGCGGATGGGCCGGTTTGGGGTCGAATCTCTATGTAGCGGGCCATGGAGGCAAAGGGGCAGAAGGGGGAATCGTTGCGGGCAACGATAATGGAGCAGGCTCTGCCCGCCTTGGTGTGCTTAAGGGAGAGACTATAATGATCGGGGTGAAAGCTTAGGTCGGACCGGGTCACGTCCCGGGAGGGGTCGAACGACGCCGGGCATGTGAACTCGCCGACGCGGAGGAACCCATAAAAGGCTAGCAGGAACACGCACTCTAGGAGTGAATCTTGCAGGGGAGAGAAACAGCCGTCTCTCGTGCGCCCTAGAAGCTGCCGTAGCACGGGGAGAGTTATGGGACGCCTGGAGTCGGGGGGCGGTCGGGAAGGCTTTGGCGATGCCCTTTAGCAGAGCTTTTATAACGGGGACGGAAAATAGACTGGGAAATTCGGGGTCGTAGCGCCTGGCGTGGAATTGGATCCCCGCCACCATGCTACGGACGTAGGGGGGACGTAGGGGGGACGGAGGTGGCGGACGGATACGCAGAACGTTATGAAGGCACATACGTTGGGGATCAGGATTGGGAGAACGGGGAGATTGAGCGAGGCACAGAAAAAAGCGAACGACCGCCAGGCGCCGTCGTAGGCTCTGGCTGTGGAGCTGGCCAGCGCCCCCCTGATGTAGGACTGAGCGGCGTGGAGTAGCTGGGTGATGCGGGGATCGTGAGGGAGTGCCGGGGGCCTAGGACTTGGGTCCGGGCTCATGAGAGGGTGAGAGCCGAGAACGGGGGAAGCGGCATTGGAGACGGGTCGGCTGCCGGATGGAGGTTGCGGAATGCCTGAAAATTAAAATGAGAAAGGTGGTCAGCAAGGATGTTAGAGTGCCCGGGGAGGTGATGAGCAACGATGATAAAATTATGGGCGACCGCGAGCCAAGTCAGCCGCCGGACGAAAGGCATGATGTCGGGGGAGGAGGAGCGCCCTTTGTTGACTATGGCCACTGCCGCCACATTATCGCATTTGACGGCTATGCGTTTCCTCGCCCAGGAGCGTCCCCACAGGTGGCACGCGACCACTATGGGAAAAATCTCGAACAGAGCGGAGGACTGATCCAGGTCGGCGAACTGCTTTGGCCATGCCCCGGCGAACCACTGCCTTTGGAAGAACCCCCCAAAACCCCGGTACGGGGCCGCGTCCGTGAAAACTTTTAGATCGTCGGCTGACGAGATGACGTCGTCGTAGAAAAAGGAGATCCCGTTCCAGTCATTTAATAGGTGGGACCAGAACTTGAGATCGGACCGGCAGCCTTCATCGAGGGTAACCGGGTCGTGGAGCCCGGGGACTGAGGATGCCAGATCGAGTAACCTCGAAATGAATGAACGGCCCTGGGGAATTATGCGCATGGCGAAATTTAGATGGCCGAGAAGGGATAGGAGCTCTCGTTTTGAGATCCGGGCCGCTGCCGTGTGAGAGTGGGCTATCTCGCGGATCCGCGTCAACTTCTCAAAGGGGAGACAGGCCTGCATGAGTTCGGAGTCGAGGTTAATGCCCAGGAACTCGAGTGCTGCTGCGGGGCCGGAAGTTTTCTCCTCTGCTAGAGGCACGCCCAGCCTTCGAAATAGTTCCTTCAGCTTGCTTAGGGAGACCGAGGGCACTGACGGAGGGTCGACTAACAGGAAGTCGTCTAGGAGGTGGAGCACGGCGGGGACGCGCACATTGTTTAGCAATATCCAGCATAGCGCTTCTGACAGTGAGTTGAAGATGGCAGGGCTGCTCCTGCAACCGAATGTGAGCCTAACCGCAAAGTAAAACCTGGACTCCCATTTAACCCCGAACAGCGCCCATTGCGAGGGGTGGATGGGCATGACCTTGAAGGCATCTGAGATGTCTGCTTTGGAGAGCCAGGCGCCTCGCCCCGCGAGCTTGATGAGGTGGATGGCGTTATCTATGTTGGCGTAATAGAGCGAGAAGGGCTCGGGGGGAATGAGGCTATTTATGCTAGGGATGGGACCGTGGCGGGGCGAGGAAAGGTCGAAAGTCAACCGTTTCTTCCCGGAATACTTACGCGTGGCGATGCCAATTGGGCTTGTCCGGAACACCGGGAAGGGGGGGGACTTAAAAGGGCCGATTACGAATCCTTTGGAAACCTCCTTGTTGAGCAGTTGGGAGACTATCTCGGGCTCCTTCAGGGCTGATTGCGAATTTCTGGAGACAAGGGAGGTTGTAGGGGTTGTGGTTACGCCGACCTTGAAACCCTGAGAAAGGCCGGTCAGTAAGTAATCGACGAATGCGCGATTGGGGTGCTGGGAGAGTTCCTGGGCTAGGGCCGGGACGTCGATGGGCGTGGACGGGTGGCATTTTAGGGCAGTTGAAAGCCCGTTTTGTCCCTCTTGGTGTTGGGGTCCTGCCTCTGGGGGCGGAAACTTTGGGGGCAGATGGAGCGGGGGTGGGCGTCCCTGCAGTCGGAGCACACGTGTAGGTACGAACAGTTAGCGTAGGTACATGATTTCTCGTTGAAATTTCTGCATATTGTCGGGTAGTATGGGACACCCACCTGATGGCTCGAGACGGACCCGTTGGGGACCTGAGCCGTGCGGGTCGCGCCGTCGCGGCTGGTGGGAGGCTGGAAGGCCGCCTTTGGGCAGAGAGGCGCCGTGTGCCCTGCTTCGCCGCAGGAGAAGCACGTGATCACCTGCCCTGCCCCTCCCAGCATCGTCATTAGGTCACCGTCCAGGATGGACCAGTCTACCCGGGAGTTAGCTTCGGAAATGCTCAGGGTGGCCTTGTGGGAGAACGCTTTGTGGTATTGGTAGAAGACGCCCCTCCCGAATCTCAAGGCGAGATCCGCCGAGAAGTCTTCGTCTTCGCGGCCCGACATGATGCAGGAGAAAACGGTGAGTGGTCTCGTTAATGCGGATGGCTGATAGCGGAATCTGGAGGAAGGTCTCGTGAATGCGGATGGCTTGATAGCAGGATCTGGAGGAATGGGCAGCTTGAGAAGTGAAACGCGGCTTCCAGAGAAGGAATTAGATCAGCTTGGTGCAGCGCTAGAGGACAGGGAACAAGGACCGTGGTGCACCCGGCGTGGCTATAAATACTGCCATGTCATGGCCTCGGCACTGACGACACTAACGCGTCACCTAGGCAAGTGCGTCACTACTGCACTGACGACATTAACGACGTCACGCTGGGATTACCACACTTGTCGTCACGCTAGGATTACATGTGATGCTGAGGTCGCTATGTCTCTAGATTACGTGTGGCGTGAGGCAGCGTGACTGGTCTTCATCTTGAAACTAGGTCGAGACAATCATTAGTTTGTAGAGTTAGTAGTTATGTAGGCATTAGCAGTTGAATACAGCATGGTTTCAGCGTCTGAAAATTAAAGTTGAGATAAATGCCTTTTTGTGAAATTTGATAGAACAGTCACTTTAACCATTTATTTTTGGCATCAGTAAGACATCAGACATCTAAACAATAGTTTTGAACAGTAATTTCCTCCATAACCTCACCCCCACCCCCCTCTCCTTCAAACTCCTCCCTCCGTGGGTGTTCTCCTCCTCCCTCCGTGGCTCTGCAGCGGGTGTGTCACAAGCGAGTTTCTGCTGCCTGTCTGCTGCCTGGCGGCCCCTCGTCGGGCGAGTCTGGATGGGGCTCGCTCGTTTCTTGGGGTTTCGGTTGAGAGCTTTGATGAAGCTTTTGCGATTCTGGGCTTTATGCTGCGTGTTTCAAAGTGTGTTGTTTTGGAACCCCCCACCGTTGTGCGCCACCGTTGTGCGCCACCGTTGTGCGCCAGCGCGAAAGCGTTTTCGCCAAACCATTCTACAGTATGAGAATGGTTTCCTCACGCTTTCCCCTGCAGTTTTGGCTCGGCTTTCTCTAGTCTGGAGAGCACTGTCGCCACTTAGTGGGTTGGTGGAATGGGTTGTACACGTTCGGTGGCTCCCATATTTTTATAGGAGACGTAGGGGGCTTTGATCCACGTCCCACCGTCAAATTCTTTTTTTTTTTGACGAGTTGACTCCGGGCTCATGAGAGGGTGAGAGCCGAGAACGGGGGAAGCGGCATTGGAGACGGGTCGGCTGCCGGATGGAGGTTGCGGAATGCCTGAAAATTAAAATGAGAAAGGTGGTCAGCAAGGATGTTAGAGTGCCCGGGGAGGTGATGAGCAACGATGATAAAATTATGGGCGACCGCGAGCCAAGTCAGCCGCCGGACGAAAGGCATGATGTCGGGGGAGGAGGAGCGCCCTTTGTTGACTATGGCCACTGCCGCCACATTATCGCATTTGACGGCTATGCGTTTCCTCGCCCAGGAGCGTCCCCACAGGTGGCACGCGACCACTATGGGAAAAATCTCGAACAGAGCGGAGGACTGATCCAGGTCGGCGAACTGCTTTGGCCATGCCCCGGCGAACCACTGCCTTTGGAAGAACCCCCCAAAACCCCGGTACGGGGCCGCGTCCGTGAAAACTTTTAGATCGTCGGCTGACGAGATGACGTCGTCGTAGAAAAAGGAGATCCCGTTCCAGTCATTTAATAGGTGGGACCAGAACTTGAGATCGGACCGGCAGCCTTCATCGAGGGTAACCGGGTCGTGGAGCCCGGGGACTGAGGATGCCAGATCGAGTAACCTCGAAATGAATGAACGGCCCTGGGGAATTATGCGCATGGCGAAATTTAGATGGCCGAGAAGGGATAGGAGCTCTCGTTTTGAGATCCGGGCCGCTGCCGTGTGAGAGTGGGCTATCTCGCGGATCCGCGTCAACTTCTCAAAGGGGAGACAGGCCTGCATGAGTTCGGAGTCGAGGTTAATGCCCAGGAACTCGAGTGCTGCTGCGGGGCCGGAAGTTTTCTCCTCTGCTAGAGGCACGCCCAGCCTTCGAAATAGTTCCTTCAGCTTGCTTAGGGAGACCGAGGGCACTGACGGAGGGTCGACTAACAGGAAGTCGTCTAGGAGGTGGAGCACGGCGGGGACGCGCACATTGTTTAGCAATATCCAGCATAGCGCTTCTGACAGTGAGTTGAAGATGGCAGGGCTGCTCCTGCAACCGAATGTGAGCCTAACCGCAAAGTAAAACCTGGACTCCCATTTAACCCCGAACAGCGCCCATTGCGAGGGGTGGATGGGCATGACCTTGAAGGCATCTGAGATGTCTGCTTTGGAGAGCCAGGCGCCTCGCCCCGCGAGCTTGATGAGGTGGATGGCGTTATCTATGTTGGCGTAATAGAGCGAGAAGGGCTCGGGGGGAATGAGGCTATTTATGCTAGGGATGGGACCGTGGCGGGGCGAGGAAAGGTCGAAAGTCAACCGTTTCTTCCCGGAATACTTACGCGTGGCGATGCCAATTGGGCTTGTCCGGAACACCGGGAAGGGGGGGGACTTAAAAGGGCCGATTACGAATCCTTTGGAAACCTCCTTGTTGAGCAGTTGGGAGACTATCTCGGGCTCCTTCAGGGCTGATTGCGAATTTCTGGAGACAAGGGAGGTTGTAGGGGTTGTGGTTACGCCGACCTTGAAACCCTGAGAAAGGCCGGTCAGTAAGTAATCGACGAATGCGCGATTGGGGTGCTGGGAGAGTTCCTGGGCTAGGGCCGGGACGTCGATGGGCGTGGACGGGTGGCATTTTAGGGCAGTTGAAAGCCCGTTTTGTCCCTCTTGGTGTTGGGGTCCTGCCTCTGGGGGCGGAAACTTTGGGGGCAGATGGAGCGGGGGTGGGCGTCCCTGCAGTCGGAGCACACGTGTAGGTACGAACAGTTAGCGTAGGTACATGATTTCTCGTTGAAATTTCTGCATATTGTCGGGTAGTATGGGACACCCACCTGATGGCTCGAGACGGACCCGTTGGGGACCTGAGCCGTGCGGGTCGCGCCGTCGCGGCTGGTGGGAGGCTGGAAGGCCGCCTTTGGGCAGAGAGGCGCCGTGTGCCCTGCTTCGCCGCAGGAGAAGCACGTGATCACCTGCCCTGCCCCTCCCAGCATCGTCATTAGGTCACCGTCCAGGATGGACCAGTCTACCCGGGAGTTAGCTTCGGAAATGCTCAGGGTGGCCTTGTGGGAGAACGCTTTGTGGTATTGGTAGAAGACGCCCCTCCCGAATCTCAAGGCGAGATCCGCCGAGAAGTCTTCGTCTTCGCGGCCCGACATGATGCAGGAGAAAACGGTGAGTGGTCTCGTTAATGCGGATGGCTGATAGCGGAATCTGGAGGAAGGTCTCGTGAATGCGGATGGCTTGATAGCAGGATCTGGAGGAATGGGCAGCTTGAGAAGTGAAACGCGGCTTCCAGAGAAGGAATTAGATCAGCTTGGTGCAGCGCTAGAGGACAGGGAACAAGGACCGTGGTGCACCCGGCGTGGCTATAAATACTGCCATGTCATGGCCTCGGCACTGACGACACTAACGCCGTCACCTAGGCAAGTGCGTCACTACTGCACTGACGACATTAACGACGTCACGCTGGGATTACCACACTTGTCGTCACGCTAGGATTACATGTGATGCTGAGGTCGCTATGTCTCTAGATTACGTGTGGCGTGAGGCAGCGTGACTGGTCTTCATCTTGAAACTAGGTCGAGACAATCATTAGTTTGTAGAGTTAGTAGTTATGTAGGCATTAGCAGTTGAATACAGCATGGTTTCAGCGTCTGAAAATTAAAGTTGAGATAAATGCCTTTTTGTGAAATTTGATAGAACAGTCACTTTAACCATTTATTTTTGGCATCAGTAAGACATCAGACATCTAAACAATAGTTTTGAACAGTAATTTCCTCCATAACCTCACCCCCACCCCCCTCTCCTTCAAACTCCTCCCTCCGTGGGTGTTCTCCTCCTCCCTCCGTGGCTCTGCAGCGGGTGTGTCACAAGCGAGTTTCTGCTGCCTGTCTGCTGCCTGGCGGCCCCTCGTCGGGCGAGTCTGGATGGGGCTCGCTCGTTTCTTGGGGTTTCGGTTGAGAGCTTTGATGAAGCTTTTGCGATTCTGGGCTTTATGCTGCGTGTTTCAAAGTGTGTTGTTTTGGAACCCCCCACCGTTGTGCGCCACCGTTGTGCGCCACCGTTGTGCGCCAGCGCGAAAGCGTTTTCGCCAAACCATTCTACAGTATGAGAATGGTTTCCTCACGCTTTCCCCTGCAGTTTTGGCTCGGCTTTCTCTAGTCTGGAGAGCACTGTCGCCACTTAGTGGGTTGGTGGAATGGGTTGTACACGTTCGGTGGCTCCCATATTTTTATAGGAGACGTAGGGGGCTTTGATCCACGTCCCACCGTCAAATTCTTTTTTTTTTTGACGAGTTGACTCGTCAACGGCAGTCAACCGTTGGTTTCTGCTTGACGAGTTGACTCGTCCACGGCAGTGAACGTGTTAAGAGTTAAGTCAGGGTTGTGTCATTCAGTCTTACCAAACCTCACAAAGGTGCACACAAAACAACATGTACACCCTGCACATTGAATGAACAAAGTTCAACCCAGCAAGAACAAATACATTAAATGCAAACATTAAAGTCCCTGGAAACCAGAAATATTTCTTTATTATTTAGCATTTTGAGTTCATCACATCACAGGAGCCTATGTTAATAAGCCACCAGCCAAATTTGAACGATGATGAACGTCGCAAAGTATATAAATTTAGGTTTGACAGTCCTGGCAAAAGTAATTAGAATCAATTATTTTTTAGAGTGTATTTTCTCCCACGGACTGTGTGGGCGTGTCCCGTCTACAGCAGGGAAATTTCCCTCTCTCAGTCAGACCTCTCTCCTCTCCTCAGAGAGGGAGAGAGAGAGAGAGATGGTTTGTGTGTGTGTGTGTGTGTGTGTGTGTGTGTGTGTGTTCGCGTGTTGCTGCGCGCATAGCGTACTGACGGTCATCTGTCTATCTGTCTATCTGTCTGCACGCGCGCACACACACACACACACACAGCAGCGCCGCAGCAGGCAGAGGAGAGGTTTCTACACACCGCCGACGAGACTAACGCCTACATTCCACTAGGTCCGTGTTCGGTCCGTCTGCGCTGCGGTACGGCATCGGAGCCGATACGTTTCCACTCTAATCATTGTGTCAACTCCCACCTACTCCGCTGCGTTGCGTGTCTACTCCGTCCCAGCTCCGACGATCCGGAGCTCTCCGAAAAAGATACGCAAGGGTTCTATTTTTCACGGATGACGGAGCAAAGCCGCAGCAAGTTGGGCGGAGCCAGGCATGAAATCAACAGGGCAGAGGTGTTTACAGCATTCAATATCAAGCCAGAGGACAAACATGTATGCGGAAAAGTTCATAATTGAAGTGGAAAACCACAAAATAATATATGACACGACCCATCCTTTTTACAAGGACAACACCAAGCAAGCCCACCCCTCCTCTGCTTCTCCAGTTGGGAACAATGATCTTCTGCCTGTTTGTCGTTGTATTTATCCCACATACAAATTGTCTCGCTCGATTTTACCATGATAACCTGTGGGTCTCCTCACTCTAGCTGTCTGGCGGAGCAGAGCCGTGACGTGCTCTGCACGCAGCCGGTTAGTGTTGGCGCAGCACAGAGCACGGAGCAAAACCAGAGCACAGCTGCAACGCAACGCAAATGCAACCAGTGCAATCCCGGCGTAATCTCTGCTCTGCCACTTCGAGTGCACAGCGCTTCTGTCTCCCTCCCACCGTGTGCTGTGTTCGTTCGTTCTCTCTCTTTCTCTCTCTCTCTCACTAGTCCAGAGAGAGAGAGAGAGAGAGAGAGAACGAACGAACGAACACAGCACACAGAGTGGGAGGGAGACAGACAGACAGCGCTGTGGGGGCAAAGAACGCGCGTGTACAAAGGTTATATAGAGCTTATGACGTCATAAGCTCCTGCGTTTCAGCACCTCGCGCACTGCTGTCTTCAATGAGGAAGTACTTTGTAGAATCTTGTAGAAAAGTGTCGATTTTAAGGCTTTGGGTTGAAAGTAATGTATAATAATTTCGGAGGCACACAATTACTAACATAAGACCCTAAATAACATAGTTAGAACGTTTTTGTGGATTTTGGTTTCCAGGGACTTTAAATGCAAACAGAAACACTCAAATAATTTCAGACCACACCCAACAACTCAGTTTCAGTATATATATTGTGCAAGAAAATAGTTTCAGAGAAAAGTTCATTTCCGGTCCATATCCCTCAGTTCACCCAGGTAATCCAGTCCAGGATTTACACCCGACCCATCCAGTCAGTTCAATGGTTCATAGTACCACAAAAAGTAATCCATTCCATTTACAGGTTTTCTTTTCACAGGTTATGTGCTCCCAGCAAAAAAGCCAGTCTGTCAGTCACTCCAATATGCAGTCCGCGAATCCTGAACGGGTTTTGCTGCTGCGGGTGGGTGACGCTGGCTTCAGTGGCTTGGGTAAACAGCGAGACAGCTGAAAGGAGAGCATCCGAGCAGAGAGGAAAATGGAGCGATTTTTTGTTTGATGTCCCATCTGAGCGTGCTGCTCCGGCGGCGACGCACCTCTCGGTCTTTCCTCCTTCCTCCTCTCAGAAGAAAAACTGAATGAACTTATGCGGAAGGGAGTTGAATAATGGCGCGAACGGGAACGAATCCGTAAGTAGATGGGTGTATCCGGGGGTGTGTCTGTATCGTTGTGAAACGTATGGTCCGGGGACAAGTCTAGGTTGTCACACTGTGAGGGCATCACGCATGGGACAAAAGCACATAAACAGCTCGACTTGCACTATATGAGATAAGAAAGGCCACATCTGGCCATGAAATAAAACAATACATTATGATGCATAATATGCTCAAAATCACTGGTATGGCCAAATTGAGATACTTTTCCATTCCTTCTTCACAAAGAAGCAATGCTCACCTCTATTCGATTAAGGCAGCCGTGCAAGTCTCCATGCACGGCGCATTCCACAACAAAAGAACATCGCCAGCTCAGATTGTTCATTTGTTTTGTTTTCTCCAGATAGTCCCGTATTCTGGTTTAACACGCTTTCTCTAAATTGGCCCAGTTGTGGGCCAATTTAGGCGTTGTGGGCGCTGGTAGATGCGCTCCATAACACACAGTCAGAATGTAGGCTATTCTGTTGCACACTGAATGTATTCTGTTACACACTGTTAATGCGTTAATTGTAGCAATATAAGTTCATATCAGCTTGTAGCGTACGAATCGGGGGCTGTAACAGAGATCAAAGCGGCTGGATCAGGTGAGCTGGCGCTGCCCAATTACGCACAGGGGGGAGACCACGGCTTCAATGCACAGATGAAATATCATCAAAGTTGCCAATTGATTTGTACTGCCGCCACCCACGGCTCAACGGGCGTTTCTGCACTCCTACAGTTTGCCCATGACATTATTCAGGTGTTTGTTGTTTTTCTTCCTTGGGAAGAACCGTGGTGGGTTCCATAATAATGCATCGCAGTCGCACTCTTCTTCATGCTGTCTTAAATAATAACGCACAAAACACCCCTTGGAGAAGTGTGGGAACGTCGTTCCCCCGCGTTACATTAGCACTACACCTATGCCTCTCACCTCTAGACGAGGGGACAGGGAGAGAGCTCTCAACCAGCTAGAGAGTAGATGGATTGGACTCCAGGCCTGAATGACACCATAGATATGGGGCCCTATTCTCCCACAAGCCTTCGGCGCTAAAACGGGCCTTAAACACAAAAAAACGTGCCTTGTGCCTGTTTTGGGACGATATCAATATGGCTTTACGCTGCCAAATGCGCTTTAGGCCGAATGGGCGTGGCGCAGTCCCAGAATGGGCCAAAGTGGGCGTGTCGGCGCTAAATACCGGCGTACTGCTATCTTCCGACCTGGCGTACATTTAGCGCTTTGCGCTTTTGAAAACCAGGCCTATTCAGAGTGCGCCAGTTGCGCGGAGCGCTTCCCTCTGGCTCTCTCCCTCCCCTCTGGCTCTCTCCTCTGTCACCCTTCTCTGTGTCACTCTCTCCCTCTCTCCTCACAGTCTGACAGGCACAATACCGACTGTCTCTGACTCCCTCGCTCAGAGTCCCATAGAAAAAATAAGCTGTCCCAACATGCATTGTGCTTCTCCATTTCGCTACTAAATAGCAACCAAATGAGCCGAAAACCTATATTAAGGGAGGATCTAAATAATGTGTAATGGTAAGACAACCTCCAATTGTAGAACATTTCAATATTGGACCAAATAAAACATCGAAATGAAAACACCACCCTATGTGAAACATATATGTCCTACTGGGGCTATAAATATCCCTTGTCGATTTAACGTGATTTAGATAAGTGACAGCGGAACGCGCTTCGGAAGCTTCTACTGTCATCTGCTATACTGTGATGTCCGCTCCAATAACTTGGCCCTACTCCACATTTAGTTTTACAATAAAAACACATTTATGCAATGACTTTACATAATGTAGGCTATATTTATGTGCATCATCCTTCCTGCAGCAGGCGAGAGAAAATGATATCTTTCTGGACAAACTTTCACCAATCTAATAGGCTATATTTTTCTAGCTGATGCGTTTAGAACATTATTTTCACTTTGATCTTGCTATAGTGTAGCGTTTTTACATGCTTGCAGTATTTAAACTGCAGTTATATTGGTTTGAGAAGCATCATAATATGGAATAATAGCCGATATATGGAGACAGACGGGATGAAGGGAGGTGGGGGGGGGGGGGGGGTGATCAGAGGCTTGGGTTTCGTCTGGTTTTGCTGGACCACTGGAATGGAGCTTAAAAGGCAAGCATGCGATTCGTTTATTGCACTTATCCAATGAACTGACGGTGCATAATTTTACGCTTAAAAGGCGTGGTTGTAATGGTTGAGGCTGCGTCTAGCGCCAAGACCAAGATATCAAGTGCGCTGGTCCACGCCCACTGATTTGCGCTGCGACAGGCGCTCGGCCTAGAAACAGCGCCGATGCAACGATAGGGGGCATGGTCTCTTTCTTATAGTTAGTCTTTGCCATGTTTATGTTAGTCTTGGAAGACCCTGTATTTCTCATATTGTTTATTGTTCTTGTTACTTATTGTTAATTATGTTTTTCTGTCTTTCTTCCTATGTATTTATACTATCTGCTAGATACTGACCTCTACTGGATTCTTTATATTCAAGTTATACTAATGTATAATGCAACATTGTCTACGTTGAATGTATGCAGTTGCTCAGATCTTCATCTCATCATATTGGTTCAAAGCACAACAATAATCATCATTCCAACTGCTTTATTGTGAAGGGATCCATCTGACCAGGTTAGATGTAAGAGGTAATGAGTTGTTGAAAAGGCCTTACCATCAGACTTGACTAGCTGCCTTGCTGCCCACAGCTTGTAGCGTCCACTCTGCAAAAGAAATCAACACTTAAGTCAAAGTGCCAAAGAAATGAGGTTGACAATTGAGGCTTATGTTTGATCAGGGCTTTGGTGACCAAGTGCCATGTGATAATTAGTCATCCAGAAATATAATGGGTGTTCATATTTCATTTCATCCTCTCAAATGACAAACCATCACAAACACCTTTCCCTTACTTTCAACATGGTGGGCAATCAGACATTTAAAATGGGCTGAAGTAATTTGTGATAAGGACTGGTGTTTTGGGTAACAAGTAAGCCAAGGCAGTACCAGAACCTCCCGTCACAGGGACAGCTTCCACCCAACTGCACTCCGCCTCTTCAATGAGACATGAAAGCCCCCACAAACCAGGTGTTTGCCCCCCCGAACAAACTGTCTCTGCAATGACTGGGTTCTCCCCCATGGACATTATCCTATGGACACTTAGGGCCCTATCTTCTTCGCTATCATTTGCGCTGCGTTTGCGTGCCTCTTATTGCTATCTTCCCAGGGTCTTAAGCTATCTTCTGCCTCCACCGTCCAGTTTTGCGCTGGGATGACACAGGTGTAGGCGTGGCCAAGGCATGTCGGTGGGCCTCTAGCCTCATGTGTCTCGCGCAAGTGTCATTTAGTGCTCTGGCGAAGATACTGTCGGTTTTTTTCCGAGCGCAAAGAGAGGTTTGGGCGTTGACCGTTCCAAAATAGGCGTTCCAGCGCAATGTGTTAGAAAAAAAGGCCTTGCGTGCTCTCAATTTTAACGCCACCAAATAGCTGGTCTTAGCACAAAAAACCCTCTACGCCAGGCGTACGCCTGAACGCAGACAGTTATTCTCCGGTGCAGGAAATCCTCGCTTGGATAGGCCCATTCCGCATGGCTCGCGCACGGACGATTTTCAACTAACCTACACTGCAGAAAAAAAACACACCTTGATTTAACAATCAGAATTGGTTTGTCATGGTTTTGTGCGAAAAGTGATTTACGTTTTGAATTGGATTACCAGGGGAACAAGGGTCTGGCGGGGCGGGAGTCTGTGTGTAGCGCGGGGAGGGGTGCTTTGTGTTCGGCTAGTGTGCCGTGTCCTGGAGGGGGGTCTCCCCGGAGAAGGTGTGAGCTGGGCCGGGTAGGCAGGCCGGGTGAGTCGGTGCACAGGGTGGGTAGAGGCATCTTTCGTGATGGTTTCCCCGTGGCGAGTAGGCTATTGGAGTCGTAGCCTACTTCATGTGTTTTATGTAAAAACTGTGATCGACAACACTATGGTCATTTTCCCCCTTACAGTGAGGCAGCGCTGTGCACGGTCCCACGGATATTTCTGGTAGCAAATGACTTTCTGACACAACACAAGCCAGTAGGCTATACAGTAACCATTGATAGTATACAGTAACCTCTCTCCCTGCAATTCCCTCTCTCGTCCCCCCCCCTCTCTCTCTCTCCCCCCCTCTCTCTTTTCTCTCTCTCTCTCTGTTTCTCTGCTTGCTCTCAGCAAGAAAGAAGCTGGTGTGTGATGGCGGTGACACTGTGGCTTTTAAGGGGAGTGATCTCACCTTGTGAATCCTTTATGGGCATAAACACGCCTATGGAGGTTTGCGCCGAGATGACGTGAAGCGCAGTGGGCCGACACGCCCACAATTAGGGCTTTGCGCGGCGCTATTCCAGCGCAAAACGGGCGCTAACGCAAAATTACCACCGTTGCGAAGATAGGGCCCTTAACTCATTGAGTGCCAAGGAGGAGTATGTTCGTCAATTGCGTTTTTTGACGGTGGGACGTGGATCAATGCATAATACATCTCCTGTAAAATTTTGGGGCATGTTGAATGTGTATAACCTATTTTACCGACCCATTAGGTGGCGACAGTGCTCTCCAGATTAGAGAAAGTTGAGTAAAAACAGCAGAAAAAGCCGTGATGAAACCATTCTCATAGGCTTTTCGCTGTCGCGCTGGGAGCCGGCGCACAACGGTGGGGGGCTCCGAAAATAGACTCTGGGTGCAGCACACTTTGAAACGCGCAGCAGAAAGCCCAGAAAGCCCAGAATCGGACGCAGCTTCATCCCAGCTCACAACCGAAACCCCAGAAACGAGCGAGGCGAGCCCGATCCAGACTCCCCCGACGAGCGGTGGCCATCCAAACGTGGATCCGCAAGCAGCAGAGACTCGCCTGACAAGCAGCAGAGCGAGCAAAGCCACCAGAGACACACCCACGGAGGAGGAGTTTGCAGTAGAGGGGGGTGGGGGTGCTGTTATATTGAAGGAAATTACTGTTCAGATGTTTCAGGTCAGAAAATATTAGTTTCAGAGTCAGTGATTTGCTTGAAATGCTATATTTCACAAAAGGCTCAATAACTCAGCTTCTAGATGGAAACGCCTGATTTTGCTGTTTTTGACCTATCTTCTCCGGCTGATAACTAAAGAACGGAAAATGATATCAATACACTTTTTTTTGCTGCTGATACAATAGAGTCTCGTCGTTCTTTGTGCGTGTTCGGTGTTTACATAGTAATATCACACAATATTCTGTGGGCCTCGAGAAATCACTGAAAACGCTCTGAAACTCTGGCACTCTGGTCCGTTCTCCAAAAGTGGCTGGCACTCAATGAGTTAAAGAGCATAGTGCAGGTTAGAGAACACTTTGCATTAATATGTGGGACTTTTATCTAGCAATTAGGATTCTGTTTTGTTTTTAGTTTTTCCCCACACATAGCTGCATCTAGACTGTCTTTTGTAAAGCAACTGGCATGGGCGCATGAAAACACGCAAATCAAGCAATAACACCTGTGACGTTTTTAATAACAATAAACGTTCCCTCAGATATTACCTCCGTATGCCGAGCCTCTGTCCGTCTGTCTGCGCCGATATACTTATCTGGTTGGAGATAAGTCATACGTGGACCTTGGACGTCTCCCACCACCGGAGTGCTGTCTCTCACCCCATCTTGATTGCTGCAAACATAGGGTGGCAGGCTATACAGTAAGCATGCATCTACACATATCTTTGAGCGGGCCAAGCCATATGACCCAGATCAGGTAAGTATGGTTCAATTGTTAATTGTGTTTGCTTTTTTAGTTATAAACAGAAGATGTATAAATTACACTTTGATTTTCACCGGGGATGGGAGAGGAACAAGGAGGGAGTCCTCCAGCCCATATGCACCGCCGGACCCATCATGCCCCGATCTCTGGTTGACCTACTGTACTAGATAAGGAGGCAGATAGCAAAGAGGAGGAAGGAAATAGGAGGAAGAAGATCAAGATGAGACCATTGAGGCTGACTTGAATGATGATGAAGAGGACTATTAGAACTAAAGCTTCCTCTATTAGAGCATTTCTGTTTTGGAAATTGCTCAGAAACAATAAAGTCAGACATTCCCTGAATGCTACAGGTCTCTAGTCTGTGGTTGCAAAGGTTCATGATGCTATGAATATCCTAGAGGTCACCATAGGTTATTGATTTTCATACAGTGGGAAAAAAGTGTCTTACTACAATGAAATAGCTACTCTGGGGACTAAGATAACACATACATAGTAGGGCTGTGAATCTTCATTGGCCTCACGATTCGATTCGATTACGATTCAGAGGGCTACGATTCGATTCGATTACGATTATCGATGCATCTTAAATCGATGCATCACTTTTTTCCCCCAATACATGTTTTATTTTTTCTCACTTTCTTTTTTCTCACTGTGTGGCTACTTTTAAAGTAAAAGTGCATTTAGAATTGCATTGTATTATGATCCATAATTTAAATAAACAACTGCATGTACTTCCATTATATTTTATTTGTTTATATATATATAAATATATATATATATATATATATATATATATATATATATATATATATATATATATATATATATATATATTATAATCGATTTTTGACATTTGTGAATCGACGCAGAATCGTGCAGGTCTGCATCACGATGCATCTTATAATCGATTATTTTTGACACCCCTAATACATAGCCTACAATTGGGCTCATTGGATGCACAAGAGTGTCAGCCCTCCAGTCATACCCAATTTATACAATCCCAAGACTTTTTAGGGACCCCAGTATGCAGAAAGGATCAAATACACCATTTTTGCAATAGGCAGAAATGACACTTTTCTAGGCCTACTGATGCAAACAACTGCATGGTTCTTGCCCAATACTGCATGAATGCATCAATCTGGCATGTCTATACAGGGAAGGCTTGTGGGTACCCATGTAATACATCTTCATTCAGATATATTAAGGTTACAGGTCAAGGGACCATTTGGAAAATTGTCATGGTCGTTTTTTCCTTGCCAAAATGTAGCCTAACTTTGAAGTATTTAGTTATTTACCCCCCCTTACCGACAAGCTAGCCTGACAAGCCTGATCCTATTGGAAACCTTAGGTTGTCTAGTTTCATTGATAGCCCTACCTTTGCCCTACGCTACAGTCTCTGAAAGACAGTCTCGCCGGCGTTTGTCTTTCTGTTTGCTCCATTTTCTGCTATTGCTGTGAACGCTGTGCTGCATACTGCACAAAGACACATTCCTCATTTGTAACATGTTTACTCACTATGCCTATTCAAATTAGGGGGCTGGCACGGATCACGTATGGATCAGCCTGCACGGTTCGGAACATCCGTGGTCCGCGGACCCCCCCACCCCAATATTAACATAGCCTATAGACGGTTTTAACTTGACAAAAAAAAATGTCTATGAGGGTTTTACAGCAGAGCCATTCTGCTCTACAGCTGTAAAGGTTAATATGTCATTTTATAGGTTTAGAAAAGAATGTAGACGTCTAAGTAACCATTTAGATGACCCTTGTGTGCTCAGTTTATCAAAAATAAGGGCTATTTAGAAATCTGGTTTTCGTTTTCAGCTTTATTTGATGCATTAAATGTTGTTTGGGTGCTGGGATAACATGCAGCATTCTAGGTTGAGGCGATGTCTGGTCATAGACGCTGGGTTAGCTGGCTCTAGACATTCAGCTGATAAACAGACCACAGCAGGGGACATAGTGACTGCAAAGAGGTCTTGCCTCAGCCCAGAGAATGGAGTCATTCTAATATTTTTGAAAAATAATTTGAGCTTCTAATTTGGCTGCTTGAAATCCTTGAAAGTTTTTGTTGTGTTATAAGCTCAGGTCTGCCTTTATTTTTTGAAGATGTGGCACAGAGGCAATTTTATGTTATAAGCTCAGGTCTGCCTTTCTTTCCTTCTTTTTTCCTTTTTGAAAGAGTATTGAATGTTTTTACGTTAAGTTTTAAATATTGGACATCTTGAATGTTGAGACGATGGGTTAAAGTTCATTTAAAGTGTTCATAAGTAATAAATGGGAAACAAAGTCTATTATTTACGGTATTATTTACGATATCTTTAAGATACGGTAATATATGTACATGCCAAAGACAAAAAAGAAGCAGCAAGAAAATTCTCTGCAACCATGGTGCATGTATTAAATGGCTTAATGACTCCTGTCTCCACCTGAATGTGAAAAAAATTGTATGCATGTTTTTCACTAAAAGAACATCCGACACATCTGACCCAGATGTGTTTGTTGCAGGTGAGAGGCTCCAAGTGGTCTCTGAATTTAAGTATCTTGGAATCATTCTCGACTCAAACCTCACATTCAAAAAACAGGTAAAGAAAGTCACTCGAACAATCAAATACAACCTGGCTAACTTTAGATACACAAGAAGCTGTTTAAGCACCGAAGCAGCAAAATTATATTTAACGCAATGATCATGCCTCATTTCACCTACTGCCTCACCAGCTGGACACAGGCATGCAAAACTACACTAACTCCAATTCATTCAGTTTACAAGCAGGCACTCAAGGTGCTTGACAAGAAACCCTTTCGTCATCAGCACTGCAATATTCTAGACAAGTATGGCCTGTTAAGCTGGGACAACATCACAAGGCTCAGTGATGCTTGTCTGGTATACAAGATCCTCCATGGTCTTGCTCCACCTCCACTTAATGACTTCTTCTCAGTGAGCAGCAGACACACTAGATCTGTTGCATTAGGCAACCTCACCATACCTCTCAGGAAAAGTTCATTTGGCCAGTCAGCCTTCTCGGTGAGAGCTGTCCACCTCTGGAACTCCATACCGACACACATTCGCAATATCAACACATTCAAATCTTTCAAACACACCATGAAAACATGGTTAAAAGACAATCAGGTGTGTGAACACAACTAGCCCATGTCTGTCTGCTTGCCTGCATGTTGCTAAATTGTACATGTTGCATATTATAATTGTTATTGCCTATCTGACCCCCCCCCCCCCTTCTCCTCTCTTGTCGTGATGTTGCATGGATGCTTTGATCTGTATGGTTGTTTGGCCACATTGTCTGTCTGCCTGGCTGCATCGTCTGTCTGCCTGCATGTATGAAGCCTATGCTTGTACTGTAATGTGCTTTTACTATGTGCTGCTTATTATTAACTGCCTGTATTTACTGTCATCCACTGTTTTATCTGAATTTGGATAAACCACCTGCATGAATGAACTACAAATATACCTGCAGAGCTACTTAGCCTACATACTAGCTACATTAAATATGTTTCAAGTGGCGATTTCAGCAAAACACAGCCAGAACATGGAAAATAGTTATGATGCAGTACTTACGTTTTGTCCCAACAATAACATGAGGACTGCAAATGCAGCGACTTTCTTCAGGCTGACATCAGACTCATATGACAAACTGCGCTATGCAGCTCCTAATTAAACGTTAACGTTATATTAGCTCAGAGCTAAACTACCTCCACTCACATGACGTCACTGCATGCCAATGGTCCCTGCGCATGTTAGCCAATCAGATGCGAGATCCCTCAAGTAGCCTAATTATTGCGCCCAGGAAACTAGGCTACCAGACCAGACCAGACCGACCACAGCACACCACAGCACACCACAGCACAGTGAGCAGACCACACCAGACCAGACCGACAAGTGAGGCACTTTTTAGCCTCACCTACGCCTTGTTCAACAGCCTGAAGGCGGAGTTCACCTCCACATCGCCCGCTGGCCTGTCTGGATCAGAGGTGAGCATCATTCCACGTGCTGCTTGCTTCAGAGGTTTACAAAACAACTCCCTGCTCCCGTATCAAACAGGAAAAACATGGCGACTTGTTTGCAAACTTTGACTTTCGCCGAAATGTGTTTGTGAAAACATTTGCGGCGACATAACCCATCTGAATCTGTCTTCATTTAGATCAACAACAACGGACGAGGAGAAGACTACAGCACAGCAGGTCAGTCAGTCTGCCAGGTGGGTGGAGTAGGCTGCCCACACGTAAATGCCCAATTTAAAAGTAATTTCAGATGAATACTGAAGAAATACATTTAGCAGGGTTGCCAACTTTGGGTATCTGGCTGGAGTGAGATTTTGATATATCCTGGACCGCAGGCCCTCTAGGGCAGAGAGAGGTCCCCGACCTTTTTTGCACCGCGGACGGTTTACAGACAATCTTGCTGCGGACCGAGGGGGGAGGGGCGTGATATTAGACACACAGCACGTATTTTCTTTGCTGTGGGAGAGATTATGATGGGTGACCAGATCCCAAATAACCAGATGTGGGACAAAGAGTACGTTTGTGTGGGACAATGTGGGACATGTTACTGGTGCATCAGGTAGTCTAGATGTTGATATAAACGTCTATCTAACTTAAAAAATAAACATTTCCATTCTCCCCCTTATCTCATAACATATGCTTTGCCCTCTGGTTGATTCAGTAGCACATAAGAGACTATGCAAATAAAAACTTAACAATATATTTTATTTAAATGCAACTTTCACAACTCTCCCACATTAAGTAAAGATGAAGCTTAACTTTCACAGTGCTTCTTCTCAACACACCTGACTAAACTGTGTGCAATAAAACAGAACAGACAGTCAAGGACTGTTCTTTCAAGTATTATAGTACTTTAAAAGTGCTTCAAAAGGGTATGCCCTGCCTGTATTTTTTTTCTCTCTCCAATAACAGACAGCAACAACACATGGTGTGTTTGTGCCTCCAAACACCATAAAGTTACAGATAACAATAACGTTATTCAAACTTTTCTAGTAGAACAATATACTGAACCATATATTCAAGTAGAACATGTCCTGAAGTAGGTAGGCTACATGTGCAGTAGCCTACATAGGCTAATTATCTGAAGTAGGTAGGCTACAGTACATAGGCTAATTATCTAAAGTAGGTAGGTACATGTGCAGTACATAGGCTACGGTAATTATCTGAAGTAGGTAGGCTACATGTGCAGTAGCCTACATAGGCTAATTATCTGAAGTAGGGGTACATGTGCAGTACATAGGCTAATTATCTAAAGTAGGTAGGTACATGTGCAGTACATAGGCTAATTATCTGAAGTAGGTAGGCTACATGTGCAGTAGCCTACATAGGCTAATTATCTGAACAAAACATTGGCTACAATAAGAGCACAGCACAAAGAGGCTTTGATTTGATTGTGAAGACACATTAAATCCAATGAGGAGGAGCTCACAATAAATGCTGTAGTTTTCACAGTAGTGTGGCCGAGTCAATTTGGTGCAGTGACAGTCCCAAGTCAGTCTCATGTCATGTTGAGCCACATGTCTCTAGTCAAGTCTCAAGTCTAAATGTAGAGCAGCAAGTCAAGTCAAAGTGCAGTATCAATTCAGTATCTTAATAAAGAAAACTAAACAATCAAAGCAGCAGGCATTCATCCTCCTAAGTCAAATCCAACTACTGCAAATTGTTTTCAAATTAGGGACATAATAAAAATAAAATAAAACCAGAAATACAAATCAAAACTGGTCAGGAGGGAACAAAAACTTATAATAAATAAATAACATAACAATGAATGTTTTCCATTTTGTCCATCATAGCAACACTATGCACTATGCACCTCCAGCAAGGAAAGCAGCTGGCTGAAAACATGTTAGTTTTGTCCATCACCACTCTTTTTAGTTATCTCCATCACAGCAACAACTGCAGGCAGGCCCACACAGGCTATGCACTTCAGCACCATGGAAAGCACCTGGCAGTGAAACACAAGAATAGCACCACTGTATTAAAATCTAGCACCACACTGGCCCGGTGCCCACAGTATTCTATTCTATATTTTAAACAATGTTTATCTTACCTTAGATGTTCTTCTTGACTTTATACTTTTTGCTTGAGCGTGCAGCTTCCAATAAGGCCTTCTGCTTGAGTACATAGGTGTAGAATTCGTTACAAGTGTACTCAAAGTTGGTCTTGACTTGAATTTCACTCTTGATAAGCTCCACAGAGCAACGGTTCCTCTGGTCGGTCCACGCTACAGTCATAAGGGAAAACACTCTTTCTACAGAAGCATTGATAATGGGGATGCTGAAGAGAAAGGATGCAACAGCAGTCAGATTTGGTGTCTTTGTGCCTTTAAGCAAGGTTGACCACTTCTTCACAACAGGAGCTGTTTTCTCCACAATTGCCTGCTGGCGTGGCAGAGTGACACAGTACTCATCATACAGTTCATCCATGTCCACTTTCCCCCCTATCTGTAGGCCCTCCACCGCTTCACTGAGCTGGGAGAATGTGAACCTGCTCTCCAGTGCCAAGCTTGCAACCTTCTTCTGGTAGTTGTTGTCTGTGAAGTCATACCACTTTTCAACGTAGTTGAGTGCAGCCTTGTAGATGTTGGAAAGATCATGTTTGATTGTTGCTGCCTTTTGGTCTGGAAACTGTTGGAGGATAGCACTAGTCTCCATTCCAAAGAAGGAATCCATCTGGCGTTGTTGGAGCTTTGTCTTGAGAGTGAACATCATGTCATATCGCTCACAGACGGTCCCATCCTCTTTCTCCAACTGCAGCACAACCTCATGGAAGATCTTCAACACATTATTGAGGAAGGCCAGGTAGACCTGTAGCTCAAGGGGTTGCCCATCACCATCCTGATCCTTTTTAAACAGCTGCCACAGTACCTTTGGGCATTGATCCTCTCCCAGTGACAAGAAGTAGCTCTTGATAGCTTCCCAGCTGTCATGTAGCCTCTTGCCAGCAGGCCACAGGCTCAACCATCTTGTGGGTACGTGTCTCCGTACAACCTGATAATCTTCTTCCACAAAAACGAACACTGCTTTCAATTCTTCTGTACGTTTTGCAGATGATGAAAAGTGACTGAATCTTTTGTTCACGACAGACTCAATGTCAATGTTCAACCTGTCTCCAGCATGTTTTGCACAGTTGTGTACTATGTGGGCCATACAGTTTGCCTTAATGATGCCACTGTTGTCTGCCTTTAGCTTCTGGAAAACAGAGTTGTTTTTCCCATAGTTTACACTTGCATTATCGGCAGTGTATGCTGAAATCATGTCCCTTGCACTGGCTTCACCCACGGATAAATAGTTTCCCAGTCCTTATTGTAGCTGCATTTCCTTTTCTTTGCTGTAGTCGCAGTTTCCTCCCTTTCCTCCTCCATGTTTCAAAAATATTCCGTGTCAAATCTGCAGCTTTCCGCGTCGTCTAACGTGAATTTGATCCAGCCCCATGTACCCCAGTTTGATTGACATGATGACATCAGACACAGCCCCCCGTGATGTTTAGTCCTCCCTCCCCTTCTCCACACAGCCAATTCATGAAACCCACATTTTATAAACGCGCATGTGAAAACTGGAGCCTGCCAATCAAAATGCGGGACAACGTCTCAATTTGCGGGACGCGTGAAAAACCGTGAAAATGCGGGACAGTCCAGCACAAATCGGGACATATGGTCACCCTAGATAATAATGATGTTGGAAATAGAAGTAATGTTTTCAGTGCTTTCATGATATCATGATATTTAGCCTTGACTTTGATCCAGAATGCAGAGATGTTCAAACATAGCCTACTTTTCAGCCCACCATCCTTTTATCTGCCCCGCCTATTCTGAAGAAACTCTCAAGTGACATTTCTCAAGCTCGCTGCAGCCCGCACAGCGGGCCATCACCATTTAATTACCTCCCGACACGTGCGTGTGTGTGTGTTGTGGGCGCAGGGCTGAGGTGCAGCCTGCTCTGCAGTCCACATGCCAATTGCGCACAAATAGTCTCTCCCTCTTTCCATTCTCCCTGCCGCTTCCTCAGTGTCTCATTACAAATGGCCAGAGTGGAACCTCAGTTAACTCATGATGCCATCAGTGTCCTCAGTGTCCATCACCATTTAATTGCCTCACGTGCATGCAGTGGCATAACATCATTGCCATGGGCCCCGGTGCAAACATTTGCTCTGGGCCCTACCTAACAATTATAGCCTATTGTTTTTTTTGTGATCAAATTTTTTATTGAAGATATGGCAGCATGAAACAATAATCAGTGATGTCTATCAAAGACATAATGCTACATACATTCAATAACGACATATTTAAAGAAAGATAATGCACGATAAAACAAAAACATACACCAAAGAACAAAAGACAAAAACAGCCAAGACAAACAGCAATACAGAAATAAATTAAGATAAATTAAAATAAAACAAACAAAATAAAATAAATTTTTATAGCCTATTGTTATAGAAAATATGGTCTCACTCATTCTTTTTTCGTCAGGCAGATTGTTAGCCGTCTATAGACCCCTTATACAGCTGTCAACATTGGAGCTGCGCGCCCATCAAGGAGGTAAAAAGCCGACATTGACAGACACAGAGCTGTGCAAAAGCCGCCGCTGTCAGGACTGCTCTGTGCCCATCTGCGACACAGAGTTAGATTTTAGTTTTAAAATGCAGTTTTCTGCTTACTACCACAGCTTATCGCCTAGTGATAAGCAATGTTATGCATCGAAATTAACGTTGGTTAATGGGATACGTCTTACAGACCCATACCATACGCACTGGCGCTGTGTCAATGGATAAAAGACAAGAAGAAATGGCCAAGCCTAGAGTGGCCAGCAATACATAGCGTAGATAATTATTCTGTAACTTGCAAAGATATATTGTTATGTTGATAATGCACACAACTCAATAATGACATCATGTAACGTTACTTGGTTGTTAACTAACCGAGCGATGTGGCCGTTAGCAGCCTACAGCTACAGGCAGCTTACCTGTTATGAAATGAGCACTGCAAAGTCGGGCATTTTTAATGATGTCCTCGTTCCAATCAGTTCAACTCAATAATGACATTATTTAACGTTACTTGGTTGTTAACTAACCGAGCGATGTGGCTGCTACAGCTTACCTGATATGAAATGAGCACTGCAAAGTCGGGCATTTTTAATGATTTCCTCCTTCGGTTTGCAACCAAAGATGCCTACGGTTAGCATTAAAAGGAGTATGAGTTGACGGGATTCGATAAAACTTTAGTCCTTGCTTTGTTGATAGTGTAACAGACTGTTCAGTGTTGTGTTACTTGTGTTCTATTGCGTGTGTATGCGAGGCTGTGTATGTTCCCTCGAGTTGCCGTAGAACAGGATATGTGGGGAGAATTAGGTGAAGCTTGTTATAACATTACAGCCTGGCTCTATCGTTTATTATTTTATTAACCAAGTGTGAATAGGCGGACCCGAATACTCGGCTACAATAGCTTTCAGATTCTGGCATCCCACTGCACAACACGAAGACATGTCTAGCTCGTCTAGTTTTCCAGCCGCAGATAAGCTACTTGCCAGGGCTGCACGGGCTCTGTCTTTCTGCCTCCGTCAAGCACATCTGACGCTGCGTGATGTCAGTGTGACGTAGTCGTGTAAAGGGTCTATTGTGCGTTAGCCCCTGAAGGACCCAAGACACTGGTAAACAAGAGCCATGCTACGTGAAGGGATATTCCCCTTTTCTTGCTCCAGCTCCATATATGGTCAATGATGTCACCAGAACCTCACAGGAGACTCCCCTGACACGTTGGAAAGAGAACGCGTTCGTATTTTCCCATACGATGACCCCAATCCACTGAATCCAGTAAACTAAACTTAAAGCTATAGCATTCGTTAGCCTAGTAAGCTACATGAGGGCAAGTGCTGACTGCATAATACAGCATAGAAGTTTATTTGGAGTGGGACTGCAGCGGAAACCGTAAGTAGCTACGTTATGTCTCCCCAAAGCGAGACTCGCTCTTCATGGGCCCTTGACAGCTCTGGGCCCCGGTGCATTGCACCGCCTGCCAGGGATTCCGCTAGACATTTTCCCAGACGGCCAGTGCAGCCGGTAATGTTCCAAAATTCCGGCCCTATCGAATATTTACCGGCCACTATGTTTCCTAAATAAACGTTGTGAATCCATTTATTTCTCTATAGTCTATTCTTTATAGCCTCTATAGTCGTAGTCGATCTTATTTATTCCAGTGTTGTCATTAAGAGGCCGATTTCGCAGCAAGAATATTTAATTGGTCGGCACGTCGTTCTCGGTAAAGGACGCTTTCGTTATTGAAACAGACAACATGCATGCTGTAGCCTACTGTAGCCTATCTATCTGCATTTGCAGAAACTCATGAACCCATATCTTCTGGACATTGCCTTGATGAAAAAACAACGTAGCGTTAGCTAAAAGTAATAAGTGCAACAGCGCACAACTTTAATCTCCAGCAATAGGCTACGTAGGCACCTTAATCTCTCCCACTCACCTGGCACCTGCGCGGCAGCTCTCCTGCACTGGTTCTCGGCTCCCATGTGGCTTTATTTGTGGTAAGCATTTTGATTCATCTCCTCATCATACGAACCAAGCGCAGCCATTGATTGATTGATTGATTGATTGAATCGCCCGAGTAGGTAAAAAGGCTTTTTACCTCTGCTAAATTGACAGCCTACGTAGGGTCGCTTTCGCTTTTGACGGCGGCAGGCATGCTTCTGGTTCTTTCCTGCCGTCTTGCTTGCCTGAAGTAGGCTACTTGTCGTTGCATGATCTCGATAAAAAAAAGGACTGGCCTAGCAAGGGGTGTCTGTTTTGACATTTCGGTTTCCTCCTGTGTGTTTCCTCACAGCGGGTCCAGCGCTGGCCGGCGGGACTGATGCTGCTTGTGTGGCTTTTAAACGGCGCTCTACACTAACGAAAACGTCTGCTATATTTTTATTTTTCACCAACACTCAACATACAGGGGGCGGAAAAAATATGATGTAATAAGTCTCTATTTAAGTCGTATCTTATTGGCAACATCACTTAGGCTGTAGGTCACACAATATTAGGCTATTTTATAGAATTAATTTATTTATCTGGCGTATCTTGAGCCGGCGACCTTTTAATTTGCCGGCCCACGGCAACAAATACCGGCTAAAAGCCGGCTATTACCGGCTAACGGAATCCCTGCCGCCTGCACCGTCAATCATCACGCCAGTGCGTGCATGTGTGTTTGTGGGTGTTGCAGGGGTGAGTAAAGGTGCAGCACAGACATACTGTACGCCAAGTTCAATGCAACTACCACACACAGCCTATAATATTATAGCCTATGTTAGGGCTGCACGATACATCGTTTACACATCGTCATCACAATGTGCACATGCGCAATAGTCACATGGCAGGACGTGTGATGTCACAAGCAAATTAACTCGTCATGTTGCTTGATGAACTCTCACTTTAGGGGAGGAGCCTACTGAGTGAAATGCAGTCTCTCTCAAAGGAGAGAGACACCCCACTACTGTACTCACTCATTTAGTGCTTAGCTTCAACACAACAAACATGCACAGAGAGCTCAATTGAATTATTTTTGCTTATGTTGCGTTGCTGACAGTAGCCCGTCTGTAAACGATGTGATTGCGTAGGCGGACGTGTCCACAGTTTGCTGCTGTAACTCAACATGTCCGTCCGTGGAGTGGAGATATTTACTCTTGAAACACCAAAAAGCAAGACAGCAACTTATGACACGAAGGCTAAAGTGATTACTGACAAGTTGTCTGTGTTATCACTGCAGCTGTCTCTCCCCTTCAGTCTCTGATGTTGCATCACATGATAGCAGTAACGGTAGAGTTAATCATACATAGCGACTCATTTACACAAAACATTTCAGTGAAAATAAAAAGACAAGAGACATATCTGGGCAATTAAATGTACATTTATTTATTACTTTTCACGAATGAATTGCTTGGCCTACCAATGTGTATGCACCCTGATAGATGACGCTCTGAGGCCTACCAGTAGGCCACAGCCCAGTAGGGATGGGTATCGTTAAGGAATTAACGATACTAGTACTCTTATCGATACTGCTTATCGATCCGGTACTTTAACGGTACTCTTATCGGTACTTTTTTCTGCTGCATGTGAATCCTCGTCTCTCTGTACTGCCGTGCGCTCCAAAACCGGAACTCCCCAGATGTGTACCACTTGGTAGTTTCTGGAGGGGGTTTCCAGACCAAGTGTGTAAAGTGGCAGGGGTGTTTCATTGTTGATTTATTGAAACGTTAGAAGAAGAAAGAAGTTGAAAGCAGTAATTATAATCAATGAAATCTAATGTTTTTCTGCAAATAGCATCATTGGGAGGTAGATTCTGGCACTCAATATTAGGGGTGGGCAATATATCAATTGTATATCAATATTGTGATTAGGGATGGGCATCGAATTTCGAATTTTCGAATAATCGTTGTTATTACCAAGGTCGACTTTTATTATGGAAAATCGAAATTCAAAATTCAAAAAAAAAAAAAAAAAAAAAATTTTTTTTAGTGAAATGTTGCATTGTCTCCCCTGATTCTAAGTATAGTCGAATCGCTTGGTTTGAGCAGGTAAAACAATTTTTATAAGCATTTTAAGCAAGGTTTCTGGAAAAATGAATGGCGGATGAAATCCCATGAAGAGGGAGAGGGGGTGACTTTGGCACCCCTTTGGCACTCAGACCTGAGCCTACTAAATATTTAATGAACCACTCATGATTGTCAAAACAGTTTTTTATTTTCGAAAATGTCAATGTAAAAAAAAAAAAAATGTAAAAAAAAAAATGTTTTTTTTTTTTTTTTTTTACATTTTTTTTTTTTTTTTCGAATTTCGATTAAAAGTCGACTTTGGCCAGCGAATTTCGAATAGTGTTTTTGCTAGAAATGCCCATCCCTAATTGTGATATGAGACTATATGGTCTTAGATGTTGGATATGGTAATATGGTGATACGGCATACATGTTGTCTTTCCCTGGCTTTAAAAGCTGCATTACACTAAGTGAAGTGTAGGCTAGTGACATTTTAGAATGTCGTAACTCACTGACTTTTTCATGTATGTAAGACATGGAAATCCATTGGTCAAAATGTGTATGCACCCTGATAGATGACGCTCTGAGGCCTACCAGTAGGCCACAGCCCAGTAGGGATGGGTATCGTTAAGGAATTAACGATACTAGTACTCTTATTGATACTGCTTATCGATCCGGTACTTTAACGGTACTCTTATCGGTACTTTTTGTTATTTTTATGAGAAAAAAATCCCGAAACAAATGGGACTGGTTGTTGTCGGTTCTTTTTGTTATTTTTAAGAGGAGAAAGGGGGGGAAAAATAGACAAATTAACCTGGTCACAGTTAGGTGGCACTCATTTATCCTTTCCTCATTCATTCTCCCACTAGCACTAGCTTTAACAAAAAAAAGTAGCAAAATCTTAATGGGTGCGTTTTTATTATTAATTTAAATATCCTAAAATATCCTTCTACCACACTGTGCCAATAGCAACATTCAGCTAGGGAAACTGAAAGCATAATAAAAATAAAGCAAGACAGTATCTGTCTGCTGTACTTCCTCCCAAATCACTAAATAAAAATCCCCCCTGTCAAAAACTGTGCATTTCTCCGTTTGAATGTGATGCACTTTGGTAAGTGTTTAGACAAATTGCTCGTGTTTCCACCTTTTACTAGTGAAGGTTTTATTGCACTTGTGACAACGTGAATTGTCACCATCGACTCGAGTGAAGTACAACCACACTTTAGAATCTGATCGCTTCGTTCTTTCAGCCATTCTTAACGTGTGCTCTGCTCAGTTGCATGTCTAGTCTATCTGCCTGCTCCTCCGCCGGTTCCCTGTTCCCTGTGCTGTGTATGTGTGTGGTGGGTGCTCTCAAGCACTCCCCCAGCCCCTCCCCTCTCCTCTCTCAGTCCTACTCCTCTCGTCTTGGCTGGCAGTGCAGCAGCTGTGTCTCGGAGAGCAACGCGGAAAAGATTATCCTTTTTCTTGTTCGGAAATCGCAAAAAACACATCATAGGCCTGTCTTACGGAGTTGGTGAGATAAAATGTGCAAGATAACGTAACATTTATTTAGCAATTATATAGCCTATAGTAAATCTATTTTCTTAACACATTCACTGCCAGCCGTTTTTTCAATACTGTAGGTAGGTTCTGCCAAGGTTTTTTTTTGAGGATTCTGGCTCATCTTTCAAGAGCCGAGGATTCTTTTCTGCTAAGATTTTGTGAACACAAATGATCTCAAAAGAACTAATAGAATGTGTGCTTTCTCTGTCTAAAAGAGTTAGTTTGTAGAGTTAGTAGTTATGTAGGCATTAGCAGTAGAATACAGCATGGTTTCAGCGTCTGAAAATTTATTCTGAGATAAATGGCTTTTTGTGAAATTCGATAGAACAGTCACTTTAACCATTTATTTTTGGCGTAAGACATCAGACATCTAAACAATAGTTCTTTGAACAGTAATTTCCTCCATAACAGCACCCTCACCCCCCTCTCCTTCAAACTCCTCCCTCCGTGGGTGTGTCTCTGGTGGCTTTGCAGCGTTTGTCACAAGCGAGGCTCTGCCTGTCTGTGCTGCCTGTCTGTGCTGCCTGGCTGCTGGCGGCTGCTCTTTGGGCGAGTCTGCATGAGTCGTTTCGGTTGTGAGCTCAGCTGCAATGAAGCTGCGTGCGATTGTGGGCTTTCTGCCAGTGTTTCAAAGTGTGTTGCACGCATAATCTATTATGCAAATTTGCAATCCCCCACCGCCAGCTCCCAGCGCGATAATGCGCGAAAGCGAAAGCGTTTTCGCCAATCCATTTTACAGTATGAGAGAATGGTTTCCTCGCGCGTTCCCCTGCAGTTTTGGCTCGGCTTTTTCTAGTCTGGAGAGCACTGTCGCCACTTAGTGGGTCGGTGGAATGGGTTGTACACGTTCGGTGGCTCCAATATTTTTATAGGAGACGTGGGGGGCGTTGATCCACGTCCCACCGTCAATTTTTTTTCTTCTTTTTTCAACACATTCACTGCCAGCCATTTTTTTTTTACTGTAGGTAGCTTCTGCCAGAGGTTTTTTTTTGAGGATTCTGGCTCATCTTTCAAGACCCGAGGATTCTTTTCTGCTAAGATTTTGTGAACACAAAATATCTCAAAAGAACTAATAGAATGTGTGCTTTCTCTGTCTAAAAGAGTTCGTTTGTAGAGTTAGTAGTTATGTAGGCATTAGCACTTGAATACAGCATGGTTTCAGCGTCTGAAAATTTAAGCTGAGATAAATAGCTTTTTGTGAAATTCGATAGAACAGTCACTTTAACCATTCATTTTTGGCATCAGTAAGACGTCAGACATCTAAACAATAGTTTTGAACAGTAATTTCCTCCATAACAGCAGGAAACCCCCCTCTACTTCAAACTCCTCCCTCCGTGTGTGTTCTTCTTGGCTGCAGCGGGCGTGTCACAAGCGAGTTGCTGCTGCTGCTGCTCCTGTCTGCTGGCGGCCGCTCTTTGGGCAAGTCTGGATGGGCTCGCTCGTTTCTTGGGGTTTCGGCTGAGAGCTTTGATGAAGCTTTTGCGATTCTGGTCTTATTTATGCTGCGTGTTTCAAAGTGTGTTGCCTCCATAATCTATTATGCAAATTTGCAATCCCGCACCGCCAGCAACCAGCGCGAAAACGAAAGCATTTTCGCCAATCCATTTTACAGTATGAAAATGGTTTCATCGCGCGTTCCCCTGCAGTTTTGGCTCTGCTTTTTCTAGTCTGGAGAGGACTGTCGCCACTTAGTGGGTCGGTGGAATGGGTTGTACACGTTCGGTGGCTCCCATATTTATATGGAAGATGTAAAAGGGTTAGATGCACATCCCACCGTCAAAAAAAAAAAAATCTTTTTTTTGACGACTTAACTCGTCAATGGCAGTCAACCGTTGGATTTTTTTTGACGAGTCAACTCGCCAATGGCAGTGAATGTGTTAAGACGAGATATCTCGTCATTGGCAGTCAACCGTTGGATTTTTTAAGACGAGATATCTCGTCAATGGCAGTGAACGTGTTAATTTCTCCACTCCAGACAGTACCGATAAGAGAACCGTTAACGTGAAAGCTTATTGATCCTCCGGTATCCCGAAATCCGGCCCCGGGGCCAGTTTGGTACCGGGTCTCGGTACCCATCCCTACAGCCCAGTGGTTGAGAAACATTAAAATAACAAATTTCCCCTCCAAAATCAGATGGACTCCTCTACAAAATCACCCCAATAGAAGTATTATTTTCTTTAAAATAGAGCTATTCTGGTAATCTGGTGAAAATCTCTGTATTTTTTCATATCGCAATATATATCGCAATGTCAGTTTTTTCCGGGCTCGTGGCCCGGTACCAAATGTGTTGCGGCCCGGTACCGGTCCACAGCCCGGTGGTTGGGGACCACTGCCCTAGGGGGGTCCGGGGGCATACCCCCCCGGGAGTACATTTTGTACATTTTAAAGTAAAAATGTATCAAGCTGGTGCACTTTGAGAGCAAAATGCAGAGGCTAGATAATAAGAAACACTATCACTACTTTAACTAAAATAATAAAGTGCATTACTTAAAATCTCCCCAAAACACCACCTGAAGACCTCGGGCCCTATTCTCCCACAGGCCTTAGGTGCAAAAACTGGCCTTAAACCCAAAAAAAACATGTCTTGCGCCTGCCTCGGGAAGATAGCAACATGGCTTTACGCCCTTCTGATGACTTCTGTCTATCTTATTCTTGTGCTACCACGGAAATAAGCGGGTAGGAGAAACGTGCCGTGGCTCTTCACATGACAGTCATTCACAACTCGAGCTGAAGCGAAACGGTGTGCTTTGGGGGAGGGGCCGAGCAAAGGAAGGGGTGCGCTTGATTTATAACACAAGACAGAACGAGAGTGACAAGAGCCGCAAAATCGTTTGATGTCGATTATCTTGTTTTCATAATCGTGGACAGCCCAAATCGCAATCATGATTAAAATTCGATTAATCGCCCAGCCCTACTAGGTACCCTATCGCGGGCCACATCTGGCCCCTGGCCCACGAGTTGAGTATCACTGGGTTAGACAATTCAGACAATCCACACACACACACACACACACACACACACACACACACACACACACGAGAGAGAGACAGACAGACGGAGCGTGGGGGGGAGAGAGGCAGAGAAAGCGAGCGAGACAGACAGACAGGGAGGGCGATCAGACCAGAGTCAGAGAGAGACCGAGAGAGAAAGAGAGAGCTGGCACACAGCTGCTCCTGTGCTCTTTTCTTCAGATGAACCAGTAGGCTAATTATGCAGCTTACTACAGTAGCCTATATGCTTCTACTTCACTATACAGTATGGTTCAGCATGCACACCCTTGAGGTTATTCTGAAGAATATTCTGGACAGTATTTGTCATTGTTCCAATAATAATAAACATATCCGCATAAAGCAAGCATATTCGTCTACTCCCATGTTGATAAGAGTATTAAAAACTTGAAAAATATCGGTTTAAGGTAGATTTAGAACAGATAAAAAATTGTGCGATTCATTTGCGATGAATCATGATTAACTATGGACAATCATGCGATTAATCACGATGAAATACTTTAATCGATTGACAGCCCTAATATATATATATATATATAGGGATTGAGTTTAACCACTGTGTGGTAGCCCATTAGCCTAGTGAAAGATTTTGGGTGATAAACAAACAGCTCATATTCATAGGTTCAAATAGTATTATATTAAATCAAATAAGCATATAATGCAGGTCATCAAACAACTCAGATTTACTTAATAACTATGAGCATAACCATCAATTAAATTCTGCTCCTATTCAGTATTCCCATGATGTCACAAGCCTTTTTCCTACCAATATGGCGCTACAATACACACAGCTCATTGGCTGTAAGTGTCACTTGATTGTAATCACCTGTTAATTGATCACAATCACCTGTTATTTTCCTACCAAGATGGCCGTGTGGTGATGTAACAGAATACTATCAATTACAATGGCAAATATAAACAATATTCAGATGTGTAGCATATATTTAAATCCAGGGCCACCAGGGGTCCTTGAGAGGGCTCCGGGCAGTCCCCATAGCAAATTTATGAATTGTTCACCATTATTCAGCATTGGCATCTTTCATTTACAAGAAGTTAACACAAAAGAACGTAGAAGTCTGAAAATCTGGCACGGGATTGTGAGATTCGCGCATCTTTTTGGAAATTCCTGCATATTTTCAATTTATAAAGGGGGAGTAATCCCGCAATGGTTTACGCGGACCGATCTATGTATTTGTGCGGAACGTTGCTTAATGCATTCAAACGACTGGCCGGACGAGTTACACGGCGGACCAAATTTCACTTCTGTTGCTGGCAACAGTAGAGTTGTGATGGGCCTTGGCCCCCGGGATCACGTTGGGAGAAGCCATTTTCAGGAGCTCAACTGGCTACCAGATGAGGCCAGAGTAGCACAGCTTAGGCTCAACATGGTGCACAACATTGTCAATGACAGGGCCCCCAAGTATCTTAGTAGCTATTTTCCAAGTGTTCGAGATCGAGAATCACACAGCCACAGAACTAGATTTAGCTTAGCCAACCTGCATCCTCCAAGGTGTAGAACAAAGATGGAGCAATGCTCATTTGCTCACACAGGAGCTCAGGAATGGAATGAGTTGCCTTTGACCATCAAACAAAGCCTGAACCCAAATAGTTTCAAGGTGAACGTTAGGAAATGGCTAGAACAAGTCCAGGATTAAACCTAGTACGTCACTGTAGTCAAGTAGTATTTTGTTGTATTTTATTGATTTTGCTTTTATGATGTAGGTAGGTAATGTTGATGTATGTACCGAGACCAAGGACCACAACGGAAATAAGTCTATGGGCCCTATCGTCGTACGGCGCTATCGTTTGCGCGCCTCTTATTGCTATCTTCCCAGCGTCTTAAGCTATCGTCTGCCTCCACTGTCCAGTTTTGCGCTGGGATGACACAGGTGTAGACGTGGCCCAGGCGTGTCGGTAGCGCTGTGGGGAAGATACCGTCGGTATGTGCCGAGCGCAAAGAGAGGTTTGGGCGTTGCCCGTTCCAAAATAGGCGTTCCAGCGCAATGTGTTAGAAAAGGGGCCTTGGGTGCTCTCAATTTTAACACCAGCAAATAGCTGGTCTTAGCGCAAACAACCCCACTATACCAAGCGTACGCCTGAGCGCAGACAGTACAGATACATTTACATGCATGGATGTCACTCTCCTCGCGCCTGCACACACTCTTCTCTCCTCGGAATGCCACGTTGATTTTCAACTATAGCCCGTTTCTCTGCTTGCTCTCAGCGGGGTCATCCCTATGTTCCCCGGGTCCTATGTTCCCCGGGTCCTATGTTCCCCGTTTTTCCCAAATGGTGTCCACCCGCTATGCCGACCACCCGCAATGCCGACCTTAGGTTTAGGCGTGGGGGTGGGAGAGGTTAGGTTTTGGGTTAGGGTCTGGGGGAGGTTAGGTTTAGGCATGGGGGGAGGTTAGGTTTGGCGTGGGGGCTGGGAGAGGTTAGTGAAAAACGGGGAATATAGAACCCGGGGAACATAGAACCCGGGGAACATAGACATGATCCCCTCTCAGCAAGAAAGAAGCTGGTGACGTGATGGCGGTGACGCTGTGGCTTTTTTTTTTTTTTTTAACTCTTTATTTTATCAATTTTCAAAAAAGACAAAGACAGACAGGTATACACAAATAGAAACAAAAACAATAATACAAATACAAATACAAAAAGAGGCAGCGAACAGGAGGTCTTTTTGAGAGAGGTATTCCAGGTGCGGATCTTCATATGTTAGTAACTTTGTTATTTCAAGAATGGCAGAGAGAGGAAAGAATGCTGGATGGAAGCGAGGGGACACAGAGAGAGATACAATTAAATAATAAAAAAAATAAAAATAAAATAAAGAACCCTAGCCAGTCTCAGATTCCTGCAGGTAGCAGTCCCACTTTATCCAGAGGTTTTCACCCTTGTCTTTCTGGAGGCGGAGAGAGAATGTCATCTTTTCCATAAGATGTATATGGTTGACGATTCCTATGAAGAGTCCAGCAGTAGGAGGGCTTCTGACGCTGTGGCTTTTAACGGGAGTGATCTCACCTTGTGAATCCTTTATGGGCATAAACACGCCTATGGAGGTTTGCGCTGAGATGACGTGAAGCGCAGCGGGCCGACACGCCCACAATTAGGGCTTTGCGTGGCGCTATTCCAGCGCAAAACTGGCGCCAACACAAAATTACCGCCGTTGGGAAGATAGAGCCCTTTGTCTTTTTGTGCTATCCTTGACATTTTTATGATGCGTGACTTATTTTTTCATCATGTATTGTATCAACTGTCCAATAAACTAAACTAAACTAAACTTGACAACAAACACAGCACACTCGCTCTGTCCGCTCAGTCCTCTACTGACAACGCTAAAAGCCTCTTGATTTGCAACACATGTCTCTCAAGGCTTTCCCAGAGGAAAGGAAAAGCCTCAGCTAGCGTTACGTTAAACCAAACCTGACGAGGAGGCAGCAGATTTGTTTAGCATTAATGTTAGCTGTGGCTGACACTAGCTGTGGCTAGTGAACCACGTTAGGTTAGCTGGCGTTATCGGTCCAGGCAGCGCAGCAGCGGTGTTCGCACAATCGGTGTAAGCACTCCCCAAACGGCTTGTTCTGGCAAACATCCACGCATTGGAAGCACTTCATACTCCCAGACCTGGCGTAATCCATATAAAAACCTCTCATGCTTTACCCGAAATAAAACGTCCAGTCTACCCGCTAACGGCTAACATGGAGCTAACGTTCTATTGAAGTTAATGGAGTGGGTACATGTAGATAATTAGCTTTGGACCGAATGGACTTGAGTTTAACTTTAGCTTAACTATAGGTGCTGGACAGGGCCATGATCTGTTTGGAGATCAATAATAATGAAAACAAATGTGCACATTTACATTAAAAAAACATAACATACAACATAATATATTTTATTTAATCTGGTGGAAGCAGACAACCCATTTCGTTGCAAGTAACATGATAATAGAATAAGCAGGGATGCAAACTAGTCACAGGTAGTCACAGGTAACAGTTTCATCCAAAAATAGGGCACTTAAGTGAATGACTTTGTGTCTGCCCTGGTATCTGTCACATTTTTTACCTATCCATCCATGACTGCATCCCTGAATAAGAGTCTAATTACTATGTCTTTTGTCATTGTGTTTTATCTGGAGACTATGCAGCCATAGGTTGTATTAAAGCCTTTATTTTTGTATTGAGTGATACACTTTACTAAAACACTCATATCATATTATGATACCCCAGATGTGCATAAACTACAGGTTAAGTAAAGACAAAAATGTGAAATTATTAGTGCCCCTCCAGTAGGGATGCAGCGGTTTCCGGTTTGAAGGTATACCCCGGTTTGAAAAAGTCACGGTATCAAAACCACTAAGATTTGCCGTCATACCTTCTCCACGGTATCAGCTGTTTCCCCAAAACAACGTGCCGGTTGCTTGCAGAGTGCAGCTTACGCGGCCCCTCCCCCTTGCTGCATGCCTACCTAGACGCACAGTAGTGAGGAGCTGTGAGGAGCTATCCCTGACTGTGTTTACAACCATGTGTGTGATAAAGCAGGAGAACGCAAGGAAGGACCCCCCTGAACTTTCCCCCCATCTAAAAAGACGACGTCGGCTGTATGGGAATATTTCGGCTATTGTAAAATCACAGATGGCCATAGCCTTAACGCGAGACTCATCAGAATGACTGATGAGTCTCGCGTTGAGCCTAGGATGGCCAGGGCTTAGATCTGCGTGAGCACGACCCGTCGTTATTTGTCAAATTCAAGCTACATTAAAACGTTCTCTTGCTTCAACATACATCGCATTGGACATAAACTATTTCCACCCGCAGGTTTGAGGAGTAGCTAACAAACGTCAGATACATGCTCTCTCTATGCTAACGTTACCTACTGAGGCAGCTAACATGGCTAATTAGCTAGCTAACACCAGCTATCTTTATCCACTAACTAACGTTAACGTTAGTTGACTGAGCGAACGTCGCTGTACAGCAGGTCGTTACTCGTTATCAAAACGTATTGCACTGAAGAGAAGTAACATTAGATAATGACGAAAGACTCCTCCAACCTGTCAGTGGAAAAGTACGCACAAACTTTGTGTGTGTGAGTGAGAGAGAGAGAGAGAGAGAGAGAGAGACAGAACAGGGACAGAGGCTGTGTGTGTGTGTGTGTGTGTGTGTGTGTGTGTGTGTGTGTGTGTGTGTGTGTGTGTGTGTGTGTGTGAGGAAACAATAATTGTGTCCAGTGTTCACCCATTACAAAAGAGAAGCGTGTATTTGATATTATTATGATGTTTTAGTTTCACATCAAATTAATTAGATTAAATCGTTTACATTTATAAGTAAGAACAGTACTATATTAACATAGTATAATAACAAACTATATTAACACATACTTGCCAGTTAACTGTCATTACAGTTGGAGGTTACATTAACATTTTTTCTCAGTCCACAATTCAGCAACCTGTTAAAAATAAAATAAATTTGGTTCATTGGCATTTTTTACACATAAAGGTCCGCAATACCGCGATACCGTGAAACCGTGGTATTTTTGTCCAAGGTTATCATACCGTCAAAAACTCATACCGTTGCATCCCTACCCTCCAGTGCACTCGATATTTTCGTGTTTCGTATTTAACTCATTGAGTGCCATGGACGAGTATGTTCGTCAATTGGTTTAGTAACGTAGAGTGCCAAGGACGAGTATGTTCGTCAATTGCGTTTTTTGACGGTGGGACGTGCATCAAAGCCAGATCCATCTCCTGTGAAAGTATGGTGGCTGTTGAATGTGTAAAAGCTATTTTAGGGACCCATTAGGTGGCGACAGTGCTCTCCAGATTACAGAAAGGCGAGGAAAAAACAAAGAAGAAGTCGTTGGGGAAACGGAAATCGCATCGCATCCGTATGCATCCATCGATATGCGTGAAGCATAACGTTAGCTGTGCCTGCAGCAGCCAATCTGCTGCCACAATTAAGCCCCTCCGTGTCCGTTGCGACAGCCCATCCGCATGATCAGCCGCGGAGTTGTTATTATTCTCAACTGGAAGCATGGGAGCCGGTGACAAACACACGCGGAACGCTGTAAAAAAGCTGGATGTAGCGCACCGGCCGCACCCTTCACTGTGCACAGCAGCAGAAAGCCACCAGAGACACTCCCACTACGAGGGGTTTGCAGTTGAGGCGGGGGGGGGGGGGGGGGGGGTGGCACGCAGAGCAGCACACAACACCCAGACAGACCCAGACAGCAGGACAGGATTGGCAAACGCAAACCAGAATATCCGATGCCCACCAGCAGCAAATCAAGACCAGCAAGAAGCTGCAACCAGCAGCGCACGCAGAGGCCAGGTTGCAGCTAAAAAATATTATTCTGCCAAACAAAATTTGCTGGCCTTCACTGTTTTATTGAAGGAAATTATTTTTGAGGTGTGACTACATTAGAAAATATTAGCTTCAGAGTCAGTGATGTGCTTGAAATGTTTAATTTCACAAAAGGCTCATTATCTCAGCTTCTAGAAAAAAATGGCTGTTTATCAAGCTATCTTCTCCGGCTCATAACTAAAGAACGGAAAATGGGATCAATAAACTTTTTTTTGCAGATGATAGAAGAGAGTCTCATCGTTCTTTGTGCGTGTTCGGTGTTTACATAGTAATATCACACAATATTCTGTGGGCCTCGAGAAATCACTGAAAACGCTCTGAAACTCTGGCACTGGGAGCGTCCGTTCTCCAAAAGTGGCTGGCACTCAATGAGTTAACCATTATAACCACGTCTTTTAAGAGTAGAATTATTCACAACTGTGCTCAATGACATTCTTCCTTTCGAAGCTCCGATCCACTTGATCCATGTCCGGGTTTTGGCTGCATGCTGTCATCTCTTCATGCCAATTTGGATATCTCAGCACATCACAGATCATAGGCTGAATAAAACAATTCAACCTACAGCCAGGCAAATACAGATCTGTTCAGCAGGGCTGATGCGGTCTCCCTGTAGCCTACAATATAGAACGTTAACTATCGGTGACATTCCCGATAGCATCCAATTCCACGATCTTTATGTTGTAAACACATAACTTTCACAATAGTGAACAAGCACCCCCACTCGGCTCATTCAGGGCAGGTAGTTTTATAACTTGTAGACGACCTGCTGCACAGGCTACATGATGCACATAAATATAGCCTACATTATGTAAAGGCATTGCATAAATGTGTTTTTATTGTAAAAGTACATGTGAAGTAAGCCAAGTCTTATTGGAGCGGACATCACAGTAGAACCGTGTTAGGCTATCACTCATCTATATCACGTTAACTTTGCGAGGGATATATATACCACCTGGATTACATATATGTTTCACATAGGGTTGTGTTTTAATTTTAATTTTGTCCAATATTGAAATGTTCCAGAATTGCATCTTGTGTTAACGTACATATTATTTATATCTACCACTTAGCCTATTTAGGCTGATTTGGTTGCTATTTCTTCTCGAAATGTATTAGCCTCAATGCATGCTGGGAGATTTCACATGTGTGGCTTTGGTAGGGGAGCACACAGGTAGGATGATGCAACAGCCTCTGAATGACAGGGGCTCCAAACTACGGTATAACAACTTTTTTTTCATCGGTCATTGTGCCTGTCTGACGTGCGAGAGAGAGGGAGTGAGAGAGAGAGAGAGAGGGGGGGGAAGGAGAGTGAGACGGCAGAGGAGAGCTCTGCACAATTACGCACAGTAATATAACCAGCGCACTGAATAAGCCCTGGTTTTGAAAAGCGCTAAGCGCTAAATTAACGCCAGGGTTGAAGATAACGTTCGGCCGGTATTTAAGGCCGAAACGCCCATTCTGGCCTATTCTGGCACTGCGCCACGCCTCTTCGGCGTAAAGCGCATTTCGGGGCCTAAAACCATGTTGCCATCTTCCCGAGGCAGGCGCAAGGCGCGTTTTTTTGCGTTTAACGCCAGTTTTAGCGCCTAAGGCCAGTGGGAAGATAGGGGCCGTAGTTCCTAGCAAAACAATCGGATTGGTCAAAGGCCGTTCTCAAATGAACATAACAGCACACCTAATGAATGATTTGAGAACGGCCTCATCACTAAAATATCACTCCGCCGGTCTGTTCAGCAGACAACAGCAGAGGCCATTTTGTCTCTCATCATCACAACTGCATCATGTCCTACCTCTGTAGGCAAGAGTCCTTCCTCACATTGGAAGAGCAAACATTTGGAACATATCTATCTATCAATCTATCTATCTATCTATCTCTCTATCTATCTATCTATCTATCTATCTATCTATCTCTTGGTTCACTATTATTTATACAGTAGGGTTGGGCGATGGGACGAATATATGGGCTATCTGCGATTGAGTCCACTGTCGGTTGCGTAATTGTCATTTGTCAATCTGCTAATTTAATGGAGAGAGAGAGAGACCGATAGACAGAGAGAGCGTGGGGACAGAGCAGACACACACACACACACACACACACACACACACAGACACAGAGTTGAGCTTTAAGCAATGAGAGAGAGGCGGGGGGGAAGAAAATAAAAGGTGGAGCTGAAATGCGCTGTCCTGAGAATACGAGGCAGCAGGATGAGGGCAGCAGCTAGATTAGGAGCAATGCGTCCTCGCATTTAAAATAACTGACAAAGTCCGACTGAAGCAAATTAAACTCAAACTATGACAAATATAAAGCAGCCATAGATGAGATTCAGACACTTTTTGCGCGATGAGTTCCGCTCGATCTGCCTGTTTGTCTCTCTGCCAGTGCCCGCATGTTTGTTTGTGTGTGTTGTAAAGGTCGCATTTGCGTTTGTGTCATTTTCATCGCCGTTCATTAACGAGCAGAGCGTGTGTTTAGGGTATCGTCCCGGCTCCGTCCCCAAATTAATTTTCATCACGATTTTAAGGTCCCCGGGATGATGGGAGGTCCTTCGTGTCAAGGCAAGCCCTGTGTGTGTGTGTGTGTGTGTGTGTGTGTGTGTGTGTCAAACCACTGCCCCTCCGTGTTGTCATCATCCATGCTGCCGCACTTTGCAAAGTGAAAAGGGGGAGGGGGGGACAACTTTGGAAGCGTCTTTCAGACATAGAAATGCAACTGATAGAATGTGCACTGCATGTAACGCGATTCTAACGATCTGTCTGGAAAGGCAGATCGTCCAGCCATTCTGATCGTGAACGATCTAAGATCGTCATATCGCCCACCCCTACTGTGACCTCATGAATGCCATTCCCAAGCTCGTTAACGCGATATCTCAGGAAGGCCTTGATGGAATTTCTTTGAATTTGCCTCAAACTTGGACTCAAGGATGAGCTGATTAGATTTTGGTGTCAAAGGTTCAAAGTTCAAGGTCACTGTGACCTCATGAATGCCATTCCGAAGCTCGTTAATGCGATATCTCAGGAAGGCCTTGGTGGAATGTCTTAGAATTTGCCTCAAACGTCCACTTAAACTCAAGGATGAACTGATTAGATTTTGGTGGTCAAAGTTCAAGGTCACTGTGACCTAATGACCGCTCCTTTCATGCTCGTTAATGCGATATCTCAGGGAAAGCCTTGACGGAATTTAATCAAATGTGCCTCAATCGTCGACGTGGACTCAAGGATGAACTGATTACCGTACATTTTGGTGATTAAAGGTCAAAGTTCAAGGTCACTGTGACCTCATCAACCCCATTTCCAAGCTCTTTAACGCGATATCTCAAGAAGGCCTTGACAGAATTTCTTTTAATTTGCCCCAAACGTCGACTCAGACTCAAGGATGAACTAATTTGATTTTGGTGGTCAAAGGACAAAGGGTAAGGTCACTGTGACCTCACGAACGGCATTTTCAAGCTCGTTAACGCGATATCTCAGGAACGCCTTGACGGAATTTCTTCAAATTTGCCTCAAACATCCAATTGGACTCAAGGATGAACTGATTAGATTTTGGTGGTCAAATTTCAGGGTCACTGTGCCATCACGACCGCTCGTTTCATGCTCGTTAACATGATATCTCACTCTGGTCAGATATCTCACTCTGGTCACTGTGACCCCACAAACGCCATTTTCAAGCTCGGTAATGCCATATCTCAGTAACACCTTGGTTCTCTGAGAACCACAATTCACTGGTTTTAGACTTTGCGTCTGGTGGGAGATGTTGTATTACAGCTGGATCATTACTCGCCCATTGTCTGATGTCAAACCCACCGTCAGCTAGCAGAGGTCTAATTTTGTCAATGAGGGACTTGGCTTCATGAGAGGAAGGGACGCTTTGGAGACAGTTATCAACGTAAAAGCAATGTTGGACAGATTGAAGGACCTCCTCATTTCCTTCACTGTGATCCTGGACATGTTTGTGGACTGCATAGGTGGCACAGCATGGGCTACATGTTGTTCCGAATGGCAAGACTTGCCATTCATAAACACTGGGCTCCTGGTCTAGCTGCATTCCTCTCCATATGAAACGGAGTAAAGGTTTGTCCTCATTAGTGCTGCACGATTAATCTAATCGCAATCGCAATCGCGATGTCAGCACGTGCGATTACATAACCGCAAAAGTGTGCGATTATTATTATTTTTTCACGTCTTTTTGAGTGTGTGTGTGTGTCCTCTAACGTTACACGCGATGCAGCAAACACACGTTTCTCTGCCATCACACTGGGCATCAACACTAGCGGGAGGCTTCTCCCATGCACTCCCGCAAATAAGTAATGTTATGCGCAACAAAGTTACATCTTACCGAGAGGGAGAGAGAGAACATCCATGATCGCTAACAGCTAGCTATGCTAATAACTAGCTTGCCGTTCAGAAACGCATGTAAACAGCCGTGTGATTACTGAGAACGTCAGTAAAATAAGGAGAGAGCTGCAGGTGCTTATGCAGAACTAGTGCACGATTAAGTGCACAGTGGGTAATGACCCGCTGTGATGAAGAATATAGCGAGATTAACAAGGTTGATAGCAAAACACTGTCGCAGCTGCCAGCAGCAGCACCTCCAGGCTTCAACTAGCGTTAGCCTGTCACATGACGCCTTCATGGTCCCTCGATAAAGTATGCAGAAATATGCACGTTACCTCTCTCTCAAGAAGGGTCACGTGAGTGTGGCGTTTAAGGCCATCTGTCGCTACAAAATAAATAAACGGGGTGTATCATTGTACTACTCGACAGACATGTAACTAACTTTGCCAGTCTGAGCCATCTTCTATGTGCTGTAACACAGTGCAGTTTCTATTTTTCTGGTGTTTCTTTTTTTACATGTTTGGGACAGGCAAATGTCTCAAAATGTTTTAATTTTATTTCAAATTGGTTTATTTAATTAGTTTTAATATATTTTAAATTGTAACATATTTCATGTATTTTAGTCTGTGATACGTGAAACCGTGGTATTTTTGTCCAAGGTTATACCGTCAAAAACTCATGCCGGCACATCCCTAGATACCTCTTGTTTATTATATCGCAATCACAATCGCAATCGCAATATTGTCCACCCTAATCGCTAATCGCACCTTTACCCCAAATCGTGCAGCACTAGTCCTCATCCAAAAGGCGTACTTGGTGGAACATCCCTTTAATATATCCACAGATGGCAATGGTATGTTGGCGAAATCTGAGTAGAACTCCAAGGAGAGAGGGACCCAGTGTTGGGCCAGGCAGAAGACATTTGTTTAGGTTTAGTCCCATATATTCAAATGAGCAGTCAAATACAACTCTGTGTTTTTGGTTGTGTTCAACAATGTGATGTGGGAAATACCAGGTTTCCTCTGGTTGGTCGACCTGCTCAGTGGGAATCCTTTGCACATAGCCAGACTGCACAAGCTTATCAAGTTCCTCTTGGTATTTTTCAGACAGTTTGGGATCTTTGGACAGGCGTCTTTCTGTAGCACAGAGACGGGGCAGGACAGCTTGTTTGGGAGCTTTAAGGACAGGGATGTTGGAAGCTCTTAACAGTGGAGTGGCATAACGAATTACACCATCTATCTTCACTCTAACTGTTTTAGAGTGGAGTAGATCGAGAGTTTGCTTGTCTTGTTTTGACCTTGTGGCTGTCTTTTCATTCATATTAGGAAAAGTGTCAATCTGCCAAAGTCTTTCCACATTCCTGAGCAATTCACTTTTGAAGCAGGTGAGAGTGAAGGAGAGTGTGTGCTGGCTTTGGATTAAGCTGGCTGGCCCTTGGAGAGCCCATCCTAGCCTGGTATTTACTGCCAGTGGGCCCCATGAGTATTGGCTCTGTGGCTGTGATGAGATGGGCATAGTCTGAGCCAATGAGGACAAGAGGGCATGCATGATCAATAGACTGCAATGGGATACCTCTGAGATGGTGGTACTGCTCCTGTAGCTGCTTCACAGGGTATGTGTGCTCTGACAGACCAAGATTTCCTGCAGTGAATGCTCCGTTGATAGCATGTCTTTCAGTTGGCTTGTTGATAGGGGAAATCTCAAAGGATACAGATGCTCCATTCAATTGCACTATATCCTGTCTCACTGTGCGTAGAGAGATGGTTTCAGGCTGAGTTGTGAGGCCCAAACACTGGACAGCTTGGGGGAGCGGAATAGATCTATCCGCACCATCATCGAGGACTGCATGAGTTATGAGGGTCCTTTCCCCATTGTGGAGACAAACAATAACAACTTTCAGCATGACTTTATGTGAGCGGTTGGGTTTGTCCATGTAAAGGAGCTCTGATGGAGAGGATGTCAGCATAACTGTGGCAGAGTTGTTTGTAATGACATCATGGAGAATGGTTAGGTGAATGTCCTTACACAGATTACATGGCCTCTTTAAGGTGCATTTGTCAATTTTGTGTATTCTCCCACATTTACTGCATCTCCCCTTCTCCTCCATCCATTTCATAATGTCATTTTTAGAGAGTTTTTTGAATTCTGTGCATGAGCCAAGGAAAGGGTCTCTGACATTACAGTAGGGGCAGTAAGGCTTAGGTTTATTCACATTTACCTTTTCTTTGGTGTAGACCTTTTGTGTGCCATCCATCTCAGATGATGTTGAAAGGTAGACAGAGGAGACTTGTCTGGAGGGCTGGCGTTCCTTACCAGTCCGTGGTCTTTCCTGTCTGTGAAGCTCAACAGCTCTCTCTGATATGCGTTTGGCTCTTGACTTTGACTGCAGCCAGGTTGAAAGGTCAAGGAGGGAATATGTTTGGTTTGCCTGCCCAGTCAGAATGCCACGATTAATACAATGCTCGACAAATCCATCTCTGTATTGCACAGGGAGTTTACTGAGGAGTCTGTCTACATGAGAGCCACATCTTAATTCTGACCCATTAGGGCCCTCTAGGGACAGCAACATTCCCACCAGTGCATGGATAGAAAGGGAAAAGTCATCAAAGGCCTCTACATCACCTATGCGAAGAATGGGGGAATTCAATATTGCTCCAATTTCACTCTGAACGAGCAGCCTTGGCTGACCGTATTTCTCTTGAAGTGCTAGGAGAGCGGTGGAATATGGTCTTGCATCATGCATGCTGGATTTGGCCAATTTGCTAGCTCCTGGGTGTTGAAGATGTTGTAGGAGGACTTGATATTTATATTGCTCAGTAAGATGGGGGTGGTTGTCAAGGAGGTTATCCAGACCCATCTTCAGGAGGGAAAAATCACTTTCTCGACCACTCCTAAATACAGGAAGTGAGGGCCTTGGTATTCCATAAGCAGAAGCTATGAACAAATCCATGACATTGGGAGTTTGAAAAGGTGAGGAAACAGATTGTGGCTGCTGGGATGTCATGGCTTGCATTGGTGGCAGACTACCAGTAAAAATGGACTGCCTAGGACCAGGCGTAACTGCATAATTAGGGGCTTGGACATTCACTTGAGGTGGAGGAGGTACATAACTATAAGAGGGTATAGCCTGGGCATAGGGAATGGACAATGGTGCAGCTTGAGCAGTAGCTCTTCGTCTAGTAACTGCAGAGGGCAAAGAGGGAGCATGAACTAAGTTTTGCTGTATTGGTTGAAGCATGGGAAGGGTTTGGGAGGCATTAGTTAATCTTACAGGAGAGCTAGATTGAGGATGAGAAGTTAAGTCCATCAAGTTTGAGTCAGCATACATCAGGTTTGTGGGGGCAGGAGTGAATATCCTGGAGGGAGGTGGCAGATCATAAAATGAGGTGGCTACATTTACATTTTTCTGAATATATGAGGGAGTAAGAGGAGCAGAGGCTCCACCAGGGTGATCATCTTCAGAGATATTTTGGGTTATAAAACTAGAAACCAGCTGGGCTGATTCAAGCTCTTGTTCTTTAATACGAATTTTTCGGTTCATGCCAACCTGTCTAACAAGTTTCTCTCTCTCCTTGTGTGCGTCTTGTTGCTTATGCTGAGCAGCTCTGGCTTCTTCATCGATTAATTTACATTGTTCATCAAGCTCATCATCCTCGTGTCTTTGTCTTCTTAGCTCCTCCAGCTCATCGTTCTTTTGCTTTTGTTCAAGAATGCTTGCTTGAAGATCACTCAACTGAGAAGTGTGGCTACCCCTGGAATGCCTACTACTTTGAGAGTTTGTAGGCAAACTAAAGGCTGTACCTGTGGGTTGAGTCCTCTTACTGTGAGAACTACGTGAGCTATGGGATCGTGTAGATGCCTTCTGCTTCCGCTGTGGCATACTAGTCCCATAGTAGTCAGGGGGCCGTCTATCTCTTTTTGGCCTAGCCCCTGGGTCAATTGCCTTTGTCGGGGGTTTAGCTGCTACTTCACAAATTACTGATGGCAAAGTGATTTGAGGGGGAAGCAAATCAGGTGAAAAGCTGGGCTCTGTTTGGTGAGCAGGTAAAGATGGCTCAGGTGCTGTTTGAGACAATTTGTGGGTGGCCTTGTCCATGTTAGGCTGGGTTGAGTCTGGTACACCTTGAGATCCATCCATGTGCTCAGGGGAAGGAGCCTGGCCTTCATTGAGCTGAATGCCATCAGTCTCTGAAGCAGCCATTTTAGGTTATTGTGTGGTTGTGTGAAGTGTGGCTCAGTATCCGGCTCGAAGGACCAATTTGTACTGGATTTAAAGTTCTAACTGGAGCCACACACCACCAGGAAACAAAGTTTGCAATCCATCTTTCAATTTATTGGTTTTAGTCTCTTTATGTTGAGACTGATGGATTGTCCAAGGAATGAGTTGTTATTGCCATGCCATGGTTCTGGACAAAGGAGAGACAGAAATTAGATATAGCCCAATAAATGATAAATACAGCAAATAATGATTAGGCAAACCTTCAATAGCAATAGAAGGAACTTAAATACTATCAATATAAATAAACTGAAAAGCAACTTACATTGTAGAAACAAAACACACATGGCAAACTGGTCACTCTCTGGTGAGGTGGAAATGTTTGGAGACAAAGAGGGGGGAGGTCCGATCCCAGCCTCTATTTATAATGGGAGGTGCCTGCCAACACAGGTCCACTGAATCACCACTTGGTGTCTCCTTGTGGAGATCAGGGGAAATTAAATGACTTGGTGTTTCTAACAGACGGAATTCACCTTTGGCTCAAACATCAGTCTCGACAGACATGGATCAGAGAGTTCCCCAAACTTCTGACCAGCCAGATATCTTACCAGAGCAGCCAGTAGCTGTGGCGGGACAATGCCGGCGCCCGACCGGCTGACTCACCTCCACATCACCACCACCTGCTGATGTCTATATCATTATTCACTCATTTGCAGTTGATATTTAATTTTACAAATAAGACACAAAATTGCTTTACTTAAATGAACATTTATTTAACTCTGTTAGTCACACTCTATTTCAGAGTCCTCGCTGTCAAGCTGTGTGTTGTCCTCCAGCCCTAAAATCCCTAGTGCCATCTTCATTTTGTCACTCTTGTGTGGTTTTAAAACTGTTGCTCAGTGGTGGTTCAACCACCAGATGTCCCTAAAACAAAAGGGACGCAGCAAGCCAACACATGGCTGGCGATCTTGCCAAAAAGTGAGCCATTGGCGATTTACGGTTCCACATGGTTCAACACAGTTTGCCGCAGCCTGCCAGATAGTGGTCACCTCACGTTATCGTATCGAGGTTAAATGCTGGAAGACGGTGCAGCTTTCCAAGTGTTGTTCACTCGTCAGCTATTCATTAAATTTAGCTTAGCAAGTTAGCACAACTCCTGAAGGCTGAGGAGAAAGAGAGCAAGACACCCCACATTTTGGAAGAGCTTGGTTGGTCATTTCGTATAATCCGACATTAGTCTAAATGAATCAACGTGACAACATTATTAACAGTATAATCACTATCAAGATATTTCGTCTTAAAAGACTTAGAGCATGTTAATTAGTTACGTTAGCTTACCTCGCGGTTCATGTCATGTCATGTCATGTCATGGGCGAAATGAACGTGTCGCTCTTAACTCTGTCACCTGTGACACGCCCCCCCACACAGCACTGTTGTGGCTGTTTCTTGTGCGGCTGGGTGGATGGAAGCTCAGATCAGTATTATGTCCAAGGAGCAAACTTATTCGTCTGATCGGCTTTATGGTGACAAGAAGCATGCACATTCACAGCTGCTTTACATTAGGACATCAAAGGGAGAAAAAAAAAAGACGATACATGTCAACTCCTCAAAAATCGAATCAATAAATTCCTAGTCGGATCGAGAGAGGCGCCAGACGGTGAAATGTCCGACGACCGGCTCTTGTGGAACTCTCTGATGGATGTTGACTGCTAAATTGTTTGCGGAGGCATATATCCGCGGTGCGGCTAGTTATTGATCAATTTCTATATCCAGAAAGTCAAAGGGTTGAACTGCTTACCTGGTAGTGGGTACTTACCATATTTTGTTTTTTGCCCCAACTGGCTCATCTGCAGGAGGTGTATGACATGTGGATGTTACGCAATTACGCAGATGACATGGAATGGGATGAGGAGGAGGATGCCAAGACCGCCCTCTTCGTGAACTACCTGCCTCAGAGCATGACGCATGGCGAGCTGCGGAGCCTCTTCGGCAGCATGGGAGAGGTGCAGTACGCCAAGCTCAATCGAGACAAAGTCACAGGTATGCTACTCCATATCCCACAATGCATTCTGGCAGCATTGACGGAAGGCTATCTTGTCGCTTGACGCACTCAAGATTTGTTTGGATTTTTTTTTAATGGCAAGCGTTTCATATTGCAGCCTACAGTGACAATACAGTTGGTGGGAACAATCCCTGAAAATATTCATGTTGGTTCAATTTTATAACTTTCTATTTGAATCTAGATCCCTCTCAGGTTTGGCATTATCAGTAGTAATTTTCATATGACTTGTATATTGGCAGAATAAATACAGGACAGTTGTTGCTAGCTCCTGTGGATTGTATTATGTAATTTTAATTGATAGATATTCCAATTTATTTTTATGCCTCCGCCGGCGATAGCCAGGCCGGAGGCATTATGGATCCGGGTTGTCCGTCCGTGGATCCGGGTTGTCCGTCCGTCCGTCCGATGTTCGTTAACGCGATATCTGAGGAACGCCTTGACGGAATTTCATCAAATTTGTCTCAAACATCGACTTTGCCTCAAGGATGAACTGATTAGATTTTTGTGGTCAAAGGCCAAGGTCACTGTGACCTCTCGAATGCTATTTTCAAGCTTGTTAACGCGATATCTGAGGAACGCCTGGACGGAATTTCATAAAATTTGCCTCAAACATCGCCTTGGACTCGAGCATGAACTGATTCGATTTTGGTGGTCAAAGGTCAAAGGCCAAGGTCACTGTGACCTCTTGAACGCCATTTTCAAGCTTGTTAACGCGATATCTCAGGAATGCCTTGACGGAATTTCATCAAATTTGCCTCAAACATCGCCTTGGACTCGAGCATGAACTGATTCGATTTTGGTGGTCAAAGGCCAAGGTCACTGTGACCTCTTGAACGCCATTTTCAAGCTTGTTAACGCGATATCTCAGGAATGCCTTGACGGAATTTCATCAAATCTGCCTCAAACATCGACTTGGACTCGAGCATAAACTGATTAGATTTTGGTGGTCAAAGGTCAAAGCTCTGTAACTTACAGAGCTTGTAACACAACATCTCAGGAGCGATTTGGACTCAACAATGAACTAATGGCGGAGGCATAAATCCGCGGTGCGGTCGTTCTAGTTCATATTGGGTTAATCAAAATCCCACTCACGACATAGACTTGTCTTGTTTCTTCCAACCGAACCAATTATGTTTAATTGAAGTGGATTTCTTTGTTTGTTCCGACTAACATGCCAAGTTTAGATTTCGTCGCTGTCAGATGAAACCCACGTATCTCCAAAAGGGCAAGTTTTCAGGAACTTAAAAAAACCCTGTGCTCTTAAAATACTGAACACCACATTGTCAAAGTTGGCACGTCTTCATTATAGACAGTATCTCGCTGACTAGGGCTGTCACTTTTTCCCAAAATAAAATTCGAACAAACTTTAATTGCCCGAAATTCGAAAAAAAACTTCGAAATATATTCGAAGTTTTTTGGTTAATTAAAATTATTATTTTATTTTTTATTTTTTTCAGTCCAGCAGCCTGTTGCACCAGCTGAACGTAAGTTCTGTCTTAAGTTAGGGTGTAAAGTCCACACTAACTGCTACGTTCAAACTAGTTAGTTTGACACTAAAGTTGTGTCTTTGTTTGGTTGCACCACGGAGACGTAAGGTACATCTTAACTAGTAGACCCTAAAGTCCATACTAACCAAAAAAGTGTCGCAGACAATGACGTGTACAGTGTCTGTGACCAATCAGTGAAAAGCACGGTGGAAACGGTGTTTATTTACGGTTGTTTAAGTGGAGTGAAAACAGGACAAATTAGTGCTTTCATATTTCATCAACACTAATCAAATGAGAACGTTATTGAGTAACGTTCGTTTAGGTTCATATTACTGTTAACGTTTATCTGTGAGCTCTTCATCAGTATTGTAGGCTATACCACCATCCTGCCTCACTAAATTGTTGCGGTTATTTTAATTTGTATGCAGTGCTGCAGCTTGTGGGAAACAAAAGCGTGAGTCATAAATATCAAAGGGTGTAATTTATCACGGAGAGCGCGTTGCGGATGCAAAACAACGATGCGCCACGGTGCCAAGTTGCAATCCGTGCCAACTGCTATTTTACGGAGGACTTTACACCTAGTAAGACGTAGGTGTAAATTTTAAGTTCTAACTTATGCCTATGTTGTAACTATTTCACTTGGTGCAACCCAAATATTTTTAGTAGTGCGTAAACTCGGACTTAGTGAGACTTTACGTTCAAACTAGCTTACGTTTCAACTTACGCACAGCTGGTGCAACCCACTGCAGGCCACCGGGCATCAGCCCGACGTGTTAGCTTGGACGCTCACAGTCACAACACTGCCTCACAAACTTGGCTGCATCCAACTCGAGACAACTTTTCAGACCCTGGAGACAATCTTTCTCAGAAGAGACTAACGCGACAAATCTGGAGACTTTTTCTGACATGGGATTAACATTACCAGCAAGCAGCAGTTGGTTAATTTTGGTTCATAAAAAAATAAAAAATAAATATAAAAAAAATAAATAAAAAAAAATCGAACATTCAAATTACATTTCGAAAACGAACCCCTCCCCCACATTCGAAGTTGCATTCAAATTTCGAATGAAAAGTGACAGCCCTATCGCTGACTGTGTCATTACTTTGTTAATATCTTACCTGAATAAACTCAAATGATGTTACAGGATTATCAGTCCGAGTTTGATGCATTTTCTCCCGGAACAGCCGCGCCTGGCTGCAAGCTTATGGAGCGCACGGGCACGCACTGCTGCTGCTCTGGCTGTGGAGCTGCGGACTGCTCTTAGCCGAGAGAGAGGCTCCATCTCAGGGGAACACAGTCTCTCACTATTACGTAAACATTATTCTCAGAAATCACTTCGATTTGCATAGATTAAATTAGTTTGCAGCCCAGGGACAACCCAAAAACACCATATTGATCTATTTACGTCAGAAACAAACAAAACCAAGTGTCACGGTCAGCACAGAAAACCCAAAACCAGACACGGACACAGTATTGATGCTTAAACTGAGATTGTATTTAATAAGTCTTTTAAACGTAAATAGGCTATAAGCCAAAACGTAGAACACAATAATAATGAGTGCGTCTTCAGAGCGCACAGGAAGTCCCGTCCGCTTTGGCGGAGCGCACAACGGCGCGTATGTAGAGCAAGGGCGGCAAGGCAGGTCGGGAGAGGCAGGCAGAGAGAGTCAGGTTTCCGTGGAGCAAGGGCGGCCAGGCAGATCGAGATAGACAGGCAGAGAGAGGCAGGTCGGCAGGACTCAGGCAGACAAAACTGAGAGTAGCGTCAGACTCAGGCAGGACTTCCAGAATAATAACCAGACGCCATCTTGTAGAACCCGAGGGTATATATAGCCCGCCTAATTGATGGGCGGACCTGCCAGGTAATGGGCCACACCTGGTGTAACGCCGCCTCCACTCAGCCAACCAGCCTAAACACACGCCCACAGACAACAGGGAACAGATAAGGGTTAGTGAGAGGAAGAGGATTGGCCAGCATCCATGACAGTACCCCTCCCTCTACGGGCGCCTCCAGGCGCCCTAGCAGGCCGATCCGGGTACTGAAGATGAAACGCTCGGATGAGGGCGGAGTCGCAGATATGACGCCGCGGAACCCAGCAACGTTCCTCCGGGCCGTAGCCCTCCCAGTCCACCAGGTACTGTAATCCCCGACCCCGGGGGCGAACATCAAGGAGCCGGTGGACAGTATATACCGGTCCACCATCCAGCATCCTAGGAGGAGGGGGGGTGGGACAGGTGTGGACAAATCACTGGTGGCAACAGGCTTAATATGAGACACATGAAAAGCTGGATGCACACGAAGGGTCCGGGGCAACTTCAGCCTGACCACAGCAGGATTAATAATCCTCTCGATCACAAAAGGTCCAATGAACTTGGGTGAGAGCTTACGCGACTCCGTACGTAGAGGCAGATGAGCCGTTGAAAGCCAAACCTTCTGTCCTGGACGATATACTGGAGCTGGAGCACGCCGACGATTGGCCTGTCGCCGGTTGCGACTGGATGCTCGCAGCAGGGCTGAGCGGGCAGTCCTCCAAGCTCTGCGACAGCGTCGGAGGTGTGCCTGCACCGATGGGACTGCTACCTCCTCTTCCTGTTCAGGGAACAATGGGGGCTGGTAACCCAACGAACATTGGAAAGGGGACATACTCCGCCCAAACAAGTTGTGCTGCCCAGGTAGAAGGTTGAGAGGAAGCCAAACATCGCAGAGTCGTCTCCAACTCCTGGTTCCATCGCTCCACTTGACCATTCGTCTGAGGATGAAAACCAGAAGACAGACTACTAGTCGCGCCAAGCGCGGTGCAAAAGGCCTTCCATACCTTTGAGGCGAACTGTGGCCCCCGGTCAGATACAATGTCCACTGGAATGCCATGGAGTCGGAAAACATGAAGAACCAGAATCTCCCCGGTTTCTGCGGCAGAGGGAAGCTTGGGGAGAGCAACACAATGAGCAGCCTTAGAAAAACGGTCAATGATAGTAAAAATGACTGTATTACCCTTGGATGGTGGCAGACCAGTGACAAAGTCCACAGCAATGTGTGACCAGGGATGACGTGGTACCGGCAGGGGCCGCAGAAGACCAGCGCTAGGCTGATTCGAAGTCTTATGTTGTGCACACACCGGACAGGCGGCCACATAACTGCGGGCATCCACCTCCAGTGTGGGCCACCAGAAATGACGCCGGAGCAGCTCAATGGTGCGATTCCGGCCCGGGTGACAGCTGAGTCGAGAGGCATGGCACCACTGGAGCACCGTGGAACGTACAGAGTCTGGGACAAACAGGCAACCAGGAGGACCTGTACCAGGGTCCGGCTGCGCCCGCTGGGCCTCCAATACAGCAGACTCGACCTCCCAGGTCAGAACTCCGACCACACAAGTAGCGCGTAGAATGGTCTCCACCACTGGCGTCTCCTCCCCTTCTGCAGCATACTGGCGAGACAGTGCATCGGTCTTCATATTTTTGGATCCTGGTCGAAAAGTCAAGATAAACTCAAAACGGTTAAAGAACAACGGCCATCTGGCCTGACGAGAATTCAAGCGTTTGGCACTTTTTAGATAAGTCAAGTTCTTATGGTCAGTCCAAACCACGAACGGTTGTTCGGCGCCCTCCAGCCAATGCCGCCACTCCTCCAATGCCAGAACCACTGCCAGTAGCTCCCGGTTTCCCACATCATAATTTCTCTCATGGGGCTCCAACTTGTGAGAAAGGTATGCACAGGGGTGCAACTTCTCATCCACAGCAGATCGTTGTGACAGGACCGCACCAACTCCCACGTTAGATGCGTCCACCTCCACCACAAACTGACGAGAGGTGTCAGGCTGCACCAGGACAGGAGCCGACGTGAATCGTTCCCTCAGGTCCCTGAAAGCAGCAGCCGCTTCAGGAGTCCACCGAAACTGGAAGGAAGTAGATGTTAGTGCCGTCAAAGGTGCTGCCACATGGCTGTAGTTCCGAACAAAGCGTCGATAGAAGTTAGAGAAACCCAGGAACCTTTGAAGTTGTTTACGGTTGGTGGGTTCAGGCCACTCCGCCACCGCACTCACCTTGGCCGAGTCCATACTCATTTGCCCCTCAGCAACAATGAACCCCAGGTAGGAAGTGGAAGGTACGTGGAACTCACACTTCTCAGCTTTGACAAACAGCTTGTTCTCCAAGAGCCGTTGCAACACCTGGCGGACATGCTGGACGTGGTCAGGGAGCGACTTGGAGAAGATCAGAATATCATCTAAGTAGACAAAAGCAAACTTGTTTAACATGTCACGTAGAACATCATTAACCATGGCTTGAAAAACGGCAGGAGCGTTGGTGAGTCCAAAAGGCATGACGAGGTACTCAAAATGACCACTGGGGGTATTGAATGCTGTCTTCCATTCGTCCCCCTCCCGAATGCGTACTAGATGATAAGCATTTCGCAGGTCGAGCTTGGTGAAAATGGTTGCCCCATGTAGTGGATCCCCGGCCGAACTGATGAGAGGAAGAGGGTAACGATTTTTGATGGTTATGTCATTTAACCCCCAGTAATCAATGCAGGGCCGCAGAGTGCCATCTTTCTTCTTCACAAAAAAAAATCCTGCTCCAACTGGTGAAGAAGAGGGGCGAATCAGTCCAGCCACTATAGACGTTTGCACATACTCCTCCATAACTTCCCGCTCTGGACGTGAGATGTTATAAAGACGGCTACCAGGCAGACTCTCTCCAGGTTTTAACTCTATGGCACAATCATAGGGCCGATGAGGTGGAAGAGAGAGAGCTTGATGCTTGCTAAACACCTCACCCAGGTTGTGATATTCAGCTGGTACCAACGTCAGATCTGGTGCTGGAAGTGGAGAATGCGGACAGACAGCATTAGACACCAAGGCAGATTTCAGACAGTGTGCATGGCAAAAAGGGCTCCAGCTGTGAATAATGCCCGTTCCCCAGTCAATGTGTGGGCTATGTGTCACAAGCCAAGGGAAGCCCAGTAACAGAGGAGTACCAGTAGAACAGCCCACAAAAAAACTGATGATCTCCTGATGATTTCCCGACAGGTGAAGTTTTATCGGCACAGTCTTATTGGTGAGAGTGAATAAATAATCCCCATTCAGGGCATTAACCTTCAATGGTATCTCTAAATCCACAAGAGAAATGTTAAGTTGTTCGGCCACAGATACATCCATAAAACTCTCATCTGAACCCGAATCAATAAAAGCAGGGAATGAGTGAGTTTTACCTTGCCACACGACAGAAGCCTGTAGTTGTGTTCTTGTCGGAAGGAGGAAGAGCAGGAGGTCTGGCCCATCTGTGCTACAGAGGGGCCTGGGCTTTTCCCGGACGCAAAACACAGTCATTAATATAATGGCCCGTCTTGCCACAATAAAAGCAACAGTCATCCCGCCTGCGACGGTTTCTCTCATCGAGGGTGACCCGAGCTCCTTCGATTTGCATCGGCTCTGGTTCGGACCTTTTCGGAATCACTTGGACATCTCCGGAAGTATTAACGACCCGAGGTGCAAAATTAGGGAACTCACGTGTCGGGGACCGGCGAGTAGCAAAAGCCGACCGACCTGCTCTCTCTCTGCGGCGCTCACGAAGACGGTTGTCCAGTCTAATAGCGAGCGTAATTAGAGAGTCTAAGTCGTCCTCCTCCTCTCGGGTAGCCAACTCGTCCTTCAGCTCCTCATTTAAACCACACATGAAAACCTGTTGGAGTGGTTCGTTGTTCCATTCACTCTCCGCGGCGAGGGAGCGGAAAACAATGGCGTACTCTGCCACGCTGCGGAGGCCCTGACGGAGCGAAAGGAGCCGCTTGGAGGCTTCTCCTCCCCTCACAGGATGGTCAAAAACTTTTCGCATTTCCTGGGAAAATGCTTCATAGGAATTGCATATCCTGGCCTGCATCTCCCAAACTGGCCGAGCCCATTCAAGCGCTCTGCCTTTGAGACTGCCGATCAAAAAGGCAATACGGGATCGTTCTGTGGGATATGCCCGGGGCTGAAGATCGAAAACCAGCGAACACTGAAGCAGGAACGAGCCACAAGAACCGAGATCCCCACTGTAACGCTCCGGCATAGGAACACGGGAATCATGACTACCAGCAGGTAAGCCGCATCCAGCTTGCTGGTCAGCTGTTTCACGGTTGTTCTCGTCTTGGTCTGGAGGTGTATTAGATGCACGTATCTCACCGCGGAGGCTATTAAGATTAGCATTTAAATCCCTCATCCCGTCCAATACCTCACGTAAAGCCTGATCGTGTTGTCCGATCAAAGCCCCCTGGTTGGTTAGGGCTAGGCGTAGTGCATCCGCGTCGGCCGGGTTCATGTTGGTCTGGTTATTCTGTCACGGTCAGCACAGAAAACCCAAAACCAGACACGGACACAGTCTTGATGCTTAAACTGAGATTGTATTTAATAAGTCTTTTAAACGTAAATAGGCTATAAGCCAAAACGTAGAACACAATAATAATGAGTGCGTCTTCAGAGCGCACAGGAAGTCCCGTCCGCTTTGGCGGAGCGCACAACGGCGCGTATGTAGAGCAAGGGCGGCAAGGCAGGTCGGGAGAGGCAGGCAGAGAGAGTCAGGTTTCCGTGGAGCAAGGGCGGCCAGGCAGATCGAGATAGACAGGCAGAGAGAGGCAGGTCGGCAGGACTCAGGCAGACAAAACCGAGAGTAGCGTCAGACTCAGGCAGGACTTCCAGAATAATAACCAGACGCCATCTTGTAGAACCCGAGGGTATATATAGCCCGCCTAATTGATGGGCGGACCTGCCAGGTAATGGGCCACACCTGGTGTAACGCCGCCTCCACTCAGCCAACCAGCCTAAACACACGCCCACAGACAACAGGGAACAGATAAGGGTTAGTGAGAGGAAGAGGATTGGCCAGCATCCATGACACCAAGTCAGAAACACAGCGGCGTTCAGTTCTGCAGCGTGCCTCTGCTTTTCTTGGGTAAAGCTGTGTTCACACCGAGATATTTATTTTTCTCCCTGTCGCTTGATTCAACCCTTTGGAATCGCTCTGTCGCTGTGTTTAAATCGCTCGTCAACAGGCACAATTCCGAGGTTGGAGCGTAAAGGGGTTTGAGGAAGGGTTATTTGAAGGGTAATGTGGTACTATGCGCCATGCATTTACTTGACTGATTCTTCTCTTCTTGTTCGTCCTAGAGGATAGGAAAGAAAAAGAGATTAATTGTCCATGAGATCAATTTGCTGCCTCCAGTAGCAAGCAAATCTTTGTGACAGGCCTTTCCAGTTTTCTTGTCTTCGTTTGGAGAAGTACTCTGCGTACAAGGCCTATGGCATCAGGTTTAGCTTCCAAAACTCTCCCCATCATCCATGAGCCTCTAGGAGCTCGGCAATGATGACAATGGGCCCTATCGTTGTATCGGCGTAGAAACTGCATTTAAGGCCTGACGCAGCCCAGATTAGTGGGTGTGGACCAGCGCACTCGATATCTTGGTGTCGGCGCTACACGCAGCCTCAACCATTATAACCACGCCTTTTAAGCGTAAAATTATGCACAGTCCGCTCATTGGAGAAGTGCAGTAAAGAGTCACACGCTTGCCTTTTAAGCTCCAATTCCAGGAGAAATCCAGTAAAACCAGACAAAGCCAAGTGCTCTGCCCCCCCCCCCCCCCCCCTCCCTTCATCCCGTCTGTCTGTCTCCATATATAGGCTATTATTCCATATTATTATGATTCTCAAACCAATCTAACTGCAGTTTAAATACTGCAAGCATGTAAATACGCTACACTAGCAAGATCAAAGTGAATTTTTTTTCTAAATGCATCAGCTAGAAAAATATAGCCTATCCCTATATGATGAGATTAATTAGATTGGTGAAAGTTTGTCCAGAAAGATATCGTTTTCTCTCCCCTGCTGCTGGTAGGATGATGCACATAAATATAGCCTACATTATGTAAAGTCATTGCAGAAATGTGTTTTTATTGTCAAACTAAAATGTGAAGTAGAGCCAATTTATTGGAGCGGACATCACAGTAGGACATGACAGTAGAAGCGCGTTACGCTGTCACTTATCTAAATCACGTTAAATCGACAAGGGATATATATAGGCCCAGGATGGCATATATGTTTCACATAGGGTGGTGTTTTCATTTCGATGTTTTATTTGGTCCAATATTGAACGTTTCTACAATTGCAGGTTGTGTTACCATTACACATTATTTAGATCTACCTTTATATCTATTCGGCTCATTTGGTTGCTATTTAGTAGCGAAATGGAGTAGCACAATGCATGCTGGGAGATTACACAGGGAGTGAACTTACAACTTCTTTTTCCTATGGGACGTGTGTTGTGTCTGTCTGAGCGAGGGAGTCAGAGAGAGACAGAGAAGGGTGACAGAGAAGAGGCAGAAGAGCGCTCCTCGCAACTGGCGCACTGAATAGGCCTGGTTTCAGAGAGAGACAGAGAAGGGTGACAGGGGAGAGGCAGAGGAGCACCCCGCTCAACTGGCGCACTGAATAGGCCTGGTTTTCAAAGATATCATTAGGCCGGCATTTAAGGCCGAAACGCCCATTCTCGCCCATTCAGGGAGTGCGCCACGCCCATTCAGCTTAAAGCGCATTTACCAGCCTAAAGCCATGTTGATATCTTCCCGAGACAGGCGCAAGGCACGTTTTTTAGCGCCGAAGGCCTGTGGGAGAATAGGGGCCAATGTCTCCAGGGGTGAAGTTCCTTCTTGCCTTTGACCATTTTTGTCTCTCTTGCATCACAGGCACATATTCAACAATCGATCTTTTCCCAAAAAAAGATCTGCATTATATTGAGCCTGTTTCCACCTCTTTCTGGTGTACTGATCCTTTTAGTCAAAAAGTCCAGGTGGTAAGGCTGGCTTCCTCTTCAAGAGGAGAATGTGATTAGGTGTGAGGGCCTCAAGGTCATTTGGGTCATCAGACATTCTTGTGACGGGTCCGTCATCCAATATGGCCTAGGGCTGGGCGATATGGCCTCTAAAGCAGTGACACTCAACTGGTGGCCCGTGGGCCACATGCGGCCCGCGGGCGCCCCCTGTGTGGCCCGCGATGAAATTGCAAAAAAAAAAAAAAAATGTTTTTTACAGTGCACCTGAACGCAACTCCACTTCTGTTATAGCATTTCAGTCTGGAATATGGAATATCTTTCAATAATCTATGATTTAGCTGCTAAATTGTCAAATACCGCCATCTGCTCGCTACCAAGGCACTTATGTATGTACTTAACCTAACTAACTATCCGGTGTGCACAACATTGTCAGACTAAACTCCGGCTAACACCCCAAAAACCTACAATCCGCTACAGAAAAATGTATATTGATTGTTTATTAACTGGCCCCTGGCCTTCTATCATTTCACGAAAGTGGCCCCCGGGCAAAGCAAGTTGTGTATCCCTGCTCTAAAGAATATTGCGATGTTTTTCGGCTATATCGCGATACACGATATATATCTCGATATTTTTGAAATCTCTCATAAATGCTCAATTTAACCCTTCAGGGTTCATACACATTTTGACCAATGGATTTCCATGAGTTTTCCATAAGTTCTTAACCTGTATTTTATGCACACCTGGGGTAAAAAGAAGAAGAAAGAAAGGGCAGATGTAGTGAGCAAAGATGGATGATTTAATATTCCATAGCTCTGACCTAAGCAAATCTGACATCACTATTGTGATATAATATGATTGTTTTAGTAAAGTATATCACTCAATAGTCAATACAAAAAATAATGGCTTTTATAGAACCGAAAGCCTAGCTGCTTAGTCTGCAGATAAAACATAAAAGGCAATTTAGACTCTTATTGGCATGACGCATCAAATTCAAGACACTGGTACTGGCCTTCAGGGCAGTACACCAGTCAGCTCCCCTGTACCTGCAATCTATGAGCAGGTTCCAAACCTCTCAGTGCTCCCTTCGCTCCTCCACCAGTGCAGGACTCCTCGCCCCTCCCTCGCTTCGGGGGCTCAAAAGTCGCTCATCCCGATCTCGACTCTTCTCGTCCCTGGCACCTCAATGGTGGAACGAGCTTCCACCTTCGGTCAGGACAGCTGAATCACTGCCGATCTTTCGGAAAAGACTAAAGACACACGTTTTCAGGCTCCATCTGGGCCCTTCTTGATCTAACTTCTTTCTCTATCTTTCTAAAAAAAAAAAAAAAAACTAAACGTGTACCACTGTTCCTTCAGAGGTTGTAGTTGTCATAGACTGTGTTACATAGTTGATTGCTCTATTGCTGACAAAAATGTGTTATTGTAAGTCGCTTTGGATAAAAGCGACGTAATGTAATGTAATGACGGCAACATATAAGCTGTCTGAATTTTGCATTGGGGCCAGTTCTATAGTGAGGCATGGAAAGCCTCACTATACGCCATCATATCTGTGTCGTCTCACTTTTGACTGAAAAATGATGCCTCTAGATTAAAGAAAAGACACTATGTGATGATGTTGACTTTTATGTAAATGTGCGCATTTGTTTTCCTTATAGATCATGACTGCCCCACAGCTAGCTACATTAGCTTCACGTTAGCGTTAGTTGCTTTTGGAGACACAAACCCTGGACGTTTCATTTTGAGTAATGCATGAGGTTCTCTATGGTTTACGCCAGCTCTAGGAGTATGAAGTGCTTTAAATGCAGGGATTTTGGTCACAATAAGCTTGTGGAGCGTTGCCTGCAACTAGGTAGCCACAACTAGCTAGCTAACGTTAGCCCCGTTAGCCCCCATCACAACAGCTAATGTTAACGCCAAACAAATCCGCTGCCTCCTCCCCACGTTTGGTTTAGCGTAACGCCAGCTCAGACTTTCCCCTAATCTCAGAAACCTTGCGGGACATGTATTGCAAATTGCAATAGTGGTTGTTTTGTTATCATTTGAAATGGTCATGGCCATTGGCCATGTTTCGCCAGCTGCTTGGGTTGGTTGCTGGGACGGGTGTGTGACACGGTTTGACGCGTTTGACGTATCCATGTGATTCCCCCTCCCGAGTGTGACAGAGCTCTCCCTTGAGAGGGAGAGCTGACAAGAGGAAACGTGAAGCGAGTCATGCCGGCGGCTTAAGTTATAAACAATGCGTGACAATTATACTCAAATGTTCGCGATATAGTCATTTCTACATCTCACGTGGCACAAGCCGCGATACATCGAGTATATTCGAGATATCGCCCAGCCCTAATATGGCCTCTACTTCACAGAGGATAGTCTGAAGCCCTTCATAATCAGGTGTTTGCTGTTTGAGAACAGATGATAGCACCCTCTTCACCATTTCAACCAGGCGTTCCCATATACCACCCTGATGGGGAGCTGCTGGTGTATTGAAATTCCATGTCAGTCCACCCTGTATCAGTGCACCTTGGATTTTAACATGGTTCAAAGCATTCAGAGATTCCTTCAACTCTCGGTTGGCCCCAATGAAGTTTGTGCCGTTGTCAGATCTAAAGCTTGACACTGGGTCTCTTCTGCAGATGAATCTGCGTACTGCATTTATGCAGGAGTCTGTATCCAGCGTGTATGTGACCTCTAGATGCGCTGCCCAGCTAGTTAAACAGGTGAAGATGACTCTACCGTTTAAGCAGACTTCTTCCTCTTTTGACATTAAAAGGACCAACACTGCACGAAAGACCCCAGAATCCAGAGATGTTTTTTTCCAAACTCTGCAAGAATCAGGCACATTTCTGGAGATTTGTTGGATATAATTCATGCCAAGTCAAATACTGAGCCATATTTGCCTCATATAGTATACTGTGTCCAGATACATCTAATGTTGATATACACGTTAAATAAAATATCAGAATATGCCCTCATGCCATATATTGGAAATATGTGGACTCAGTATTGATATGATTAATGTGCAGAGAATATCAAGGGTATGATTTGTTGGTAAGGGTGTGCTCTGTGTCTGGAGAAATACTAACTTTGTGCTGGTCAAATAAATGTCCGGGTACATCATGTGTTTATCCCACAATATCCAAATGGCTCCTTATTTATTTTGGTGGAATGGAGCACAGCTAGGGGTGCCACGATACACTAATTTCACGATACGATACGATACACGATATTGGGTTCACGATAACGATACGATACGATATTTTAACAATATTCTTTTTAACTCATTGAGTGCCAGCCACTTTTGGAAAACGGATGCTCCCAGTGCCAGCCCTTTCAGAGCGTTTTCAGTGATTTCTCAAGACCCACAGATATTACTATGTAAACACCGAACACGCCCAAAGAACGATGAGACTCTCTTGTATCATCAGCAAAAAAAAGTTTATTGATATCATTTTCCGTTCTTTAGTTATCAGCAGTAGAAGATAGGTTGGTTTCACTAAAAACAGACGTTTCAAACTAGAAGCTGAGATAATGAGCCTTTTGTGAAATGAAGCATTTCAAGCACATCACTGACTCTGAAGCTAATATTTTCTGATGTAGTGACACCTCAAAAATAATTTCCTTCAATAAAAGAGCGAAAACAAAGGAATTTTGATGGCAAAATAATATTTTTTAGCTGCAACCAGCAGCGCTGGCCCCTGCGTGCGCAGACCCTACACCTACTTGCTGGTCTTTATTTACAGTTGGTGTGCATCAGGTATTCTAGCTTGTTTGCCAATCTGTCCATCGAGCCTGCTGTCGGGGTCGGTGTTGTATGGTGCCCTGCGTGCCCCACCCCCCTCAACTGCAAACTCCTCCGTGGGAGTGTCTCTGGTGGCTCTCTGCTGCACGTTTGCTCTGCACGTTTCAAAGTGCGCTACACCCAGCTCTATTTTCACAGCGTTCCGCCGTTTTTGTCGCTGGCTCCCAGCACTTCCAGCTGAGAATGATTTGGCTTTTCAGAAAGACGCTGGTGTCAGTCCTTTTCTGGCGACTAATCATGTGGAGGGGCTATCGCAGCGGAGACGGAGGGGCTCAATTGTGGGAGCAGTGGCTGCTGTTCACAGCTAACGTTACAGCATTTCCGTTTCCCCACACGGCTTCTTCTACTCTTTTTTCTCATCTTTCTCTAATCCGGAGAGCACTGTCGCCACCTAATGGGTCCGTAAAATAGCTTATACACCTTCAACATCCCCCAAACTTTTACAGGAGATGCATCAGGCTTTGATCCACATCCCACCGTCAAAAAACGCAATTGACGACTTTAGTCGTCATTGGCACTCTACGTTACTATTTGAATTGACGACTTTAGTCGTCATTGGCACTCAATGAGTTAACAAAAGTAAATAATTTTTATGTATTTATTTATCATTTATTTAACCATGTGAGTCCCGTTGAAATCGAAACCTCTTTTCAAGGGAGCCCTGGGAAAATACTGGAAAAATAGTCTTTCATTTGAAATACACAAAATACAAAACAAATGCTGTTTTTGGAAATTGTTATTATAATAACTATAAAACAACATGGAAGATAATGCTTCTCTTGCAATAGAATGTGTCACACTGTCACAAACTAAATGTTTGTTGCATGGTGAAAGAAAAATAAAGTATACAATCTATTTCTTAAATAACTCATGCTCAATGGTCCCTAAACTTATGTAATCTTATGTACCCCTTGAGCTGTTTTGCCATGCCAGTAGTAGTCTTCCCCCTCACTCATGCGTGTTGATTCTGCTAAATTTGTTCTATTATTATTCAGGAGCAACAATTTTTTTTTTTTTTTTTTTTTTTACGATATCATTTTTTTCTGACGATACGCATATCGTGACGTTTCGATATCGCGATATATCGTGCAACGAAATATCGTGACACCCCTAAGGACAGCTACAACCTATGTGATATTTTGAATTTGATATTCAACTGATTCATAGCCAAAACAAGGTGTTTCGACACATTCTCACTCCCACCTTGTCAAATACTGCCGTTTGGTCAGGGCCCTGGTATTGGAATAAAAGACGCATAACCACCGAACAAAATCTTTGTCCCGAACTTGCACAGTTTGGGGTGCTATTACTGCCGTAATGACACACGTCACCATGCTTTTTAAACCAGTTCACCTGAGCCACTGTGGGCTCTATCGTTGCATCGGCCTATAAACTGCGCCCAGCGCCCAGCGCAGCGCAGATTAATGGGCGTGGACCAGCCCACTCCATGGGCTCTATCGTTGCAGCGGCGCAGTTTCTAGGCCGAGCGCCAGCCGCAGCGCAAAGCAGTGGGCGTGGAAAGGCGCACTTGATATCTTGGTATCGGCGCTAAACTCAGCCTCAACCATTATAACCACGCCTTTTAAGCGTAAAATTATGCATTGTCCGCTCATTGGAGAATTGCAGGGAAGAGACACACGCTTGCCTTTTAAGCTCCAATTCCTGGACAAATCCGGTAAAACCAGACAAAGCCAAGGGCTCCGCCGCCCCCCCCTCCCTTCATCCGGTCTGTCTATCTCCATATATAGGCTATTATTCCATATTATTATGCTTCTCAAACCAATCTAACTGCAGTTAAAATACTGCAAGCATGTAAATACGCTACACTATAGCAAGACCAAAGTGAAAATAATGTTCTAAATGCATCTGATAGAAAAAAATATTGCCTATGGCTGAATGTCATGAGATTAGATGAAAGTTTGGCCAGAATGATATCGTTTTATCTCTCCTCCCCCACTGCACGATGCAACATCCTCTGAATGACACCTATCACTTTTACTGGATCTGATAACTTTATTCTATTTAATTTACTGGATTTTATTATTGAGTAATAGTATTTTATTTGGCCTATATATGCGTCCCCCCCACCCCCTGCCCACAGGCTCTGACAAATATGTTCATTCTCAATAAAATCTTCAGTAATCAATCAGAGTGGCTTTAAAAGCCAGATTGGCAGCAGCTGGCGCAGTGTGATCATGGCAGACCAAAACAGATCCGCGAAGTTCACAGCTGAGGAGAAATTGGTGCTGGCGAATCAGGTGATATATCTGTCCACCATCCATTTTGAATAGCTACAAAACAACTCTTTACTTAAGTTGTTTATTCATCTATCCATTCAGGCTCAAATGTACGATCGCGCACTGTTTGGGGAGGGGAATTACCCCGCCGACGCCCTGCGCCCAGTCCTGGACCGCCTGAGTGAGCCGCCCCAGGTGGCCGTCTATGCGCTGCGGCTTGTTCAGAACCTCGGACAGCTCCGCTGCCACAGACGGGGGAAACATTTGGAAATAATTCTAACTACTATGCACACAGAAAATATAAATACAACAGACAATTCTGTAATGAATAGCTGTAATGAAGAGTGGGGTTTGAAGAAGCGCTACACAAAAGTTTCTCCAGTTTCTTTCTCTCTTTCTTTCTCTCTCCCTTTCTCTCACATTAAACGATATACATGCCTATAATGTCAATTATCTGAATGAAATAATAATACATATTAATTAGGAATATTAGTAATATTAGTAGCCTAGCTAATTTCGGGGGGGGGGGGGGTAATAAAACGTAGAGCTATATTACACATAAATGGGGATTATTATGATAGCCTAAACTAAATTTATGAAACTGCATTACAGCTTCACCCAAAGCCTGAGAAGGGTTGCAATCTTATATTCTATTGTATTCTAAAGTATTTTTTTCTATATATTGTATTCTCCATTCACTTTCCTGTCCCCGGTGCACAGAATCCTGCTTTAGGTCTGCTTTTCAAAAGCGCAAAGCGCTAAAAGTAGGCCAGGTCGGAAGATGGCTGGAAGATAGCAGTACGCCGGTATTTAGCGCCGACACGCCCACTTTGGCGCATTCAGGGACTCCGCCACGCCCATTCGGCCTAAAGCGCATTTGGCAGCCTAAAGCCTATTGCTATCTTGCCGAAACAGGCGCAAGGCACGTTTTTTTGCGGTTAAGGCCCGTAATAGCGCCGATGGCCTGTGGGAGAATAGAGCCCCATATCTTGGTATCGGCGCTACACGCAGCCTTAAGCATTACAACCACGCCTTTTAAGCGTAAAATTATGCACAGTCTGCTCATTGGAGAAGTGCAGTAAACGAGTCACAAGCTTGCCTTTTAAGCTCCAATTCCACAGAGCGATCCAGTCCGGTCAGAAAGACAAGCGCTCCCTTTCATCCCCAAGCGCTCTGCTCCCCCCCTCCCTTTCACCCCGTCTGTCTGTCTCCATATATAGCCTATTATTCCATATTATTATGCTTCTCAAACCAATCTAACTGCAGTTTAAATACTGCAGTTAGATTGGTTTGAGAAGCATAATAATATGGAATAATGAGTAGCGAGTGAGTAGCCAACTGCTGGTCTGAGGTACCCCATCATCCAAAAAAACTGAACTTTATTGAAATTGTCCTTCAATATCCACATTAGGGTTGCCAACTTCTTGAAATGGAAATAAGGAACGGGGAGGGGGGGGGGGTCGGTATTGGACTTAAATATATCACATAACTGCAATTGCTTCAGCTTTAACCATTTACACATTATTATTATTAACACAAGCAAACATTTTTGCGCATAGCCTATTCCTAGATTATCATCCAAGAATTTTATTTGGGCGTTGCAAAACAAAAGTTTCTCATTCTTAATAATGACAGCTGTATTAAAAAACAAACAGTAGGCTAGTGCAAACAGTATTTTGATATAGGTCTAAATAGCCTACTTCACATTTGCATGTAGGCCTACTTATTAAATTTTGTTTTAACAGTGCAAACAGCAACGTTACATACAGTAGGCTATTCTTTAGTGGGCATGGTCCGGCGCATGGTCCGGCCCAGTGCCTATTTTTGTGTCGCCGCTACACACGGCCTTAAGCATTATAACCACGCCTTTTAAGCGTAGAATTATTCACAACGTTCTCATTGGAGAAGGGCAGTAAACGAATGACAAACTCCCTTTCATGTTCCAATTCCACGGAGCGATCCAGTCCGGTCAGAAAAGCCCGACCAAAGTGCTCTGAGCTCCCCCCTCCCTCTTTCATCCCCCTCTGTCTCCATATATATTATTCCATATTATTATGCTTCTCAAACCAATCTCACTGCAGTTTAAATACAGCAAGCATGTAAATACACTACACTATAGCATGATCAAAGTGAAAATAATGTTCTAAATGCATCCCTGGGTGTCATGATAAGATTAGATTGGTGAAAGTTTGGGCAGAATGATATCGTTTTCTCTCGCTACCTTTTCTTCTCCCCCACTGCACAGGTAGGATGATGCAACAGCCTCTGACTGACAGGGGCTCAAAACTACGGTATAACAACTTTTTTTTCATCGGTCATTGTGCCTGTCTGACACGCGAGAGAGAGGGAGTGAGAGGGTGATAGAGAGTGAGATGGCAGAGGAGAGCTGCACGTAATTACGCACAGTAATATCCCCGGCGCACTGAATAAGGCCTGGTTTTGAAAAGCGCTAAACGCTATATTAACACCAGGGGGGAAGATAGCGTTAGGCCGGTATTTAAGGCCGAAACACCTATTCTGGCACTGCGCCACGCCTCTTCACGATCCACATCAGGTTTAGGCCATTCCTCCTCTGGCCCGTAGAGGAATTCTGGTCCATTCATCCATCTCCTACTAGTCAGAAATGCATCAGCCTCCTTGATTGATCATTCCATTGCAGCTCTTTCTTCAACATACGATCCATTCTAACAGCAAGGATAGCAGCAATGTATTCCATCCGAGGAATTGTGGTCTGCTTAAGTGATGCAACTCTGGCTTTTCCTGAGATGAATGAAACATGAATATTCCTTTCTGAATTTTTTTGCCTCAAGTGCCATAAAGGGCTTTCCAAAGTGACGGCTTGATACAACAACTCACTCTGAACTTGGCCACTTTTTTGAGGTCCAGCAGCCAATCTGACCACTGCTGAAAGAATGACCTGGAAATTGGTTCACCCCAGGTAATGTTACTCCTGCACAACTCCTGTAGCAGCAACTTGGCGGGCAAAGTAAACGGCGCAAGAAATCTCAGGGGATCAAACAGAGAACCGACAACTGACAAGATGTCTCTCCTGGTGCTTGGTCGTCCCTGCAATGCAGTTCTGAATGTGAACTCATCAGTTTCAAAGCACCACTGCAGCCCAATGCTCTTTCCACAGGAAGATGGTCATAGTCCAAATCCAGCCCCTTTGTGTCTGTGGTCCTCTGTCCTCTGTGGTCCTCTCACCGTTCCCTCCGCTCCTCCACCAGTGCAGGACGCCTCGCCCCTCCTCCACTACGGGGGCTCAAAAGTCGCTCATCCCGTTCGCGACTCTTCTCATCCCTGGCACCTCAATGGTGGAACGAGCTTCCACCTTCGGTCAGGACGGCCGAATCACTGCCGATCTTTCGGAAAAGACTAAAGACACACCTTTTCAGGCTCCATCTGCGCCCCTCTTGAACTAACTTCTTTCTCTTAAAAAAAAAAAAAAAAAACTAACCTGAACTTAACTTGTACCACTGTTCCTTCAGAAGTTGTAGTTGTCATAGACTGTGTTACATAGTTGATTGCTCTATTGCTGACAAAAATGTGATATTGTAAGTCGCTTTGGATAAAAGCGTCTGCCAAATGACGTAATGTAATGTAATGTAATGTAATGGTCCTGCTCTCCTTTGGAATGGATGCCAATACTGTATGGCTATTGCTGATCCATTTAGATAGATTAAATCCTCCTTTATGGCAAAGAGCAGTCAGATCACCACCATTTGTATTGCTTCCTCATCTGAAGCCGTGGCCTTCAAGCAATCGTCATAAAAAATGATGCTTAAAGGAGAACTTACCCCCAAAACACTTTTTTCAGCTTTTAACCAATATATATGACTTTATGGGTGATGTTTGAAGAATGCTGGTCAACATTTCCACATTTGTGACCAAACTGTTGCCATTCTGCCATTTGTATCATTTTTCAGCAGCATAACTGGCATAAGCGCCCTCTATGGGTGGAACACTGCTTTTTTTTTGCCCTCAAATGAATGGGAGATTTGGTACAACCTGACGTCACGTTGTCCCCAAAGACTATGGGATTTCAAGATAGTTACTCCCCTACTCCCCCTGTACCCTTTCGGCTCCTCACAACTCCAAGCCTATTCCCATGATGTCACTTGACCTGTTAATTTATTATAATCACCTGTTATTTTCCTACCAACTCCTATGTAACACAATACTATCAATAAACGCCACTATAATCATAAAAGGAAGGACATGGCATTGTGTTGCTGTAAATCATTCCCAACCTTTTTCATACTAAGGAGCCCTATGATGACATTTGGTCTCTCAGATGCAAATCTTATTTTTTATTTTTTATAGCCTAGATATGATTTTGTCCAGAATTCCATATAATTAGGTTGAGAGACAACGAATGCTGGAATCCTCTCAAGGACGACTGGTGGTCTTCTGTGCCCCTTTTCGCTGGGAACACGGAGCTGCTGCACTGACACTCTGCCCGGAGGGAGGGAGGGGTAATTGTGTGTTTGCAGCAACATCATCAGCTCCGAGCCCCAGCACCAAAGTGAGAGCCTCACTTTCATCCCCGCCGTCATTTCCGCAAACAAATCTCATCGCAGTTTAGCGCACATGTAAAATATAAATGCTATACTACGACATGACAACGTGACAAAGCTGCTCTAAACACATCGGCTACTATAATATCGTCACTGTGCAATGAAAGCCACATCTCCAAAACGCCAACTTTTCAGGAAATGAAAAAAACCCTGTGCTCTTAACACATTGACTGCCAGCCCTTTTTTCAATGCTGTAGGTAAGTTCTGCCAGTTTTTTTTTTGAGGATTCTGGCTCATTTTACAAGAGCCGAGGATTCTTTTCTGCTAAGATTTTGTGAACACACAATATCTCAAAACAACTAATAGAATGTGTGCTTTCTCTGTCTAAAAGAGTTAGTTTGTAGAGTTAGTAGTTATGTAAGCATTAGCAGTTGAATACAGCATGGTTTCAGCGTCAGAAAAATTATTCAGAGATAAAGGGCTTTTTGTGAAATTCGATAGAACAGTCACTTTAACCATTCATTTTTGGCATCAGTAAGACCTAAACAATAGTTTTGAACAGTAATTTCCTCCATAACAGCAGGAAACTCCCCTCTGCTTCCCCCCCCCCCCCCCCCCCCCCGTGGGCGTTCCTCTTGGCTGCAGCCAGCGGCCGTGTCACAAGCTTGTCACCAGTCTCACTGCTTTGCAGCTGCTGTGCGGCTGTGCCTGTCTGAGCGGCCGCTCTTTGAGGAAGTCTGGTTGGACTCGCTCGCTTCTTGGACTTTTGGTTGAGAGCTTTGATCAAGCTTTTGCGATTCTGGTCATATTTATGCTCAAAGGTACTCGAGTGTGTGTGTGTGCGTGCGCGCGTGTGTGTGTGTGTGTGTGTGTGTGAAATCGAAAGCGTTTTCGCCCAGCTATTTCCTTGAAAATTAGAATGGCTTTCTCCCGCGGACCCGCGGCTGTTTTTTGGTCGGCTTCCTCTCTGTCTGGAGAGCACTGTCCCCACTTAGCTGGTCGGTAAAATAGATTATACACATTCTCTTCCTCCAATTCTGGTATAGGAGACGTAAAAGGGGTTGATCGATGTCCCACCGTCAAAAAAAAAAAAATGTTTATGTAAGCCGAGATATCTCGTCCTTGGCACTCAACGTGTTAAAATACTGAACACCACGTTGTCATATTTCACACATGTCTTCATTGTAGACAGTTTATCGCTGAATGTGTCATTACATTATTGATATCTTACCTGGATAAGCTCAAATGATGATGTTTATATTATCAGTCCGAGTTGGAAGCACTCTCTCCCGGCCAGTCAGGCGGGAGTGAGTCGTATCCTCATGCACGAGCCCCAAGCTCCGGGCCGCGCGCAGCAGCATGAGAGCCGAGGAGGGCTTGGGCATGGGGTGAGAACAGTCTGACATTTCCGCAAACAAATCTCATCGCAGTTTAGCGCACATGTAAAATATAACGCTATACTACGACGTGACAACGTGACAAAGCTGCTCTAAACACATCGGCTACTATAATATATTTCCCTGCATCTCATACTGAGATTATATCGGTATTGAGTTTGGACAGACTGAATGGGCCGAGGAGGAGGAGGAGAGCTCTACAGCTCTGCCCTGCGCTGCGCCCTGAGAGGAAAAATCATAGGTGCTGTAACTTTTAACAAGAATCACGAAAAGCCCTATAACGAAAATTAAAAACGGATTTCATGGCGGGGTATATCGCAAGTTGGACGAGGGAATGACGTGGAGAAATCTCGCATTGTGATTTACATGAGCGTGAGAGCGGGGCGTTTGTCGTGACTATTGTGCTGTGCTGCGCTCTCGCGTCACTAATCTCACGTAGTTAGACAAGACGCCGCACACACACATGAGAGAAAAAATATTAAATTTCTAGTTCGCCACTGAATGGCCAAATTCATATAACTTTCAACCATTTTGAGCAACGCTGTTTCCATACAGGCCACCAGCGTTGGCTAGTTGTTGATATTTATAAAGATATTGCAGCTCTCAAATAAATTATTTTCAAGGCAAACTGTAATGGCGTCGATTTCCAAAAAAAAATCCTGAGCTGAGCACAGCCAAAGAGTATAGTATAGACAAGAGTATATGTCATTTCTTGTTTTTTTCCATAGGTTTTTTCAAATCACTGTTCTGATACATATCTGGGGGGTAAGTCCCCCTTTAACTCATTGAGTGCCAGCCACTTTTGAAGAACGGACGCTCCCAGTGCCAGAGTTTCAGAGCGTTTTCAGTGATTTCTCGAGGCCCACAGAATATTGTGTGATATTACTATGTAAACAACGAACACGCACAAAGAACGATGAGACTCTCTTCTATCATCTGCAAAAAAAAGTTTATTGATACCATTTTCCGTTCTTTAGTTATGAGCCGGAGAAGATAGGTTGTTTTGAGCAAAAAGACACGTTTCAATTTAGAATCTGAGATATTCAGCCTTTTGTGAAAGGAAGCATTTCAAGCACATCATTGACTCTGAAGCTAATATTTTCTGATGTAATGACACCTCAAACATAATTTCCTTCAATAAAAGAGTGAAAACAAAGGAAATTTGTTTGGCCAAATAATATTTTTTAGCTGCAACCAGCAGCGCTGGCCCCTGCGTGCGCAGACCCTACACCTTCTTGCTGGTCTTGATTTACTGCTGGTGGGCATCAGATAGCCTATTCTAGCTTGTTTGCCTGTCTCTGTGCATCGAGCCTGCTGCTGCCTGGGTCTGTGTTTACTGTCAATGGTTGTATGCTGTAGTGCCCTGCGTGCCCCACCCCCCTCCTCCTCCTCCTCCGTGGGAGTGTCTCTGGGGCTCTGCTGCGAGTGCGTTTGCTCTGCGTTTGCTCTGCACTGAAAAGTGCGCTGCACCCCGCTTTTTCACAGCCTGTCGCCGGCTCCCAGCTGAGAATAATGTAACTTTTCAGAAAGACGCTAGTGTCGGCAACTAAATCATATGGAGGGGCTATCGCAGCGGACACGGAGGGGCTCAATTATGGCAGCAGATGACTGCTGTTCACAGGCACAGCTAACGTTATGCTTCATGCATATCGATGCGATTTCCGTTTCCCCATTACTTCTTCTCTCTTTTTTCCTCGCCTTTCTCTAATCTGGAGAGCACTGTCGCCACCTAATGGGTCCCTAAAATAGCTTTTACACATTCAACAGCCACCATACTTTCACAGGAGATGGATCTGGCTTTGATCCACGTCCCACCGTCAAAAAACGCAATTGACGAACATACTCGTCCTTGGCACTCTACGTTACTAAACCAATTGACGAACATACTCGTCCTTGGCACTCAATGAGTTAATGGTACTGACCACTTCTGCAGAGAACTGAGTAGAGTTGTCATCCTTCTCAAAGCATAGTTTGCGCAGCTGGGTGACGAAACTGCTCCAAACAAGTGCACTTTCATGCCATATTCCACAGGAGTGTTTTTTTTCTATCGCGTTGAGGCCACCACAGAAACGACAGAAAGTCAACATCTTTGTCTGAGACTATGACTTGATGAAACATTGCCTGAATATCCAACATCAAAGCCAAAGATTCCTGTCGAAACTGGATGAGGACTCCAATGAGGGAGTTGGTTTCTTGCTTCAGCTCTCAAGAAAGGCGGATGCTTTTTCTCTCTCTCCCTCTCCCTCCCTATCTCTCCATACCCTCTGCTTGCTACCCGGAGCAAATCTTGCACTTGTCTCTCGTCCGGGGAACCCCCCCCCCCCCCCCCTCCCCTGCCCAGACGGGACTTTCGCTGCGGGATACAGGAAGACAGCAGCCATTGACCCTAGGCTGCACGTCGCAATAAACGAGATGAGCGGGGCAGTGAGTACTCGGCCTAACTTCTGATCTGAATCGCAAAAATGGATTACTTCTGGGAGATATCACTGCCGCGAGCCGAAGTGTTTAAAATTGAGGACCAGGGACAGACTCATGTGAGGAATGCTGTTGATCCCTGCTCTTACCGGGAAACCCAAACATCTGATTTAATCTGGACTCCCCCCACCTGCTATCAGGCCGTCAAGGCCACTGCAGCAAACTCTCCAGAAGCGTCGAATGCAACTTGTGCTTCCAACATCCACCCCCCCCCCCCCCCCCCGCCCTCACATCTGATGCTTGACTTTTGGTCTGGGAATGATCGAGGCTATCTCCATAGCAACCGCTGTGTAATCAACCAGGAGGGAGCTCAGACTTACAAACACATATACACACATGGACCCTAAAGGACTCATAGGCCTTCACACATGGTCACGCACACACACTCCCCCAAAACCCCCCTCCCTCCCTCCCTAAAACCCCACCCCCTGCCTTCACATAGCTCTTGCATCCTCACCCCGCGCCGACCCCTTTTTTCCTCTGATACATCCAACTGGCACTGTATGTTTACAGCAGCCTCTTGCGTTTTGTTGATGAGCTAGTTTGCAACGGGGCGCAGCGCACGCTGCGACCTGGCAGAAGGGAGTAGAATGGTCTTTTGGAATCTGTACATATTGCAACAAATGTATATGTATTGTAATATTGAAGTGTGCCTTTATTACTTTCAAACTAGTAATAATGTTTTAATAACCACTACTGCCTGATGTAAACCAAAGTGCCCTTCTGGGACATGTATTAAAAAGGATTGATTGATTGATTGATTAATTGATTGATTGATTGATTGATTGATTGATTGATTGATTGATTGATTGGTATAATCAGGGCCTTGCATAAGGTTGCTGTTTAAAGATGTTTAAAGAAAGTATGTTGCTCCACAGTCAAATACGACTCTCAGCTTGCCTTTGGTGGGGTGGTACACCCCATGTTGTGGAATATGCCAGAGTTTCCCATCCTTTCCATCCAGCTGATCTGCAGGCACCATCTCAGCATAGCCTTGATCTATTATCTATCTATGAATCACTTAAAAAGCAGGTGTACTCCTCACGAAACCTTTCATTCCTTTTCAAACTTCCTCTTCAAGCTCAGGTGGCGCTGTTCTGCAATGCCACGATTGTTTGGTAAAGTGAGATGATCTTCTTTGAGAAGTAAATCAAGGCTGTAATGACCGTCCTTCATCACTGCTGAGGTGTTCATAATGCTCGTGAACTTAATGTCTTCCCTGGACATTTCAACTTGCTCTTCTGATGACTTTTCGTTGAAATCATGGTTATATTGCTGAACCAGCAACTCTTAAATGTGTCTGATGGAAATTCGATTGGCGGTTACAGCAGGGCAACAACTCAGATGACTGTTGTCAACATGACGTGGACCGTTAACAATCCATCCCACTCTTGTTCTTACTGCATAGGGTCCCTCCCCCTGTCTATTGATCACCTCCCAGGGTTCAATCACCTTTGTAGCATTGGTTCCAATAAGAAAATCAATGCCAGCATCAATTTCATGCAGTTTGACCTTGCTCAAATATGGCCAGTGTTCCACATCCTTTTGTCTGGGGATATTGTTTTTGGAGACTGGCATGGTCTTTTGAGTGAAGGTATCAGAAGTTCAATGAAATCATTCCTTTCCAACGCAGATATCTCCAAACCTGATATCAAATGAGTGCTCCTGATCTCATTTTTGCCCATTGTTCTTAAACATATATTAATGTTTTGTCTCTTAACTTTATTTACTTTATTGTCATTTAGCAGATGCCTTTATCCAAAGCGACGTACAACAAGGTTATATACAGCACTGAGCACACCATAAAACAGATAAAAAGACAATAGACACCAGAGGATAAAATTAATAAGAGATACAATAAAAGACAATATAAAAAGTGCATATGATTCACGTGCATAAAAAGTCATCCTTCATGGGTGGGGTTCGTTCCACCTTTTAGGGGCAAGGCACGAAAAAAGAATGTGACTCTTAAGCCCGTGTAGCGGAGGAGAGGCGAGGGCGTCCTGCGCTAGTGGAGGGGCGGAGGGAGCGGTGAGAGGTTTGGAATCTGACCAGGGATTGTAGGTACGGAGGGGCGGTTAGGTGAACTGCCCTGTGGGCCAGTACCAGAGTCTCGAATTTGATACGTGTCAAGATGAGAAGCCAATGAAGCTCATGGAAGAGGGGAGTGAGACTGGGAAAAGTTAGTCTGATTGAAAAACCAGACGGGCTCCTCATCTTCAAGCGCTTTGCCAAACTGTACAGAAAGTGCCCGAACTGCCGGGATCCAAAAAATCATGTTTGCAGAATTTTGTCATTCTTCTGATTTTTTACTTTGACTGCAACAATTGAAAAGACACAGTCATCCTCAAAACCAGCCACAATATGAACACATGTTTGCAGTGCAGCTGTTGGAGCACTCACTGGCTGTCCTTCAGGCTGCCCAGGGAACATGCCTTTGTCCTGTCTTTCAATGTGAAGAATTCCTGGGTGCTTCCGGCTACACACATCAAAATCCAAGCGACTCCTGCAGTCTTTGCTCATGTGGCCCATTTTGAGGCAGCCAAAACAAACTCCCTTTTCCTTTAAGAAGTGTATCTTGTCCCTATGAAGCTTCCCTTTGAACTGTGAGCACTTTTCCACTGAGTGATCTCGTATTGTGCAAAACAGACAGCCTTGAAACTAGGGCTGGGCGATATGGCCTCTAAAGAATATCTCGATATTGTTCGGCTATATCGCGATACACGATATATATCACGATATTTTGAAATCTCTCATAAATGCCCGATTTAACCCTTTGATGCATACAATTACAACATTATGATGATTTTAGTAGTCCTTGCAAAAATAAGTCTGCATCAAAACATTCTTGTTTATACTGTATTCATTAGTGGTTTCTATTGGAACAATTTTAAACTTGCATGCAAAAAGGGGGAAACCACAACCAAGTTAAATTGAACAAAACAGTATTTATTTACTCAAGATTGTAGTAGTCATTATTGCCTGTCCATCAGTGTGGTACATCTCAAGATTCAAGATTTTTAATGTCACTCCATGGTACAAGTATCACGTGTGAAATTCTTGTGCTGTGGACTCCGTTTACAACATAGTGCAAATAGTACAAATATAACAGGGCATATGGGTGCAAAAACAACAAGAGACACAACAAGCAATAAGGCAGTATAGTGATAAGACAAGTCAGAGACAGTGGCATATTCACTGCACATAGGTGCACGTGTCGGGTGCATACTTTAGACGTGCTTAAACATTTTAAATTCTGCGTATTTGACATACAGGTGCAAATAACATATTCCTTATTAACTCATTCTCTGCCAAAGACGTACTCGGACGTACTTTTTACAATGGCGTTCTGTGCCAAGGACGTACTCGGACGTACTTTCATGTTTTGCTTGTTTACATTAGATCAGACCCTTTCCCAGCCTGTGACATTGTTTCAAGTCAAACTGATGAAAGGAAGCGCTAAATCACGTTTAGTATTTATAGTATAGTCACCCATTTAGCAGTAAACAGAGTCCGTTAGTGAGTGACGATCATGAGCGGCCATTTGTGCATTGAGCAGCATTTGCGGCCATTGAGCAGCTGCCTGTGATTCCTGTGTGCGTGTGTGTGAGACTCGAGAGATGGAGAGAGAGAGAGAGAGAGAGAGAGAGAGAGCGAGAGAGAGAGAGAGAGAGAGAGCGAGCGAGCGAGCATAAGGGTTCATTTGGTCCGTCCAGTCTTGGACTATCTGGTAAATAAGTTCCAGGAAGTAAAAGTCAGTAAAAACTTTTTTTTATTATTTTTTTATTTTTTTGGGAAAACAAATACTGTATATGTCTGATGTGTCACTGAGGCAAAAAATAAAAGGCTCAAAAGAGAGTTCTGCTTGAAACGGTGTCGTTCACTAAAAACCTCTTTTTCTCCTATTTCTGTTACAAAGGAGGGCATTTTCAGTGAAAACAAGCAAACTTCCACTGCTTGTAACTAAACAAGGAAACATGGTCGAGTTTCAGTTTTTTACAAGGGGTAAGAAGAGAGTCTCTGCCTTATTGTGAGATATGTTGTGTAATTTTATTGCTAGCACAGAATATTCTGTGGGTCCTGGAAGATCAGGAAATATGCTCAAAATCCTGGCACTGGGAGCACACAGACCGAAATGACCCTGGCAGAGAATGAGTTAAACATACAATTAAACTCGGCATTTTAAATTCGGCGTATTTGACATACAGGTGCAAATAGCATATTCCTTATTAAACATACAATTAAACGTTAGACATACGTAATGGTAGCAGCTACAGTACGGTACAGTGCGGCTACTACACTATTTGTGTATGTTAAGGAGTCTCGTGGCCTGCGGGAAGAAACTGTTCCTCAAGCGATTTGTGCGTGCTTTCGGAACCCTGTATCTTCTCCCTGAGGGTAGCAGGGAGAACAGGCTGTTGTGGGGATGGTTTGTGTCTTTGATGATCTTCAGGGACCTCCTGAGGCACCGCTGTTTATACAGTTCATGCAGATCTGGCAACTCACATTCTGTTACGTGCTGTGCCGCGCGTCTCACTCTCCGTAGCGCCCTGCGGTCCATGGTGGTACAGTTCCCGTACCAGGTGGTGAAGCCGCCAGTCAGCAGGCTTTCAATGGTGCCTCTGTAGAAGTCTAGGGATGGGTACCGAGACCCGGTACCAAACGGGCCCCGGGGCCGGATTTCGAGATACCGGAGGATCAATAAGCTTTCACGTTAACGGTTCTCTTATCGGTACTGGAGAAATTAAGAAAATAGATTTCCTATTTATTTGCTACATAATAGTGTTGTCACGGTACTCGGTACTTCGGTACTTGGACGGTACTACATTGCTACGGTACTGAACGGTACCTGTTTTTCATGGTACCGAGGGTACCGAATTTACTATTTAGTTTGCCACCATGGCTTGGCTTCATGGACCCAGCCGCCAGCTAACGTTAGCCTGTCTGCCTGAGCAACACACATACATACTGCGCATACAGCCCCGCGCACTTCCGGGACTACGGTGTCCCCGAACGTCCACACGTAATCGCGAACAGTCATTCACAGCTTGTATGTTGTTTACACAAGCAGTGCGCACAGGCGGCGAAGAGAATGGCTGCAGCAGGAGCGGCTGCTCCTATTCCAACAACTCAACTTGTTGAGAAGAAGAATGCAAAGAGTCGCATTTGGAAATATCAGTCCCCAAAGCCCCATCTGCAAAAAGTGTGAAAGGGAGTTCCAAACCAAACAGGGTAACACATCCAATCTCACCAAGCAGCTGAAAGACAGGCACCCAGACCTGTTCAAATAATTCAAGGTGGGTTACTTATTTCAAACGGTGTAAAATAACACGTTTAACAACATATCAAACAGACCTTATCCTGTCACATTCGTTTTTGAGATAGCTGGCAATGCATTGTGTAACCAAAAAACGTTTGCGCTAACGTTAACGTAACGTTAACGTGTTTTGTAATGGAATCATTATGGGACCCGGCTAATACCTGGTACAGCGTTAGCTAGCATAGTGTAACGCGTGTGCAATGCAATGTTTGTAATGGAAACATTATGGGACACGGCTAATAGCCGAACTTAGCCTTAGTTCAACATGGCATCAAAATAAATACAAGCTTCAAATACAAGCTACAAGGTGAAACATGTCCGTGAATTAAAACTAGCTACATAAAATTGCTTGCACTCTACATGTGTGTATGTGCAGTTGTCTCTATCATCTCTTTATTTTAGTAAATCTCACTGACGTTACTTTCCATTTAACAGTATGCGAGAGATGAAGATGAAGAGGAAGGCACAAGTCGCGGAGCCCAAAAGACCACCCAGCAGACAATTCCTGATGTTTTTGAAAAGCAGAGGAAATATGACAAGAACTCACATGAAGCAAGAAAGTGTGATAGGGCATTGGCAGAATTCCTATGCATCGATCAAATACCAATATACACCGTTGAAAAAAAGGATTCCAGCAATTCTGTGAAATAAATTAAATTATAATATTTAATATAATAATAAAATTAAATACTTGAGGGCTACATGCCACTGGTGTTGCACTGTCTGTACTCACTGCCATACAGAGTTGAATGTAAGAAGAAGTAAGCAGAAGCACATTGTTTTGTTTTAAAGTTGAAGGCTACATGCCATTTGTTCATTGGAAATGGTTGCATACTTTAATAAAGGAGAATATGTTCAAGAAATATCAGTCTGTTTTTTTTACCGTGGTACCGAAATTGGTACCGAGTACCGTGGAAATTCACTAGTACCGGTACCGACTACTGAATTATTGGTACCGTGACAACACTACTACATAAACGTTGTTTTTTCGCACCAACTCCGTAAGACATGCCTGTGATGTGATTTTTGCGATTTCCGAACGAGAAATGAGATCCAGATCCTCTTTTCCGCGTTGCTTTCTCCGTCTCTCATCAGACGAGAGACAGGCAGCTGCCAGCGAGGAGCCGACACACTGACTGAGGAGGGGGCGGGGCTGGCAGCACACACACATGCACACACTGAAGGGAAGGCAGCTGAGCCGAGGAGAACAGAGACCGCAACACGTTAAGAAAGAACGGAGATGTTAGAGTGGGTTAATGCAGCAGTTCTCGCGTGCACTCCCAGAGTAGCAGCAAGACGGAGGAAATAAATGTAAACGAGCAGTTTCTCTTTCTCTCTCTCTGTGCTTCTTTCTCACACGGAGCTGTCTATTCTTTGACAATGACACAGGGTCAGAGACACACACACACATACACACATTAGTTTTCCGTGCATGTCATTGGCTGTCATCAGTCATCACCTGTGTTGCATTCAGGTAACATCGTAAAGTACCATGCTATACAATTGAGAGCATATTTCTCTTTGATATCAACAGGAGAGATCAAAAGTCTGGTTGTACTTCACTCGAGTTGATGCTGACAATTCACGTTGTCATAAGTGCGATAAATCATTCACTAGCAGCGGTGGAAACACGAGCAATTTGTCTAAACACTAAAGTGCATTAAATAGGTACAAACAGAGAAATGCACAGTTTTCGACAAGCTAGCTCACACGACTTCATCATCTGTCAATAATGACCCGGTTGTAGTTACCCATGATAAACGGACCCACCTCGTCATCAGGTAGGATGTGAACATGGATGATTAAGTCGAGAGTAGCTACTGTAGTAAACATTATCCAGCTGTTTGGGTGTGTTAATAATCAAAAACCCAGTCTGAAATAAATCAACAGAGCATCATCTCTCAGTTGTCCTAAAGAAATGTTATTTCCAGAGCAGGGGGGGGATATTTATTTGATTTGGGGGCAAGTGCAGCAGACAGATACTGTCGTGCTTTATTTATGCTTTCCCTAGCTGAATGTTGGTATTGGCAGTGGTAGGAGATAATTCTTATATAATGCTGGATATTTAAATTAATAATAAAAACGCACCCATTAAGATTTTGCAACTATTTTTTCTTTCTCCCCTTAAAAATAACGAAAAGAACCGACAACAACCAGCACCATTTTTTTCTGTTTTTTTCTATTAAAAATAACAAAAAGTACCGATAAGAGTACCGTTAAAGTACCGGATCGATAAGCAGTATCGATAAGAGTAGTAGTATCGTTAACTCCTTAACGATACCCATCCCTATAGAAGTCCCTGAGGATTTCTTTCCTTAGCCCAAATTTCTTCAGGCGCTTGAGTCCGTGTATTCGCTATTGGGCCTTTTTGACGACAGTGGCGGTGTGGCCGGCCCAAGTCAGGTCCTGGTGGATATTGACTCCCAGGTACTTGAAGCTGTCCTCCCTTTCCACCACTGTGCCGTTGATGGTGATTGGGGGGTGTGCACCCCCCTCTCCTGTAGTCTACGATGATCTCCTTGGTCAGGGAGACGTTCAGAGAGAGGTGGTTGTCCTGGCACCATTGTTCCAGGGCCCCCACCTCCTCTCTGTAGGCCGTCTCGTCGCTCCCCGAGATCAGCCCCACGACTGCTGTGTCGTCTGCAAACTTCACGATGGTGTTAGAGGTTTGAGTCGCCACGCAGTCGTGGGTGTAGAGGTCGTACCAGAAGGGGCTGGAGACGCACCCCTGGGGCGCTCCTATGCTGATGGTCAGTGGGGAGGAGGTGAGGTTGCCCACCCTCACCACCTGGCGGCGGTCTGTCAGGAAATCCAGGATCCAGTCGCACATTGCTGTGTTAAGTCCCAGGTCCTTGAGCTTGCATACCAGCCTGGAGGGTACTATGGTGTTGAATGCTGAGCTGTAGTCCACGAACAGCATTCTTACGTAGGTGTCCTTCCCTACGTAAGAAGAGGAGGAGAGGGGTGGGAGGGGAGGAGGGGAGGCGCTCTGGCAGAGGGGTCGAACCTGGCGTAGAACGCGTTGAGTTCGTCTGGCAGGGTGGTTGACTCGTTGTTTTGCTGTTTTACCCCTTTGAAGTCAGTGGCAGCATGGAGTCCTCTCCACAGGTGTCTGGGGTTGTTGGAGTCCAGTTTTGCCTCCAGCTGCCTTCCATATTCTCTCCGCGCTTTTTTAATTGTAGCTCAGAGGGCGTATTTCGTCTGCTTGTATTGTTCTGGGGTCCCGGACTTGAAGGCGGTGGTCCGGGCGTGGAGTGCAGCCCGGACATCACAGTTAATCCAGGGTTTCTGGTTTGGCATTATTTTGGTTATTTTTGGGGGGATTATGTCCTCTGTGCATTTTTGTATGAAGCCTGTTACAGTGTCTGCATAATCGTCCAGGTCTCCTGCAGCCTTGAACTCTTCCCATGCTGTTTGGTCGAAACAGTCTCTCAGGATGTCCTCTGATTGGTCTGACCAGCAGTGGGCGGTTGGGAAGGCCGGGGGGTGTCGCTTGAGCTGTTGTTGATACCTGGGAACGAGCAGGATGGAGGCGTGGTCCGATCTGCCGAACGGGGGTCGGGGTGTAGCTTTGTAACAGTGTTTGATGTTCGTGTAACACTGGTCCAGTGTGCGTTCTCCCCTTGTGTGGAAGTTGATGTGCTGATGGAGTGAAGGCAAGCGTTTCCTCAGGTTGACTCTATTGAAGTCGCCTGCCAAGATCATTGCTGTTTCCGGTTGTTTGAGCTCATGTGCGCTGATCGCGCGGTGGAGTTCCTTGACTGCGTTTGTTGCGTTGGCTTGCGGGGGGATATAAACTGCAGCAAGGGTGACTGATGTGAATTCCCTCGGACTATGATACGGTACACATTGGAGCATAACGTATTCCAAGTCCGCTGTGCAGTGCGTTTCAATGTTAGTGATATTCGCACACCAGTTCTTGTTTATCATCAAACACACGCCGCCGCCCCTCGCTTTCCCGGAGCGCTCCTTGTCTCTATCAGTCCTGTGTATACTGAAGCCAGGGATTGTAATGGTATGATCCGCAGTGTCGGCTGAGAGCCAGGTTTCAGTCAAACACAGGACGTTACATCTCGCTATGTCCGTTTGGAATTGTGCCCTTGCTCTTAATTCACACATTTTATTCTCCAATGATTGGACATTAGCCAGGAGTATGCTGGGCAGTGGTGGTTTATACGCTCTCCTTCTCTGCCGTGCGAGGAGACCCCCTCGTCTTCCTCTCCTCTGTCGTTTGAGTTCAGGGAATCCAGAGAGGTCGGGAGCCATCCAATTTTGTTTGGGATGTTTTTGTGCATTTCTGATGTTTATCAGCGTGCCCCTGTTGTGCCTGCGTACGGTGCTGATGCCCTCGTTGTTATCGTTGTTATAGTTGATGTTGTCGTTGTCCTCCATCTTGCTGGCCCAGTCCCTTTGAGGGGGGGGGGGGAGACGCAGTGGGAACAATAGAACGTTAGACCGGCGGTAATCCACAGTAGTCCACGCTGTTGTTGTGTTCTCTTTTTGCCAAAAAAAGTGCACTTACGCTACTATGTACACTGTATAAAAGACACTGATATATACACTAGTTATTTACAAAGCGAATAGAAGCAAAGAAATTATAAACAAAACGAAATTACTCTAAAAAAAAGACCTATTCCCTACGAAGTTCACGGAGCTCCACAGCTGTTCGCCTCTCTCTCCAGGCGCCCACTCACTGATATCTCCTTTTTCTTTGTCCCCTCTTGTTTATACTGTATTCACAGTGGTTTCTTTTAAACTTGCAAAGAAAAATGAGAATCACAACCAAGTTAAATTGAAGATAACAGTAACAGTAGGCTTTTAGCAGCTGATACATGAAAATACATTATGCCTCATGATGTAGGCCTACATACTGTAGCATGTAGCCTAGTTCTTTAAACAACAAAAACATATCAAGTCAAAAGCAATGAAAAGTGCACTCAAGAAACCCTAAGAAAGACATTTCAAAATATAATATAAATAAATTAAATTGCACTTTTTGTGCTGTCACTCAGACATTTGAAACTATACATTAAAGTGCACTCTCTGTGCATGATGTCACTCAGACATTTCAAAATATAAATTAGGGGTGCCGCAAAATAATCGATTAATCGATTAGTCGTCGACACACTCACTAGTCGGAGTGAAAATTACTAATCGACAATTATTTTACTATTTTATTTTTATTTTTTGCGTCTTTCACCGTCAGTCATCCATGCGCTAGTAGAATTCCCAGGGTCACTGAAGGCAACTGCCCCTCCGCCCCCCTCCCCGCACACGGAGGACAGGATTTGAGAAGTACACAAAGGAGGAGCAACAATGGCCACGCGACAGAAAACTAGCAAAGTTTGGCAATACTTTGATGAAGAAAGAGACAACAAGGTTGTGTGTCGGCTATGTTCTCTCAAGCTTGCATATAACCACTCTACCACTGCAATGAGGACCCACCTTCAGAACAAGCATCTCGACGTAAACTTGCTTGGAGGAGATGATGCGGATAGTAGCAGGCAGACCAGTATCACAGCTTTTACTGCAGAACCCCGCAGACGATGTGACCCTCGCCGGTCCGAAACGATCACACAACTCCTCGCTGAGATGACTGCCCGCGATATGCTACCACTGTGCTTTGTCGAGGGCGAAGGCTTTCGCAAGTTGATGAACTTTGTCGAGCCCGCATACACCGTGCCGGGGCGCACCTTGATAACATCCAGAGTGGAGGTGAGCCATGGCAAAATGACTGAGTACATTAAACAGCAGTTAGAGGAGGCACAGTGTGTGGCAATAACGTCAGACATCTGGACGTCCATTGCAACAGAAGCATACGTGACAATAACCTGTCATTTCATCAACGAACGTGGACAGCTCTGTAGCTGTGTTCTACAAACCCGCCCCATGGAGGACAGGCATAGCGGTGAAAATCTGGCAGCACACCTGCGAGAAGCAGTCAGTGACTGGAAACTGGAAGAGAAAGTCGTTGCCTGTGTGCACGATAATGCAAATAAATACATGTAATAATTGCATGTTGAATGTTTTGACATAGATTAAATTATGGTCAATTTAGATGGCGTCCTGATTATTATTATTATTAATTTTTTTTTTTATTAATTTAAATTTAAAAAAAAAAAAAAAAAAAATTAATTTTTTTTTTTTTTTTTTTTGCTTATAGACTAATCGACTAATCGTCTTCAGAATTTAAGGGTAATCGACAGGAAAACTAATCGATAAAGGCATCCCTAATATAAATTAAAGTTAATTTTGTGCATGTCACTCAGACGACATTTTAAAACAACATAAGTTAAAGTGCACTTTTCAGACAACAGGTTATTTCAAAAACAGTAAAATAAAAATAGCTGCATTTTGTGCATGTGTCCAGTGTGTTCGTGATAACCAGTGAGTCCCAACAGGTGGTTGTCTAGAGTTTTTTTTGCACAATCCTATCAATGGCGTCTGGTAGGAGAGAGGCCCGGTGGCATGTAACGATATTCCCACTGGTACTAAATACCCTCTCCGATGGGGAACTGGTGGCGGGCACATACAGATACTTTTGTGCCAAATATTTCACGTGCCAAATATTTCCTCATGGTCCTTCCACCATTGCAGGGGGTGTGATTCACTGTCTGGATCAGCAGACTGCAGGTAGGCAGACAACTCTGCTTCAATGCGCTCTCTCGGTGATGCTGTGGCAGAGGATGTTGCTCTTTTGAAGTAGCTTCCAAGAGTTTTCTTCTTTGGTGGCTCTGCTGGCTCTGATGTTGTTGATGCTTCATGAGGCCGTGAAGCAGCTGACTCAGCTGTGTTCTGGGCAGACTCAGACAGCATCGCCTCCATCTCCGATATGGCTCTGCTCTTGATTTCCCTCACCTTTTCTTCTGCACAGTATGTTGTTTTGAACCTGGGATCCACCAAGCCTGCCATGTCCAGGAGGTCGTTGGTGGCAGGGTCAGCATATTTCTCCCTCAGGTAATCCAGGATGGTGCTTTTGATGGACTGGGTCAGCGCAGTGTCATTCTTCTGATGTGCCAAGAGGCTGGAGTGGAATAGATGAAGCACAGGCTTGACATAGGACACTGTTACGTAGGCCTCACCCGATAGCATTCCAAGAGAGGTTTTAGACCCTTGTGCAGTGATTGGAGCGCCTCCAGGTCTTGCCAGGTCAGAACAAGGTGCCGTGTTTTCTTGTCTTTGGCTAAGACTTGAGAAATGGCTCGCTCCTCCTCCAACACCCGCTCAATCATTTTCTCTCTGGATCCCCACCTGGTAGGTCACTCAGTGATCAGCTCTGAACACGCTCTAATGTAATCACAATGGGAGATTTCTGCATTGAGGTAAACACGTTAAATTGTTCACCAACTTGTCCTCTAGAACGCTTTGAAGTCAGTTTTTCATTTTCGTTTAGGTTTTTTTCGTGATTCTTGTCCAAAGTGCACCATCCAGAGCAGAACTGCAGCTGGGCCGTAGACAGTACAAACACAACATTCTCCCCCCTCCCTCCTCCTCAGGGCTCACCCTACAGGCGAAACAGTCTCCTGCCTGGGGCGCCAGTTCAGCTAGGGTGCTCTGTAGCCCTCACAAAACAACAACAAACAAACAAAAACAAAAATCGCTGGTGTGCGCCCAGGCGCCCCCTCCTTTTCTGCACAATCAGTGCCTGAAATTGGGCGCAGGATTGCGGGAATCCCTCATCTGTTTGCGCGAACCAATGTCTATGTTATGGTGCAGGACGCTGCATACGACTGGACAAGCCGCTTGTCACAGACAGCGTCAGTGCAGCAGCTGAGTAGCCTACGTCAGAGGTGGTGGTGAGTGTCACTTGACCTGCCTTAGTGCCTTCTCCTCCCCGTCAAAAGTGAACCAGGAAAATACATTTTAAAATGCTGTAGGCTGCTTTAATTTAGTTTCGCTCTTTCTTTTGTTTCTGCTGATTCATATAAGACGAACCCATTCACAAAGCACCCTGGACGATTTTTATTGTGAAGAACCTACAGATACAGCTGTGACTATTGACAGAGAGGGAGAGAGACAGAGAGGGGGGGGGTGGGGGGGGACGTGAGTGAAACAGCAGAGCAGATTGTGGGAGAAACCAACGTGCAAGTAAGGAGCTGATGCTGCTGCCTGCTGCTGCTATCCAAAGACGTACACAGACAGTTTAGGGGCCAGGTCAGGTGCATAAGTGAAAACGGGGCACAGAGAGTCCTCCTCTCTCTTCTCTCTGCACAATCGAAGTGGTTGAGTGGTTCTCAATGTGGGGTCCGGACCACCAGTGGTCCTTCAGAGGATTCCAGGATTCTCTGTTATCTCTCAACCTAATATATACGGAATTCTGGACAAAATCATATCAAGGCTACATTAAAAAAAACAACAACAACACAGATTTGCATTTGAGAGACCAAATCCCATCATATGGGGGTCCATTGCCCCAATGTGAACTAAATTAGGGGTCCTTAATATGAAAAAGGTTGGGAATGATTTACAGCAACACAATGCCATTTCCTTCCTTTTATTTCTATTTATGATTATAGTGGCTTTCATAGGCTTTGAGTTGAGAGGAGCCGGGAAAGGGTACAGGGAGAGTAGGGGAGTTACTATCTTGAAATCCCATAGTCTTTGGTTCATCGTGACGTCAGATTGTACCACATTTTGTGCATTTTTAGGGCAAAAAAAAGCAGGTTTGAACCCATAGAGGGCACTTATGCGGCTGAAAATTATACAAATGGTACAATGGTAATGATACAAATGGTACAATGGTAACAGTTTGGTCTCAAATGTGGAAATTTTGCTGAAAAAAGGTGTTTTGGGGGTTAGTTACACTTTAAATAGTCTCGCTGGACGCTGGCCAGCCTCCTCTCCCTTCCGTCTGAGGAGTCTCCATAACTGACTGTTTCGGTGGCAGCCGGATGTCCGCTCCCGGCTTATTACAAACTGTCATTGGCTCCGACCGTGTCAATCAGAGCGGCTTCCGCTCCCTCCTCCCTGTGTGTAGCTGTATATAGTGCCCTACCGCCTCAGTGAAAACAACAACGCTAACTAGCTAGCAAGCTAACGGCAGAAACCTACACGCTAGCTCGTTGCTACACGCTGAAAACGGCAAGTTTGGATTGTTGGAAACTATTTTCCAAGGGCACTGCCGCTAAGCGCCGCCCATCGCAATCCCACTATGGAGACCTGCGCCGCCAGACTCCGCAGACGGAAGGGAGAGGAGGCTGGCCAGCGAGACTACACTTTAAATATTTATTTGTTCAGTATGCAGACTTTTTTTAACACTGTTTTATTTTATTTTTTCCCCCTAGGCCACAGTTTAGGATACGGATTTGTTAACTATGTTGACCCTAGTGATGCAGCCAGAGCTATCCAGAAACTGAATGGACTAAAGCAACACTCTACAACTATGAAGGTAACATGCAATAAGGTGTTCTACAATTCACAATCCAAAGAAGTCATCTCATGTAACTCTCCTGTGGCTCCTGTGCCATCCGCTACCTACCTACATGTCAGCCCAAGGAAGTAGTACTGTTTTGATAGCTCATGTATATTGAGTTTTACTTTCATTTTATTTGGTGAATTCTATCTGATTAATTATCAAGTGTTTCATTCCTAAGGATTACTGTACTTCAATTAGATTTTTTTGTTGCTATGATTTCCTTGTATACTGACTGCACAATTTTCAATCGGGCCAAGCCAAACTACTCCCTAGACTAGCTGAATTAGAGTTTGCTTATAGGAAAAACAATCAGATAATACGTAACCTATGCCTTTGATGTATAACAAATAGTTTTAAAATAACACTTTGCCTGATTTTAGGCTAATTGTTATACAAAAAAAAACATTTTGTTTTGTTTTTGTATGTTGGCAGTGGTTTAATGAAGCTTTTGTCACCTCCTGTTGCCAGGTGTCGTATGCTGTGACCGACTCCGATGCCAACCTGCATATCAGCGACCTGCCTAAGACCATGACCCAGAAAGACGTGGAGGACATGTTTGCCCCCTATGGACGCATCATAAACTCGCGTATGCTTGTTGACCAGGCTACAGGTAGGACAGGAGAATGAAGAGATCCTTAACTGTTTTTTATTCTCTTTACCAACTAGGGATGCACTTTTTCCACAAATTCCTGAATCGATCGATTAAATGTAAAAAAAAAAAAAAAAAAAAAGATCCAAACAATACCAAATGCATTTTTTCCTCAATAAAACCTTTATTTATACAGCAGCAACATATTGTATATTTCTCACAGCATTGCATAGCCTATGAAACATAAAAACGTAGAGGCATAACTTTGAGACATGTCAACATTTGCCCAGATTCCGTGCTGCGGCCGCTGCATAGATGCCTCACTTACCGCAGATTGTTTATTTTTTCTGCTCGCCGTGCATCGCAGCTCTTAAACGCTGAGCTGATGCCAAGTTGCTCCAATGGTTTCTCCAGTCCAGGTGAGACTAGGAGGAGCCAGGCAATTTATCAGAATCAACATTGTTAAAGTGATTGTTGTTGGTGTACGCCGAATCTTTGCATGCGACACTTCTTTTTTTCTTTCCAAAATGCTCCCACACAATGCTTCTCCTCGCCCGCTTCTATTTGCAAAGGTGTGTCTTCCTCCAGACCAAAGATGGCTGCCAGGAGCTCAGTCAGAGCAGGGTCAGAGTTCACTGCGTGACGTGTCTGAAAAGGGCTATAGTGATATAATTGCGCCCTCTGGATGATCATTGAAAAGTGATTTGAAAACACCCTCCTGACAGAACCACATTGTTGTTGTGATCAAGTAAATTTTCACGTGCTCGAGTGAATGCTTAACTCATTCTCTGCCAGGGTCATTTCGGTCTGTGTGCTCCCAGTGCCAGGATTTTGAGCATATTTCCTGATCTTCCAGGACCCACAGAATATTCTGTGCTAGGAATAAAATTACACAACATATCTCACAATAAAGCAGAGACTCTCTTCTTACCCCTTGTAAAAAACTGAAACTCGACCATGTTTCCTTGTTTAGTTACAAGCAGTGGAAGTTAGCTTGTTTTCACGAAAAATGCCCTCCTTGGGACATAAATGGGAGAAAAATAGGTTTTTAGTGAAGGGCACCGTTTCAAGCAGAACTCTCTTTTGAGCCTTTTATTTTTTGCCTCAGTGACACATCAGACATATACAGTATTTGTTTTCCCAAATAAATAAATAAAAAATAAAAAATAAGAGAATGTATTTTACAGTTGCCATGTGGATTTTGAGCTTAGCTTGATAAAAGCATAAACAAATGGAACGAACCCTTGTGGTCACACTCACACACTCTCTCTCTCTCTCTCACACACACACACACACACACACACACAGGAATAACGAGTGCTGTAACGTTACCTGCTGTCACGTTACCTCTCATAACTAACGTTAGCACAGAAGATCACACAATAGCTACGTTAGTGCTGTAAACTTTGAAATGTTTATGTGACACATGTTTCGCCTTGGTTGCTGGGGACGGGTGTGTGACGCGGTTTGACGCGTTTGACGTATCCATGTGATTCCCCTTCCCTTGAGTGTGACAGAGCTCTCAAGCTGGCAAGCTGGCAAGAGGAAACGTGAAGCGAGTCATGCCGGCGGCATAAGTTATAAACAATGCGTGACAATTATACTCGAATGTTGTGTGTGATCATTTCATCTCAAACGCGATACAAAAAATAGGCTACTTTTTACCATCGTTATCGCTCCAAGTGGCACCCATTTCTCCTCCTCCGATTCATCCGTGTCAGAACGCTGTGAAGGGGAGCCTTCGTAGTAGCAACAACTAAAACGCTGGCGTCTTCCTCGCCATCGTCGCCAGCCGAGAACTCTGGATCGGACTCTGTTTCGACCACAGGCTCCACCCATAAATACTAAACTAGCGGGTTGCTTTTATCAGTTTGACTTGAAACAATGTCACAGGCTGGGAAAGTGTCTGATGTAATGTAAACAGCCAAAACATGAAAGTACGTCCGAGTACGTCCTTGGCACAGAACGCCATTGTAAAAAGTACGTCCGAGTACGTCTTTGGCAGAGAATGAGTTAACGAGCAAGTAATCGATCTTCGATTAATTTTTTGCATCCCTATTACCAACAGATATCTAACGGGGGAGAAATGCCTCAGTTGTTCACCAATTCTGTTTTAGTGGGGAGCACTCTGTCCAAGCCAACACACAGACACGGGGTCAAAGTTCACAAAAGGGGATATTTATTTTGACAATTAAAAAGGATAAAAAGAGTCCCGGCTAAAAGTATTTAAACCAAGTCCCAACAGCAGCAGGGGTCCGCAGTCCGGTTCCTTTGATGTAAAACTTCTTCTCCTCCAGATCCCCGAATAGTGCCTATGAGTAGAACCGGCAGTTACTGGTTGTCCGATGTCCAGAGACAATACTATGGACTGTCTATAACCCTGAAGTTTGCGTGAGGACATAGGGCTCTATCTTCCCCTTGGCCTTAGGTGCTAAACTCCCGTTAAACGCAAAAAAAACACGATTTGCGCCTGACTCGGGAAGATAGCATCATGTTTTTCCGCCTCGAAATGCGCTTTACGCTGAAGAGGCGTGGCGCAGTGCCAGAATAGGCCAGAATGAGCATTTCGGCCTTAAATACCAGCCTAACGCTAACTTCCCACTGTCCTCCAGACTAACCTTTTACGCTAGGTACACCGGTGCACCTTACTTTTTAATTTAGGTGCACCCACATTTTTCACCACGCCTTTTGGCACCGCAATAATAAATTTTAAGCGTTACCTTCTTTGTGATGTTGTATACATATTGGCAAATTATTAAATGATACGATCAAATATTTTCATGTCAATAAACGTCTGTTAAAGTCACTATCACCAACCGAGTTAACACAGTGGGGATTGAGCCTATGGCCCACTGATGGAAGCCTTTGCATTTTAAGTATTGCAGCATTTATGAACTGGGTGTCTGTGATGTGATTATCACCTTACATTAGGAGCACATTTAAGGACACAATGATTAATCTCCGATACATTACAATTTAGTTTAATTCAATTAAAGTAGGCTACCATTCTCATGATGCACTACCATATTATCTTACCAGATAAGAATGACTCGATAACCATTTATTTATGTCGTTTGCCTAACATTATGTAATGGTGGTCATGATTGTGGACGTTCACGTTAGGCCTACTGTGTGATTAGTGACATATCCCACAGTGTGCTATGAAATTATAGTCTCACTGTGCACTGCAGACAGTGAAAAACTGTAGCAGATAGCTGCTCTTAGATGGTCTAACATTAACAGACAGCTTAGTCATATTGTCAACAACACATTTTAGTGATCTTGAATTACATGTTGGTAACGTTAGTAATCCCAGAATTGGCTTGATAGTTAGCTAGCATCCCGCTAGCGATGCTAACATTAGATGCTAAGATGTCATTGTCATGCCAGCCAACCTAACGTTAGTCAGAACTCGTCTGCTGAAGCCGTAGCTTTGTCTCCTGCGTAAAAAAACACCATCTGACACATTTTAATTCAATCTGTTTGTGACTCCGATTCCGGTACGAGGGATTCTGGCCGCACACCAGTAATGGCTGGATGGCTGGCTGCGGACTGTCCTGTGTTCTACTAGCAATAAGGACACTGGTGAAAGTGGGCCGGAACCGTCCGGTGCGCAGTTCCGGTAAGACTTTTGGTGCCTGAACGCCGTTGGGGGAAGACATGCAGCTGCCTGTCAATCAAAATCCGATTGCTGCAGAGTGCAGTCGATCCATAATTCCCAACAAGGAAATGCATGGCTGACGATAGGGTAATAAACAACAGTCTCTCTCATAAATTGCTTCTAAATTGTTCCGTGTTTTAGACCTGGCTGTCAGTGGTTTTTAATCCGTGCTGTGTAGGCTGATTTGCGCTTCCAGCACGCAGCTCCTGAATGCCGCTGCTGCTGCTGCACTGGGGCTGTGTCAAGTCTAGTCTCGCTTGCGGCTTGCCTCCGCTCCGCCAACAAAAACAGTTCCACCAGGATTGCACGAGTGTAGTTCCCAAGCAAGCAAGCAAGCAGAAACGGTAATATTTCCAACCACTGAGAGGCAGCGATGTGCCGCAAGGCATGGGTTTACTTTGTGGCAATTGTGGGGCGAACAGCAGCTAACAGGCTGGACACGAGGAGCAGTGAAATGGAGTGATACACACACGGTGAAGTGCCAGCGCTGTTAACGTGAAATGGATGGCGGTAGGCAACTCTTGTCCAATCAAATTACTCGGCCGGAACTAACTGTTGTATAAAGGTGCGTTTGATTTATTGTTCCCGGACATTTTGCGACCAAATGCACTTTATTAATGCAATTTGCACCTGGCAGCGGGCAAGGATGGATAATAAACGAGCCCAACATGTTTGCCATTGTTTTCAGAACAAAAGGAGCAGAAACATGCAACGAACAATAACTCAAATGTTTATGAGGAAGGAGAGAGATAAAGAAGCAGATAATGTGGCTAAAGTTAGAAGAAGAGAGCAAATTGAGGGCCAGAGGGAAGAGGCAGAGCCTCTGCAAAATGAAAACCCACCCTCAGATGCAAATACAGGTGATGATGCTAATTTAGACCAGAGAATGGACATGAAGTTAGCTTACTAGCAAACACAGTCTGTGTGCATACAGTACAACATTTTGTATGTATCCTACACATTGTAGCATACATTTTGAGATATTTTATTTTACTAATAATCTGTTCATTAATTTATCTGCCCACTGTTCTGACAATTCAAAGACAGAGACTGTTTGACTGTTGATGAATTTAGTTGTAAATGTTATTCTAATTTAATTAAAACAGTTGAGGGCCAGAGGGAGGAAGAGGAGACTCAACAAGAAGCAGCAGGTCCCTCCTCAGAAGAAAGAACAGGCGATGGGGGTGGGAGGAGAACAATATGAAACGATGAAGGTTGGGGTAGTAGCCTATAGTTCCTGCAATAAATTCAAACCACTTTCACCCCTGAATAAGGATGATACGATGTCCGGTCGGATTTTCAAAGTAAAACGATTCGGCCCAAGTCTAAAGCGCTCAGAAGCAATTGAAAATGTTTTATTTTTGTATTTCCCCTTTCTATGTGAGAGATTAGATTGACCGCGCTGCATGCTGTGGTACAAGAGCAGAGTGAGAGAGAGAGAGAGAGAAGAACGCTACAAGACGCTACAAATTCCAGGGTGCACCAGTGCGTATAAATATTTACATAACACGCACTGGCAGATTTTAAGGTGGGAAAATGCGTGTAAATACACGCACTCTGGAGCCCTGTTCCCAACTGGCGTTCATTTTGCGGTTAGCACTTTTCAAAACCAGGCCTTATTCAGTGCGCCGCCCCGGAGATGCACCCACGGCCTTATTCAATCACTCTTTCTGCTGCTATCTCACTCTCTCTCCCTCTCTCTCTCACTCCCTCTCTCTCGCGCGTCAATTTCTGCCCGGTGCAATGATTCTGTCCAAACTCTCTCGGGCGTCAATTTCTGCCCGATGCAATGATTCTGTCCAAACATTCACCAATCTAATCTCATCATGACATCCAGGGATAGGCTATATTTTTCTAGCGGATGCGTTTAGGACATTCTTCTCACTTTGATCTTGCTATAGTGTAGCGTATTTACATGCTTGCTGTATTTAAACTGCCGTGAGATTTGTTTAAGGAGCATAATGGACAGACGGGGATGGAAGTGGGCAGAGAGGGAGGGGGGAGCTCAGAGCACTTTGGTCGGGCTTTTCTGACCGGCCTAGATCGCTCCGTGGAATCGGAGCTTGAAAGAGAAGAGTGTGATTTGTTTACTGCAGTTCGACAATGGCCACAGTTGTGAATAATTGTACGCTTAAAAGGCGTCATTAAATGGTTAGCGCCGAGGACAAATTAGGGAATGTGCCTGACCACGCCCACTAATAGCACTGCGCCAGGCCTTAAATTAGCGTTTAAGGCCAGGAGGAAGACAGAGCCCATAGCCTACATGTAAGCTGTGATACTTATGTTGTGAATAATTCTACCTCATTCTGTTTGTTTGTTTTATTAGCATAGCCTACTTGCCGACGTCTTGCTCAATTGACTGACGGTTTAAGTACCCTACTTTTCAGATTAAGTTACCTTACCTTATTATCAGTGCTGTTCAGGTTAATGTAGGATTATGTAGGCTAATGTTGATTATTGTGTGCTAATGATAGTAGCCTAATTCTGTATCGCTTTATTGGTGAGAGATGAGAGAGAGTCTGTGTGTGATGTCATCTTATTAATATCGATTTAGGGTTTTAGGAATATTAGAAACATGTTTATTTTGGGGTGCACATTTTGCTGTTTGCTGTCCCTATTGTTTATATGTTAAAATGTCATTGCCACTGAGGCAACCACAGGCCAATATTTTCTTTTATGGTTACCAAGGGCAACTGGACAGCTGTTAATGTCAACCACTGGTATCGGATCGGTACTCGGTATCGGTCGATACTGGACCCCCACATATCGGAATCGTATCGAAGGCAAAAAAGGCGGATCCGAGCATCCCTACCTTTCATAGACAGGTTAGGATCACATCGCACTTCACATGAGACATACTGGCTGGTTTTGAACTGCCTGTGAGAACAATGAATGAATATCGAAGAGTCTGCCTACTCCAGATTAAAACTAAGGGCCCTATCGTCGTACGGCGCTATCGTTTGCGCTGCGTTTGCGCGCCTCTTATTGCTATCTTCTCAGCGTCTTAAACTATCGTCTGCCTCCACCGTCCAGTTTTGCGCTGGGATGACGCAGGTGTAGGCGTGGCCCAGGCGTGTCCGTGGGCCTCTAGCCTATCATGTGTCTCGCGCAAGTGTCATTTAGCGCTCTGGCAAGATACCGTCGGTATGTTCCGAGCGCAAAGAGAGGTCTGGGCGTTGCCCGTTCCAAAATAGGCGTTCCAGCGCAATGTGTTAGAAAAAATCGCCTTGGGTGCTCTCAATTTTAATGCCAGGAAATAGCTGGTCTTATCGCAAACGCAGACGTACGCCTGAGAGCAGACAGTCTCCACATCGCCGTGCAGTGCAGGAAATCCTTGCTTGGATCCATTTACGCACGGCATGGATGTCACTCTCCACTCGCGCCTGCACACACTCTTCTCTCCTCGGAATGCCACGTTGATTTTCAACTATAGCCTACATTGCAGAAAAAACACCTTGATTTAAAAATGAGAATTACTTTGTCATGGTTTTATTAGGCTACATAATTCCCGACCATACAGGTTTGTGGTGTGAGGTAACAATAGATTGCTTTTGAGAAAGTTGTGATGGTGTTGTGCCAAGCTGCCTCTCCCCACCCTGGCCGGCCCAAAACACCGACCCACACCCACCACCAAGCCTGCATACCCGTCCAGCTCCCACCTGCTCGGGGAAGACCCCCCTCCACCACCTGGCACACACAGACTCCTGCCCCGCCAGACCCTCGTTCCCCTAATCCAATTCAAAACGCATAATTTTTTCGCACAACACCTGTGTCCGGCCAGTACAGTAACCTCTTTCCCTGCAATTGCACGCATGTAAGACCAGCTTCTCCACAGCGCGGATGGCAGCTGAAGTCCCTCTCGCCATCAAGCAGACAGTGACGGAAACATGTGTCTTTATGTGCGCCAAAGGGAAAATTACAGACATTTTACATTTACATTATGTCATTTAGCAGACGCTTTTCTCCAAAGCGACTTACAATATCACATCTATATGACAAAAGTTCAATGGACAAACCAAAGAGGATCCTGGAGCACACGATTCACTGGAAAATTGCTTTATTCAATGACTAACGTTTCAACGCCTACTGCGTCTTCATCAGAGTCAAAGGTTTGACTCTGATGAAGACGCAGTAGGCGTTGAAACGTTAGTCATTGAATAAAGCAATTTTCCAGTGAATCGTGTGCTCCAGGATCCTCTTTGGTTTGTCCATTGAACTTTTGTCATAATACTGTCCTGTCCTGAGAGCACCGACCTCCTTTTGCGGAGGGGCTGACGCGCAAGAGACTCCTTTTGTAATCACATCTATATGTAACATCAATATCCCATCTCATCAAGAGCACAGAGAACAGCATGAAACACAATTAATGACAGACTAAATTGGTGGGATTCGATGTATATATGTATTAATAGAAACACATAGAAAATAGCTGATTAATAAAATATGTGCTTGTTGAACGAAATTCAACTTCTTCAAATAGAGCAGTATCACTCATCGCGGCTCTCTCAGTACGCTGCGTAATTACGCATGCAGTATATTACCGCAGCGGAGATAGAAGAGAGCCCGAAAAGAGATAAGCATACAGACGTTTGGGCAGCAGCCCTTTTTCAGCGTGTGAAATGGCAATAATACACAGGTGATTCACAGGTGGGCATCAGCACATGATTTGATTTCTATGCATGACAGCCTCACATCTCTCTCTCCCTCTAGGCTATCTTTTCTCTGTCCCTCTTTCTCACTCTAGTCCCTCTCAGTGAAGGAGGAAGCTGCTGACGTGACGCTGTGGTTTTATGGGCATGACCACACCTCCACAATGCTTTTGGGCATAAACACGCCTATACAGAGATGTGCGCCGAGATGACGTGAAGCGCAGCAGGCCCACACGCCCACAATTAGAGCTTTGTGCTGCGCTATTCCAGCGCAAAACGGGTGCCAACGCAAAATTACCGCCATTGGGAAGATAGAGCCCTAAATCTTTGTTTTTGCGGTCTACTCGTTTCTTTTGAGCACGCCATGTGAAATGACTTATATCTCTCGCATTTCTCAGAGTCTCTACTCGCCTCTACTCCGTCCGTGTGTCACTGACACTCTCTCGCCTGCAGCACTGAGAAGTAACGGGCAGAATCTAATCGGATATTTGATTGACTGAGTAGCATCACGTGTGATGATTTACAGCGCATGCATTGGTCTGTGAGCTTCCTGGCAGATAAACCAGTACCGTAAAGAGAAAAGCATGTGCCGGTTAAAATAGAAAAGCTCCGTGAAATGTAACAATTCTCAATGATTTGTAGGTTATAGGGCTCAGTCCGGTTGGACGGCGTCTGGGTCTGGATGCGGGCCGGAGTCCGGACTTTGAGGATTGCTGATTTAAAGGGTCCAAGGCACAGCTAATCCTTTGCATTGGGTCAATAGCAAAACTAGGTCCAATTAACAAACATGCCAACTTGAAAAAAAGCCAATCAAAATCAGACTAACACAAAACAACCAAATAAAGTATAGGCTAAAGACCCAAGCAACTGATCATGTAGCCTTGGACTGGTAATACATCTGCATGTAGTAAAGAGAGGTACTTAACTGGGAGGCTTGTATCCAGAGTTTGAAACTAACACACCTCCCAAGGGAACAAATATTGGTAAAAAGTTTATTGTCTGGATAAATCAATGAACGTCACCTGCCACACTAGCCAGCATCTTTTGGGCTTTTGGGCCAATTGTGGTGACTTATGTACCACGTATACAACCTTTATTTTTGCTTGTTGTCAAACATTGTCTCTGCTTACCACCATACATTATCTGTGAGCCTATCAAAGCAAAGCATAGCCCCAAAGTGACCCTACTACTGTACTTCGTATACTGAATACTCGTGCAGTATTAGGGTCACACTCAGCTCCATAAGGCAATAGGGAGGAACGGCTGTTCCGATTGCAGAGGAGAAGCTTCCTAGTGCCGACAGGAACCTTGGGAGTTTGAGTATTTCATGACATGTTTTGCTTCCCAGGTGCGCTGGATTTGATGATTTGATCACTGATTGAGCCGCCGTCTCCGTGTGACTGCATGTGTTTGCTCGCCGCATGCAAGCTGTGCACCATGATAGTGATATCAAACACACCCTGCTGTAAATTCACTACAGGCTGTGGAAACAATTAAACCTCATTTACTTATTACACCTGACTGGTTGTTTTTCAGATATGATCTAGCTAAAGTGAACTAAACAAGTCAGATCCACTATAAATATTTTTCAGGAGATGCTGTGATGTAGCCACAAGAAAGGTGCAAAATTAATGTTTTTCAGGAGATGGCGCTGTGATGTAGCTAATCGAGAAAGATGCATTATAAATTGTTTTTCAGGAGATGTGTGATGTTGCTAGCTAGGTTCTGAACAAGAAATATGGTTAAAATGTTTACAGTAGTTTTCCTTTCTTGCTGCACTACAATGTTACAATGCTGTGAGTAGCTAAACACAAAAGATGCAATATTAATAGTTTTTCACGAGATACTCAGTATTTAATACTGTGCTAGGTTCTAAACAAGAAAGAATGTTTACAGATGTTTTCCTTTCCTGATGCACTATAACTGTTTACAATGCTATAGTGTAGCTAAGAGATGACAGAATTGAACAAATTATATTTCAAATAGCTGACATGTGTTGTAGAATACTTAGATTTGTTTCAAATGTGTTTACATTTGGGGCTTTAACACAGCTTTTGTTGCACAAAAATTAAGAACTTTTAAATAAAAATGTATTAATTAATGGCGCGTTGTCTCAAGTGTACATATAATGGCTCGGGGAACGTTCCTGCCCCCGGCCCCTTAGGTTTCTGACAATGTGGCCCCTGAACAATTTAGTTGAATAGCCCTGGTATACGGAGTACAGTAGTAGGGTCACTTTGGGGCTAAGCAAAGCAATGACTGTATCAAACACGCTGTAATGTTGTAGAAATCCATGCAGCAACACATTTAACGGTATATTAAATATTTGGGCCAGTAACAATTATTCCTTGCACTTATTTTTTCTGTTCTTATTTTCGGACACTGCTTGCATCAGAACAGAGAGGTTCCTCTCAGTCACCACCTGCCCTCTCTTATATAGGTCTGTCACGCGGAGTGGTGCTTATCCGGTTTAACAAGCGGGCGGAGGCAGAATTCGCCATCAAAGTCCTGAATGGCCAGAAACCACCTGGAGCTTTGGAGCCAATCACAGTGAGATTTGTCCGCAAACCAAACGAGGTGAAGAACCCCCAGCTCACCTCTCACCACCAAGCACAGAGGTTCAGGTGAGAGCAGTTGTGAACACACACATACAGCAATTACAAATGACTTGATCTGCCATTTGAGAGGTATTACAGTGCTACAGCTTTATTAGAAGTTATTTGCAGGAGTGCTTTGTGGTATTCTTCCAGTGTAAAGGGTTTGTCTAATGTAGGTCTGTCGCAAACGATTATTTTCTTCTCGATCAATCTGACAATTTTTTCGATTAGTCGATTAATCTAACGATTATTCATATTTTTTTAAATATATTTTAAATATATTTATTAAGTGTCCCAAAAGGGCAATTTGGGTTGCAAAAAGCGTAATACATACATTTCACTCTTTCACAAAGGTGACCTGGCCAAGAAGGCAGCACAACATGTCAACAGTACATAGAAACATACAACAATACAGCAATACAATAATATAAAATGTGATTCTGCAAATCTAGTTGCAAAGACATTGACCAATGGTCTCATGTTCCATGTCCTTCAGGATCCCGCCAAACTCAGCAAGGGAGACCAATTCTGGCAATTTTAAATCCTTCTGAAGGGTATTCCAATCTAAGGGGGCAGCGTATTTAAAAGCTCTTTCTCCCCACTTGGTGCGAGGATGCGGAGCAGTGAACTGGAAATATCCTAACTGGAGTTAGGATATTTCTAAATTTATTTAGAAATTATTATTACGGTAAATGTATTTCTAAATTCTAAACCCTTCTAAATTCTGGAAGATGATTAAATCATTGTCCTCAGGCTCAAAGGACACTGTGCTGCCGAATACATTAAAGCGGAATGATGAGATCATTACAGACAAGAAAACTATGCTAGACTCCTTGAACCAGCACTTTATATCTTCTGGGTTGTTGTTTGAGCAGGAAATGCCACAAGAGATGAGTCAACAGGATTTCTCACTGTCCGGGGAAAATGTTCCTTTTGACTTTGATCTTGTGCTTATGACTAGAGAGGAGGTATGTGATGCTCTCTTAAGGTTAAATGCCAAGAAATCATCCGGTCCTGATGGCTAATATGCTAGCGTGATGGCAGGCAGACAAGAGTCGGCTAATTAGCATTGGCCGAAGTTTTGCAATGAAAGCTAGAACAGTTTCTTGAAATGCATTCTAACCAGCCGAAATATTAACATAAAACAACACAGCGTATTGCTGGTGGTGGCCGTGACACCGGCGCTGCCTTACTGGGGCAGTTGGTTAGAGAAGCTATCCGGGGGGGGAATGCAGGATTGCAGCCGAACACCCTCTTGAGGCAGTGGAGCTGCTAGGCCCAGTTGTCGCAGCCATTCCAGCCTGATGTCCGAGTCTCCGGGAAACTGATTTTTTGCACCCGGGAACACAACACTTTCGACCCATGACTATTGACGTGATTTTTATAAACAAACACAACCTAGGCTATCTGACGTACTCTAAAACTAAAGCATGATCACTCATTATAATTGATTGAAGTATCTGTTATGTACTGTATGATCGATTTGTGAGTCAAGAAGAAGTCTATACGGGAGAATGAATGATGTAGTGGTGAGAAAGATGTGCTGTTTTATTGTTTCTGTGGATTTCCATTTCCTGGTTGCTGTTCCTGTTCGGTTTAATGCTGGGTTGAGAACTGTGTTAAAATCCCCTCCAATTTAGTGTCTGTGACATTACTTAATTATGTGAAAAATCTATGAAAGACGGAGGGGGTCGTCTGTGGTGGGTCCGTAGATATTTGCTATGGTCAGATTGATATTGTTGATTAATGTGTTTAAAATAATTAATCTGCCATCTGGATCAGTAAGCTGGGATATGATGCAAACCATTGTTGTAGCTATTGTATATAGCTCAATATTAGCTTGAATGTCTGATTAAGAAAATGTAAGATATATGTTCTTAAAATAAGAGTAATTTTCTAATGCGAAACATGCTTGACAAGATTTTTATTTTTTTTTAGACAAAAAAGACTAATATCCTAGAAACAAGATTTTTTTTTTTTAACTTTCTTGAAATTCTGTCTTTGCAGTGCTGCCAATCACAAAGCCCAGAGACAGAGCAGCAAGGCTGGTGTCCGGGAGCTTGATGTTAGCAACACGCAGCACACCAGTGAAGAGCAACCATTATGTGGCACCTTCAGGAACAAGCCCACAGAGGAGGCTCAGAGGCTGTTGAGCACCACTGCTCCTATAGCCCCAAACACTTTCAATGTTCCTGCTGTTATAGCAAAACAGAAGAAAGCTGTTGCTACAGCCCCAAACACTTCCAATGTTCCTGCTGTTAAAGCAAAACAGAAGGAAGCTGCTGCTACAGCCCCAAACACTTCCAATGTTCCTGTGGTTAAGGCAAAACAGAATAAAGCTGCTGCTACAGCACCAAACACTTCCAATGTTCCTGCTGTTGAAGCAAAACAGAAGAAAGCTGTTGCTACAGCCCCAAACACTTCCAATGTTCCTGCTGTTCAGGCAAAACAGAAGAAAGCTGCTGCTGCTACAGCTCCAAACACTTCCAATGTTCCTGCTGTTGAAGCAAAACAGAAGAAAGCTGTTGCTACAGCCCCAAACACTTCCAATGTCCCTGCTGTTGAAGCAAAACAGAAGAAAGCTGTTGCTACAGCCCCAAACACTTCCAATGTTCCTGCTGTTCAGGCAAAACAGAAGAAAGCTGCTGCTGCTACAGCTCCAAACACTTCCAATGTCCCTGCTGTTGAAGCAAAACAGAAGAAAGCAGTTGCCACAGCCCCAAACACTTCCAAGGTCCCTGCTGTTCAGGCAAAACAGAAGAAAGCTGCTGCTGCTACAGCTCCAAACACTTCCAATGTTCCTGCTGTTGAAGCAAAACAGAAGAAAGCTGCTGCTGCTACAGCTCCAAACACTTCCAATGTTCCTGCTGTTGAAGCAAAACAGAAGAAAGCTGTTGCTACAGCCCCAAACACTTCCAATGTCCCTGCTGTTCAGGCAAAACAGAAGAAAGCTGCTGCTGCTACAGCTCCAAACACTTCCAAGGTCCCTGCTGTTGAAGCAAAACAGAAGAAAGCAGTTGCCACAGCCCCAAACACTTCCAATGTCCCTGCTGTTGAAGCAAAACAGAAGAAAGCTGTTGCTACAGCCCCAAACACTTCCAATGTCCCTGCTGTTAAGGCAAAACGGAAGAAAGCTCAGATGGCCTCAGACCAGAGGCAGCAGTGGGACTCAGACGGCAGGGACAGAGGATCTCTGGGAGGGGCTACTGCACCCAGACGTGGCACCCTGGCTTCACTCAACCCATGTATGGCATCCGAGCCCAATCTGACGGAGCTCAAACCAACCCCCCAGAAGTTGCGCAGCTGGGACTGGATGCTTGACAATGCAGACTGGGCGGACGACAGTGGACATTTTGCGGGAAACCAAACTGTCAAGAACAAACGCAAAGCGGTAAGAGGAGAAATATTTGTCATATCTCTTGCTGTCAGCATGCAATTTTCCACTTCTTCACTTAAAGGACCAGCATTTTATCCCATTTACTACAATTCATGCATGCTTTAAATTACTAGTGACCATTTTCCAAAGCATACAACACGTTATATTTGAATGTGGTTTTACTACCGTCGTGGCAGCCCCTCATTTCCATTCAGTGTGCTACTGTATGAAAATCAACTTGCAGAGATATGCCACTCACTTGAGATACAGTAGGTAATCCATTATAACAGTTTGATTTTTAGTATGTTATTTAACATGCTCAATAGTACCAGAATCTATTGAAAAACCTTTTGTATCAATTTGTTCAGGGTTAGGTGCTCTTTTCCCCCCATAAATTGACTGGAATAATGGGTTTGTTTTCTGTAAATTTGCATATTTATTATACATAACATTTCAGAAAACTTGTAATACAAAAGAGCAAGTGGGCTCTTTAATTTTTGTCCCGGAAGTGATGTCACACAACTGGAAGTGATGTCATCAGTGATGTCACTTGAGCAATTGTGCATTGTGACATCATCAGTGATGTTTGCCACACCATTACTGGCTTTCCTTGGGAAGCCAAGCAGGTCTGGCCTCGGATACTCCTTGGATGGGAGACTGGTGCTGGAAGTGGTGTTGGAGGACCAGTAGGAGGTGCTCTTCCCCTCTGGTCTGAATGGTCTGATGAATAATCTGATCTGATGAATAATATCCCCAATGCCCAGGGCAGAGACAGGGCACATTCAGTTCTCAACTTTCCACCATGATAGCTGATGTGTGGTGAGCATTCTGGCGCAAACTGGCTGCCGTGCATCACCCAGGTGGGTGCTACACATCGGTGGTGGATGAGTTTAGTTCCCTCCCCTGATATGTGAAGCGCTTTGAGTGTCTTGAAAGGCACTATATAAATCCAATCAATTATCTCGGCCAGGAGATCATGTTTTCGGCCGCGTATGTCTGTGTGCATGTGTGCATCTGTGTGTTATGTCTGTGTGTTCCTCATCTTCTCTCGACTGACCCAGTGTAATGAAAACATATACATGTACACAGGAATACAATCAGTCAGACTGCCCCCGCGTAATCCCCTAATAAAAAAAACGAAATAATTAAAGCACAAAGGAACAAAGACTCGGGTGCTCTGGCTAAATCAAGTTACCATACGCTGGGCTACATCTGAGCCAAATCTACCTAGATTTGCTAGAAAGATGAACAACATTTCAGCTTTTTGCCAACTGGGGTGCTGCTTGATGACATCACTAGGGTGGCAGTACAGTACAGTGGTATTCACCTTATTCACCACGCCCACTTTTTCTCTCTTCCGCGTTCGACGCAACGTATTTGTTCTAGTTGGCGGCCATTTTCAAAATAAAACGTCAGTATGAATGAAGTTTGGCAACATTCAGAATTAAGTTACACAGTGGCCAACTTCAGTTACATGTTCATAACGTTACTGCTGTGAGGAGCCAATGGCTGTACCCGGTCGTCGACGTGTTTTCTCACTGCCAGTAGCCTAACTACAGTACGGTTTGACAGAGGGGGGGGGGAGTTCACACACGCAAAAACACTAGTCTGGTACTGTTTTGTCTGTTTTTTTCTCTCAGGATGGTGACATTTCTAATGTGGAGCCAAGTGGAAAAAAGAGTAAAAGACGAAAGAGAAACTCAAATAAGGGTAAATATGTTTGTTGTCATTTGGCTATTGCTAATCTCATAGGGAAAATAGAGTGGTATCTTCCATGTATGTACATTGCTGAACTCAAAGCCCTAATGTGAAATTACAGTATGGTGCACCCTATTGAAAAAACTGATTGCATAGTGATTGATGTACAGAAGATTTTGAAATGTATTGTCTGTATCCTTTGTGTCCTGGAGTAACACAGACCTGTGTTTCAAGTCCCAGTGACTTAAGAAAGTTCTAAAACATTTGCTGTCAATCTACAAGTCAACTCTTCAGAGTGAACTCTTCCACTCCTCCCCTGCCCTGCAGAGTCGGACCAAATGGACCAGCAGCTCTTGGCATTGTCTGAAAGGGAGGAGGAGCTGGTGTATTCACTGGAGGAGATGGACAGGAAGGAGCGCAGACAGCACCTGATCAAACAAAAGGTACCAACACCACTAATCAATCTAGTTACTCAGTAGAATATTACTCAATTCACGTTTGGATTCCCATTCAACTGTCCTTCCTGCTGTTTTAGTTCACTGCTGAGCTCAACAATGTGAGAGCCAGGCGCAATGAGATCCGCCAGGGGATGCAAGGTAGGTTTACACTGCCATGGCAACTAGTCATACACCATGATATTGGCACGTCATCGATATCACTATAGAGTACCGCAGGGATGACGTATTTTTGTAGTCATAACGCGGAAGTCCCGGACTTCCGGGTTCTTCACTGTTTCTGCCTATGGGATTTTTGAATGGGTTTTTGGGGCGATGCTTAAAATGAGGTATGTGGTTAATGCAAGCTTATTCGAACGCGAACCTGTGTTCAGCAGGATAATCTTCACACATGAGGACCACTTTCATGAGTTTTGAAGCGTAAATGCGAGCCTTAGAAGTAAAAAGCTCATGCTAAGCTATTCCAGAACTACACACACTGTCGCATAGGCGTCACGTCACTACAGCCAAATTCAACCTTTTATCAAAATAAGCGTTGTTATTATGAGCTGACAGAGAGCAGTGTGTGGGGCGGAGGGGGGAACATGCACCCAATTATTTAGCAATCACAGACTAGGGATGTAACGATAACCGGTTTTAATGATAACCGTGATCAAATTCCTTACGATAACCGTACCGTTTCAAATTTTCATTATCATTAAAACCGTGGTACCGTGATTACCGTGGTACAGTGCTTTGAAAAACATGGTAAATACTGTTCATCATCAACCAAAGTTGGCAACAGTCTCCCAGATGCAAAGGTGCAGCCTTGGAGAAATTATTTCAGTGAGTGTATCAATCCTTTTTGACCATTTTCAGATTTTTTTACGAATACCGTGATAATACGATACCGTGATCATTTTGGTCACGATAATCGTGATGTGAAATTTTCATACCGTTACATCTCTATCACAGGCACACACACAAATAAAATAAAGAAGTGTTATAAGAACATTTTCATACATCATGTATACTTAATATTTTTCAATATTAATATAATTAATTCAACATCATGTAATCACTGTTACAGGCTATATGAAGTGGTATGACAAAAACATCCATCAGAATGCAAATATAGCTTATGTATCTAACGTTATACAGCAGGTAAACCAGTCATGTTGTCTAGCAGAGGTTCCAAAACTTTTCAGACCAAGTACACTATCAAACCAAATTTTCAAAGTACCTAGGCGTACATATACTGTATATTTATTTTAGTTTTTATTTTATTTCTAAATCTTTGCACTTTTATTATTTATTTTCACTTATTTATTTTCAATTATATCTAAAATCCAAAGACATCCAATGTTAAATAAAAAGCCAGTGTAAATGTTCAATAAATTCATGATGTTCTCAATGTCAATGAGTAATCGTGTTAAATAATCGTGATCTCAATATCAATCAAAATAATCGTGATTATGATTTTTCCCATAATCGAGCAGCCCTAGCTCATGCTTATGTTTGATCGAGCTCTCGACCTGGTGACATATATGTATCTCCATATAAAGCTTTGTTTTCGCGGTCTACTCGTTTCTTTTGAGCACGCGATGTGAAATTACTTCTATCTCTCGCATTTCTCCGAGTCTCGCCTCTCCTACGTCCGTGTGTCATTCTCCCGTAGGGGATATTTTTTTCCCCATGATAGCGAAGGCTAGGCAAAGGCATGACCCGCCCTTCTCTGCCTCTGATTGGCCTGGTGTCAAACGTTCATCCAATCACATTTGCTTGGCTATCCTGCATATCTGCTCAGTGGGTCAGACAGACAGCTGTTTCGCTTGCTAAGCACCGTTCCGCACAAACATAGTGCACAAACCATTGCGGGATTACTCCACCTTTATAAATTGAAAATATGCAGGAATTCGGGAAAATGTGCGGGATTCCCGCGCCAAATTTTAAGCCCTGATTGAGGCAGCATAAGTGGAAGTGCATAATAAAGGATTTTTTCACCTTAACACATTGAGTGCCACAGCGCTTCAGTAAAATTGTCTGGAGCCTGTGCCAGATTCACTTCCATTCAGTTGAAAACAGCTATAGAATTTTTTCTATTAGGGCTCTATGGACAGGGCTGGACTCTAATGAAACATTGGACACTCCTGCTTCTTTCAAAGAAGAAATTTTGTTTCTAGACAGTTCCATTATGAAATGACAGCCTCTGAAAGAAGAGCACTTTCAAGGGTTTTCTGCTGTCTTTTTTTACTTTTCAAGATAAAGTCACTTTTATGAATACTTTTTGCACTCATGATTATTATTATTATTATTTTTCTCCTGCTTCTTTTTATTATTAGACATTACATTACATTACATTACGGCATTTGGCAGACGCTTTTATTCAAATCGACTTACAATATCAGAACTTACAATATCACATTTTAGTCTAACACTAACGCTAGTCTAACACTAACGCTAGTCTAATTTCAAGCACATTCACTGACTCTAGCTAATATTTTCTGATGTAGTGACGTGGTGTAGTTCTGTGCAGCCTGCGTGCCCCACCCCCCTCTCCCCCCCTGAGCTGCAAACTCCTCCCCACACGCACCCAGTCTATTTTCGGAGCCTCCGTTTTTGCGCCGGGCGGCTGACGGCGGCTCCCGGGCGGATCCCAGCGCGACAAGGAAATGCCAAACGGGACTGCAGGAAAAGGTTTGGCCGTTCGGCGTCGGGTGCTGCCTTTCTGGCGGGTAATCGTGTGGAGAAACTATATGCAGACAGATAGACAGAGGCAGAGGAGCTCAGTTGTGGGCGCGGATCGCAGCCAACTGTCAGCTGCAGACAGAGCAATCTATATAGCTCTGGCTGCAGCATGCATCGGTTTCTCTTTGATCACGGCTTTCTCCTGCACAAAGTAAAGGATTTGAGCGCCAAGGTTTTAAGGTGGCGCAGCTGCCGTGTAGATTTTTAAGGTGGCGCCGTGTGATCCCTTGAAGGGATTCATGCTCACTGGCTGGGTACGACCTTAAACAGCAGAATTATGGAATAATATGAATTATGATATTGGGACGTCCACAGACGTCCCTGGCACTTCTCGTTACTTTTTTTTAGGACGTCCACAGACATCCTTGGCACTCAATGTGTTAATAAGGCACTGTTCTAGCTTTAGATCCGGTACCTACAAAAAGTGTAGTCGCAGACTGTAGTTCAATCATGGAAGACCAAATAAGGCATTAATAGAGCACCCCATGCTGTCATAACCCTCAGCCAAATGACGTCACTAAATGACGTCACCATCTCCGACGTCACCTTCTCCATGACGTCACCTTTGCAGCGTGACGTCAGTTGCCCAAATGACGTCAGTTATGACATCATAAATGCCCTTCTCCTGGTACTATATAAGGCCCCCATCACCACAGCTTAAATCACACTCGTGCAGTCATCACTCACCTTGTGTCAGCATCACGCATCCATCCAGCATCTCCAGGCAAGAAGCTTCATCCCACCACCTCCCCCAGATCACCACCAATGTTATGACTCCCGTTGGAAACAGATCCCCTCAGGGGGGATGTCCTATCTCTTACAGCACCGACGCCCTCTCTCATAAGCAAGAGGAGCGTCACATCATGGAGTCATACGCTTACAGCACCGACGCCCTCTCTCATAAGCAAGAGGAGCGTCACATCATGGAGTCATACGCCATACTCAAACTGTCTATTCTGATTCAATAAAGTTTGTTAAAATTATATTAAGAGTCTCTCATGATTGAAGCATAATAAGTGTATAATAAAGAATTTATTAACCTTAATAAGGCACTGTTCTCGCTTTAGATCCGGTACCTGCAAAAAGCATAATAAGTGTATAATAAAGAATTTATTAACCTTAATAAGGCACTGTTCTCGCTTTAGATCCGGTACCTGCAAAAAGCATAGTTAACTGTTAATAAGTGCATAGTTAACTGCTAATAAGGTAATAACAAACTATTTATTAAGCTTAATGAAGTAACAAAACCAGCTAATAAAGGTGGTTATAAAGTGCTTATAAATGTCTTATAAGCTACCAATAAATATTTTTATAATGTGATTATTAACACTTATATAGTATTGTTAACATAATAATAGTGTTAATAAGCACCTTATAAGAGCCTTATTACCTATTAATTAACACTTATTAATAGAACCTTAATATAAAGCGTTACTTTTCTTTCATGTGAAAGTAGAGACTCTCTTCTTTCTTTTGGGATATTCAGTCTTCATGAAGTCATAGAAGAAAATATTCTGTGGGTCTGGGAAACTTAGGGGCCCTTTACACGAGGACAGTTTCTGGAAGAAACGACACAATAGCGTTTCCTTCACACCTTTTCCTTCACACCTTCTCCCTGTTTACATGAGCGCTGTTGAATTTTTAAAACGCCGTAATGTACATGCCAGGTCGCTAGGTGGCAGTGTGATCACCTTATTCTTTGCCCATACAAGGACGCTTCTGCATGACGTCATTTCGTAATCGTCTTTCCGGGTTTAAACACGGAAGTAGAGTACGCCTACCGCAGTCATTTAGACTTGCCAAAAAGCTGTTTTCAAGCTAAAAAAAAACTAGGGATGCTCCGATCCGCGTTTTCGCCTCCGATACCGATTCCGATATGTGGGGGTCCTGTATCGGCTGATACCGAGTACCGATCCGATACCAGTACTTGACGGGCTATCCAGTTGCCCTTGGCAACCATAAAAAAAAATTGGCCTGTGGTTGCCTCAGTGGCAACCACATTTTAACATATAACAATAGGGACAGCAAACAGCAAAATGTGCACCCCAAAATAAACATGTTTCTAATATTCCTAAAACCCTAAATCGATATTAATAAGATGACATCACAGATCACACACAGACTCACTCTCTCTCATCTCCCCAATGCAGCCCTGCTCCACAGTTGCTAGGCATTAGCTTTTGGTTGCCGAAACTGTAATATGGTTGCCATTCTTAGTCACCTTATATTTTAGTAATTAAGATACTATGCACTTAGTCAACTGGCATGGGTTGGTGGTACAATATGGAAATGATTCCTGTCAGAGAATCCTTTGTTGTTTGAGGTTTACATGTAGGCTATGTCCTCACGCAAACTTCAGGGTTATAGACAGTCCATATTATTGTCTCTGGACAGCATTTCACCACATACAAGCATGCAACAGCTGCTGCTCGTTAAAGATCGTTAATTATCAACTGGGCAGCTGTTAATGTCGAGCCCTGTGTCAAACTGGTTGTTGTAGCTAGCGTGAAATACCTCCAAATAGGTGATCCTTTGGCTTGCTCCATGCTGTTAGCTGCTGCTGCCTAGCCTACATCAGCTTGTTTGGAAACAGCCAGGCAGGTGTGCTGAGCACGTTGCTAGCGTATGACGTCACACGCTGCACACACATAGAATTAGAGTGAATAGAATGGCCCCTATGGATCGGTCTATGGATCGGGCCATTTGCCACCGATACCCGATCTAGAATTTTGTGCTATATCGGGGCCGATACCCGATACCAGTATCGGATCGGCGCATCCCTAAAAAAAAAAAAACTGTTTTAAAGTTTTAATATTTGTCGGGTGAGAACGTAACATATATGTGACCAGTTTATCAGAATCAGCCTATTGGAAATCTATAACGAACAGCGAGGACCGGCAGCGCTGACTGTGCTGATACCGGTTGGACTAGCTATCTGTCAAACCCCACTGTAGGCTACTGGCAGTGAGAAAACACTGTCGACGTGCTTTTGTAACTAACGTTAAATGCCGACCGGGTACAGCCATCGGCTCCTCGCAGCAGTAACGTTATGAACATGTAACTGAAGTTGGCCGCAGTGTAGCTTAATTCTGAATGTTGCCAAACTTCATTCATAGTGACGCTTTATTTTGAAAATGGTTGCTAACTCGCGCACGGCTATAGCGTAATCGTGTGTGTCGCGTGTGCAGGCACGTCAGAGTTCCTGAAATGAGCCGTCCCAAGTGATTACATGGAGCGCTCAGCTGGAAGCATCACCAAGAATTTCACTCTGGAGGGTGGTTTCAAAATGTGTCGTTTCCTAAGCCCAAATTCGCCGTCGCCGTCTAAAAGGGAGGCACTAACGATAAAAGAATTCCCCGTCACCATAGGAAACCGTCCTCGTGTAAAGTGCCCCTTAATGAAAATGATCAAAAACCCTGGCGGTGGCTAGTGACCTTTTCTGAAAAACTCTGGTGGCTAATGAGTTAACACTCCTGGTGGACTGGACATCTCTCCACACCAGACGGCTTCTTCACTGGCTTCAGTTCATCCTCAAAGCCATACTTGGCAAATTACCTGTCCACCTCTCCTCCCTTCTGCACATCTCCAGTTCAGACTACAATTTAAGGTCCAGTAACTTCATCCGACTCACCATTCCCAAAGCAAAGTCTTTGGTCGCAACGCCTTCCGATTTGCTGCAGCATATACTGCAACACACTTTACAAAACACCCTCAAACGCACTGTCCTCACATCACTCACTGCTTTTAAACAAAATCTGCAACAGATCATAGTCGACTGTTGCACCTGTTGACTGCCTCCCACTCGCACACATACAGTACCCCCTAACCCCCTCTCTCCTCTGTCCCATGCCCCTTCTCTCACCGTCCGCTCTCCCCTCCTCTTTCTCTCTCTCCTTCTGTCTCTCTTGCTTTCCCTCTCTCTTTCTCTTTCTTTCTATGTTCTTAATTGCTTGCCTGGGTAAATAAAGGTTAAAGTCCCTGGAAACCAAAATCCACAAAAACGTTCTAACTATGTTATTTAGGGTCTTATGTTAGTAATTTTGTGCCTCCGAAATTAATCTACATTACTTTCAACCCAAAGCCTTAAAATCGACACTTTTCTACAAGATTCTACAAAGTACTTCCTCATTGAAGAGAGCAGTGCGCGAGGTGCTAAAACGCAGGAGCTTATGACGTCATAAGCTCTATATAACCTTTGTACACGCGCGCAATCCGCACCCACCCTCCTTTTGTCCTTCTTTGCCCCCAGTGACAGCGCTCCCTTGCTGTCCGTCTCCCTCCCACTCTGTGTGCCGTCTGCCAAGCGCTATGCTTCTCTCTCTCTCTCTCTCTCTCTCTCTCTCTCTCTCTCTCTCGGGACTAGTGAGAGAGAGAGCACAGAGAGAGACACACAGGCTGGTGGTGACGCGAGGTTACTCTCTCTCACTCTCACACTCACACACACACACACACACACACACACTCGTGCTGTGGACACAGCACGAGTGCTGTGTAACTCGATCTCTTTCTCCGTTTCCCTCCCCCCCCCCTGTCTCGCGCTCTCTCTCTCTCGGAAAACCTGCTACAGACGGGACACGCCCACACAGTCCGCGGGAGAAATACACTCTAAAAAATAATTGATTCCCCATGAGTTTTGCCACGACTGTCAAACCTAAATTTATATACTTTGCGACGTTCATCATCGTTCAAATTTGGCTGGTGGCTTATTAACATAGGGTCCTGTGATGTGATGAACTCAAAATGCTAAATAATAAAGAAATATTTCTGGTTTCCAGGGACTTTAAATAAAAAAATTATAAATAAATGTTTTAACTGTCTGTGCTGATCTGTCTGCCTGTACATGGTTTGTCTTAACTTGCATGATGCCCATCGCTTTGGCTTGCTTCATGTTGTATTTATTCCTATTTTTTTATTTGCTTGTGTGTTCTATTGTTGGTGTTTGTTTTTATGCCTCCGCCGGCGATAGCCAGGCCGGAGGCATTATGGATCCGGGTTGTCCGTCCGTATGTACGTCCGTACGTACGTCCGTACGATGTTTGTTAGCGCGATATCTGAGGAACGCCTTGATGGAATTTCATCAAATTTGCCTCAAACATCGACTTAGACTCAAGGATGATCTGATTAGATTTTGGTGGTCAAAGGTCAAGGTCACTGTGACCTGTCGAACGCCATTTTCAAGCTTGTTAACACGATATCTCAGGAATGCCTTGACGGAATTTAATCAAACTTGTCTCAAACATCGACTTGGACTCAAGGATGAACTGATTAGATTTTGGTGGTCAAAGGTCAAGGTCACTGTGACCTCTCAAACGCCATTTTCCAGCTTGTTAACGCGATATCTCACGAATGCCTTGACGGAATTTCATAAAATTTGCCTCAAACATCAACTTAGACTCAAGGATGATCTGATTAGATTTTGGTGGTCAAAGGTCAAGGTCACTGTGACCTCTTGAACGCCATTTTCAAGCTTGTTAACGCGATATCTCAGGAATGCCTTGACGGAATTTAATCAAACTTGTCTCAAACATTGACTTGGACTCAAGGATGAACTGATTCCATTTTGGTTATCAAAGGTCAAGGTCACTGTGACTTCTCGAATGCCATTTTCAAGCTTGTTAACGCGATATCTCAGGAATGTCTTGATAGAATTTCTTAGAATTTGCCTCAAGCTTCCACTTGGACTCAAGGATGAAGTGATTACATTTTGGTGGTCAAAGTTCAAGGTCACGGTGACCTCACACACTTAACACATTCACTGCCAACAGTTTTTTTTTTTTACTGTAGGTAGCTTCTGCCAAGGTTTTTTTTTGAGGATTCTGGCTCATCTTTCAAGAGCCGAGGATTATTTTCTGCTAGGATTTTGTGAATACAAAATATCTCAAAATAACTAATAGAATGTGTGCTTTCTCTGTCTAAAAGAGTTAGTTTGTAGAGTTAGTAGTTATGTAGGCATTAGCAGTTGAATACAGCATGGTTTCAGCGTCTGAAAATTTAAGCTGAGATAAATGGCTTTTTGTGAAATTCGATAGAACAGTCACTTTAACCATTTATTTTTCGCATCAGTAAGACGTCAGACATCTAAACAATAGTTTTGAACAGTAATTCCCTCCATAACAGCAGGAAACCCCCCTCTTCTTCAAACTCCTCCCTCCGTGTGTGTTCTCCTCCTCCCTCCGTGGCTGCAGCGGGCGTGTCACAAGCGAGTTTCTGCTGCCTGTCTGCTGCCTGGCTGCCCCTCGTCGGGCGAGTCTGGATGGGCTCGCTCGTTTCTTGGGGTTTCGGTTGAGAGCTTTGATGAAGCTTTTGCGATTCTGGGCTTATTTATGCTGCGTGTTTCAAAGTGGGCACCCAGTCTATTTTTGGAACCCCCCACCGTTGTGCGCCACCGTTGTGCGCCAGCGCGAAAGCGTTTTCGCCAAACCATTCTACAGTATGAGAATGGTTTCCTCGCGCTTTCCCCTGCAGTTTTGGCTCGGCTTTTTCTACTCTGGAGAGCACTGTCGCCACTTAGTGGGTCGGTGGAATGGGTTGTACACGTTCGGTGGCTCCCATATTTTTATAGGAGATGTAAAAGGGTTAGATCCACGTCCCACCGCCAAAAAAAAAAAAAAAAAAAATTGGACGAGATATCTCGTCGGTCAAGGTCACTGTGACCTCTCAAACGCCATTTTCCAGCTTGTTAACGCGATATCTCACGAATGCCTTGACGGAAGTTCATCAAATTTGCCTCAAACATCGACTTGGACTCAAGGATGAACTGATTAGATTTTGGTGGTCAGAACTCAGAATGTCAAAGGCCAAGGTCACTGTGACCTCTCGAATGCCATTTTCAAGCTTGTTAGCGCAACATCTCAGAAATGCCTTGACTGAGTTTCATCAAATTTGCGTCAAACATCGACTTGGACTCAAGGATGAACTGATTAGATTTTCGTGGTCAAAGGTCAAGGTCACTGTGACCTCACGAATGCCATTCCCAAGTTTGTTAAAGCAATATCTCAAGAACGGCTTGATGGAATTTCTGCCAATTTGGCTCAAATGTCGACTTGGGCGCAAGGATGAATGAATTACATTTTGGTGATCCAAGGTCACTGTGACCTCTCCAACGCCATTCCCAAGTTGGTTAACGCAACATCTCAAGAACGGCTTGATAGAATTTCTTCTGATTTGGCTCAAACATCGACTTGGACGCAAGGATGAACTGATTCCATTTTGGTTATCAAAAGGTCAAGGTCACTGTGACTTCTCGAATGCCATTTTCAAGCTTGTTAACGCGATATCTCAGGAATGTCTTGATGGAATTTCTTAGAATTTGCCCTCAAGCGTCCACTTGGACTCAAGGATGAACTGATTACATTTTGGTGGTCAAAGTTCAAGGTCACGGTGACCTCACACACTTAACACATTCACTGCCAACAGTTTTTTTTACTGTAGGTAGCTTCTGCCAAGGTTTTTTTTTGAGGATTCTGGCTCATCTTTCAAGAGCCGAGAATTATTTTCTGCTAGGATTTTGTGAATACAAAATATCTCAAAATAACTAATAGAATGTGTGCTTTCTCTGTCTAAAAGAGTTAGTTTGTAGAGTTAGTAGTTATGTAGGCATTAGCAGTTGAATACAGCATGGTTTCAGCGTCTGAAAATTTAAGCTGAGATAAATGGCTTTTTGTGAAATTCGATAGAACAGTCACTTTAACCATTTATTTTTCGCATCAGTAAGACGTCAGACATCTAAACAATAGTTTTGAACAGTAATTTCCTCCATAACAGCAGGAAACCCCCCTCTCCTTCAAACTCCTCCCTCCGTGTGTGTTCTCCTCCTCCCTCCGTGGCTGCAGCGGGCGTGTCACAAGCGAGTTTCTGCTGCCTGTCTGCTGCCTGGCTGCCCCTCGTCGGGCGAGTCTGGATGGGCTCGCTCGTTTCTTGGGGTTTCGGTTGAGAGCTTTGATGAAGCTTTTGCGATTCTGGGCTTATTTATGCTGCGTGTTTCAAAGTGTGCACCCAGTCTATTTTTGGAACCCCCCACCGTTGTCCACCACCGTTGTGCGCCAGCGCGAAAGCGTTTTCGCCAAACCATTCTACAGTATGAGAATGGTTTTCTCGCGCTTTCCCCTGCAGTTTTGGCTCTGCTTTTTCTACTCTGGAGAGCACTGTCGCCACTTAGTGGGTCGGTGGAATGGGTTGTACACGTTCGGTGGCTCCCATATTTTTATAGGAGATGTAAAAGGGTTAGATCCACGTCCCACCGCCAAAAAAAAAAAAAAAAATTTGGGGACGAGATATCTCATCCACGGCAGTCAACCGTTGGTTTCTGCTTGACAAGATATCTCGTCCACGGCAGTGAACGTGTTAATTTCCAAGCTCTAACGCAACATCACAGGAACGCCTTGACGGAATTTCTTCCAATTTGCCTCAAATGGCGATTTGGACTCAAGAATGAACTAATGGCGGAGGCATAAGTCCGCGTTGCGGTCGTTCTAGTTAATGGATATCTTAATGGCCAAGGGACAACAGTTGAAAATTAGCTGTTTGACTAACCCTGGCATGTTTACAGTAATGTTAATTAATGTGCACGTACTGTCCCTCGAATAAATACATAAATAAATACATAAATAAATAGATACAAATACAAAATGCAGTTTGCAATCAGATTCTCTCTCTCTCTCACTCTGTGTGTGTGTGTGTGTGTGTGTGTGTGTGTGTGTGTGTGTGTGTGTGTGTGTGTGTGTGTGTGTGTGTGTGTGCGCGCGCGCGCACGCGCGTGTGTTCAGACCTCAACCATGGGCGTTGGGGCAGTGAGGAGGATTCCAGGCTGAAGCAGGCTCTGAGGGCCCACATGGAGTGTCTGGCATGGTCCTCTGGTTCCTCAGGTGGTTCTTGGGTGTCCAAGACTCAGCTGTCTAAGAACCTGCCCTGGAAGCAGATCAGCCAGCAGGTCCAGACCAGATCCTTGTCCCAGTGCCGGAAAAGATGGTGAGTAGGCTGTGATCAACATTTTAAGTGTCTCTATTGTTACAGATTGTGGGCGGGGCCACAGACTGCAGTCAGCAGATAATGTTTTGAACTGACAGATCATGGATATTTAGATATTTTAGTATTGCCTTTCATACTGTAATGTTACGTCATTTTGAGTAAACATAGCTAGCCGGCAAGCACTAATCAGCTAGCATCAGGCCAGGCCAAAAGTAGAGGGGCTAACAACAGAGATGGAGTTAGACACTGGTGCAGCAGTCTCCCTTATTTCAGAAAATGTGTACAATGCTGCTGGCTAATCCCTACTGCAGTGATGTCAGATATCAGTCACCTCTTTGGGGACACTGCTAGGTTATAATAGTTTTGCATTCTTTCATTCGTTTTTATTTTTATTAGTTTTGACTTTTTGTTTTCAATTTGAGTTTAGTTTTCATTAGTTTTTAAGGTGGGGTTGATCGTTTAGTTTAGTTGAAACTGAAACTAAGGCCATTTTCTCCTTAATTTTATTTTATTTTAGTTAGTTTTGTAAACACACAATACCGTTTCAGTTAGTTATAATTTTTTTGTAAAGCTTAGTTTTTCTTTTTATTTCAGTTTATTTCATGTTTTTTCAATTCTAGTTTTCGTTTTTGCGTTAGTTTTCGTTAACTATAATAACCTTGGTACAGGTCACTTTTATGACTACTGCTCTTATTTATTTCACTCTTGTTTTCTTTCCTACTGTTTGTAGGGTGTCTTTTTATTGTTGTATGTATCTTTTTATATAAACCCTGAGTCTGGATTAAAGTTTGATTGATTGATTGATTGATTGAATGCAAAATTCAGGCACATTCCCATGCGCAATACCCACATTTTCCTGCTGAAAATCTATACAGGTGAAGTGATCTCCCCAGTGGGTGTCATGAAAGTCAGTGCAGATAAACAAACAAAGAGCACGACTCCCCTTCTATGTGGTGAAAGGTGATGCACCACCCCTGTTTGGTCATGAGTGGCTGAGGAAAGTGAGACTGAACTGGAGAGCGATAAAAACGTCAGATACATACATAACATGGGGAAGGCATGTTTGAAACAGTGCTACGCAGGCATGCCGATATTCAAAGATGAACTGGGAACACTGAAGGGCTTTGACAGCCCGAGTTAATATTCTATTAGCCATCGCCCTTTTAGGCTTCCACTTTATGACTGAAGTTTTTCTTCTCCTTTGGTGCCACCAACTATACGCCCCTTACACACATTTCCCCTTTAGGTCCGCAAGTGGGGTATAACCCCGGGGCGCGCCTACTGCTCTTTTCCCAAAATGTCTTCACGAGCACAGCACGAGAAGACTGAGCAAAGATGAGCAGCGTACAGCACCACAATGAGACCGGCGGCAGTCCACCAGGCAGCGGACCAGAAGCGCCTCCACCATCGCTTTTGCCCCGGCTATCCGCCCCTGCCCGGAATGCAAGTCGGCTTACATCAGTCCGGATGATTTGCACTACAAGTGCTTTCGCCTGCCTAGGTCCCAGGCTCGCAGGTCTGGCGCTCAGCTCTGCTGACATCGCCTGCCCGTGCTGTCGGGACTTGCCGCGAGCGGAGCTGGTAGAATGGGTGGAGTTCTTCGAGGACATCGAGGAGGAACTCCCTGGGTGGGCGAGCGACGCTTCCACGGCGGTACCGTGCCACCCAGCTCATCCAAGACTGACGCAAGCCAAGCAATCAAAGCAAGCCTTCTGATTGGTCGCGCTGGAGGGGCCCCCTGCCTCCCTCAGCGTCTATAGCCTCGCCCACTCCTCATTGGACTTAACCTTTCCGTCCAATCATAGAAGGCGAAGCGAAGTAGCTTCATTTGAATATGGCTCTGAGCGGCCTCACCATAAAAGCAGCACTCTCGCCCCACAGTACAAACAACAGAGGAGAGAAGCATTCCCACAGGGGACGGTGCTTCCCCGCCCTTTCTTTTCCGGCCCCCACGCACACAGCAGTGGCACGGTGGGACAAGGAATGGCTGTTAAAACAAACCAAAAACACAGACCCATGCAGAGTGCGTTCTCTCTCAGAATGCAGCTTAATATGGAGACAGATTTCCCGAGGTCAGAAGTGAGTTATGGAAATAATCACAGAGGGGTACAGTACTCTCTTCAGTTCAAGGAGCACCCCCCCCCCCTCCTCCCCTGCTTCAGGGGTGTGTTAGAAACAGTGGTTTACTCCCCAGAAGGGAAGTCAGCCGTAGACAGGGAATTGCAATACCTTCTGAGGAAGGAAGCAATTTCTCCAGTCCCCCCGGAGGAAGCACGGAGCGGTTTTTACTCTTGCTACTTCCTCACGAGCAAAAAGTACGCCCTGTCCTGGATCTCTCCTATTTCAACAGATCCATTTTAAAACAAACGTTTCACATGTTGAGAATCAGAAGTCTGATGACATGTATAAAACAGGGCGACTGGTTTGCGACAATAGACCTAGCAGATGCTTATTTTCATGTCCCGATCTGCCAGCGGCATCGCAAGTACCTACGCTTCTCTTTCAAAGGAGTAGCTTATAAGTACAACAGGCTTCCCTTTGGTTATGCACTAGCCCCTCACACTTTTACATGGGGCTCGCATTGGCCCCTCTACAACGCAGAGGAATCTGGGTCCTATATTATCTGGACCATCTCAGCGCTGTGCAGGAGACAATTCTTCCATGTCCCAAAGGTGAACTGGAAGAAGCAGCCAAAACAGAGGGACTGAATGGGAAACTATCCATCAATCAGCTAAATAATATTTATAGAGTAATTTCCATGTTGCCAGACACTATTGGCAGCCAGCAAAACAAGCAATTTGATTAGCGAACGTGCATTGACGATGCGGTGCGCGATTGCCCTGTGTAGTACACTGTGTAGTTGTTTGAGCACATTGCTCCAGCTAGAAACAAGGCTATCTCAGTGAGTAATCGACCAATTTGAAAAAAATGTGTCACGATGAGTTTATTAGACACATACAGTGTGGAAAATAGGGTTGAAAAAAAAACGGAATTATCCTTTAACCTTCTGACAATGTGGCCCCCTGAGTTGAATAGCCCTGTTGTATGCCTTGCTTGACTATGTGTGTAAGTTGTCTGTCTCGGGGGTAATTGGTTACTCACTGCGTCCAGCTAATTCTCCCGACGTCTGATGCTAGCTGGCCCGGACCTTGAAACGGCGCTTTGGGCGTCCCCTCACGTCATCTTCCAGGCTTTGGGATTTGGCAGATCAGCCAGATGCTGTTGTGCTGTAAAGTTCATAGGGGTGTTGGGAAGTGGACCCCGTATGACCTCAACAACATAGATCCTAAAAATGAGCCATAGCGGTCTCATTTTTAAGCAGCGCAGCCGCTTGTACAAGTGACGTGTGTCCGTTGGTAACATGGGATTTGGACGGGATGTTGCACGGGATGTCAGTATGAGCATGGGATCTATAGCCTTGCAGCCTAGGCCCCTCCCCCAGGCTCCCTGGTCAACATAGAGAGAGAGAGAGAGTGTCTCGAGGTCGATGGACGCTCGCTATGGAGAGTGCAGCTTGAAACACGGGCACGCAGGCAGCACACACACACACAGTGCCACAGAGAGGGGGGTGGGGGAGAATGGTCCGACCTCCACAAACCTCCTGCACCGCTTACTTCAACACCTGGGTGTGATTTCTAAGGCTAGAGTGAAACTACTTGTATCATATGAAAGTAGAAGCGCTAAAGCATCCATTGGTACCAACCCTGTCATGTTATCCAGTTGGGAAGGGCGTGAAATAATGCTCCAAACCCGGCTAAATTTTGGCAAGGAAAAACGTGCGGTTTTTGGGCTGCTGCCTTCAGGGGCGGCTTAGAAAAACACTGGTCCATGCAGAGGCCTATTAGAAATGGTGCATTCAAGGCCAAGAGAGCTCGGAAAAGGCATTTCTCTTTAAATGCTGCCTTCAGTGACGGCATGGAAAGGGCAATTTCCATACAAAGCACCATTAGAAATGCTGCATTCATGGTCAGGAAAGGGCACTTTTTACAGACTGAAAAAAAAGGCAGGGGCTCAAGCCCCCTTTGATGTCTATGTGTGCACGTGCCTGATAGTATGTCTTAGACAGCGACAGGAAAGCAGGGAGGGAGAGAGGGGAGGATATGTGGAAAATGACCGCAGGTCGGTTCGAACGCGGGTCAGCTGCGTCAAGGACTAAGCCTTAATGGTACGCGTTCTACCAGGTGAGCCACTGGCTCGGCATGGCCATTTTCACTCTCACCCCAAGATATCTGAATGAAAATGGCTGTGAGAATGGCTCTGTCTCTGCAACGTCGTTAGAGAGGCTGTGATGAAAAGTGTGTGTGTGTGTGTGTGTGGTGGGGGGGGGGTCTGTCTGTATCTCTGCCTGTCTGTCCTTCTTTCTCTCTGACTGTGTCTGTGCCTGTCTGTCATTCTGTCTGTCTCTCTGACTGTCTGCCTGTTTGTCCTTCTGTCTCTCTGACTGTCTCTCTCTCTGTCTATCTCTCTGATTGTCTGTCTGGCTTTCTCTCTGTCTGTATGTATGTCTGTCTGTCTCTGTCGGTCTGTCTGTCAGGCTCTCTGTCTGTCTGTCCATCCCTCTGTCTGTCTCTCTGACTGACTGTCTGCCTGTCCTTCCAGGATTACCATCTTGAAAAACAAGATGGCACCAGGTCAGCATTTGGCTTTCAAACGAGAGCCAGAGGATGTTCAGGCCAAAATCCACCTAATCAACAAGTAAGTTCACCTCAGATATAAATCCACCTCACACTGACCTCAGAGCAGATCTAAATCACCTCACACTGACCTCAGAGCAGATCTAAATCACCTCACACTGACCTCAGAGCAGATCTAAATCACCTCACACTGACCTCAGAGCAGATTGATTAGATTTGATTCGGCAATAGAAAAAACAATAATACAAAATAGGGATGTTCATTTTGAAAATTTTCCAAAATCGATAATCGGTGAAAATTAACGATCAATTATCGATTATCGATCATATTAATACTTAGAAAATTTTAAATTTTCAATTTTTTTTTTTTTTTTTTTTTTTTTTTACAAAATGAATTTTTTTATATGATATTTTTATATCTTAAAACATAGGTTACATACCCGCTATGCCTATTTCTGGACGTTTTAACCATAATAACCTCTGAAAAGCACAATAACAACACAAGAAAGACTACTATTCAAAATCAAATTAAACATTTATTTCACAGCAGCAGATTAAGGCATTAATAGAGCTGAGCTTTGCATAACATGAAATGCGGGACCTGTCTGGAGCACTCTGAACATATATGTCTATATGAAAAGTCATAGAATAAACAACTGCTGCAAAAATCGACAAAAAAATAAACAAAATAATAGCCAGTCAGTGCCATGTTCATTAAATTAAAGAAATAAAGTGATCAGATGCGTTGTCTCCATCTTTCTGCTCATGGCATGCTGGGTGCAGCTGATTTCTGTGTGTGTGTGTGTGTGTGTGTGTGTGTGTGTGTGTGTGTGTGTGTGTGTGTGTGTGTGTGTGTGTATGTGTGTGTGTGTTTTAATCATGTCATGATCACTACAACATGCAGTGAGGTTCAAATTTAATAAATAGCTACATCTCTGACACCTTGTGACAAGCACAGCAAATAGCGCTTCCCTGCCAATTCTGAAACAACAGAGCTATGTTTATAGGGGGTAGCCTACATCAACTTAAAGGGCCCATATTTTGCTAATATAATGTATTATTATTTTATTGTTGGCCTCCACTAGAGTAACTTATTGCATCAGTCATAGTTGAAAAAACTCAGTTTATCTTGTACTGGCTCTCACTGCCCCCTTCAGTTCACCCTCTGTATGAAACACTCTGTTTTAGGTCCTGTCCCTAAACCCCCACCCTCCGGGAAATACTCCAGGCCGGCAGCGCGAGGAGTTTTTGTGTTTGCAAACTTCTGCCCAGAGAGCTAGCGCTGTAGAAGCGAGACTGTCTGTCTGTCTGTCTAAAGATAGATAGATAGATAGATAGATAGATAGATAGATAGATAGATAGATAGATAGATAGATAGATAGATAGATAGATAGATAGATAGATAGTCATGCATAACAGAAACAGACAGGCGATCTCTGCTATGGCTACTAAATTTGGTAGTTGTAAAACAATTATATCAACGAGCAACGGATTGTCAAAATGAATTTGACCATCGATGAAAAACGTGACTTGGACATAAAGCAAGCTATATCAACATCCCCCTAGCTATCTACAGCTCCGCTAGGCCCGGGCTGCACCCGGACATTTCCTTCGGTGGCTGGCCGAGCAGGGATTCCGCGGCCGCCATAACGTTACACCCTGCCCGGAGAGCTTCACACTAGCTAATGTAGCTAGTTAGCTAACTTCCCAAATGCTTGTGACTATAAGTGTGCCTCTCCTAGCAAAGGTTACACGGACCAAACCAAAATGAGGACTTGGAGAAGTCAGCAAGTTGGACTAACGTTACAAGTTCTGAAAATGTGTGCCTTTCGTCATTCATCGGTTGTTCATATGTCTATAAGGCAGCTGTGCTGCTAGGCTAACATAATAGCAAGTGCTAACGTTACCCAGCCGGTACGTAACGTTAGCGCTTCCTAGCAGCACATTGGACCGATGCTGGAATGAGACACATATTTTCAGAACTTACCACTTCAGTCCTACATCCTGGCTCACTTCCATGTCGTCTCCTTGTTTTTGCGGTCTGGAATCCATTATTCCATGAGACTACTGTTGTGTTAGTCCCAGACAGCCAGGCTGGAGAGAGCCTGGTGAGTGGTGACGCGGGGTTAGGTTACTGGAGCACAGAACAGGGAAGAGAGGGGAAGGGTGGGGGCTAGGGCGTGCGCGCGCTGCGCGCCGGCCGGCGGCAACGCTTTGTTGCCAGAGTAACAAGTCCTGCCTGACGTCACCAAAACTATGGTTCTCGCACAAAATCGGCATAAATCCATGTCATCTCGTCTACGAGAGTTCATGGGCGAGAGGGGGGGTTCATGGGGGTAACATTAAAACACTTTCACATATTTATTTGAAGCTTAGCCCATGTTTAATATGACCATCCAAGATTGTAACAACATATATATGATACAAAATTAAGAAATGCATAATAGGGCCCCTTTAAACTGATAAAATTTGATGAAGACTGCAGAAACAGCAGCCAAAACATGTCAGGTACAAACATTGCCTAACTGGCCTTTATACGTAGATGAACTATTCTATTTTTATTTTTATTTTTATTTTTATTTTTATTTTTATTTTTATTTTTATTTTTATTTTTATTTTTATTTTTATTTTTATTTTTATTTTTATTTTTTAAGTGAGGGGGCAGAAAATTGAACTGAGGGTGCAAAGCCCCCTGGCGCCCCCTCGTGGCGCCGGGCTCGGGTCCTTGGCCGTATGGCAGTGAAGATGGCGAAAGTCTGAATGGCCAGGCAATCTCCAACAACAACAAAAAACAATATTCTTACGCATTTAAGTTATCCAAAAGCCAGGTTTTGACCTAAAAAAACTGTTGGTTTCCTGTGCTTTTTATATGCAAAGGTAACTTGTTCCAATGCACCGCTCCGCTAAATTAAAAATAACATTTACCCATGTTGGTTTTAACCCTTGGCAGGCACAGGTCAGCAATGCTGGCTCGGGTGTCGTGTGTATGTGCATCACCACTCCTCTGGAAGTGGTCTTTGAGGTACTCGCAAGGTCTCCGACAGGAGCTCTGTTGATAGACCCTTCTCACGGGGGCCATTTTGTGTCGAAAAGGCAGGACAAACACAGGTGCAAGCAAAACACTAATGAGGGTGTCCAACTTCCATGTTTGGAATTTGGAAACCCTCATTAGTATTTTGCTTGCACCTAAGTGTTAAGCTTCAACTGGTCCAGAACTCAGCTGCTCGCATCATCTCCAGAACCCCTTCATTTCATCACATCACCCCCGTCCTTCAGCAACCCCATTGGCTCCCGGTCAGATTCAGAATTCAATTCAAGATCCTCCTGTATGCATTCAAGGCGATTCACAACCTCGCCCCTCCTCATCTGTCTGATCTCCTCCATACTGTCCCCTTCACTCGCTCTCTCAGATCTTCCTCCTCCATTCACCTTACTGTGCCCTCCGCCCGTCTCAGCACCATGTGGAGCAGAGCTTTCAGCCGCTCTGCTCCTCAACTCTGGAACTCACTCCCACCTGACATCTGTAACATCGACTCTCTTCCTCTTTTCAAATCCAGCCTCAGAACTCACCTGTTCAAGATAGCCTACTCACTGTGATTGCTTCCCCCCCATTTCATATTGTTAACTTTTATCTGTTGTTTATTGTATTTGTGTTGCGTTGCCTCTATTGTTGTTTATTGCACTTGTTTTTACCTTGTAAAGTGACCTTGGGTGTCCAGAAAGGCGCTTATAAATAAAATGTATTATTATTATTATTAACGTTGTGACTATCATCAACGCTTCATCTGGATTCAACTTTGACCTCCGTTGTCATGACATTCACCATTTTTTTCTCTCCTACCACAGTTTCTGAAGCCAACTGCCATAAACACCACAGAAGAAGAAAACGTTTCTGAGGCTACTTAAACTTTCCTGAACGAGCTAGTTAGCTAGCTAGTTGAATTAACAATGGAATAAGATCACATATTTGTCGAAAACTTAATAAACACAATGCCTTTGGGTTAACGACCGGGAAGATTATAAAGATGCGGTTAAAAAGGCAAATGCCTGGAAAGCTATAGCGGACATTCTCAACACAGACCGCAAGTAACAGCTAACACATCGTTAGCATGGATAATCATACAGCATGTTAGCAAGCAGACAGTTTTGTAATGTTGCAATCAAAACGGTAACGTTATACCTTGACTGGCTAGCTTCTCTGTCTGTCCGTCCAGCATAAGGTGACCAGATGTCCTTGATTTTCGGGGACAGTCCCCGTTTTTGGTGACCTGTCCCCGGCTGGAGCTGTCCCCGAAAATGTCCCTGATTTTCTACTGGCGTCTGCGGCCGATATTACTCGAGCTCTAGCGGGCTCATTCTTAAATCTAGAGTGAAGATACTTATAGGGTATGAAACTGTAAGACATGCACCATCTATTGGGACCAACAATGCCATGCTACCTTGTCGGGATGGGGGCGAAATAATGAATTTTGAAAAACCGGCATGGTCAATTTCAAAGGGGACCCTTGACCTCTCAGCTCAAGATATCTGAGTGAGAATGGATTCTATGAGTCCCCACGAGTCTCCCCTTTACAGACGTGCCCACTGGCAAACCACTCAAGCAGAAAGGTTGCAGGAGGCTTATGGGCGGGTTAAAAGCATATCACAGCATCACGTCTATGTAGCCCATTGATCCAGACATCCAACAAGTGTTTACATGTTTTGCTGCAGCTCTTTCAGGAAATCTTGAACAATGAAGAAGCACTTAGGCTACACTGAAAATACTTTTTGAGATCTGGGGCTATTCATAAAACATTTGACGCTGTAGGACGGCCAGGTCTAATGCTGCTGGAGAGAACAGTGAAGTGTGTGTGTGTGGGGGGGGGGGGGGGGGGGGATCATCCCCTTTCTTATTTCATAGGTAATAACAGCAGATATTTTAATAATATATTTGATTGCCGGACTGGAAATGTCCCTGATTTTCATTTGAGAAATCTGGTCACCTTAGTCCAGCATTAATCCATGTGAAAATATCACAACACATCCTGCTCTGCGCCTCTGCGATGCGTTCTCCTATTGCCTAGGTGTTTATACTTTTTACGAGCGACAGCGTCCAAGATCAGCGTCGAGCGATACTGGAACGGACGTCACGTTCAGCGATGCCCGTCGGCCTATGATAAATCGCTGGACTCTAAACTGCCCTTAAGATTGACTAAAGCATGCATATTCTCTGTTTTCGACTACCGTAAATTCCGGACTATAAGCCGCACCTTTTTTCCCGTTTTTTGGGCTTTTTTGGCCCCTGCGGCTTATATAACGGTGCGGCTTATCTATGGATTTTTTCAAAAAAAAAAAAAAAAAAAAAAAAAAATCTCTCTTTTTTAGCACTCTTTCTAACTATAAATCCTATATAACTATAATAAGTTTTAATTTCCTCTCTTGCCCTCTTTTCACCACACTGTATGACACTGTATGACACTGTGTGCACTGTAAAAAACAACACAGGTGGTGTTGTGTTATGTTGTTTTGTTGAAATGTTAATAAATGGGAGCTTCCTCAAACAGCCATCTCTTTCCCAACAATCCCCTCTGTGCATGAACCCTTACATATGGTAATTAAACATTAAAACACAAAAAAAAAAAAAAAAAAAAATACCATTAAAACACCCGCGGCTTATAGTCCGGTGCGGCTTATATAAGAAAAAAATAGTCAACTTTGCAGGTGCGGCTTATACACCGGTGCGGCTTATAGTCCGGAATTTACGGTAGTTTTAAGGAAAACAGAATACTGAAGTGAGCCAATCATATGTTATGGCTGATTGGCTTAACCAATCAGGTGTCTGGGAGTTGAACCTGAGGGCTGTCCACTCTGTGGGCAGTGCTTGTGTATTTTCCTTCAACTAGACCAGCTCAGTGGCCTTGTGGTTTGAGTGTCCGCCCTGAGACTGGGAGGTTGTGAGTTCGATCCCCGGCCGAGTCATACCAAAGACTATAGAAATGGGACCCATTGCCTCCCTGCTTGGCACTCAGCATCAAAGGGTTGGAATTGGGGGGTTAGATCACCATATGATTCCCGAGCGCGCCGCTGTTGCTGCTCACCGCTCCCCCAGGGGATGGGTCAAATGCGGAGAACAAATTTCGCTTGACAATCAGTGGGACTTTACCTTTACCTTTACTTTAGTGGCTTCGATGTATCTCCTGGCAACCCCGTAAACAAATGGCTGGCTTGACCCCCTACTGTTTGCGGCCTGTGTGCCCAGGACCTCTGTCTCTGCCACAAAGGAAAAAGGACTGTCTTTTTACTGTCCTCAGGCACATTCTTGGGCTTTGCCCTGGGGGGAGCAAAGGGTGTCTGTCTTTTCACACAGAGGTGTGATCTCATGACATCTCTGATGATGTCATCAGTGGGACATACAAACAGAGCCCTAGCTCCCTTTTATTTATATAGGAATGTAGAAATTGATTTGCTTTATTATGTTTTCAACATCTTTAGAGTGACAAATTACATTTTATCCATCAGTTATTACATCAGCCTTGCATTCTCTGGATTTATCATTTTAACCCAGAAGAGCCAATAGTAATAATAATGATATTGATAATGATAATAATGTTCCTGCTGTGTTTCAGGTTGTACAGTATGGAGGTGGACGATGCAGCACTGATCGACTGGGACGAGGTGGCCCAAGCTGTTGGGTGAGGTCAAAGGTCAAATACTACATGCTGTTAGGACTACAGCAGTGATTCTTTATTTAGTCCACATTAGCACCATGGACCTAGCCTGATGTCCAGCCCCTATAAATCAGTTTTCAGCACTCTGCAATTTATATGCCGATTGATAAGGGTCTGGAAGTAAGCCTACCCACCACTAATTCAGTGACGTATTTTCTCGCCCCAACTAATTGGTTGCTGTTAGAGGCTAATCATCAAACTCTTTGACCAATCGCAGTAGTGAAGCAGGATGACGCCAACTCACACCAACAAAGTTCACTTTGTGTGTGTGTATGTGTGTGTGAAGACAGCAGTGTCTTATATGTTGTAGGCCTACATCCTTTTTTTCAATGACAATAAGAAGAGGATCTGGCAGTCGCATTTCAAGCCGGTGGGAAGCACCGCCAATACATCTTCACCTCTTAAAAAGGCTTTTAAACACAGTTTGTTTCTGTTTTGCCATGGCCATTTTTTTAAGGACTGATGAAATCGCTAAATCTAGCTTCCTATCATCCAACCGATGCCCGGTGCTGCTGCCATGTTGTTCAGGGTTGCTAGGTCTGTGTGACAAAACTAGCCCAATGGCCAATCAAAACTACCCCTAAATTCCCTCAGTCGGGACTCGGCAGCACTGTGTACTTTAGATGCTGAAAAAGCCTAGAATCAAATGGTCATTGTTTGGTTTATGCAGTGGATCAGGATGATGTGTCCAAAAGCCATGGCTTCAATCAGAACCAACAACAAGGGGTGGAAAAGAGTACAGAAAAAAATCTACTCAAGTAGAAGTACTGTTACTTTGAAGAAAGTTTACTTAAAGAGCATGGAGCAGGTTAGAGACCCAAATCAGTCAATGTGTAGGGGAATTATGTAGGAACTGGATTTTCACATTAAGACACTTACATATAGGGCCCTATTCTCCCACAGGCCTTAGGCGCAAAAACTGGCATTAAATGCAAAAAAACGTGCCTTGCGCCTGCCTTGGGAAGATAGCAACATGGCTTTACACCCCGAAATGCGCTTTACGCCAAACAGGCGTGGCGCAGTGCCAGAATAGGCGAGAATGGGCATTTCGGCCTTAAATAATATGACTTTACATAATGTAGGCTATATTTATGTGCATCATCCTACCTGCAGCAGGGGAGAGAAAACGATATCATTCTTGACAAACTTTCACCAATCTAATCTCATCATTTTTTCTAGCCAATGCGTTTAGAACATTCTTTTCACTTTGATCTTGCTATAGTGGGTGTAGTATAGTAGTATAGTATAGTATTGACATGCTTGCAGTATTTAAACTGCAGTTAAATTGGTTTGAGAAGTATAATAATATGGAATAATAGCCTATATATGGAGACAGACAGACGGGATGAAGGGAGGGGGGCGAGCAGAGCACTTGGCTTGTCTCTGGCTTTACTGGATTGCTCCGTGGAATTGGAGCTTAAAAGGCAAGCTTGTGACTCGTTTACTGCACTTCCCCAATGAGCAGACTGTGCATAATTTTACCCTTAAAAGGTGTGGTTGTATTGCTTAAGGCTGCGTGTAGCGCTGACACCAAGATATCGAGTGGGCTGGCCAACGCCCACTGATCTGCGCTGCGCTGGGCGCTCAGCGCAGTTTATAGGCTGATGCAACGATAGGGGCCATACACTACAGTGACTTCTGGGGTCGTTTCACTTTTTGTGCTTTTATTTTGAAATCTTGGACTCCAAAGCTGTGACGTAGGCAGCGTAATGGGCAGTCCTGGGAAGTCTGGCTCTGGCTGGACGCTGGTGGCAGCCATCATATCAGCACTCAGCACTCAACACCCGCACCCCCCCCCCCCCCCCCCCACAATCACAATGCAATATGGACTGCTCCAGCTTTTTCAGCACCAGACACACCTTTTTCCTCATTCATTCAAAGCACCATACTGTATGTATGTCAGAATCAAAATCCGCGTTGGATATTATTAGTCTGTTCCTGAATGACTGTCTAAAGCATACATGGGCAAAATACGGCCCGCGCCACCTGTGTGGCCCGCGATGGAATTGCAAAAAAAAAAAAAAATTACACACACAGTGCACCTGAACGCAACATGCAAGATACCCGCTGAATAAGTGTCCAAATGTTCATGTCATATTCTGGCCAATACTCCACTTCTGTTATAGCATTTCAGTCTGGAATATGGAATATCTTTCAATAATCTTTATGACTAAAGGGCTACATTGAAGTAGAAATTTAAATAACTCAAATAACTCATTGGTTTTGGATTTATTTAGCTTCAAGACTGCATTTTTGTTCGTGTGACCCTCAACACAGGCTTTGATCATCCCGGGACACTTACTGATACTTATGCTTAAATTAACCCACTCATATTCTGATTTATTTCAAGAAAAACATTTCAGCTAGTGGAAATTCTAATTGGCTGGTAACTTTAAAATCTAGCAGCCATATTCATTTCAAGCCCTGAGAGCAGGTGGTGACATAGGAGTGAGTGAGAAAATAATCAAATATTGGTGGTTAAGACTGAATAATGACTTCACAACTGTTCATTTAAAATTAGTTATTCCTCTAAACCTGGCTTCAAATGCACCAAATGTTTCACGCTGGCGCCGTTCGGCCCTCAGCAAAACCTGGTAGCGAGGACATTTTTTGTGGCCCTCTCTATCATCAAAGTTACCCATCCATGGGTTACGGCATGACAATATTTGTTCGGCCCCCGGCAACAATCTGGGTTTCTCATGTGGCCCCCCATGAAAAATAATTGCCCACCCCTGCTCTAAAGTTACCACTTTTATTCACATCAGTAGGCTAATTTCTTTGAAGAGCGGTTTCTGCCTCCACGTATCTACAGCAGCTCAATTCACCCTCTCAATAAACGCAATAAAACCGGCATGTCTTTTTTGCGAGTGGAAGTAATGTGTAATCTATCTCAGTCTAAATTTCCAAAATCCGTAGGCGAGACCATTTAGCCTCAATGAATAATAATGATCTCATGATGTGTTTGGTACCACTGGTGGAATAATTCCTATAGGCTAATAGGCTATCAATAAAAAATAATGATAATACAATTAAAAAAGGCTGAATCGACATGGTACGTGCGGGCATAGATTTCATTGATAAAAAATAGCCTATTTTGTGGTCACATATACTGTAGGCTATTGGCAGCAGAGTCGCATATCTCCATATCATACAAGGACTATGCTGGAAATAATATGAAGTTCAATCACATCATACAGGCCAAAAGCAACACAGTTGCAGCTGCAAAATGCAGGAGTAGCCTGATATGAATAATCTCTGTGCAGGTGATCCCATATTAAATTGCTTAGATGTAGTAGGCTATTATGGCATGTATGACCGTCCAACCCAACAGCCTCAGCTCTGTTGCGCACACGGCACCGTGCGCTTTGGAGACGTTTATGTAACCTTTTTACGCCGGTTTAGTGATATTTCTCTACGCACCATTCAGCTGCAATCAATCGGCGGGGTCAAACAACGTATCTTGCCTACTTGAGAGCACAAACATTTATATATAAAAACATATTCCAAAGTGGTAAGTAGGGCTTAATTTAAATGTAGCCAGGCTCGCTGTCAAACAATTTGTCTGAAACACCCATGTGCATCGCCAGTGGGAAACAATTCCGAATTCTACCTTCAGTGACATTTTGCATAGCCACCTCTATTGCAAACTCAATCTTAGCTTCAACACCACATAATTTAAACACTGAGTCTACAGTCTACTACACACTGCAACAGGTTTAGCACAATATCATGTAAGGTTCTTGAAATTAACAGAATCTTGTGCTCTGCATTTGTATCATTGTTTGCAGTTTATTAGAATACTGATTATTTATGGAGGATATTTGTATAGAAACCTGCTAGGTGTAGGGTTCCTTCCTACACATTTTGAATTAAAAATGTTTTTTTACAGACTTATTTGTTTTGAAGATTTTGACTGGTGTTCAATATGATTTAGGCAGACATTTTGCCCCTGCTAACTAATATCACTGTATAGATGAAGATGTTCTTCACAGCCATCAGAATATGTGAAATGATTAGTAGGGTTCCATATTATACATGTATAATAGTAGAGCATGCTGACTGTGGCTGGATCAGAGCAGCCCTCTAACTGAACATTATTCTACATCAATGCAAACTGGAGTCTCAGGTCTACACAACTTCAAGGCTAGAATTAGCCTATCGAACTTGAACCACAACATTTTACATTTGAAAAAATAAATAAATTCTAAGCTATTCAAGACCTGAAAATGATCAAATTAATTCTCAATACTTTTATATGGTATGTAGGCCTGCACGATATGAGGAAAATCTGCGATGTGCGATAACATTGTTCAATATAGTGATGACGATACGACAAATATACATACAAATATTAAAGTATGCATATTAGCTATACAGTTCCTATGTCTTTCTGCTTTAATAATGCTAACATAGACCCCAAACATTGAATAGCCTATCAAGAAATACACACTAACTCAGTCTCTAGCTGAAACTACACACAGCGTGTTTGGGCTTTGGCAGAGGGGCGGAGCGCACTGTTCCAAGGTGTACGCTGGATTTACAACACAAGACAAAATGATCAGATGCTGAGTGGGAATGCATGACGCATCATGTAAATAAAACCACTTTTGTTATTCATTGCGTTTCAGGCAGTCTTTGCGAAAATACGATTAATTGTGCAGCCCTAATGGTATGGGGTATTTTACTTATATTCTTCCTCTGGTGCAGGGTTGGTCCATTTCACATTCACTCAACATCAACATATTAATTTACAGACATCTTATCATTTTTATCCAACTGTGCGTTGTCTGTGCCAGACAACGGAGAATGAGTTTGTCTGCATGCAATAGCCTACATGATTCAGATGTAACGTCACATGGTTTAGCACATTATCCTCCTCCAACAACAACACAATCTTTGGAGGCAATCTCTGTTTATTATGATGCAATAAAGTATGAAGCAATCAAATAATATTCTCCGGTCATGAAAATCTACCATTGCACTGACAGATAAATGTTCAAATTCCCCAGCATAGTAAATCATTGTATTGTATCTCTCAAATCTAGCCTAAACTCATCAGCAATATGTAGGCTACTTAACATTACATCTCAAAAGAGCATACGAGTAACAAATTATGATGAGCCATGCACATGCAGATTAACGTTACACACTTTAAACGTTATTTTCACAAAGCCTTTCATGACAGCATCATTGTGCCTGTTGGTCTAGCTTCCATCCATGGTGCTCGGCGCTCGGTCGGGTTCAGCAGATCAGTCCAGTGTCATGTCATCAGTCCAGTGTCATGTCATCAGTCCAGTGTCATGTCATCAGTCCAGTGTCATGTCATCAGTCCAGTGTCATGTCATCAGTCCAGTGTCATGTCATCAGTCCAGTTCCTTGAGGAAACGAACAGTGGTACCATGTGGTTAATCACGTTACACATTCAGTTGCAGTTACTGGTCCCTATCGTTGCATCGGCGCTGTTTCTAGGCCGAGCGGCTGGCGCAGCTCAAATCAGTGGGCGTGGACCAGCGCACTTGATATCGTCGTGCTGGCGCTAGATGCAGCCTCAACCATTACAACCACGCCTTTTAAGCGTAAAATTATGCACCGTCATGCTCATTGGATAACTGCAATAAACGAATCGCACGCTTGCCTTTTTAGCTCCAATTCCAGTGATCCCGCAAAACCAGACGAAAGCCAAACGCTCTGCCCCCCCCCCCCCCCTCCCTTCATCCAGCCTGTCTGTCTGCATTATAGGCTATTATTCCATATTATTATGCTTCTCAAACCAATCTAACTGCAGTTTCAATACTGCAAGCATGTAAATACGCTACACTATAGCAAGATCAAAGTGAAAATAATGTACTAAACGCATCAGCTAGAAAAATATAGCCTATTAGATTGGTGAAAGTTTGTCCAGAAAGATATCGTTTTCTCTCCCCTGCTGCAGGTAGAATGATGCACATAAATATACCCTACATTATGTAAAGTCATTGCATAAATGTGTTTTTATTGTAAAACTAAATGTGGAGTAGGGCCAAGTTATTGGAGCGCACATCACAGTATAGCAGATGACAGTAGAAGCTTCCAAAGCGCGTTCCGCTGTCACTTACCTAAATCACGTTAAATCCACACAGGGTATATATAGGCTCAAGAGGACATATATGTTTCACATAGGGTGGTGTTTCATTTCATGTTTTATTTGGTCCAATATTGAAATGTTCGACAATTGCAGGTTGTCTTACCATCACACATTATTTTAGATCTACCTTTTATATCTATTTCGGCTCATTTTGTTGCTATTTAGTAGCGAAATGGAGGACCCAATTGCATGCTGGGAGTGGACATTCACAGGCAGTAAACTTACAACTGCTATTTCCTATGGGAAGCTGGGTGCTGCTATGTGTTGTGTCTGTTTGAGCGAGGGAGTCAGAGAGAGAGAGAGAAGGGTGACTCAGAGGCAGAAGAGCACTGGCGCACTGAATAGGCCTGGTTTCAGAGAGAGACAGAGAAGGGTGACAGGGGAGAGGCACAAGTGCACTGGCACACTGAATAGGCCTGGTTTTCAAAGGCGCAAAGCGCTAAATTTAAGGCAGGTGCCAAGATATCAGTACGCCGAGATTTAAGGCCGACACGCCCACTTTGGCCCATTCTGGGACTGCGCCACGCCCATTCGGCCTAAAGCGCATTTGGCAGCGTAAAGCCATATTGATATCGTCCCAAAACAGGCGCAAGGCACGTTTTTTTGCGGTTAAGGCCCGTTTTAGTGCCGAAGGCCTGTGGGAGAATAGGGCCCACTGTATCTAACGGTGCCAACTTCCAAGCCTTAGCAAACTCCCTAATGTTAGCTAACGTTAGCGTATTACGCTACACAGCAGGCCTGTGTTAGCTAAGGCCATCTACCGGTTAAAACAGCCTTTTTCCCTGCAGCTGCTGTCAAGCCGTGTCTGGAGCTTTTTCCCCCAAAATGTTTGTAAAGATGCCACATTATTCACATACACCACTGGCTACCCGCCTCAACTGGTGACAGAAGTGAATTTAGTGATGAAATAGCATGTGAAAAATGTAAAAACCTACCGTGCTCCGTAATGGAGGTGAAGGAGAAGTTGTTTATCCAGTGCCTCTCTGAGGGAAAGGGGAGGGGGAAGCCAGACGTGCACGCGGGAGCCACTCCCTACTCTGACGTGTCAGGCTTTCCATTAACAAAATAAAAGCCTGTTAGTTTATTCTCAAAAAACAAGGTGTTTTTCCTGATATTTTTTTCCACATGTGTTTTGGAGAAAAAAAATCCTGCATTAACTTTTCAAATGGACCTAGGAACAAGGTTAAGTATACATTTAGTAAAGGAATTACCCTGCTCCATGCTCTTTAAGTAGAATTAAAAATACTGGTTTAAAAATCTACTTGGTAAGAAGTAAAAAGTAGCTTATTTAAAATGTACTCAGAGTAAAAGTTACTTAGTTACTTTTCTTTTGGGGTGGGGGGGTATATAATCTCTCACACACAATAAAAAAGTACAGAGACAAAGCTCAAATTAGGTTATTTTTTCAAGTTCATCCTCAACTTCAACTAAATCCGAGTTTCAGTCCAGACAAGTGTTTTCTAGTCACGCACTAGTCACGTCCGTCCTGACTTCAGTAGAGTACAACTGAAAGGATGGTTTTACCGGTAATCAACCCACTTTGTATCATATATAATCTCGGTAATGTAAGCACATGGGCAGTGTACCTACTCTCTCTGTTTACCTCACGGAGAAAAATGCTCCTGCTGCTGCCTGCAGAAACTCCGCCCCCACCAGCTGCAAGTCATTAAGGCTTGTTAAGTATCTTCATGCGATTCTCTGTGGATGTGCGCATACTTAAACAATTAAAATAAACAATAACAGCAGAATCTGCCTCTCAAGCAGAACTTCCACAGCTCCGTTGTGACGCCTTGTGATGTAAAACGCATCACAAGGAGGAGGAAATTGGAGATCTCTGTGAGGAAAACAGAGAGAGAAGGTAATCACTGCTCATGTGCTTTATATTACTGAGATTATTAATGATACAAAGTGGGTTGATTACCGGTAAAGCCATCCTTTAAAGAGCATGGAGCAGGGTAATTCCTTTGCTAAATGTATACTTAACCTTGTCCCTATGTCCATTTGAAAAGTTAATGCATCATTAAAAAAAAAAAAAAAAAAGTTTGAAAAAAAATATGGAGAAAAACACCTTCCTTTTTCAGAAGGAAATAACAGACTTTTATTCTGTTAGACAAAGTCTGCTACGTCACAGTGGGGAGTGGCTCCCGCGTGCGTGTCTCCCTCTCCCCTCCCACTGTCGTCAAATCCATGGTCAAATCAGTCGCATTTCAGGACAGATAGCAGGTCAGGTACGTACGCTAGTCAAAGTCAATCAGTCAGCCAGTTAGTCGGTCGGTTAGTTGGTAGGTTAATCACTAGTTAGTTTTTAGTATATAGTTAGTCATTTAGTCAGTAGCTGCCTGTAGTAAGTCGTTGTCAGTGAGTTTTGGGTCGGGTGTCGCCAGGTTACTGCATGCAGATAACAAGTCAGCTCCACTCTGCTGCTGCTGCCTGTCTGCGTGACACAGTCTCTTTCTATCTCTCTCTCTCTCTCTCTCTCTCGGTGTGTGTGTGTGTGTGTGTGTGTGTGTGTGTACCTGCTGTCTGCGCGGTGACACGCTCTCTATCTCTCTCTTTCTCGTCTCTCTCACTCGCTCCGGGAGGGAGGGAGTGAGGGGAAAGAGCGAGTGGAGGGGCGCTCCGTCAGTCCCCCTCTCTCTCTCTCTCTCTCTCTCACTCGGTGTGTGTGTGTGTGTGTGTGTGTTGTGTGTGTGTGTGTGTGTGTGTGTGTGTGTGTGTGTGTGTCGAATTACAGTCCGCACCTCGGGCCCGCCTCCGCTCGCTTGTGTGTGTGTCGAATTACAGTCCGCACCTCGGCCCGCCTCCGCTGCTTTGAGGCTCCTTCACAACTCTCTCTCCGCGGTCCGTTGTGGGCTGTTCCTGCTCTTTTTCACTGTCAAAATTAGCCTGAGGCCCATCACATGCATGTGCATAAACATTTGCTACCTCCTCTTCCTCCTGAAAACCGGCGTTAGCATCCATAGTGTGTGACTGACAGCCCTGACCTAAGTGACTACAGACAGAGGGACAGACGAGCATGCCTGGCGACTCCCCTTTCTGACGTCAGAGTTTTATTTCAAAATAAAAGCTCAAAAAGTAAAACGACCCCAGAAGTCACTGTAGTGTATATGTAAGTGTCTTAATGTGAAAATCGAGTTCCTCCATAATTCACCTACACATTGACTGATTGGGGTCTCTAACCTGCACCATGCTCTTTAAGTCAGTGGTGGTTCTCTCTAGAGAGTTAGGGCTAATGTACACCGCCTCCGGAACAGATGCGGTACGGCTCTGGTACGGCTGCGAACAGACCCACACTCATGTAATCTGTCAGATGGATGCGGGATCCGACAAAAATAGATCCGTCAGTTTTACCGGATCCGCAACGCAGCCGTAACGCATCTGGTGTACATTGCCTATTAGCCTGGCAACCTGTGTTTTATATGGACAAACTTACACCCTTTTCCCCTCTCAGTAAAATGACTCCTAACGGGGTCGAGATGAGTTTCCACAAACTGAAGCTCACCAAATTTCCAACTGGACCACTTTATCCTACTGCGGTCAGTATCGAGTTTCTCCCTGCATGCCTGTCTACCTGTCTGTCTGCCTGTCTCTCTGCCTGCCTGTCTGTCTGTCTAACTCTCTGTCTGTCTGTCTACCTGTCTGTCTGCCTACCTACCTGTCTGTCTGTCTGTCTGTCTGCCTGCCTGCCTGTCTGTCTGTCTGTCTGTCTGTCTGTCTCTCTGCCTGCTTGTCTGTCTGTCTAACTCGCTGTCTGTCTACCTGTCTGTCTGCCTACCTGTCTGTCTGTCTGTCTGCCTGCCTGCCTGTCTGTCTACTAGGGCTGCCCTCGACCAAAGATTATCCTGGTCGACCAGAAATCGACCACAGCTCTGCCCAATCGATTGGTCTAAAAAAGATTTTAATTTTTCATTTTGCAGTGTATTTTTTTTTCTTATTTTGTGCAGTGTACTGACTACTGAGTGCACTATACACGATAGCTGATAATTATAAATAAAAGCTATTTGCAGCGTTGTAATGTTACCGGAATGGACAGACTGATCAGCCTGCCATGCAACACCTGGCCACCTGCTCAGTTCAGAGAAAGCCTGTGCGATGGTTATGTAACGTTAGCACACGTGGCATGGTTAATTAGTTGGTAGAAACAACAGCTAGATAGCTTTTGCGATTTATTCCAGTAACATTTTATAACAGCCTGTCTAACATTACCGGAGTTGGAGTGTGAGTGAGTGTGAGTGAAAGCGGCTGGACGTCCAGTCTCACTGATGACTCAATCTCATCTCATAAGGTGCGTACTGCGCTCGTTAACAGCTTGTTAACAGCTGATGGTGGCTGCATGCGTCCATTGTTTGCGCTGATAGCTGAGCCATTTAATTGTTAATTCCATCGCTCTGCTGGGTTGCTCTCCTTTCTGCTAACTAAGGTTAGCCTGTCTCTCTAGCCTGGATCACTCCCTGTTTGCTTCTAGAAAAGGCTCGACCAACGTGAATCTTGTCGACCAAGAGCACGTCAACCAAACAATCGAGCTGGAGGGGGCAGCCCTACTGTTTACCTGTCTGTCTGCCTGTCTGTCTGTCTGTTTGTCTGTCTGAATCATCCTCTCCTCTACTTCCTGTAGAGATCCTTGACTTCCTGCAGAAGAAGTGTGTTCCTCAGCTGAAGGCGGAGCTGGAGAGGCTCAGAATGGCCACTCGGGAGATATACTTCATATCTGACATCTTCTCTGAGGAGGAAGATTTCAGGGAGGTGGACAACAGCAAGCTGACCAGGGACCAATTACGACGCAGACCGGAACAGCTGTGATTGGCTGCTTCAACTGTCATCTGTCACTGGTAATTTAAAAACCAACAGTTATTACAGTAACAGCTGGTTGACCATGGGACACTATCACATTGACACTCGGCTTGTGTGATATCCAAAATATAATATTGCGATGCTCTCCTGCCAAAATATCACAGTAAACGATATAATCACCATTTGCGGTTAATAATTAATTATGCCTCCACCGGCCAGAGCCAAGCCGGAGGCATTATGGTTTCGGGTTGTCCGTACGTACGCATGTCTGATGGTGGTCAAAGTCCAAGGTCACTGTGACCTCACAGCTCGTTAACGCGATATCTCAGTAAGGGCTTGACGGCATTTCTTCACCTTTGGCTGAAACGTCAACGTCTGGACTGTCATGGATGTCAACTGCTCACTTATTGGCGGAGGCATATATCCACGGTGCAGTTGTTTTAGTTATTAATTATATTCCAGATTCAAGATGTTATTGTCACTCTGTAGTACAAGTGAAATCCTTATGCTGTAGGCTCCGTTACAGACAAGGTTCAGTCAGTAAATAGGCGCAAAATCATGGCAAACGCAACAACAACAACTATATATACCGGTATATATATATAGGCTACCGGTGTGTGTATATATGTATATATACATATTTATACCATGGTCTGGGTGAATACTCGATTCTGATTGGCTGCAAGGTGTCCATTAAAAAGTGATAATGTACAGTTGGTAAAGACGTTCAGCCAAATGGTCTGTTCACCATTCATATCAATGCGCCATAGTTTCAACAGTGGTATCAAGAGAGCTGTTTGAGCTCTATAAGGGTTAATATGACACTTTTGGAAGTTGAGAAAAAAATGGAGTCGGTCAAAGTAAGTATTTAAATCACCCATGTGTGCTCAGTTTATCAAAAATAACTCTTATTTACTATTTTGATTTTCGTTTCGGAGATTTCCCTCTGAGCGGGGGCGAGCGGCGCCCTTCGTTCTGGTCAGCTGACAGAAGCCGGGCTCTCAGCTGTCAACTGTCAAACTCTCTGTTTACAACTTATAGCAACCAGCAGCCAGGCGCTCTGGGAGAGCGTGCGCTGCCTCTATCACTGATACAAATCAAGTCAAAGAGGAAAAAGACGAGATCAACTTCGCGGAGGCAACCATCCTCGGCTTCGCCTCGGACGGTTCACGCCTCCACGTCGTCCCTTAAAAAGTGATAATGGACACCTCGTCGTGCATTAACCCTTACATTGACTAACTTGACTAAAACACTAATATATTATATCAGAAGTGTTCTTTGTTTTGTGTTCACAATAGTGATGTCAGTTAGATTTGGTTAGGTCGGAGCTATGGAATATTAAATCCTCCATCTTTGCTCACTACATCTGCCTTTCTTACTGTCATGTTACTGGCAACTAAACCTGTTCAAATTTTGCATTGGGGAGAGTTCTATTGAAGTGAATGGGCAGGCATGGAAAGTCCACTATAAACCATTATCTGTGTCGTTTCATATTTTATTGAAAATGCTTCCACCAGATTTTCATGGCTGCTTTATGAGAAACGCCAGTTGAGTGGCAACAACAACGTTGACATCACTGGCACTCAGCATTGGGAGGATTAACGTTATTATCGATATCAGATTCTTCATCGTCAATAACATAATGCTAAATATCACTGACACTGAAGTTACTCGGCGTTACAGCTAGAAGTGCCTTGTTGTTCGACTTGTCCTGTTTGTTTTTTCTGAGTGGGTCCCCCTGACGACGTAGTTTTCCTTTTTAGCCCGTGTAACACGTCCGGCTAGTCGTTTGAATGCATTAAGCACCGTTCCGCACAAACATAGATCGGTCCGCTGCGCCATGCCGTAAACTTTACGGCATGGCGCAGCCAGCCGAAAGCAAAACAAACGCATGTGAAGATGGCAGAACATGAAATCAGACACACCAGCTGTAGTTGCTCCCAACCACCCAACAATCGAGCAAGCAATGCTATAAAGCATCCATCACCCAACTCGGACAGGGCGAAACGAATCACAAAATCCATTGCAACTTTTATTGTCATGGATATACGTCCGTACTCAATCGTTGAGAACCAGGGATGTTGCGCACTTTGGAGCCATTTTTTACCGACACAGTGATCCCCAGACTGTAAAATGAGACCAAAGCCAAAGTTATGGACTCACTGAAGAAAGCGGGTAGGATATCTCTAGCTTGTGATGTGTGGACATCCATTGTTACTGCGCACTTCATCACTGAACAATGGCAGTGGCAGCTAGCGTCTCATGGACTCTAAACAAGAGTGATGACTGAGAGCCACACGGGTGCAAATGTGGCAGAGCTGTTACAACATGTAGAAGAAGTGATTCAGAATATGCTGAAGTGAAGTTAATTTACTACAAGGATGCTGCTACAGGCACCACTGGCACACTTGTGTTTCTTTTCCTGTTGGTTATTTGCAATGCTGGGAAATGTAACCTTCCAGTTGACACATCAATTCCATTTGCTTTGTTAAAGAGATATTCAACAGGGAGAGCCAGACAGAGAAGTCTGGGTCAGATCATGTCAGTTTTTGAAAAAAGGGCGGGGAGTTTTCAGGCTTTCGAATCCGCCCACTCAGGGGCGGAGCAACCCTATCAGCCCAGAGGGGGCGAAGCTCTTAGGCTGGTTTCACACCGACGACCCACGCCTTGCCTTGCCTCAACCCACGCCTACGCCGAGCTGGGCGTGAACCTGTTACACGCTTTTGCGATCACACCGCACGCCTTTTGCACGCCGAACCTGGAGCCGAGTCACAAGCGCCTCTCCTCTCTCCCGACTGTATTTTTTCACGTGTTGTCCAGAATTGTCATGGGTAGCCTCTAGGTAAAATAAATCGGATATATTTAATGTTCTATTGATGCTGGATATGTATAACCAGGTCTGACTATAGTCGGACATTTTAGAGAGGTGATCTTGCAAGAATATGTGCTGGCACAACAACATTGTCCATCTTGCTTCTTCGGTCGCTATTCTCTCTCATGAAGATTTGTTTGCCGACAGGGAGAAAGCCCCACGTGATAGCCACCCGTCAATCTCTCTCTCGCTCTCTCTCTCTGCTCAATACTGTTGTAGAAACTCCATTTTATTTTGAAATTCAGTTGACTTTGCCAGTTCCCACGGATATTGTCGCGTTTTTCTTTCATGGCTTGACAGAAAAGCCTGCCTGCACGCGCCTTGTCGGCGTGAAAATAGAACTCTCGCCTATTCGATAAAATCAGCAAGGCACAGGCAAGGCGTGGGTACACGCAGGGTTCGCGCTCAGGCGCCCGGTGTACACAGCCTCATTGACTAAAACGGACGCCTATTTAAAAGCGTGGGTAAAGGCAAGGCATAGGCAAGGCGTGGGTCGTCGGTGTGAAACCAGCGTTAGGGGGGCCCCATCATTTTTTTTTTTTTAATTTTTTAAGCCCAGGCCAGGCCGCGAATAAGTTTGAATCAGTTTTAGCTATGGCCCAATCCCAATTCCTATCTTAACCCTCAATCTTAACCCTCAGTCTCAAAAATGCGCACTCCCGCGAAGTGCTAGTGCTGTCCCGATTCTCAGTGTGTTGAGTTAAGGGTTAAGTTTAAGGGCTGTATGTCCCTTACTTTTGAGATTTTCCAGGACCACCCTTGGCAGTGAGTGCGATCCCAGAATCCCTTGCGTGTCATCAGCTAGATCCATTCAGATGGAAGATGGCGGCGAAAGGAGGAAAAAAGCAGCCCTACAAAGTTAAGTATTTCCTTGTTAATAGAGATGTAAAAATTACGATAACCATTGTATTAGCTTAGTTTAATGTCATTTTATGGATTTCCGTTTTGGAATCCTAACAACAATTGTTGTTGCTAACTATCGATAGTCAGTAGCCGTGCTGGTCAAGCCATATTATTATTATTATATTATAACATTGTTAACGTTGTTACGAAATGCCATAATTCTCGGTGGTAATGTCGTTGTTGAGTTGTTTTTATCAAGATACAGCCTACGTGTAATGCTACGCACCACAAAACAAGTGGGGGCTAGAATGACCGTGCTTTCCGAGGTGAGGGCTGGCTTGACTGCAGTGTTTATCCAATGATAGATCGTTAGCTAGATAAAAAGCATGGGAGATAACTGCAAACTTATCACATGAACACGGTAGTCAGTAGTTACAACATCCAGCAGTGCCGATAACATGTTTCGGTTTAACTGGTGACCGCGTTAAATCGGCTACGTTGCAACGTTAGCAATGTTATAATATATTATAATAATAATAATATGGCTTGACCGCACCAGCACGGCTACTGACTATCGATAGTTAGCAACAACAAATGTGTTAGGCTCCAAAACGGAAATCCATAAAATGACATTTAAACTAAGATAATACAATGGTTATCGTAATTTCTACATCTATATTATCAAGGAAATATTTGTAGGGATGCTTTTTTCCTCTCCTTTTGAATTGACAGACTGGACGGAGCTTTGGCATACTGCTGCCCCCCACAGTCTGAAGACATATCTGCCTTTAAGGGCTGTCCCATTTTAAAGTCGCAAGATAGCCCTTAACACTTAGTTTTGAGGGCTACTAAGATTGAGGGTTGAGCTTGAGGGTTAAGATTGAGGGTTAAGAAAAGAATTGGGATTGGGCCCTTATTTAGTGGAATATCTCATTTTAAACACACCAATGTTATTGTCTATTGATTGAATTCCTCTCACACTCACACCACTGACTTTATTAAATAAAGTCATTTTAAGTCACAACTGTAAAATAGCTGATAGCCCCTATATCCGAAAACACAATTCGTCACTCATTGAGCCAAGTAATATTATGTCCAAGAAAGCTTACAGTGAAGCCACTTTACAGACAAGCTTGTTCTGAAGAAGAAACAGAAAAACACAGGTTGCCAGCCGGGCCCAGTGGCCTGGCCTGGCCTGGCCTGCAAAAAAAAAGAAAAATAATTTTTACTTTGATTTTTTGATGGGGCCCCCCTGACGAGTGGGCCCCGGGGTGGGCGCACCCTCTGCCCCGGTGTACGCTCCGCTACTGCGCCCACTCCACATTTGGATAGGATGAGCTTTTGTGGGGCGGGCAAATTTCAAAGCCAATGGCAGACCTCTGTGCAGTTCCTGCTCGCACATGTGTAGTTTCAGTTAAAGCCAGCTAGCGCTGTGAATGGATCTGCTGCTGATGTTCCTGTCCAAACCTCGCGTCACCAGGCTCTCTCAGTCCAAACACCAGCATACCGTTTTACTTCATCGAACCAAACGGTTCAGCTAACGCTATAATCGGGAGAGACCATAGAACATTTCACTCCGACCAAAACAAAAAAAACCTTGAAAAAATATTTTCTTTAAACACAATTTTTTTTAACGTTTTGGTCCCAGTGAGATGTTATGCGATCTCCCCTGTTTCTAAATATATCTGTACCGTTTGGTTTGAACCAGTAAAACTTTTTATAAGCATTTTACGAAATGTGTATGGGAAAATAAATGGCAGATGAAAATCTGGTACAGTGCTGAAGCAGGAAGTAGGCGGTCACTTTGCCTCTCTATTGTTTGATATTACCCAGAAGGCTTTGAGGCGGCTAACTTTTGACAAGAAAACCATCAAATCTGGCTAAAAAGTTAGATAGAAATAATACTTATTTGTAACACAAAATGCAATTCAGGAATATTTGAATATTGGACAAAATAAAATAAAATAAACTCATTGGGCCCTATTCTCCCACAGGCCTTCGGCGCTAAAACGGGCCTTAAACGCAAAAAAAACGTGCCTTGCGCCTGCCTCGGGAAGATATCAATATGGCTTTACGCTGCCAAATGCGCTTTAGGCCGAATGGGCGTGGCGCAGTCCCAGAATGGGCCAGAATGGGCGTGTCGGCCTTAAATGCCGGCGTAATGATATCTTCCCACCTGGCGTAAATTTAGCGCTTTGCGCTTTTGAAAACCAGGCCTATTCAGTGCGCCAGTTGCGCGGGGCGCTCCCCTCTGTCACCCTTCTCTGTGTCACTCCCTCTCTCTTGCTCATATCAGTCTGACAGGCACAATACGACTCTCTCTCTGTGACTCCCTCGGTCAGACAGACACAACACATAGCAGCACCCAGCTTCCCATAGGAAAAAGAAGTTGTAAGTTCACTGCCTGGCATGTCCCAGCATGCAATGGGCTTCTCCATTTCGCTACTAAATAGCAACCAAATGAGCCGAAATAGATATAAAGGTCGATTTAAATAATGTTTAATGGTAACACAACCTGCAGAACATTTCAATATTGGACCAAATAAAACATCGAAATGAAAACACCACCCTATGTGAAACATATATGTCCTCCTGCCTATATATACCCCTTGTCGATTTAACGTGATTTAGATAAGTGACAGCGGAACGCGCTTCTACTGGCATCTGTTGTACTGTGATGTCCGCTCCAATAACTTGGCCCTATTTCACATTTAGTTTTACAATAAAAACACATTTATGCAATGACTTTACATAATGTAGGGTATATTTATGTGCATCATCCTTCCTGCAGCAGGCGAGAGAAAATTATATCTTTCTGGACAAACTTTTACCAATCTAATAGGCTATATTTTTCTAGATGCATTTAGAACATTCTTTTCACTTTGATCTTGCTATAGTGTAGGGTATTTACATGCTTGCAGTATTTAAACTGCAGTTAGATTGGTTTGAGAAGCATAATAATATGGAATAATAGCCTATATATGGAGACAGACAGACTGGATGAAGGGAGGGGGGGGGGCAGAGCGCTTGGCTTTTGTCTGGTTTTGGTGGACCACTGGAATTGGAGCTTAAAAGGCAAGCGTGCGATTCGTTTATTGCACTTATCCAATGAGCATGACGGTGCATAATTTTACGCTTAAAAGGCGTGGTTATAATGGTTGAGGCTGAGTGTAGCGCCGATACCAAGATATCAAGTGCGCTGGTCCACGCCCACTGCGCCAGGCGCTCGGCGTAGAAACTAGGCCGATGCAACGATAGGGGCCATTGAGTGCCAGCCACTTTTGGAAAACGGATGCTCCCAGTGCCAGCCCTTTCAGAGCGTTTTCAGTAATTTCTCAAGGCCCACAGAATATTGTGTGATATTACTATGTAAACACCGAACACGCCCAAAGAACGATGAGACTCTATTGCATCATCAGCAAAAAAAAGTTTATTGATATCATTTTCCGTTCTTTAGTTATCAGCCGGAGAAGATAGGTTGTTTTCAGCAAAAACAGACGTTTCAAACTAGAAGCTGAGATAATCAGCCTTTTGTGAAATGAAGCATTTCAAGCACATCACTGACTCTGAAGCTAATATTTTCTGATGTAGTGACACCTCAATAATAATTTCCTTCAATAAAACAGTGAAAACAAAGGAATTTTGTTTGGCAAAATAATATTTTTTAGCTGCAACCAGCAGCGCTGGCCCCTGCTGCGCAGACCCTACACCTTCTTGCTGGTCTTGATTTACTGCTGGTGGGCATCATATATTCTAGCTTGTGTTTGCCAACCAATCTGTCCATCGAGCCTGCTGTCTGGGTCAGTGTTGTATGCTGCCCTGCGTGCCCCACCCCCCTCGGCTCTGGTGGCTCTGGTGGCTCTCTGCTGCGTTTGCTCTGCACTGAAAACCCAGCTTTTTCACAGCGTTCCGCTGTTTTTGTCGCCCGCTCCCAGCGCTTCCAACTGAGAATAATAACAACTCCACAACTAATCATGTGGAGGAGCTATCGCAGCGGAGACGGAGGGGCTCAATTGTGGCAGCAGATTGGCTGCTGCAGGCACAGCTAACGTTATGCTTCATGCATATCGATGCATACCGATGCGGTTTCCGTGTCCCCGCGGCTTCTTCTGTTTTTTTCCTCACCTTTCTCTAATCTGGAGAGCACTGTCGCCACCTAATGGGTCCGTAAAATAGCTTTTACACATTCAACATCCCCCATACTTTCACAGGAGATGCATCAGGCTTTGATCCACGTCCCACCGTCAAAAAACGCAATTGACGACTTTAGTCGTCATTGGCACTCTACGTTACTATTTGAATTGACGACTATAGTCGTCATTGGCACTCAATGAGTTAAATGGCAACCCTAAGAGAAACACACATCCACCGGTGGGGTGTATATATACCCCTCGCAAATACAACGTGAATAGGGAAATTGGTAGTTTGTAACATGTTTTAACATGCAAATCGGAGTTCAAGATTCAAGATTCAAGATTTTTATTGTCACTCCGTAGTACAAGTATCACGTGTGAAATTCTTGTGCTGTGAACTCCATTTACAACATAGTACAAATATAACAGGGCATATGAGTGCAAAAACAACAAAAGACACAACAAGCAATAAGGCAGTAGAGTGATAAGACAAGTCAGAGACAGTGGCATATTCACTGCACATAGGTGCACATGTCATGTGCATACTTGGACGTACTTAAACATTTTGAATTCGACGTATTTGACGTACAGGTGCAAATAGCATATACCTAATTAAACATACAATTAAACATTAGACATACATAGTGGTAGCATCTACAGTGCGGTACAGTACAGCTACTACACTATTTGCGTATGTTAAGGAGTCTCGTGGCCTGCGGGAAGAAACTGTCCCTCAAGCGATTTGTGCGTGCTTTTGGGACCATGTATCTTCTCCCTGAGGGTAACAGGGAGAACAGGCTGTTGTGGGGATGGTTTGTGTCTTTGATGATCTTCAGGGACCTCCTGAGGCACCGCTGTTTATACAGTTCCTGCAGTTCTGGCAGCTCACATCCTGTTACGTGCTGGGCCGTGCGTCTCACTCTCCGTAGCGCCCTGCGGTCCATGGTGGTACAGTTCCCGTACCAGGTGGTGAAGCAGCCAGTCAGCAGGCTTTCAATGGTGCCTCTGTAGAAGTCCCTAAGGATTTCTGGCCTTAGCCCAAATTTCTTTAGGCGCCTGAGTCTGTGTAGTCGCTGTTGGGCCTTTTTGACAACAGTGGCGGTGTGACCGGCCCATGTCAGGTCCTGGTGGATGTTGACTCCCAGGTACTTGAAGCTGTCCACCCTTTCCACCACTGTGCCGTTGCTGGTGATTGGGGTGTGTGCGCCCCGCCCCCTCCTGTAGTCCACAATGATCTCCTTGGTCTTGGAGACGTTCAGAGAGAGGTGGTTGTCCTGGCACCACTGTTCTAGGGCCTTCACCTCCTCTCTGTAGGCTGTCTCGTCGCCCCTGGAGATCAGCCCCACGACTGCTGTGTCGTCTGCAAACTTCACAAAGGTGTTTGAAGTTTGAGACCTAATGCAGTCGTGGGTGTAGAGGTCATACCAGAAGGGGCTGGAGACGCATCCCTGGGGCGCTCCTATGCTGATGGTCAGTGGGGAGGAGGTGAGGTTGCCCACTCTCACCACCTGGCGGCGGTCTGTCAGAAAGTCCAGGATCCAGTCACACATTGCTGTGTTTAGTCCCAGGACCTTGAGCTTGCTTACCAGCCTGGAGGGTACTATGGTGTTGAATGCTGAGCTGTAGTCCACGAACAGCATTCTCACATACGTGTCCTTCCCCTCCAGGTGTGAGAGGGCAGTGTGGAGTACGTGTGCTATTGCATCCGCCGTGCTCCTGTCGGAGTGGTTTCTGACGAGAATAAAGTAACGTTAACGTTACGTTATGTCAGACTGTTCTCATCCCCATGGCAAAGCCTTCCCCTTGGCCATGAGAGGATGAGAGCATGGCTGCGCGCGCCCCCGCGGCCCGGAGCTTGCGGCTCGTGCATGTGCAGAGGGGAGGCAGCAATCAGCGCCTGACTGGCCGGGAGAGAGTGCTTCCAAGTCGGACTGATAATATAAACAACATCATTTGAGTTTATCCAGGTAAGATATTAATAAAGTAATGACACATTCAGCGGGAAACTAACTATAATTAAGACGTGCCAACTTTGACGACGTTTGGTTCAGTATTTTAACTCATTGAGTGCCAAGGACGAGTATGTTCGTCAATTCGTTTAGTAACGTAGAGTGCCAAGGACGAGTATGTTCGTCAATTGCGTTTTTTGACGGTGGGACGTGGATCAAAGCCAGATCCATCTCCTGTGAAAGTATGGTGGATGTTGAATGTGTAAAAGCTATTTTAGGGACCCATTAGGTGGCGACAGTGCTCTCCAGATTAGAGAAAGGCGAGGAAAAAAGAGAGAAGAAGTCATGGGGAAACGGAAATCGCATCGATATGCATGAAGCATAACGTTAGCTGTGCCTGTGAGCAGCAGTCAATCTGCTGCCACAATTGAGCCCCTCCGTCTCCGCTGCGATAGCCCCTCCATATGATTTAGTTGCCGACACCAGCGTCTTTCTGAAAAGTTACATTATTCTCAGCTGGGAGCCGGCGACAGGCTGTGAAAAAGCGGGGTGCAGCGCACTTTTCAGTGCAGAGCAAACGCAGAGCAAACGCAGCAGAGCCCCAGAGACACTCCCACGGAGGAGGAGGAGGGGGGTGGGGCACGCAGGGCACTACAGCATACAACCATTGACAGTAAACACAGACCCAGACAGCAGGCTCGATGCACAGAGACAGGCAAACAAGCTAGAATATCTGATGCCCACCAGCAGTAAATCAAGACCAGCAAGAAGTTGTAGGGTCTGCGCACGCAGGGGCCAGCGCTGCTGGTTGCAGCTAAAAAATATTATTTGGTCAAACAAAATTCCTTTGTTTTCACTGTTTTATTGAAGGAAATTATTTTTGAGGTGTCATTACATCAGGAAATATTAGCTTCAGAGTCAATGATGTGCTTGAAATGCTTCATTTCACAAAAGGCTGAATATCTCAGATTCTAAATTGAAACGTGTGTTTTTGCTGAAATCAACCTATCTTCTCCGGCTGATAACTAAAGAACGGAAAATGATATCAATAATCTTTTTTTTGCAGATGATAGAAGAGAGTCTCATCGTTCTTTGTGCGTGTTCGGTGTTTACATTACATATACAGTAATATCACACAATATTCTGTGGGCCTCGAGAAATCACTGAAAACGCTCTGAAACTCTGGCACTGGGAGCGTCCGTTCTCCAAAAGTGGCTGGCACTCAATGAGTTAAGAGCAAACAGGTTTTTTTAACTTCCTGAAAAGTTGCTGTTTTGGAGATTCGAGGTCCTGCCGCGACAGCGACGAAATACTACAAAGAGATAGAGATACTCAACACTTTTTCTACTTTTTTCTGCTGAAAATCAATATATACTGTACTGTATTGGAAATTAGCTGTGTTCTTGATGAATCCAGGTCAAAGTCCTGACATTTACTGTAAAACTGAGTAATTCCTCATCTCTTCTCAGATACCTATGCAAACAGACGAACATTTATTCATTTCTTTTTTACAAACAAATACAACCTAGGCTATCTGACGTACTCTAAAACTAAACCTAGACTACTAAATACTACAATTTACACTATGCAGTCTAATCAAAACGCTCCACAAATCTCTCTCTCTCTCTCTCTCTCTATTCAACAATTCTCCACACTCCATAGTCCCAGCATGGTGTGCAGCCACTTTTGTAAACTTTGGCTGGGAGGGGCCTAGGCACGAGAGATGGGCGGGCTGGGTTTGGCAACGTCACTGATCAAGCTACGTCACTGATCAAGAGCTCAGCCAATAGAAAGGGAGGAAAATTGGGAGTCTACAGCTGGCCTTTTTAGTTTGCATGGAACTGCATGGGTATGTGAGAAGAGATGAGGAATTACTCGGATTTACAGTAAATGTCAGGACTTTGACCTGGATTCCTCAAGAACACAGCTAATTTCCAATATATATTGATTTTCAGCAGAAAAAAGTGGAAAAAGTGTTGAATATCTCTTTAATAAAAGATAATGGAAGTAAATTCATATGTTTATTTTAATTATGGATCATTACAATGCAATTCAAAATGATGCATCTATAATCGATGATGCATCGATAATCGTATCATCGAATCGTAGCCCTCTGAATCGAAATCGAATCGTGAGGTGCCTAGAGATTCCCACCCCTATTGTTCATACAGTCTTGCTATAGTGTAGCGTTATATTTTACATGCTTGCTATATTTAAACTGCCATGAGATTTGTTTGCGGTGATGACGGCACTGCGGCAGGGATGAAAGTCGCTGTGTGGAGAGAAGGGGAGGCTCACTTTTAAAAGTCTGTGTCTATGTGCATTGGTGTGACAATATCACTGCATCTCATGTTCAGTTTATTATTAGTATCTTATCTTATCAACGTTACTCTTATGGAGCCGATGGTGAGCAGGCGAGGCAGTGGAGAACAAGAGTGAAAGAAATAAAAGAGACGGACTGAGAAGCAGATCGAAGGACAAGCGCCGGCAAACAGGGTTGTAATTAGATTTTATTAACAAGGCTCATTGCGGAACATCAGAAACATAGCATTTATTCACTGACAACACACATGGAGTAGTGGAGAAAAGTGTTGGGCAGTGTATGGAGACCTGTGCGCGCGTTTTGGGCATTGCCAAGCCCGATTCCTGTCTCAGGCTCTCCGCCTCCGCCTCCACCTCACATGATATCCCTTATTGATCAACCTGCTTTGTCTCCACCAGAATGGATGTCTGGGATCACTGCTTGGCCGAACCCCAGAGGAACGTAGATGTCAATGAGGACATAACTTGTCAACAGCTGGCCAAGATTTGAGAACTGCCTGTTGTCGCCAAGAAGACGATGCTGCACTGCTCCTCTGTGTTGGTACCAGAGAAGCTGGAGGAGAGGGAGCAACGAGCTGCATCTGGCGAGCCCTGCAGCCTGGTAGAGTTCTGACTGGGGCAAGAGGGAGGGGTGGGAGTGGGTTTTAGTTCTGTTGGTAAACGCACTTCTGCCTGAATGTAAAGGAGTGGTGTTTCATTTTCTACAGTGTTTTTGTAAAATAGTTTGTCAATTCAACAGTTAGTAGACAGGATGGTCAGATATTTATTTTGGTGGATGTTCAGATATTATAGCCATTGAGTGTCTTGTGAACACCAGGGGAATGTATATTATTACTATTTTTTATTTTTTTATTTTTTTTATTGTATGCTTTCATTTAAAGGAACACTCCGCCCATTTTCAACCAGGTTTGTATCATTAGAACATCAGTAGTATATCAGAAAACTGTAAACTGTTTTGAAGTCTGTCATTTAATTTGACAGTTATTGAGTGTTAAAGTGTGGACCAGTGACATCACTGGTCCACACTAACTCAAATTAATAACTCATTAACTCAAATCAACTCTCAATAACTGTCAAACTAGATGACGGTTTTGAAGTCATTCATCTAGTTTGACAGTTATTGAGAGTTGATTTGAGTTAATGAGTTATTAATTTGAGTTAGTGTGGACCAGTGATGTCACTGGTCCACACTTTAACACTCAATAACTGTCAAATTAAATGACAGACTTCAAAACAGTTTACAGTTTTCTGATATACTACTGATGTTCTAATGATACAAAGCTGGTTGAAAATGGGCAGAGTTTTCCTTTAATTTGTTTGACTCGGTTGCATCCATAGACATAATTAATATGGACGTATCTAGTCCTTTAAATTTCGTTTTCCTGGCAGAGTTCAAACGGTGGGTGTTACCATCTTGATTTTTCGTCAGCAGAGTGGGAGGGAATGGGTTGAGTTATTCCGCACATCACGCGAGATGGGAGTTTCCCAGAGCCACAGCTCCGCCTGCTATCCACTGTCAATCACCCCCTTTTCTATCATCTATTTTACTCCAAACGGTTGTTATATAAAAATTTACCCCCCTACAGTTGTTATGAAAAGGGGAAATTAGCTATATAGACCAAAACCATGTTTCGCCCCTAAGTGGAAAGATGTTTAATCATGTTACAAAGTCGGGCATTTTAACATGGGGGGAATGCCTACTGCCCCCGACACCCAGTGGCCATTCGAGGAACTACAGCTTTTCAATTCATTTCAGCATCCTCAGAGGGAAGGGGGTGGGCTTGCCCACTGGTTGGATATTGCATCTGTGTAATGCAAAGCAGATTGTGTTAGGTTCTTTTGTTTTGTTTTGAACAGGGTTAGGGTTTCCCAAATGATTCACAATAAAAATGTTAAACCCTATTTGAAATTTGTGGAATGAATTGCACACACACACAGACGTTCATTCAGCTGCTTCTAAGTAGTCTTTTGAATAACTAGATTATCAGGCCGCTACATGGCCTTCAAATCCAGTTTGCCGGGGCTCCGGACCGGTATTGTGTTGTGTGTGTAAGGTATCGGTAGGTGGCGCTATGCCGTACTGCCGAAATTCTGCACTGCAATCCGTCAGGTGCCCCAAGCGCACTCCCCGAGGTTGAAGACGATCCCATGAATGGTTCTCGAGATAAACCCCCTTTTGTGTTTGCCAGTAGGTGGCGTGATGCCGAGTCTGTGGGGGGGGGGGGGGGGGGGGGGGTCTGTGTCTGTGGGGGGGGGGTGTGTGGGGGGTGGTGGCGTGTTATTGGTCGGTCAGCCAAGTGATGTCGGGCCACAAAACGTGACTTACAGACAGACACCTCTACCCGCCCGCCCATCCACCTAGGCCAGGGGTGGGCAACTATTTTTCATGGGGGGCCACATGAGAAACCCAGATTGTTGCCGGGGGCCGAACAAATATTGTCATGCCGTAACCCATGGATGGGCAACTTTGATGATAGAGAGGGCCACAAAAAAATGTCCTCGCTACCAGATTTTGCTGAGGGCTGAACGGCGCCAGCGTGAAAAATTTGGGGCATTTGAAGCCAGGTTTAGAGGAATAACTAATTTTAAATTAACAATTGTGATGTCATTATTCAGTCTTAACCACCAATATTTGATCCTTTTCCTCACTCACTCCTATGTCACCACCTGCTCTCCCTTCAGGGCTTGAAATTAACTTTTTTCACCACCTGCCAATATGGCTGCTAGATTTTAAAGTTAATTAGAATTTCCACTAGCCGAAATATTTTTCTTGAAATAAACCAGAATATGAGTGGGTTAATTTAAGCATAAGTATCAGTAAGTGGCCCGGGATCCTCAAAGCCTGTGTTGAGGGTCACACAAGAACAAAAATGCACTCTTGAAGCTAAATAAATCCAAAACCAACAAGTTAATTATTTAAATTTCTACTTGAATGTAGAACAGTCATTTCTTACACATGAGATTACTTTTAGCCTTTTAGTCTTTATTATTGAAAGATATTCCATATTCCAGACTGAAATGCTATAACAGAAGAGTATTGCCCAGAATGACATGAACATTTGGACACTTATTCAGCGGGTATATTGCATGTTGCGTTCAAGTGCACTGTAAAAAAAAAAAAAAATTTTTTTTTTTTTTTTTTTCAATTCCATCGCGGGCCACACAGGGGGCGCCCGCGGGCCGCATACGGCCCGCGGGCCGTATGTTGCCCATGTATGGTCTATCGAATTTCACAAAAATGCATTTTTCTCAGCTTTCCTTCTCAGACGCTGAAACCATGCTGTATTCAACTGCTAATGCCTACATAACAGAACATGATAAAAACTAACTATTTTAGACAGAGAAAGCACACATTCTATTAGTTCTTTTGAGATATTTTGTGTTCACAAAGTCCTAGCAGAAAATAATCCTCGGCTCTTGAAAGATGAGCCAGAATCCTCAAAAAAACCCTTGGCAGAAGCTACCTACAGTATTGGAAAAACTGTTGACAGTGAATGTGTTAAAGCAATAAACGTTTTTATATGCATATCTGGGGGAAATGCTTTGACTGTGGGGATGTTCGTTCTTCACAAGCTCCTCTCTTAGTAAGAGGAGCTTGCTCTGAGAGCACGGGCTGAGAGCAGCCCGGAGGTCTGACTTGTCTGGCTGATACAACTCAATCTCCGAGAACGTTACAGGCGGCACTACCCACAACACTATACCAGCAAACAACGTTGCGTAAAGCGTCAAGGTTAGATTTGTAAAACCAACATTTGCTCCAAAAGGAATTAAATCATAAAGTTAATCAAAATGCCACGAAAATATTAGGCTAGCTTAGTCAACACAGCAATCCCCCCAGTGAGGCTGAAGGTGAGTGAGGCCTGCCTCCACTTCCGGCCCGCGCTGAGAGCCAATGCTGAGAGCACTCGGCAGCAGCCCGGAGGTCTGAAATCTCCGACAACCAAAATCAGATTTTCGTACAGGCGTCATTTTGATAAACTGATCTCATAGTGGGAATCTTCCTGGTTACTTTTGGCGAGACAAAAAATATTACAACTTAAAGTGTCATATTTACAGAGCTAGACTGTATATAAATACACAACGCACTGTGTGCATTTTAGAAACAGCAGCTCTACATAAGAAAGTTCAGAGGGGCGTGGAGCTCTCAGAGGTTCTAAATCAACGGAGCGACTGCGCAGACTCTGGTTTACTGATCTGGCCGGATTTTGGCTTCAATAAAACATACAGGGAAGAGATAGGGACACTCTCTCCATTCATATATCTCAGTGGTTTAAATACTGTATAATGTCTAAATAGTTATCCTTAACTTTTATCTAATTTATTTTTATGTTTAATTTCTCCAGGATGGTACAGTCACACCCAGTGCATCCGCCTCTTCTTCTGAGTCGACTCCAGTCCTCGTCGACGTCCCTGTGCAGAGTGAACCTGCCAGGGGGGCAGGCGATGAGGAACGGGGGCCGAGGAAGAAGAGGAAGAAGACGTGGCACCTGCCACAGGTTGAGGTCAGTGACGGGAGAGGGAATTGTTTCAATACTACACAGTAATGTATGGTAAAATGGTAAGTGTGACTATCATTTTCTGTCTGAACAGGTGGCTCCATCTGCAGGAAGCAGGACTTTCCCCTGCCCCTTATATCCCCGCATCATCATTGTGAGTGAAATGTTTTACTGCCACACAACATTGTCTTTTTTTACAACATACTTAAAGTCGAACTGAACCCGTTCGGCACGTGGGTCGGAGTCCATTTCAGACTGAAAACATAACTTGTCTGAGATGGCAGGTTGAGAGGCGAGTCATAGTAGCATGTCGATGATTTTATTTGAGAATTCTGGGGAGGCGTGTTATGCCTCCAAATCGAGTGGGATTCAGCGTGTTGTGGCGCTCTCCTCGGGAAGAGCCTGCTGACGTGAGGTTAGTGGCTGAGTGGAGCTGGGCAAGCCGCAGGCAGCCAGCTTCCTTCGTGTTGCCGAGCGGAGAGTGCAGCCCGTCGGCCTGGAATCTCTGAGGTGCGACCCCTGACAACCAGGCTCTCTGAGCTGCGCGCCATTATCACTATTGCGGTAATAATATTCCTGGAATGCGAGTTTTAACGAGCCAGTTACATTTCTTTGCATTCTTTGAAATTACCTTTTTCTTTATTGTGTAGATCAACATACAATTGACCAAGTTAGTAGTTAGTTTATGGGATAGGAATTCTGCCAGACGACGGGCACTAGGCGCCATTTTCTCCTTCATTTGGAGGAGAAAATTATCCTGAAGATTTGATTGACACCTGCCATGTCGTGATATGATTGGTTGAAATGGGGTAGAAATTTGATAGTACTAGGTGACGTCAGCAAACTGTAGATTACTGTTATGAATGAAATCTTGAAAAATGAACTTTTGATGTGAAAAAGTGTGAAAAACTAAAGAAATTTGATTTTTGTGATTTCTTTTTTGGCATACATTATTAAATAGGTGCACTGCATACCCAGGTATTTGAACTAAAAGAAAAGAAAAGTCATTTTTGGGTTCAGCTCGACTTTAAGGAAAGTAGTATAAAGAATGTTGTTACACATACATGGCAAGATGAGTATGTGCATATCAGGCTGATATACTTACCTCATACCTGAGATACAACACAGTTATACATTACCTGATATAACGTCATCATACCTGGAGAAACAAAACAGTTATACTTTGATTTCTTAATGCACAGCACCCGTCCACCTCCAGAGCTCAGCGTCGGCCCACCCCCACGAATGTGAGTATAATGTTTTACTGCCAGACAACATTGTTTGTCTTTTTTTTTACAACATACTTAATGAATATGGAATATACCAATGTTGTTACATACCTGATAATATCAGTATGTGTATATCAGGCTGATATACTTACCTCATACCTGTGAAACAAAACAGTTATACATTGATTTCTTAATGCACAGGTGGAAGCATCTCCAGAGGGGAGCAGTGCACCCCCACCCTCACCTCTCGTCATAGTGAGTCAAATGTTTTACTGCCACACAACATTGTCTTTTTTTACAACATACTTAACAAATATGGAATATAAAGAATGCTGTTACACATACCTGATATACTTACCTCGCTCCTGTGAAACAAAACAGTTATACATTGATTTCTTAATGCCCAGTTGGATCTATCTCCGGATGGCAGCGGTGTCGCCTCCCCCAGTGCCCTGAGGGAACATAGGGTCTAATTTTGATGGGAGGGAAATCTCTTAGAAATGGGGGAACATAGGGCTGTGGGAACATAGGGATGACCCCCTTTTAACATCAGGTATGATGTAATGCAATCAGGCCCTCCTGGCCACATGTCCATATATCTTATGTTGTTGTTTTTATAATGCTTCCTTTTACTGAGTTATTTTTTAGAACTGATTGTAGTGATTTTTAATATATGATATTTTTGGCATATTATTGATACTATCCACCAGGACCCTGAGTTCTCATTTTGTTTCCTTTCATGTCTCAGGTTTTGGAATGACAATAAAGATCCTTGATGGAGAGGAGCAGAAAGTGTCAGTGAGGTGCTGCAACGGAGCAAAGTTGTCATAGAAGAAGGGGAAGCATTATATATTCTATAATAAACATCATTGAACCTTGACCATTTCTTTCTGTTTGGGCCTAGTGTTTTGTGCTCCAAAACCTCCTGAGGGTGCAACTACCAGGTATACCTGGTTCACAGATAACCCCACCCCTTCTTGGTCTTTGGAGATCAACAATTCACAAGAGTTGTTATTGTGCATTTAATTTTGAACTTGTCTGGTACTATGTAAATACATATTAAGTATATCATAGACTCGCTTAATGTTACAGGTCTGTTACTATGTAATTACATATGAACTACTGTTGAACTTCTGGTACTATGTAAATACATATGAAGTACTGTATAAAATCGACTCACTCCATTTTACAGGTCTGGTAGCATTTAACTACATATGAACTACAGTTGAACAGACTCACTCCATTTTACAGGTCCGTTACAATATAACTACATATAAACTACAATGGAACAGACTCTCCATTTTACAGCTCTGGTAGCATGTAACTACATATAAACTACAATAGAACAGACTCTCCATTTTACAGCTCTGGTAGCATGTAACTACATATGAACTACAGTTGAACAGACTCACTCCATTTTACAGCTCTGGTAGCATGTAACTACATATAAACTACAATGGAACAGACTCACTCCATTTTACAGGTCTGGCAGCATGTAACTACATATGAACTACAGTTTCACTCCATTTTACAGGTTCGTTATGATGTAACTACATATGAACTACAGTTGAACAGACTCACTCCATTTTAGAGGTTCGTTACGATGTAACTACATATGAACGTAATTTATAACTATTGGTAATTACTATGTAATTACATTTTGTGTTCATGTGTAATTACAAATAGTCCATATGTAACTAGGGTACCTGTAAAATAAAGGGTTACCGGTTTATCTCTTCACATATTTTATTTTCAGTTTTTTTAAAACAAAACAAAACAGACGAACAGACTCAGACAAAGGAAAAGAAAAGAAAAGACATACATAGATCGACATTCAATATTAATCCCCCCCCCCTCCCCCTGTCTCCTTTTAACACACAGATTAACATATAACCCCCCCCCCCCCACACACACACACACACACACACACATACATACAGGAATTAAATGGGGGCGGGAGGTGATAAGGAAAAGGGCAAAAAAAAAAACCACACACACACACACACACACAAACAAACAAACAAAAAAAGAAAAACGAAGGTGAGATACACCTGCTGCTCAGCTGGAAGCCTCTGGAGGCTATTTACAGAGGGTTCCCATCTATCCATCTATCAGTGAATTTTCCAACAGCACCTTTTAGTGATAACTTTTTTCCAGTTTAAGGAAACTCATCATGTCCTCTAACCATGAAGCTGCTGATGGGGGACCAGGTGATTTCCAAGATAGTAAGATTCTCCTTCGTGCGAGGAGGGAGGAAAAGGCGATTATGTCTACAGTAGGTGTTTGGTGCGCAAATTTAAAGTAATACCAGGAACGCCAAAAATAGCAATCAGGGGACACGGCTGCAGCTCGACTCCTAAGATGTCGGATAGGGTTTTAAAGAATATGTCCCAAAATTAACAGAGATTGGGACAGAAATAGGACTAAGTTTGGCACATTGACTACATTGGGATAGATTTGTGACAGTCTGGCTTTAGAATAATGGAGCCTGTGCAGCACCTTGAATTCTATGAGACCCAGACGTTGTAGAACTAACCCTATCAACTGCTCCAGCCCACCAATCATCAGAGAACTGATTCAATACCTATTTCCTCCTCCCAGGCTGATTTAGCTTTCACAACATATTTGTTGTTAAATGACATCATGGAGGAGTAAATCTGAGATATAAGTGATCTCTGATCGAATGAAAGATGAAGTAATTCCTCCCAAGGGAGCAGAGTTGATAAAGAAGGGAAAGAGCGGAACTGAGAGGTTACACAGTGATGTATCTGAAAATATCTGAAGAGATGTGAACGTGGCAAGTCAAATTTACTTGAAAGGGATAGAAAAGTAGGAAATGTGTTATTCTGATATAAATCAGAAGGAGGTGATTCCTTTGGATTTACATAAAGAAAAGGGAGAGTCTAAAGAAGCAGGAAATATATGGTTAGAGGTTATAGGACCTAAAGTTGAGGCAGAAGAGAAATTGAAATGAGGTCGGAATTTATCCCAAATTTTAAGAGAGGACAGGACAATTGGGTTTTTTGTATAACTGGGAATCTTGCACGCTACGCGCACTCGATTCCTAGACTCGCCCGTCCTGCAGCTGGCTGAGCTGGGGCAGCTCGCCAAGCTGGCCCTGCAGCTCGCATTCACAGCTCGGCCGCTATGCGGCCTTGCCCGTAACTCGGCTGCTGTGTGGCCAATGAGACCAGGATCACTGATGATGTCAGATTTATGACATCACTGATGATGTGATCAGTGGGATTTATGACATCAGTCGTGGGTTTCTTGGCTGGAGGAGCTTCAGCACCTTCCCTGGCCCATGGATCTCGCTTTTTCTCAGCAGCAGTCATAGCCCTTTTCTCAGGAGCTAATGATCCTCTTCAGTGATGTCACTTGCTGGGATTTATGACATCACTTATTACATCAGTCAGCAGTGGGATTTATCACATCACTGATGACGTCAGTGGGATTTATGACATCACTGATGACGTCAGTGGGATTTATGACATCACTGATGATGTCACTGATGATGTCAGAGTGGGTGTAGCGAAGCTTGTTGGCTTGCTGGAGGCAAAGCGTTTGGGCTTGCCTCGTGAAGTGTGCTGGATCGTGGATGAAGGCTCACGGGCTGTGACCGATCAGAATCACGGAGATGGAGGTAGGGACCGACTTGTCGGTCCTGGGACTCGGTTGAAATACCACTGGGATGACTGGGTGTAAGGCAATCAGGCACCAGGGCCTGGCCGGTTGGAAGATGGCCAGGATTCGATTCGGGTCCGGGTTTGGTCGCGGTGAAGGTAAACATATGAAGGAAAAGGAGAATCTCTGGAATCAAGCTGGAATCTCTTGGATGAGGTTAGTCAAGCATAGCGTCACAGGACACCTGGCTTATATGCTCGCGTTTCGGTGTATGACATCACGTCATTGGTGATGTCACAACGTTCTAGGGAGCTATGACATCATCGATGTTATGTCTGACATTGCCGATGACCTCACAGGTGAGCTCTGTGCTATGACATCATCGGTGTCATTGTTGATGATGTCATCATCATTACGTCGTGGCGCGCCGGCTGGTGGGCATCGACTGCCCCAAGAACAGGCTTGACGGTGGGCCATTATGGGCCCTTTTCTACAGTGGGATTTATGACATCACGGATCACTGATGATGTCACAGTGGGACAGGGACAGACAGAGCCCGAGCTCCCATTTATGTTGGGGATGAGAGAGAGAAATTGGATAGGAGCATAAAAGGGCAGAAAGAGATGTAGCTCATGTGGGAAAGACTTATCAAACCGGCAGTAGAATCCATTCAGTTGTTCTGCAAGCTGAGGGCTCTCTGCAGTGGGGGGTGTTGGTTTATTGTAGTGGATGATGTAGGCTATATTTATGTCGCATCATTTAGCCTGTGCTGTGATGTGCAGGAGCAGCAGGTAGCCTACAAGTTATAAAACTAAGCCTGTCCTGAATGAGCCGAGTGGGGGTGCTTGTTCACTATTGGGAAAGTTATGTGTTTACAACATAAAGCAATAGAGAAGGAGCCAGCACTCAGAAAATCCTTTTGAGGGATTTTATTCCTGTTGCACCACAACGTACGCGTTTCAGCGATAGCCTTCGTCAGCGTTGTGCTGTGTCAGGCGGAAAAGGGCGTATAAATACAGCCAGACATGAAGTACAAACAATTAGTGTAAAAAAAAAAGGGTATAATATATATATATATATATATATATATATATATATATATATATATATATATATATATATATATATATATATATATATATATATATATATATGTACATTTGAAAAGTGCATTATGCATCGATGAGATATACTAGAATGTAACCCAGCATAGTACACAAGCATTAATACGAGTACAAAGATAGAAAAAATTTATATATATATAATTCGTATTAGAAACATACCACAGCCTCGAGAAAACGACCTGTTGTCAGCAGGAGAAAAATAAAAAGGACTGGACTTTATATAAAATTAAAATAATAAAACAGTCAAAGAAACCATTTTGTTGTCTTCAAAGTGACAAGGCAGACTGGCGCCTATGTAGGCTATAAATTTAAGAAAGTACAAATGACACTACAAATATACACAAATACAAACCGGAATACCAAAAAAGAAATGCTTTTACAGGAAACAGCCCAACAGTAACTCTTCATTCAATCCTTTTGGGTGTTCTGACTGGAGTGTGTGGATCCAAAACGCCTCTCTTTGTAATAAGGCTCGGTCCCTATCACCACCTCTTTTTAAAGGGTTAACAACCTCTATTCCCTGAAACCTGAGAGAACACACATCATGGCCCATAGAATTAAAATGTCTAGCCACAGACGACTTCTCATCACGGAGTTTTGAGTTCCCTTTGAGTCTTACCCACATAAATATTGGAACATGGACACTTAAGCAAATAAACCACAAATTTAGTTTTACAAGAGATTCTATTATTAATGTGGTATTTTTTACCAGAATGGGGGTGGGTAAAAAATTCCCCTCTGATCATAGCATTACATTGGATACAATTTCCACAAGGAAAATTACCAGTTGGTAAGTGTGATAAAAAATGTGTGGGGCGTGTGTAGCAATCTGCTTTCACCAGAGCATCTCTCAGGTTCCTCGCACGTTTCTGTGCAAAAATGGGGGGCTGCTCGAACACGTGGCCCACCAAGGGGTCACTGTGTAGGATGTGCCAATGTTTGAGAATGGTTTTCTTAATGTCTAATGAAGCAGGAGAAAAGGTAGTAGCACAAACAATATTGGACTTCCTTACAGAGGGGGCTTTTGGTGTTAGCAGGTCCTGTCTGTTAAGGCCCCTAACCCTCTACAAGCTCTTACTGAGGTTTTGGTTATCATATCCTTTAACTATGAACCGTTCACATAGTTCAGAGGCTTGTTCCTCAAAAGTGTTATCAGTGCTGCAAATTCTCCTCGTTCTCAGAAGCTGGCTGTAAGGCAAACCTTTCTTGAGACTAGGGGGATGAAAGCTGGAGAAGTCCAGGAAGCTGTTCCTGTCAGTTTGTTTTCTATATACCTTGGTCATAAGATGTTCAGATTTAGTCACCAAAACATCTAAAAATGAAATTGATTCTAAACTGTGATCTAAAGTAAATGAAATAGAGGATAGTCTGGAGTTAATGTATACCTTGAATTCTTCCAGTTCATTGAGAGACCCCGTGAAGATGAAAAAAATGTCATCAATGAATCTCAACCAGCAATGTAACAATTCTGAGAATTATGAGGGTTTATTATTGTGAGAGGATTATTGTGATACACAAAATCATCTTCAAACTTCCCCATAAATAGATTAGCGTAATTGGGCGAACAAGGACTTCCCATACTCACACCTTGGCATTGAAGATAAAAAGCATTTTCAAACTTAAAATAATTGGTATTCAACACAAGCTTAGAAAGGTCCACCAGAAAATCACTAGGGGGTGTCAGAGCTGATATTTTCTCTAAAAAATATGATAAGGCCACCAAACCCTCCTCATGGGGTACATTGGTGTATAGACTGTTGACATCCATCGTACACAACAAGCTATTCTTTCCAATACGTTGTAAAGAGTTTAATTTATTCAAAAAATCAGTAGTATCTTTAAGGTAAGATGGAAGTTGTGTCACACTATGTTTTATGTGGCAATCAATGTATTGAGAAATGGGCTCTGTGATTGACCCACAGCCAGCAACAATAGGCCTTCCTGGTATAGGCTCTATACAACTCTTGTGTATTTTAGGAAGTGTATAAAACACTGGACGTACAGGATGTTTCTGTATCAAAAATTTATATTCATCCTGACTGATCAAAGAATTGCTCAAAGCATTACTCAAAAAATTGTCAACCTTCTGCATAAATTTAATTGTGGGGTCTCCTATTAAAGGAGTGTAAAACTGAGTCATACCAAGTTGTCACAAAATTGCTGTTCTATATGCTTCTTTATTCTGTATTACAATAGCACCCCCTTTATCAGCATTCTTGATGACAATGGAAGAATCATTAGACAGAGACAGTAGGGCTTTTCTTTCATCAAGTTCAATGTTGGAGTAAAGTTTCTTCTTATAGTACTGACGTACCTTCTGTACAGTGTCTTGTTCGACCAGCCTGCAAAAGGTGGCCACAGAGTAATTCAACATAGGAGGTACAAATGTACTTTTGGCCCTCAGTCTTGTGGACCCAGAGGTAGAGTCGGGTCCCTGACTCGGAGTCTGTGGGGGGTGAGGCTGTGTGGGGGGGGGGGGGCCCTTGTCAAAAAGGCACGAAGTTTAACATTTCTTAAGAATTTGAACATTTCGACTCTAGTCTTAAATGAATCAGCTTTGGTAGAAGGAACAAAATAAAGACCTTTAGATAAGATGGATGTCTCCTGCGTTGTCGTTTACAACATAAAGATCATGGAATTGGATGCTATCAGGAATGTCACCGATAGTTAACGTTCTATATTGTAGGCTACAGGGAGACCGCATCAGCCCTGTTGAACAGATCTGTATTTGCCTGTCTGTATGTTGAATTGTTTTATTCAGGCTATGATCTGTGATGTGCTGAGATATCCAAATTGGCATGAAGAGATGACACCATGCAGCCAAAACCCGGACATGGACCGACATTTTTGTAAGATGACCGGGCTAGTGTTATCTCCTGGGAGATAACTGCAAACTATTATCACATGAACACGGTAGTCAGTAGTTACAACATCCAGCAGAGCCGCTATGACAGAGTTAACACGGTCACCAGTTAAACCGAAACATGTTAGCAGCACTGCTGGATGTTGTAACTACTGAGTACCATGTTCATGTTCTTAGTTTGCTGTTATTTCCCAGGCTTTTTGTCGGTGCAAACATTACACGTAGGCTGTATCTTGATAAAACAACTCAACAACGACATTACCACCAAGAATTATGGCATTTCGTAACAACGTTAGCAATGTTATAATATAATAATAATATGGCTTGACCGCACCAGCACGGCTACTGACTATCAATAGTTAGCAATAACAATTGTTGTTAGGCTCCAAAACGGAAATCCATAAAATTACATTAAACTAAGATAATACAATGGTTATTGTAATTTTTACAAGGAAATACTTACATTTGTAGGGTTGCTTTTTTCCTCCTTTCGCCGCCATCTTCCATCTGAATGGATCTAGCTGATGACACGCAAGGGATTCTGGGATCGCATTCACCGCCAAGGGTGGTCCTGGAAAATCTTAAAACTGAGGGCCATACAGCCTTTAATCTCCACCCTTAACTTAACACTGAGAATCGGGACAGCACTAGCACTTCGCGGGAGCGCAGATTTTTTAGACTGAGGGTTAAGATTGAGGGTTAAGATAGGAATTGGGATTCACCCTATATATATATATATTTATATATATATATATATATATATACACACACACACACACACACACACACACACACACACACTCACACACACACACACACACACACACACACACACACACACACACACACACACACACACACACACACACACACACACACACACACACACACACACACACACACACATTTCACATTTTAACAACTACGTCCTAGGGTGGAGACTCTGGAGATGATGTGCCATGGCTGCAGTTATGGAAATCGCCCGCTCTGCAGCCTCCCAAAATCATGACTGACAGACAGACACCACCCACCCACCTGGGCACCATCATGCAACTGTGCACCATTGTAATGCTGTGATATTGAACCCAGGAGCAGAGACGACAGAGTCAAAGTCAGTTTTAAGTCTTTTACTGAGACTTTCAAAGTTCACAAAAATAAACAAGAAAAGAGTGAAACCAGCCTAAACGGTGTCGGGCGGCTGACAATAAACTAAAAGGATCATAAGGCAGGCAGGAACAGTCCAGAGGCTCAAAAGGTTCCCCAGGAAGCAGACTCAGTCCAGAGAATCATTTCACAGAGGAACTCAGGCAGGAACAGGCAGTGACACAGCAGCAGTGGTTCAACGATCAGCAACGGTGTCTGAAAGCAGAGATGATTATATAGGCGGCCAACCAGGTGCAGAAGATCATAAGGAATTAGCAAAGAATTATGTCACTGTGTTTTCAGAGGCTGCTTTCTCCCGCTGCTCCGCTTAGCACGGGATGGCTGCCTAGTACCACGGACAGCAACGGCATGTGGCTCCACGCGCTCTGGCTGTTTCAGCACCTCGGACAGTTCCTCTGCTGTAGCCTGGCGCGCTCGTTTCAGGGGATGTGTCAGCCATCGGTTCATACTACATATTTATCCTGCCTTTAGACAGAAAATGGCGTCAAACCAAACGGTTCAGCTATATTTAGAATCGGGAGAGACCATAGAACATTTCACTAGGACAAAAAAAAAAAACATTGTTGAAAAAAACATTTTCTTTAAATCCAATTTTTTTTAAGGTTTTGAGTGAAATGTTTTGTGGTCTCTCCTGTTTCTAAATATATCTGAACCATTTGGGTTGACCAAGTAACACTATTTGTATAAGCATTTTACGAAATGTCTATGGGAAAATAAATGGGGGATGACAATCTCTGGTAAAGTGCTGAAGCAGGAAGTGACGTTCACTTTGGCTCTCTAGCATCCAGTGTTGGGGGTAGTAACTCATTACAAAAGGAACATATTACATGTAATATATTACTTTTAGCAGTAACTCAGTAATATAACTTATTACGTATAGGATTTCAGTAATATTATACCAGTTACTTTGTCAACTAACTCAAGTTACAAATTTAGTTAAAAATAAATAAATCAAAGCACATATTTCAAAAAGATACAATCATTTCCTAATCAAACTGTTTGTTTTTATGCAAATTACCACTATAGATGACAATAAAAAAGGAAAAGAATAACATTTAGAATTTTGGATTGTTTACACTGACTTCAAGGCGGTTGAATTTATTTGTCGGGATGGTTCCGGGGCATCGTTGTCATTCTGCTGCTGCTGTAGTTTTCGTAAAAGTAATGCAAAAGTAGTGGAATAAGTAACGAGTTACTCTACACAGACAGTAATATTGTAAAGTAACTTATTACTTTTAAATGAAAGTAACTAGTAATATGTAGTATATTACATTTTGAAAGTAACTTGCCCAACACTGCTAGCATCACAGTGATGAAGAAAAATACACAGAAAACACATAAAGCTGGCCAGAGATATACCCACCCACTAATTTGATTCCATCTGCAACAGGATCCCAGGAGTCTAGTCTGTTTAAAGCACTTGACAGGCAGCCGATGGGAGGCACAGCTGAAACCAAAGAGAGTGAAAAGGCTCCAATCAGTTGTCATGGTGGTGCCATTTTCACCCTCCTCAACATGGTCATACTTCTTTTTGCCACTAGAGGGAGGCAAGCGCTAACAAAGTCAGTCTCACAAAAAGGAACATGATATAAAATCCAACAATTTGCTCCAGAATGGCATGCATTTGTAACAGTGCGTAGCCTACGCAGTAACTTTTTAATGACATTAGTGTCAAGCTGCTCACTCAAAAGTTACATGAGAGCAGTGCAGAGACTTAGTTACTTACTTAGACTTAGACTTACTTAGCTGACAGTGCGATGTCATAGAGGAGGTCTACCCGAGCGTGTGCATATTATGGTTTGTGCCGACACCTTGGAAACGGGGGTGTCCAGTGTCCAATTTGTAAAGGCTATGCAGTCCAGTGAACAGTAGCCTATTTATCTATTTAGATACTGAGAAGAACGTGCTCTATGTTATTGGAACAGTTATTGTCATAATTTGTATTGTATAGCTTCGTTTAAATGCTTAACTTAGTTTGACTGTGTAAATTTATCATTTTTCAATGGCTTAGCCTATGTGTGCTCTAGGCTCTAGGCTTGTGTAAAAAGGCTCTTTTACTTTGAAAAACGGCCACCAGAAATGCTTATTGTTGCTGACTTGACATAGGTCTGGCTCACAGCCTCTGATGCTGCCCTTCCAGCCAATCAAAGCCCGAGGGCGTGAGCGTTCGTCACTTCTGTGGACATTAGGCGCTAAACTGGATTCATTCCGTGACAGACAGACGCACAGAGCGGAGCACTGGAGCGGATCAGACACCAGAAGCGTCTCCGTGGCGCACTTTCTTTCAGTGTGCTGCTTGGGCGAGTTCGAGGCACTGCGAGGCACACCTCCGGCACAGGCACCGAGGTATGTAATGGGGAGAGAGCTGCAGCTGGGGGGTCGGGGGGTACTTTTCTATAACTTTGCACCATTTATTTCTCTAAAAAAGTAATGTTATTGAATGTAGCTAATGTTGGCTAGGTCAGTGGTTTTCTAGCCTCAACGCTAGACTCATCATCAGTCATTCTTCCTTCAGAGTCTCGGATGCGCGGTGGCGGGTCCTATATCCACTGGGAAACTACGGAATATTTTGGAGTACCATGGCCCCGTAGGGTTGGATAGCAACATTGTGTCTGAGGTAGGTACAGTTTTATTGTGATTGATAACGTGTATATTGCGTGAAGCCATTGGTGCCGACATCCCAATGGATATATGAGGGATCAGCCGAGCAGCATTTTGGTAAACAACCCGCTTCACTGGGCGGCAACAGCAATGGAACCCTATGGAGCGCAAGTGGCGCAAGGTGACTCTAGCCAGTTAACTCTACATTTTAAACACTGCGACAGTTCACACAACTTTAACATGACATGCATATATTATACATCAAACTCTTGAGCTACTTCTGCTCTCACTCAGAATGTCAAAATATAAGCGATGTGATGTATAGTTTTTGAGATATTAACGTTTGTTTGGCACAACTCATACTATTAAAGGAACACTCCGCCCATTTTCAACCAGCTTTGTATCTTGATTAGAACATCAGTAGTATATCAGAAAACTGTAAACTGTTTTGAAGTCTGTCATTTAATTTGACAGTTATTGAGTGGTCCACACTAACTCAAATTAATAACTCATTAACTCAAATCAACTCTCAATAACTGTCAAACTAGATGACGGTTTTGAAGTCATTCATCTAGTTTGACAGTTATTGAGAGTTGATTTGAGTTAATGAGTTATTAATTTGAGTTAGTGTGGATAGGGCTGGGTATCGTTCAAAATTTTTCGATATCAATACCGTTTCGATACTTTGATTTCGATACCGGTTCCTGAACGATACTTTTTCGATACCAATTTTTAGAAAAATCCATTTAAAAAAAATAAAACTGCATTACACATTGACAATTATGATACAAATCTTTAGTTTTTTTTTTCAAGTTTTACAGCAGAAAAAACCCCCTACTGTATTTAACATAACTTTAAGTTGTCTAAAGTTATTGCTGTCCCTACAAAAAAATATTGGAGTACTACAAAGGAAAGAAATGTAAAACAAATAAATCAGTGCAATAGTTTTCAGTGCAAAACGGAGAGTTGCAAATGAGTGTTTAATATTCACTGATGCAACAGAACGCTATTCTTGTCCAAACTGATGAGACAGCTCCACTTCATGCATGGAAGACAATAGTTGAGCATTGACTAGCCTATCAATAATGGCACAAAGTGAATCCCATTTATATTCAACAAACTATCATGACATCAGCGTTTGTTAACTAGTTGCTAAAAATACACAATGCCCGCTTGCGCATAACGTTACCGCGCCAATTAATTAAACGATCTAATGCTAGCTACAACTCACAGCCAGACTGTCAGACTGAGGGATCTGATAACCGCTAACATCAACAACAAACTTGCGGTAAGCTGACCCACCTCTCGATTATTTCTCTTGTCTGTGGAAACCAGTCCCAGTTCCACTTGTCTCCGCACTGCACGCTGCCTGCCTCACAACAAACCCACACCGGCTAAAGTGGGCGTAACTTTCCCTGCATGCTTCTACATGACAGCCAATCACCAGCCGTATTAGAGCGTGGTGTGCAAGCATGTCGCATGCTTATAGGCTCAATGACGCTGTTTTGTTTTGGTATCGAAAATTGGTATCGATTGACAAGGGAGGCTTCGATACCCCTTAGTATCGATGTTTTCATTTCGGTGCCAAGTAAGTATCGAAACTCGATACCCAGCCCTAAGTGTGGACCAGTGATGTCACTGGTCCACACTTTAACACTCAATAACTGTCAAATTAAATGACAGACTTCAAAACAGTTTACAGTTTTCTGATATACTACTGATGTTCTAATGATACAAAGCTGGTTGAAAATGGGCAGAGTGTTCCTCCTGCCGCAGGGTTCCGCATTTCTGGGTGGCAAGTGACGTCACGCTGATTCGTCCTATAGGACCCGCGCATCCGAGACTCTGAAGGAAGAATGACTGATGAGTCGTGCGTTGAGGCTAGTGGTTTTCAAACTTTTTGTGGCTAATGCACACCAAAGGTCAAGCCAAAATCTCAACGCACACCTGTATTCATATCCATGCAAAACAATCTGTAAATGCTTTTTATTTACTAGTTGCCAAGCATATTTAACAAACATAATTCAAGAATTCATTTGAAACTTAAAATGACATCAAACCAGCAACATACCATTTAATCAATCCACTTAATTGTTTAAGCAAGATATCAGAGCAATTTAAACATTGTTATTAAACCTGTAACAGTACTCACATACGGGCACGCCCACCGCTGCCATATAGGTTGAGGCCACGTCTCGTCATAGACGTTTAGCTGGCTCAGCCTGGGTGGGGGCGTGGTCAGGGTGGGGTAAAACCCCCCGTTCTATCCATTCAGCAAAGTTAGAATTTAGCTGCTAGCCCAGCCCAGGCAGACACGAGGGATTTAACCACCGCAGTAAACGCACATCTGAGCAGATGTCTTGTGTTCTGCTCTAGAACCCCCAAACCTGTAGTTTAAAGCTGCAGCACCGTCTTTTGGTGAGTCAGCCCATGAGATATATGGGCGGTTTTACCCCACTCGCGCGCCAGCCATTTAACATTTTGTGGGCGTTCCCAGACATGCGGACTGTCTCTATTGTTGACATTTCCGGGACGCTCACTGTCAAAAGTGACTGACAGCCTGGTGATAGTAGCAGCAGCAGGAGTACGCTAGCCACTGTTACTAGCCTATCTAATACCGTTTTTACTGCGTCAGGAGCTACTTTTTTGATTGATTGATTGATTGATTGATTTTATTCACACACATCGTCATCATTTAGTACATTACAGTATTCATGGCATTTCAGTACTGAAGCAGGGTGTGTGTGAAAGGGTTGCCCCAAGGAACCTATTTAAAGCTTTTAGGAGGGGGCCCAATTACTCACAAACATACAGTAATAACATACATCATACATAATACATAGTAATACGTCAAACGTTTAGGCACTCATCGGAATCTAAGGTACCGTGTAGGAGTGATCAAGACAAGACATTTATAGACAAGACTTTCATACGTGAACAGTAGTTAATCATGTGTAGATATAAGTTGCTTCTTTAAGTTTTTCTTAAAGGTGGAGACAGAATATGACATTTTTAAAGTCCCTGGAAACCAGAAATATTTCTTTATTATTTAGCATTTTTAGTTCATCACATCACAGGACCCTATGTTAATAAGCTACCAGCCAAATTTGAACAATGATGAACGTTGCAAAGTATATAAATTTAGGTTTGACAGGTGTGGCAAAACGCATGAGATTTCATTATTTTTTAGAGTGTACTTTCTCCCGCGGAATGTGTGGGCGTGTCCGTCTGCAGCAGGGACATTTATCTCCTCCGAGAGAGAGAGCGCGAGAGAGAGGGGGGGGAGGGAAACGGAGAAAGAGATCAAGTTACACAGCACTTGCGAGTGTGTGTGTGTGTGTGTGTGTGTGTGTGTGTGTGAGAGAGCCACCAGCCTGTGTGTTAGGGATGGGCATCGAATTTCGAATTTTCGAATAATCGTTGTTATTATCAAGGTCGACTTTTATTATTGAAATTCGAAATTCGAAAAAAAAAAAAAAAAAAAAATTTTTTTTTTTTTTTTAGTGAAATGTTGCATTGTCTCCCCTGATTCTAAGTATAGTCAAATCGCTTGGTTTGAGCAAGTAAAACAATTTTTATAAGCATTTTAAGCAAGGTTTATGGAAAAATTAATGGCAGATGAAATCCCATGAAGAGGGAGAGGGGGTGACTTTGGCACCCCTTTGGCACTCAGACCTGAGCCTACTAAATATTTAATGAACCACTCATGATTGTCAAAACTGTTTTTTATTTTCGAAAATGTCAATGTCATGTAACATGTTCTTTACTTCAGTGGTGCAATGCTTGTTTGAGCTAAAAATCCACAGCAGAAGCTTTTTATATTAATTAATAAAGCAGTAGACTTAGAATCAGGGGAGACAATGCAACATTTCACTCACAAATTTTTTTTTTTTTTTTTTTTTTTTTTTTTTTTTTTTTTAACATTTTTTTATTTATTTTCGAAATTCGAATTAAATTCGAATTTGGCCAGCGAATTTCGAATAGTGTTTTTGCTAGAAATGCCCATCCCTACTGTGTGTCTCTCGCTCTCTCTCACTAGTCGAGAGAGAGAGAGAGAGAGAGAGAGAGAGAGAGAGAGAGAGAGAGAGAGAGAGAGAGAGAGAGAGAGAGAGAGAGAGAGAGAGAGAGAGAGAGAGAGAGAGAGAGAGAGAGAAGCACATGGCCTGGCTGAAACCCGACACCTTGCTAATCTCACAAGCATAGCGCTTGGCAGACGCACACAGAGGGAGACGGACAGCAAGGGAGCGCTGTCACTGGGGGCAAAGAACGGACTTGCCATAGGTGGGTGCGGATTGCGCGCGTGTACAAAGGTTATATAGAGCTTATGATGTCATAAGCTCCTGCGTTTTAGCACCTCACGCACTGCTGTCTTCAATGAGGAAGTACTTTGTAGAATCTTGTAGAAAAGTGGCGATTTTAAGGCTTTGGGTTGAAAGTAATGTATAATAATTTCGGAGGCACAAAATTACTAACATAAGACCCTAAATAACATAGTTAGAACGTTTTTGTGGATTTTGGTTTCCAGGGACTTTAAGTTCGCATCAAGCTCATTCCAGATCTGCGGTCCTCTGCACACAACACTGAGGCTGGTGCATTTTAACCTTCGTTTTTTTCCCAGTGATTAGGTGTTTTTCTCTAGTGTTATAGGTGTGCAGGGGAAGGCAGATTGGAACAAGGTTACATAATTTATGATTTAATTTATGGACAACTTGGAACATCATATAAGCATTCTGGAGGTAATTATATTCTACAAGCCTCTTCACAACAGCGATGGTGTGCTGTGTAATAATAGACAGCTGTAGTAAATAGCAGCAATAAAAGCCCGGGTTAGTTTTTAAGCAATCCCTACTGTCCGCAAACGTGAAGGGAAAGAGACAGAGGCTAACATTAGTAGCAAACACTGGGCTAACATGCAAGCAAGCGTCAGATCATTATCAAACAAACATTTAACATTAAGGTTATTTACCTTTGCTGTCACGACAATGTTTGATGATTAGAGATGCTGCGATCGAGATTTTTCAATACCGATCCGATTCCGATATTTTAGCCTCAAAACCGATCCGATTCCGATCAAATTTCGATACCCGATTCGATACCGATTTCGATCCGATACCGATACAGCACATATTTAAGCCTCTCGATGCTGTCTGATAGCTGGCAGGCAACAAACATTTTTAGGGTTATGTATGTATGCGTGTGCTTTGGTAATATAGTATGTAAACGATTTAGTTCATCTAATTAATTTGATGTAAAACTAAAACATAACAATCAAATACACACTTCTTTTGTAATGGGTGAACACTGGACACAAATAATTATTGTTTCCTCACACATACACCCCCACTCTGTCTCACACAGGACACATACACACACAGCCCTCCCTGTCTCTCTCTCTCTCTCTCACACACACACACACACACAGCCCTTTCCCTGTTTCTGTCTCTCAGACACAAAGTTTGTGCATACATTTCCACTGCCAGATTGGAGGAGTCTTTTGTCATTTTCTAATGTTACTTCTCTTCAGTGCAATACGTTTTGATAACGACCTGCTGTACAGCGCCGTTCGCGCAGTCAACTCCGTGTCGTTAACGTTAAAGTTTAGAGGAGAAAGATAGCTGGCGTTAGCTAGCTCATTAGCCATGTTAGCTGCCTCAGTGGGTAACGTTAGCCTATAGAGAGTATTTTTCTGACATTTATGCTAGCTACTCCTCAAACCTGCGGGTGGAAATGGTTTATGCGATGCGATGTATGTTGAAGCAAGACAACGTTTTAATGTACCTTGAATTGGACAAATTACGACGGGTCGTGCTCACGCAGATCTAAGCCCTGGCCATCCTAGGCTCAACGCGAGACTCATCAGTCATTCGGTTGAGTCTCGCAGTTACACACAAAGTTTGTGCATACATTTCCACTGCCAGATTGGAGGAGTCTTTCGTCATTATCTAAGTGTACTTCTCTTCAGTGCAATACGTTTTGATAACGACCTGCTGTACAGCGCCGTTCGCTCAGTCAACTCCGTGTCGTTAACGTTAAAGTTTAGAGGAGAAAGATAGCTGGCGTTAGCTAGCTAATTAGCCATGTTAGCTGCCTCAGTGGGTAACGTTACCCTATAGAGAGTATTTATCTGACGTTTATGCTAGCTACTCCTCAAACCTGCGGGTGGAAATGGTTTATGCGATGCGATGTATGTTGAAGCAAGACAACGTTTTAATGTACCTTGAATTGGACAAATTACGACGGGTCGTGCTCACGCAGATCTAAGCCCTGGCCATCCTAGGCTCAACGCGAGACTCATCAGTCATTCGGTTGAGTCTCGCAAAGTTACACACAAAGTTTGTGCATACATTTCCACTGCCAGATTGGAGGAGTCTTTCGTCATTATCTAAGTGTACTTCTCTTCAGTGCAATACGTTTTGATAACGACCTGCTGTACAGCGCCGTTCGCTCAGTCAACTAACGTGTCAATAACGTTAGTTAGAGGAGAAAGATAGCTGCTGTTAGCTAGCTAATTAGCCATGTTAGCTACCTCAGTGGGTAACGTTAGCCTATAGAGAGTATTTATCTGACGTTTATGCTAGCTACTCCTCAAACCTGCGGGTGGAAATGGTTTATGCGATGCGATGTATGTTGAAGCAAGACAACGTTTTGGCCCTGGCCATCCTAGGCTCAACGCGGCCTGAGTGTGCTGCATGCTGGATAGAAATCCTGGAGCGGAGTCATGGAATGGAGTGCTTATATCGGAGCCTTGGATCGGTCATTTTCGCTGGAATCCGATCCGATCCGATCCATGTTTTTTGGCTGATATCGCGCCGATATCCGATCACATGATCGGATCGCAGCATCTCTATTGATGATGATGATGTTGTTGGTGGCACAAAAGTAAGAATGTCACAGACCTTGCCACAGATGAAATAGTTATAGGACTCAAGGGATTTGAAAGCCTTCAGCTCCTGAGACGTGTATGCCAATACTGTATTCACAAGGTAGTTATAAATGTCTGGTATGTTATACGTGGGCACCTGGCAATATAATGAGTTTTCTTTACTCATGGTGGCTGTCAGTTTTTTTATAGGGGTCCACACCACCGACCAAACTTATTTTTTCATCACTTCTCTTTGACGAAGCCCTAACTGTTGCTATACGTTCAGTTAAACTAGCCGGCCAGATTATGTTACGGCTGCGGTTTGTCAACAATATGGCACCGTCTGGGGTTAGCGAATAAGGTCTATTCACCTTATCATTTGCCCATATTATCAGGACGGTTCTGCATACGTCGTTTTGTAATCGTTATTCCGTTTTAGACCCGGAAGTAGATTACTCCTACCTTTATCATTTTTAGACTTGCCAAAAAGCTGTTTAATCCTGTACCTGGCCTGTGTCCCCGTATTAGGGCTGTCCCAGCGAGTAGACGTAATCGATGACGTCGACTACGTAATTACGTCGACGCACGCTACGTGCTTCGACGCGTCACGTGTGGCTAATTTTAGCGGCTAACTGTTACTTTTCGTTACTTTACATGGCAGTAAAATGCCACTGAATGACCAAATTGATTTAACTTTTAACCATTTCGATTTCCACTTTCAATACGGACCCCCAGCATTGGTTAGTTGTTAACGTCGTGACTATATTTATAACGTTAATAACGTACTCCGGTTTGCGGGCTGAATCTGTGTGTTGCGCAATAGCTACAACCGCACTCTGGCTGTAGACCCGAGTTATAAACTGGAAACCGGAGTAGCCTACGTTATAAACGTTATAAATATAGTCACGTTATAAACAACTAACCAATGCTGGGGTCCGTATGGAAAGTGGAAATCGAAATGGTTAAAAGTTAAATCAATTTGGTCAGTCAGTGGCGTTTTACTGCCATTTAAAGTAACGACAAGTAACAGTTAGCCGCTAACATAGCGCTTACCCATCAGCGCACTGTCATTTGACGTCAGCACACTCTTCTAACAGCCTTGTGTCTGGATGATGTGTGACCATCTTACATGGAGCATTTGTCTTTCTCCAAAATTAAGAGCACTGTTACTGAAAATTGCACACCATTGTACTGTAAGATGATGATTTTATGTTGGACTGCTGCTAAACTCAGTTGACATTGCACAAGGTTTTTGGTATTCCTCCTGAAAGTGACTTGAATTTAATTTATTCTACTATTTTATTTTGAATTGCACTATATTCATTTTATTTGAGGACAAGCTCTTGCTTTAATTTTATATGAGAGATTTTATGTTGGACTGTTAAAGATAATGAGATGGTTAAATAAAATACAGAAATTGAGAAGTTTTTGGTTATTTATTTGTTTTGGGTAAATTTATTGTTATATAATAAAAAAATAAAAAAAATAATCGTTAGATTAATCGACTAATCGAAAAAATAATCGTTAGTCGAATCGATAAGAAAATAATCGTTTGGGACAGCCCTATCTATAAGTGACATGTGTGTCTGTTTGAGGCGAGATGTGCGTGAGCCGAGATGCAGTGTCCCAGCCATTTTGAGTGGGGTGGCCCAGGTGGGGCACAGACTCAAGCAAGGGTGGCACTGATTGCAGCATTTAGGAAGGATGTAGAAAGGTTTTCCCTTGCCAAAATCTAGCCTAACGTCACTCTAGCTTAACAATTAGCCTGCTACAGCCTGAAAGACGGTATTGTTGGCCAGCACCCTCAGGATTTCTCACTAGAAACTCCCCTGCTGAGATGTGTGCACAGGATTTGAACAGTGCACCTAGACTCCTCCCCCCGGCTGTACAAGGATTTGAGAGTGGAGACAGAAAGTGCCACGGCTCAAAGCCGGTGAAACATGCACGCACGCGCACATGCATGCACACACATGTGCGCACACGCACGCACACACAGTGCCAGAGAGAGGAGTGGGGGAGAAGGGTCTGACTTGCGCAAACCTGCATCGCTTCAACACCTAGGATTGATTTATCAGATTAAAAGTCCTCTGCTAATTTCATGTTTTTATTGGGGATGGGGGGGGGGGGGGGTGCACATGGCAGGGGAATCAAATAGGCTACATTATACATGACCTTATTCCTCCTTTATGAATAAACATTGGAGAAAGCAAATTTAATTTGAGGATTTTGCATGAAATCTCATAAATCCCTATTTTTAAGGGGATTTTGGCAATTTAGGGGTTAATATCTGAAAATGCTCAAGGGTACTCACCGGGCACCCTCCTGTATTTTGAACAGGTACCCCCAAACTACAAGAATCAGCAGAGAAAAAAACTTTATCCGACGAAACAAGGTTCATCAAAAAAACAGCCTTTGGCTCCCGGACTATATAGAAAGCAGGCTAAATTGCACCCCTTCCCCCAATGTGTGACAGTTTCTCTCTTGACATACAGTAACAGGTTTTATTTTGAAAATCGACAGGATGTTTTATTTTATTATTCTCGTGAATTCCTGCCCAGCTCGATCTGCTCTGTGCTGCTTGACGCAACTCAAAGAGAGAAGCAAAAATACACAGGCCGATTTGTTTAGTGGAGCAGAGTGGAGAGCCGCTTCGGGGACGCCTCTGGTGGACACAGGCGTTCACTAGACAGGCTGCGTCCGCCTGGCCTTGCGGTCGCAATGCAACGTTTCCTGGTGGAATCTCAATCTGCCCGGCTGCCCGGCAGAGACTTTAGTCAGAAAAGAGAAAAAACTTGAATGGAGGTGCATCAAAGGAGATTTAGAAGTGAGTAGACGCGAAGAAAATGGATAATAAAGTAGGTGCATCTACCCTCCACTACACCATTGGTGCCGACCATTTCAGTCGCCAGCAGAAGGAAATGCCTTTCCGCTCCCTGCAAGCTCTGCCATTTGGCCCAGACCGGCTCCGCCTATTAAATCGTGTCACTCTCAAATACCTCCGCCGCTGTGAAACAACAACGTGCTAGTGTACACGCTGAAAATGGCAAGTTCTGACGAAGATTTGGATTGTGCAATAAAGCAGGCCTGCTTGGTACTTTCGGTGGATGGTTGTAAATAGGGGTGCTTCGATCACGTTTTTTTGCCACCGATCGCCTATGAGAAATATCTGCCCGACCGATAACCGATTTATCACCGATCACCAATCACGTTTTTTTTAGCAGCTACAGTATACAGTAGGGGGGGGGGAAAATCGATTCACTTGATTGGTGTAAGTTTACCAGTTTATTGTGAAAGATATCCTTCCGCCTTGAGTGACTGTCACAAGCCTGTGTGACAATGCGTCCACCAGGGGGAAACAACACCTTGTACCGCTTTGAGGCACCGGGCTGGATGTGTTGTAGCTTCCTCCATGAAGGGAGATCGATGCTGAGAACGCTGGCTGGTTTTGTGGGGCGTAAACTCTGGCTTGCAGAGGACTATACAAGTATGGTAAGCACTTCATAAGGTGGGCATGAGCGCCATCTATCACATGACAGTGAAAACACTGACGCTCCGTGACGCCGATGGCCGGGAAGCATTGTCTCTTAAATAACGTTAGTGGATGGCAATGGCGGAGAATGAGTTAATAAGCTTAAAATCGCGCAGGTTATCTAAAGTTACAGCTGCTTTTATCTGGTTCAAACAATCATAACATGCAAATGCGCATCACTTTATGTCCGTGGTAATAGCAATGGTTTATTGTGAGACTTTAGGTTGTATTAACTGAATAAGTTGTGGCCAAAGAAGTGTTTGCAGTTATAGCATAATAAGGCATTAACCATACATTATTACAGGCAATACTATAGTATTGTTTCCCATGTCTATATGTGTTTGTATGTCTAATATCCTTGTTTAGGTCTGTATTTGGAAGCTAGACTACAATAAGTAAGGGTTAATGCACGACGAGGTGTCCATTATCACTTTTTAAGGGACGACGTTAGTGCTGCACGATTTGGGGGAAAGGTGCGATTAGCGATTATGGTGGACAATATTGCGATTTGCGATTGTGATTGCGATATAATAAACAAGAGGTATCTAGGGATGTGCCGGCATGAGTTTTTGACGGTATGATAACCTTGGACAAAAATACCACGGTTTCACGTATCACAGACTAAAATACATGAAATATGTTACAATTTAAAATATATTAAAACTAAATAAATAAAACAATTTGAAATAAAATTATCTTTACAAAAAAATAAAACATTTTGAGACATTTGCCTGTCCCAAACATGTAAAAAAGAAACACCAGAAAAATAGAAACTGCACTGTGTTACAGCACATAGAAGATGGCTCAGACTGGCAAAGTTAGTTACATGTCTGTCGAGTAGTGAGGTCTCTAGACCATATTTCAAGCTGAAGGCCATTCGTGCATAATCTAATCCGATCACCCCCTGACGTCAGTCAAGTTCTAGTATGACGTGGTCCGTCAAAGTCTTAGTATGACGTCTGTAATGACGTCAGATATGACGTCAGTTAATTATCATATATATAGCAAGGGTTCTACGTAACCTCTCTCTCTCTGGCCGATCATAGCAGCAGCAGCTTCACGGCAGTCCATCTCCCCTGAGCCGTCCTCCGAAGCGTTGTTTTGCTCCATATCTGCAGACCGAATCAGCATCCTCAAGCCTTCTCCACCCGTGGATATTCCCCGCAGATCTCTCAACGCTCCCCACTCCATTCCTGGTATGTCGAGTTCCGAGCCAGAGCAGTCCATGGACAGTGACGACAGCATCGCTTCCCTGTTCCGGACCGGCCACGGAGCGTACTTGCCTTCCGAGGCGTCTGACGAAGACGTTGGCGAAGCGGCCGGACCACAGGCTGCCAGCATAGCCCCGACGAGAAGGCCCAGCGCGCGTTCCCGTGGCACGGGGCGCGCCACTGCGACGGCCCGTGATAGGAGAGCAGAAGACGAAGCGCCGCGCCGTGGACGCCCAAGAACGCGTGCGAGCGTGCCGGAGGGAGAGGCCGCTCGGCGCGGACATGCGAGAGGCCGCGGGCGAAGACCAGTAGAGACAGCTGCCCCGAGAGCCGGGAGCCGCCGGGGAATTGCAGGCCGCGGGGCTGCCGTGAGACGCCACGTCCTTCCTGGTCGCACTGACCCCCAGGCCGCCGCCCCGGAAGCGGAAGCGGCCCCATTCGTAGCTCCGCCGAGCCGACAGGGGTCGTCAAGAGCCATTCTGCTGTCTCTGCTAGATGCTAGCAGATCAGTAGAAGCTCGTCTGAGCGCCCTGGAAACCCCCCCCCCCATTCCCCCCACGTCCGCCGCAGCCCAGCTGGCGCAGCAGCCGATCCTGCCCCCGCCCATGCAGCAAGCCGACGTGCTCCCCACCACCACCCAACCCGCCCAGACGAACACCCTGGCGTCCGCCACGCCCGCCATCCCATTCGGTATGCCTTTTGTTTCTCCATGTGCCAATGTTTCTCCCAGGCTGAGGTCCAAGATTTTAAAGGGCAGAGACATTAATTTAGTTAGCATACTCCTGCCATCTCCCGAGTGTAAAAGGAAGGTTACGGGCGACCCAGATGGCCCCGTCTATTTAAAGTCGTCCGACCCCCGCCTGCCCAAAGACCTTTCCTTATGTGACTTCCTGAACACGTTTGGCGTCTACCGTGACGTGATTTGCGAAGTGTACCCAGAGCGCCGCCATGAGCTAGACAAATATCTAGCGCTAATAGGGGACCTCTACTCCAACCACGGTAAACTATTCTACCAATATCATAAAGCATTCTCCGCTAAAGCCGCCCTGATGATCACTCAGGCTAATACGCGGCTTAACTGGTCCATCATGGACATGCAGATATTCACGTCGCTGGTTAGCAGGCGGCCGGCGAACACCTGTGACTCGTGCGGCGAACCGGGGCACTCTGCACAATTCTGCCCAAAGGCGGCCTTTCAGTCCGGCGCCGCGCCCTCCACCAGCGGGTCCTCCCAGGTGCATACCCATACCCCCAGCTCCCTTTGCAGATATTTCAATGAAAACGTGTGCACATATCCGAATGTAATTTCCTGCACGCATGTAGCACCTGCGGGGACGCCCACCCCCGCTCCGGCTGCCCGCAAAGGATCCCCCCCCCACCAAAAAAGGGATATTGATTTACATTGCTTTGAAAACACCACATGTACTGTAGGTGTCCCTTGTGTTTTGATTAAATAAAGCGAGTTGATTGACAATTTATCTGGTCTGTGATCCGATCATTCCATCATTAAACGCCCACTAATAACAATAGTAATAATACAACTAAGAGGAAGGAAAAAAAAAAGAAAAAAAAATACATACATGTTAAAAGCCGACAACCTCCGGATTCGGATTCCGGACCCCTCATCGTACAATTCGGTTCACCATACAAACCCCGAAGTCACCCAATTCCAACGCCAAGTCAAGTCACCCAGGCCAAGCCGGGAACCCCTAAGTCAGGGGGAAGATCCGGATCCGGACTCGGATTCCGGACTCCTCGTTGTACATTTGGTTCGCCATACAAACCCCTAAGTCATCCAAGTCCAGCGCCAAGTCAAGTCACTAAGTCACCCAGGCCAAGTCGGGAACCCCTAAGTCACTAAGTCACCAACCCCTAAGTCATCCAAGTCCAGCGCCAAGTTGGGATATCACTAAGTCACCCAGGCCAAGTCGGGAACCCCTAAGTCACTAAGTCACCAACCCCTAAGGTGGCGATCCTCAAAGTCCGGACTCCGGTCCGCATCCGGACCGAGACACCGTCCTATCCGGACCGAGCGCTATAACCTACAAATCATTGATAACTTACATTTTCACGGAGCGTTTCTATTTTAACCGGCACATGCTTTTATAGTATTTACGGTACTACTGGTTTATCTGCCAGGAAGCTCACAGACCAATGCACGCGCTGTAAATCATCACACGTGATGCTACTCGGCCAATCAAATAAGCGAATCGTTTCTCTCTGTTGCTTCGAGTGGTGCTGCGAGAGCACACGGACGGAGGGGAGGCGACGCGAGGAGAGAGATAGTAATTTCACACGGTGTGCTCAAAAGAAACCACTCTTACATGTCCATTCATTGTTCTTACGGGCAGATTAAAACCAGTATGTCTCGTGTGAAGTGCGGTGCGATCCTGACCGGTCTATGGAAGCGCCACACATGAACAAACACACATACACACACCAGGGCACACTCACTGCCCAACGCAACGGCATGTGAGGTTGATCGACAGACAGACAGACAGACAGATAGATAGACAGATAGATAGACAGATAGATAGATAGATAGATAGATAGATAGGGAGCTCACTTCTCTCAAGAGAAAAGGTTGTTTGTTGGCTGAGAGTGTTAAATGTGAAATGGAGTGAAGAAAAGGGGAAACTTATTTCTCTTAAATTTAAGCATTTCATTTTAAGATGCACATTTTTCCAAAGCACTCTGTTGTATGTTATTTTTAAATGCATTATTTTACTTGAAATGAGAAAAGAGAATTTATTTATTATAGTAGGCTAGTTATGTATAATTAATCCAGTTAAATATGAAAACTGTAAATAAGCATTGTTGATGTTTATTTTGATTTAACAGTCAGTTGTTGACTACATACAGACATTGTACCATTAGGCTACTTCAATCATTGAGTTCAATGGCACTGAATCATAGCGTAAGCTACGTTACAATGTTCCGGACCTTTGCTTGAGGAAATTTTCTCTAACTGGACCTCTTTGAATTTTAATTGAGTGCCCCTGCCCTAAGGCATCCAAGTCCAGCGCCAAGTTGGGAAGCGCCAGCCGTAAGTCACTAGGTCACCTACCCCCAAGTCACTAAGTCACCAACCCCTAAGTCATCCTAACTTCTGGAAACAATCTACTCCCCATGGCTCGCGACATCAGGCTCAGGCCTCAGACTGGCCCCCGGCTCCCCCGTTCCTCATCGCACCTCGTCATCACATGACAAGATCCTGGTTCATCCTGCACCTCAAGCGGACGCTCCCGCTGGTCTTCATCAGCTCTCCAGCTACACCCGCCCGGAGCAGGCAGCCATACCGTGGCCCAAAGAACCCTCCTCCCTTAATCGGCGAGCATGGCAACGAACAGTGTCCCGGGCTTCCGTGCCAAAATGTCTCGTTGGTGGTGGCTCCCCGAAAAGCACAGCGCCCAGTAAGGCGCAGTAAATCTCCCGGATCATTTTTGGGGGGAAGAGAGAGAGAGTCGAGAGAGAGAGTCAGGGTCAGTCAGAAGGCCAAGTCGTGCGACGCGCAAGGCCCGACCGAGTTGGGAAGCGCCAGCCGCAAGTAGGGGGATCAAGATCGAAGGCCCGTAAGCCGTAAGTCGTTAAAAAAAAAAAGGTTGAAGGCCAGAAAAGGCCAGAAAAGTACAATCAACTACTAATGTACCAAGATCGAAGGCCCGACCGAGTTGGGAGCGCCAGCCGCAAATAGCTGTAAGTCGCTAAAAGGTCGAAGGCCAGAAAAGTTCAATCAACTACCGGTGCCCGCAGATCTCAATTAACCTCCGGTAATCAGATCTTCCTTTTGGGGGATCTCCTAGCCTATGCAGATGCCCTCCTCTTGCCTCAAGAGCAGCGCCACTGGCTAATGGAGTCATGCGCCAAAGTATTTGCCATGCATGCCGATTGCTAAATAAAGTTCGTTAAATCCTACCAACTGGCCTCTCATGATTGAAGTGAGGTCTCTAGACCATATTTCAAGCTGAAGGCCATTCGTGCATAATCTAATCCGATCACCCCCTGACGTCAGTCAAGTTCTAGTATGACGTGGTCAATCAAAGTCTTAGTATGACGTCTGTAATGACGTCAGATATGACGTCAGTTAATTCTCATATATATAGCAAGGGTTCTACGTCACCTCTCTCTCTCTGGCCGATCATAGCAGCAGCAGCTTCACGGCAGTCCATCTCCCCTGAGCCGTCCTCCGAAGCGTTGTTTTGCCCCACCCACCTCCCCAGTCCGCCACCAACGAGTCGTGACTCCTGATCCCCCACTGGGGGGGGATCTCCTAGCCTATGCAGATGCCCTCCTCTTGCCTCAAGAGCAGCGCCACTGGCTAATGGAGTCATGCGCCAAAGTATTTGCCATGCATGCCGATTGCTAAATAAAGTTCGTTAAATCCTACCAACTGGCCTCTCATGATTGAAATACAATGATACACCCAGTTTATTTATTTTGTAGCGACAGATGGCCTTAAACGCCACACTCACGTGACGCTTCTTGAGAGAGAGGCGAGGTAACGTGCATCTTTCTGCAGACTTTATCGAGGGACCATGAAAGCGTCATGTGACAGGCTAACACTAGTTGAAGCCTGGAGGTGCTGCTGATGGCAGCCGACAGTGTTTTGCTATCAACGTTGTTAATCTCGCTTATTCTTCATCACAGCGGGGCATTACCCACTGTCCACTAGTTCTGCATAAGCACCTGCAGCTCTCTCCTTATTTTACTGACGTTCTCACTAATCACACGGCTGTTTACATGCGTTTCTGAACGGCAAGCTAGTTATTAGCCTGGCTCGCTGTTAGCGATCATGGATGTTCTCTCTCTCCCTCTCGGTAAGATGTAACTTTGCTGCGCATATCATTACTTATTTGCGGAGTGCATGGGAGAAGCCTCCTGCTAGTGTTGATGCCCAGTGTGATGGCAGAGAAACGTGTGTTTGCTGCGTCGCGTGTAATGTTAGTTTAGAGGACACACACACACACTCAAAAAGACGTGAAAAAATAATAATAATCGCACACTTTTGCGGTTATGTAATCGCACGTGCTGACATCGCGATTGCGATTGCGATTAGATTAATCGTGCAGCACTAGACGACGTGGAGGCGTGAACCGTCCGAGGCGAAGCGAAGTCCCTTAACACATTCACTGCCAGCCGTTTTTTTTTACTGTAGGTAGCTTCTGCCAGAGGGTTTTTTTGAGGATTCTGGCTCATCTTTCAAGACCCGAGGATTCTTTTCTGCTAAGATTTTGTGAACACAAAATATCTCAAAAGAACTAATAGAATGTGTGCTTTCTCTGTCTAAAAGAGTTAGTTTGTAGAGTTAGTAGTTATGTAGGCATTAGCACTTGAATACAGCATGGTTTCAGCGTCTGAAAATTTAAGCTGAGATAAATAGCTTTTTGTGAAATTCGATAGAACAGTCACTTTAACCATTCATTTTTGGCATCAGTAAGACGTCAGACATCTAAACAATAGTTTTGAACAGTAATTTCCTCCATAACAGCAGGAAACACCCCTCTCCTTCAAACTCCTCCCTCCGTGTGTGTTCTTCTTGGCTGCAGCGGGCGTGTCACAAGCTCGTTTCTGCTGCTGCTTTGCTGCTGCTCCTGTCTGCTGGCGGCCGCTGGGCAAGTCTGGATGGGCTCGCTCGTTTCTTGGGGTTTGGGTTGAGAGCTTTGATGAAGCTTTTGCGATTCTGGTCTTATTTATGCTGCGTGTTTCAAAGTGTGTTCCACCCGTAATCTATTATGCAAATTTGCAATCCCGCACCGCCAGCTCCCAAGCGCGAAAGCGAAAGCGTTTTCGCCAATCCATTTTCATGAGAATGGCTTCCTCACACTGCTTTTTGCTTGCCTTCCTCTAGTCTGGAGAGCACTGTCGCCACTTAGTGGGTCGGTGGAATGGGTTGTACACGTTCGGTGGCTCCAATATTTATATAAGAGATGTAAAAGGGTTAGATGCACATCCCACGGTCAAAAAAAAAAAACGTGTGTTACGACGTGTGTTAACACGTCATTGGCAGTCAACCGTTGGATTTTTTTTGACGTGTTAACACGTCATTGGCAGTGAACGTGTTAAAAAGTGATAATGGACACCTCGAAGTGCATTAACCCGCTTATACCATGGTCACTTGCCAAAGAAACAAAACAAGACCATTCATTTATATTTGCATGCATTTTGCAATCAAAATCTAGTTTTCATAACCTTGAATATGAGTTGAGAACCGGCGAGACAAAATAGTCCCCTCGAGATTAGGCTATCATTGGATAAAATGGCTGCTTTGTTTCTACACCTGGCACAATTCTAGAATCAAGCTAACTAATAATTTCGCCAATCGTAGCCTATGTAACAACATACAAAATAAAACGGCAATGTCTAAGAATGCAACGCCATGTAACTGGGTCGTTTAAACTCGCATTCCAGGGAATTGCGTTAACGTCTGCGGGGTCTTATAAGACGTAAATGGCGCGAGGCAGAGTGAAAACTATCTGCTTTCAGTATGTTGGACTCCAGGTATGTTTTGTACAAGGACGTCTCTCAGTGTGTTGCTGTTAACTCCCCATTTTGTTGTTTTATTTTTGTTGATCTCATCTTTTTCCTCTTTGACTTGATTTGTATCAGTGATAAGAGGCAGCGCACGCTCTCCCAGAGCGCCTGGCTGCTGGTTGCTGCAAGTTGTAAACAGAGGGTTTGACAGTTGACAGCTGAGAGCCCGGCTTCTGTCAGCTGACCAGAACAGAGCTGGCTTCTCTCAGGAGAGGGAATCTCCGAAACGAAAATCAAAATTGTAAATAAGAGTTATTTTTGATAAACTGAGCACACAGGGGTGATTTAAATAGTTACTTTGACCGACTAAATTTTTTTCTCAACTTCCAAAAGTGTCATATTAACCCTTAACGGGGGTATAGAGCTCAAACAGCTCTCTTGATACCACTGTTGAAACTATGGCGCATTGATATGAATGGTGAACAGACCATTGGCTGAATGACTTTACCAACTGTACATTATCACTTTTTAATGGACACCCTGCAGCCAATCAGAATCGAGTATTCACCCAGACCATGGTATAAACATTATTTACGGATGGGTTTTTATATAAAATAAAGATAATACTTTGCAATTAGTCCGAACTGCATTTTTTACCTGCTCTGAGCCCTGGATTATAACAAATCCAGTCATATTTACAAGTTTTAAAAAGCTGCAATTTGACGGCAACCACTTTTTGGCAATCACTTTTTGGGACAATATGTATTGATAACATCAAACAGGGACACTACAGCGGTCCACATATAACATGTAATGAACATGCCTTTTCTACAAGCATGACAGGGAGTAAACAGGTTAATTCATATTGTCACCAAAACACATATTGGATCATAAATTGAAACTACTGATGTGATTTTGTGATTGTTTTTCCAATATTTTATTTTCAATTTGTTAATAGAGCAGTACACAAACAAGACCAAACAAACTGGGTAGAGGAGTCTCTTGCGCTTCAGCCCCTCCACAGAGGGAGGTCGGTGCTCTCAGGACAGGACAGTGTTCACAACAGAAATAAATGGCTAAACCCAAGAAGGACCTGGAGCACTCCATTCACTGGGATACATTCAATTCAGTAGTGCTGCATGATTTGGAGGAAAGGTGCGATTAGCGATTATGGTGGACAATATTGGGATTTGCAATTGTGATTGCGATATAATGGTATCTTGTGCTGGCAGACTAAAATACATGAAATATATTACAATTTTAAATATAGTAAAACTAAATAAATAAACAATTTGAAATACAATTATCTTTCAAAAGAATAAAACATTTGCCTGTCCCAAACATGTAAAAAAAAGAAACACCCGAAAAATAGACACTGCAGCACTGTGTTACAACACATAGAAGATGGCTCAGACTGCAAAGTTAGTCTGTCCAGTAATACAATGATACACCCCGTTTTCTTTTTTCTGTTGTAGCGACAGATGGCCTTAAACGCCACACTCACGTGACTCTTCTTTTTTTGAGAGAGAGGCGAGGTGACATGCGTCTACAAACTTTATCGAGGGACCATGAAGGCGTCATGTGACAGGCTAGCTAGAACCCTGGAGGTGCTGCTGCTGCAAGCAGCTGCAACAGTGTTTTCTCTGCTCTCAACCTTGTTAAAGGGATAGTTCTGTTTGTTTGAAGTGGGGTCCTATCAGCTAGTTCCATACACTAACTGAAATAGGTACAGTGTTCTGGACTGAGCGCACCGTGTATCGAGACCCAGCACTCTGAAGCAGCAGCCTCCAGGGCTCTGTCTCTCTAGGTCAGGGGGCCAAGAACTAAAACGTAATGTAGCCACCTAAAACAACGCCCACCTAAACAAATCAATATCAGTGTACATGGACACTCTATTTTGACAATTTTCAGCGCTTTACTTTACCGTCAAACAGCCATCTCATTCAGCACTACGTTTTCTCCCAATCGCAGAACTACCGTATTACTCCGCCAAACGCATTCACAGCGCCGCGGGGCTCGATTACTCCGCAGATCAGCTGGGATCTGGGTCATTTTTCCTGTTTGTTGTTGAAGAAAACACAACAAATACAATACACAAACGAAAATATGAATGATTTTGATAGCGACGACGATATGCCGTTCACCATGATCTGGTGAACGTCAAAATGAGCCTGCATTTAGACAGAAGAGAAAATAAAATGGCGATAGTATAAGCATGGTTTCATTCATACTTCATATCTCACCTGTGGTCTAGGTACAGTATATGGTAAATGGTAAATCTTCAGAAACTGCTTGTCTTTCTTATCTGCTATTGGTTTTTGATAATCCTCTTCAGAGAAATGTTCACTGCAAACGCAAAGTTCTGTTAAACTTTCTGGAGGAGTGTTGATGTCTCTATTCAGTGCCACCATTGCAGTGCAACAAGCCACAACTGTGTAATACTTCTGTCCTTCAAAGGAATACGGTGAAACTGATACCAGACCAGGATCTTTGTCTGTTTGAACAGCCAGGAAATACACAAACGTTGAATTATTTATGAAAAAAATACTCCAGACTTGCTCGCGATCTATTTGTACTTGGTGAGCTGAGATAACCTATGATCTGCGGAGTAATCGAGCCCCGCGGCGCTGTGAATGCATTTGGCGGAGTAATTAGGTGTGGGGGGGGAAATCGATTCACTTAAGTATCGCAATTCTTAATGTCACAAGTTTTTGAATCGATCTTTTATTCCAGAATCGATAATCGCGTCATTTCTTTCTGGTAATGTATGTGCATGTATTCTCTGATGAGGTGAAATAAGTTACCACTTTCATCCAGCACATTATAGAGCGCTTCCCTCTAGGGATTAGAGCCCGACCGATATATCGGTTCGCCGATATTATCGGCCGATATTGGCCGATCACCGATATATCGTATCGGCCGATATTGTGGCCAATATTGCATTTTTTTTATATATATATTATAGACAGCATGTGGTGTATATTTGTAATTTTTTCTTAACTATTTGTTCTATTTCTTGTGTTTTTGTATTTCTAGTTATTTATAATTATTAAATTCCCAGTTAAAGGACGGCTTTACTGATTTTCAACTAGATTTGTATCTATACTATAATTCCGGGATTGATTTGTCTGTCTGTCTGTCCTTCGCGTATCTCGAGAACCATTGGTCGGATCGACTTGAAACTCGGGGGGTGCGCTGATGGCGACCCGACGGAGGGCGGTGCCCTGTGTCCGTGCGATTCGGATGCAAAACACGTTTGATATTAATACATTTGTGTTCAATCAAGCGTGTGCTCCTTCAAGGCCAGGCTGATCTGGGCTAAGTGTCAACACTGCTGTGAGGACAGTCGTTGAGTAAACAGAGTCGTTAGCTAAATCAACATCAGTCCTTGAGATTGAATGGGGGGGGAGGAGGGGGGGGGGGGTGTTCTCTTATAAGGGGTCCTTGGCTGAAAAACATTTGAGAACCTCTGCTCTAGGGCAACACCACTTCCGGGAACCCGCATCCTGTGTAAGTAAAGCCACTTCTTAACATGCAGTGGAATCCGTATTATAACCTGCACCTAGCCGGTTGGCCTGCATGTTAAACAACAATTAGCCGGCCTACGCGCACTCCCGCGACTCCGTATCTTATCTACCTCGACCACCGGTATAAGATCCGCTTCCACGCAAGCGCTGGTCATGTTAAACAGTGGAACGATATGATCCGCATATGTCCGTAGTGGGCGGGTGTGGCTCTTCGTGACTCACTTCACGTTCGCTAGTTTATTAATTAATGAATCGTTCGGGCAATCGCTTATATCAACGAGCAAACTCACGGTTTCCTCAAGTGTTGCAAAAATGGCTTGAATTGTTAAGTGGGGGCTAGAATGACCGTGCTTTCCGAGGTGAGGGCTGGCTTGACTGCAGTTGCAGGCAGCCAGGTCCAGTGCATCAGGAGGGAAGCTGCTGCGTTGCTTGCTTGCTCCCATGTCAGAAAAACAAAGCCTAACGTTTGTGGGAGATTCAAGTTGTCGCACTTATTACTTTTAGCTAACGCTACGTTGTTTTTTCATCAAGGCAATGTCCAGAAGATATGGATTCATGAGTTTCTGCAAATGCAGATAGATAGGCTATAGTAGGAGCATGCATGCATGTTGTCTGTTTCAATAACGAAAGCGTCCTTTACCGAGAACGACGTGCCGACCAATTAAATATTCTTGCTGCGAAATCGGCCTCTTTGACAACACTGCAATAAATAAGATCGACTACGACTATAGAGGCTATAAAGAATGGACTATAGAGAAATAAATGGATTCAAAACGTTTATTTAGGAAACATAGGCTATCAAACTTTTGTGGGGAGAAATACATTTAAAACTAGTCAGATATGACTAGTTGCCACTTGTAAAATAAATCACCCACAGTGATTGACGACGGTGCGACCACTATTTTGACTGCCTCATAGCTAAAGCTGTTTCCTATCACATTTCTTGTGTTTGATACATGCTACCGCGCCGCCCCCCTTCCCCCCCCCGCCCACTGGCAGAAAAAACGGCTCATATCCAGTTGTTTCTTAACAAAGACCCCTCATGTTTAGAAAGGCAAAACCTGAAAATATCCTGCTCTCTCTAGCTGGACATGATCCGGGAGTTCATGTTTAAAAGGCACTTAAGGTTGCCGGAGTAAAACCTGACCATTTCCACCACTGCTTATGGATGAGCATCATCTGCTGCATGCCATCGAGAACCGTTGGTCGGATCGACTTCAAACTTTGGGAGTGTGCCCTATTGTGCAGTGCAGTGCCCTGTTTTTGTGCAATTTGGCATAGCGCCACCTACTGGCAACATAGAAAATGTGGTTTATCTCAAGAACCATTCGTCAGATCGACTTCAACTTTGGGGAGTGTGCTGAGGGGAACTCGACACAGTGCAGTGCCAAATTTTGTGTAATTTGGAACAGCGCCACCTATTGGCCACACAAAAAGTGGTTTATCTTGAGAACCGTTCGTCCGATCGACTTCAAACTCGAGGATTGCGCTTAGGGGGACTCAAGGAGGTGCAGGGAGCTGAATTATGTGCAATTTGGCATAGCGCCACCTACTGGCAAGACAAAAAGCGCTTTATCGCCATAGCCATTCATCTGATCGACTTCAAGCTTAAAACTCGGGGAGTGCGCTTAGGGGGACTCAACGGAGTGCAGGGAGCTGAATTCCGTGTAATTTGACATAGCGCCACCTACTGGCAACACAAAAAGCGGTTTATCTCGATAGCCATTCATCTGATCGACTTCAAACTTGGTAAGTGTGCTGCTGGGGACCTGACATAGAGCAGTGCCAAATTTTGTGCAATTTGGCACAGCGCCACCTACTGGCAACACAAACAGTGGTTTATCTTGAGAACCGTTCATCCGATTGACATCAAACTTGGGGAGTGTGCTCCTGGGAACTCAAAGTAGTGCGGCGCTGAATCGGCCTCGACCGGTAGTCCACATAGCCGATTCTGTGTGCCGGTCGGCTTTCCCCTGTTTTTGTTTGGTCAATTACCTGCAGCTGCACGATGCACGCGTTCACGTGACGTGCGCGCACCCCAAGCAGCCAAAAGGAAACACACGCCAGCATGTCCTCCTCATTGTGAAATTTTACAGTTTGTCACACATGCAAGTCGAAAATAAGCCGCAGAGGGGCAGGGTACGTTGCCGAGTCCCGCTCGGCTGGAGTCCACTCCAGTCTGAGCGGCTCGCTTCACCTCACCGGCCCCTCTCTCTCCCCGGCCACAGCGCAACACAGCCGGCTTGGCGAAGTGAAGGTACTGAGCCATGTGTCCAGTATGGTTACATTCCCCAACCAGCTGCAGTCCACATCCCCGCAGCCTGCTGCAGATCAGCTGCTGCTGCTGCTGCTATCTGTCAGTCACGTTATAACGTGGATACAGGAGAGGACTATTTGTTTCGTATTGCGAATAGAACGACGAACATAATAATAAAACGCATTGGACCTGTGTGCAAGGTTTACTGTGTGGTTTTTTTCCGGGTGGCGGATTAAAAAAAAACGGACTGTGTGTAAACTCTGATATTCAAACTGAGTCAACTCAAACTAATTTCCTCATCTACTCAAGAACAGCCAAAATTCACAACTGTAGAGTGGGCATGGCTTCGAAGGTCTGGGCTCCAGACCTATAGGCTATAAACTCCTTGTCCATGGATAACATTTTGATTTATTTTATTTTATTAGTTTGTTTGGCAGGGACATATACAAAAAAACATTAAACCCCATAGGGGAAGAGATGCTTTGTAACAGATTTAGCCATATGCTACTTTCCATCTGGAGCCCCTGTTCTGTTGCACCTTTTTTCTTTTGGAAAAGTAAATGCATGATAGCTGTGAGATATACTGGAATTAATTGTTAGGGCCGGCAGCCGGGCCTATATCATCCCCTCTGTCGCCGGACACATTATGCACGACTCCACACACGGTAATGTCTCAGTGGCGGCCGGCCACTAGAGGGCGCCGCCCCACCTACCCCTGGCCCCTTCTGTTTCTCCACCGGAGTCTGTGTGCTGCAGCTTTGCTCTGTCTGTTTCAACTCCCTGTGGGCATGCCAAGTCCGCCCTCCCCTGTCTCACAACACTCCACTCTCCACTCCTCTCCTCTGTTCAGCCGACATGCAGTGTTGCCAACTTGGCCACTTTGTCGATAGATTTATCTACTTTTCAGACCCACGTGGCCACTTTATTTCTCAAAGGCGACTAGGGACAAATCTGGCGACTTTTTCTGACCATGGGAAGCAACGTTAATGTGTTGAATCTCTACGGATTTTGCCTGTAAATTGTGTGCGGGGTGCTGCTGCAGCGGGTGCTGCGGGCTTTTCCTCCCTCCCTCCCTCTCTCTCTCCTCTCTGCCTTACCTGTCTGTGTCTAGTGACAAAGCTGTCCGTCTGTAAAACCATGTTTACACAGGCAAAAGGGACACAACACGGTCGTCCACTTGCCAAAGCATCTCTCCAACAGACGATCCGACTAGTACAAAGTGTGACAGTTTAGCGAATGTGATAACGTCAAGTCAAGTGAGTGTGATTTATTTTGTGAGAAGCAAACTTTTTTCAGCGTCGTTTGACGAGGCGAGCGCCTAACCTCTGCCAAGGAGGTAGGCTATTGAGTCATGACAGTGTTTAACTCATTGAGTGCCAGCCACTTTTGGAGAACGGACGCTCCCAGTGCCAGAGTTTTCAGAGCGTTTTCAGTGATTTCTCGAGGCCCACAGAATATTGTGTGATATTACTATGTAAACACCGAACACGCACAAAGAACGAGCTGGCTCTATTGTATCATCAGCAAAAAAAAGTTTATTGATACCATTTTCCGTTCTTTAGTTATGAGCCGGAGAAGATAGGTTGTTTTGAGCAAATACAGGCGTTTGAAATTATTAGCTGAGATATTCCGCCTTTTGTGAAATGCAGCATTTCAAGCACATTCACTGAGTCTGAAGATAATATTTTCTGATGTAGTGACGTGGTGTAGTTGTGTGATGCCCTGCGTGCCCCACCCCCCTCTCCCCCCCCTCCCCCCCTCAGCTGCAAACTCCTCCCCACACTACACAGCCTCACGCACCCACTCTATTTTCGGAGTGCTCCGTTTGTGTGTGCCGGGCGGCTCCCAGCGCGACAGGGAAGAGCCAAACCGGACTGCTGAATGGTTTGGCGTCGGGTGCTGCTTTTCTGGCTGCTAATCGTGTGGAGAAACTATACAGACAGACAGACAGAGACAGAGGGGCTCAGTTGTGGGCGCGGATTGACTCCTGTTCGCAGCCAACGTCAGCTCCAGACAGAGCAATCTATATGGCTCTGGCTGCAGCATGCATCGGTTTCTCTTTGATCACGGCTTTTTCCTCCTGTTTCTCCGGACCTGTCTCTAATCTGGAGAGCACTGTCGCCACCTAATGAGTCCGTAAAATAGGTTATACACCTTCAATAGCTCCCATATTTGTACAGGAGATGCCTGAGGCTTTCATCCACGTCCCACCGTCAAAAAACGCATTTGACGTCGATCGACGTCCGTGGCACTCTACGTCACTATTTACTTTGACGTCGATCGACGTCCGTGGCACTCAATGAGTTAAGAGTGATATGAGGTTGCAAACTGTATAACGTTAACTGTTAAAGAAATCACATACACTAAGTATAAGGGACATCAGATTACTGCATGTAATAGCTTTAATAACACTGAAAATTATTTATTTATTTAGAATAATCCATGATTAAGGTTATACTAATTGTCAAAAACTCACCTACATGTATGAACAAACAAACAAGAAAACACTTGACACCACATACCACATAGGCCTACTGTACATTTTATTGTGAAAAATAATAAACATACATGACATTAACTGTAAATCTGGCACTTAATGATCAAGCTCAAACTCAGGATTATACTAAAGTAGACTGAACAGAAATTATTCTATTCTGCACTCTACTGAACACATTTCCTCATTTTCTATTTAGTCAAATGAGATGCCAGCAGAATCAGCACCAACTCAGTTGAGGCAGCCTTCCCCAGCTATCTTTGAACACCACAGAAAGTATGATGAAGACTCAAAACATGCATTTTAACTTCCATGTTCTTCTGTCATCCATTATTACACGACTTTTCCTGTTGTTTTCGCCACATGGGTGACGATACCATGCCGGCCCTATGGCAGGTGTCGACCTGGCCTTGTTTTATATTCATTGTATTTACACAAAAAAGAAAAGCTCTGTCCAGTAACCTGGAACACTTTTATTTTGAGATGTTTTTGAGTGAGATCGTCCTACCTCATGCAAATGATAAGAAATGTGACATGAATCTTAATTTTTTAAAGCAAAGTCAAAAAAAAAAGTCAAAAAATAACCGGCCAATTATTGTTGGGCGGAGTCTTGATGGGTATATAAAACTGATATGGAGAAATGTACCGCATTTTCAGCCAGGCAAGGCTTTTTCTCGCTCAACCAACGGCGCGCGGTCGCCCTCCAGCCCTACTTAAGCCGTTTTCACACATGCATACAGGAAAATTACCTGTAAATCAATATCGGCCATTTCCCGGAATTTCCCTTCACACCTGAGCGCTGCATGTGTGAATATAGTCGTCAAATAGCCTGTATGTTGGGGGGCGGGGGGGGGGGGGGGGGCGTATTTTGGGGGTCGGCAAAACTCCAACGGTGAAATAAGTTCGCTTGTCACACAATAAATCACACTCGTTTGACTTAAGATTATCTACCTACTTATCCTTCACATTCGCTCATGGGCTGCAGTGCAGAGTAGTATCCAGGCAGCGTCAAGCCAGCGTAATAAACAGCCGATTTCCCCCCTCCCCTCTCTGCTCGAGAGAGGCCAGTCCTTCAGTCCTCCGTACTTCGCAGCAGCCCGACACAGGACAGACACAGCGAGAATGGCAGCGGCTTGCAAGCCGCCCAACGCTTGTATGTATGTAGAGAAAGCAAATGCACGAGGCGAAATGTGGAAGTAGTTTGCTTTGATGTGCGCGAATGATTAGATGATGCACGCTGGAAGTGAACGTTAAGTCAAGTCAAGTCAAGTTTATTTGTATAGTACATTTCATACACAGAGGCAATTCAAAGTGCTTCACATAAAATGGTTGACAGGAAAAGAAAAGAAAAGAAGAGAATAAAATGGACATTTAAAAGCATCACAACAAAACTTTAAAAAAAGAGTATAAAAAGTGCATTAAGCAACTTCATAAAATGGTTGACAGGAAAAGAAAAGAAAAGAAGAGAATAAAATTGACATTTAAAAGCATCACAACAAAACTTAAAAAAAAAGAGTATAAAAAGTGCATTAAGCAACTTCATAAAATGGTTGACAGGAAAAGAAAAGAAAAGAAGCATACCGCACTTCTGACTGGTTCCAAACTGGTGAAATGTCCGCGATGACGGGGGAACGCTTATACCGGAAAACAACTTTCACACATGAAGGCATTAGACCGCTTTCCGGTCATTTAGCGGTAAAAAGCGCATGTATGAAAACGGCTTTAGTGGCAACGTTTTTTTTTTTTTTTAGAAGGCTGGCAACGCTAGGCTATGTCCTCAAAGTAAAATGTCACCATGTCTCTAAATTACTGCTTGCAGTTGCACTCGGAGCATACAGTGTGTGTGTGTGTGTGTGTGTGTGTGTGTGTGTGTGTGTGTGTGTGTGTGTGTGTGTGTGTGTGTGTGTGTGTGACAAATTAGGCCTACCTGTGTGCCTTGAAAATAAGGTGGTTCAAAAGAAACTTGTTAAATGCAACCTTTTTCTTCTCATGTTTTTATTAATAAAAATTAATAAAAAAGGTAATTAAAATTATCAATAATTATCGATATCGACTGATATGAAAGATGTTATATCAATATACTTTCTAACTATATTGCCCAGCTGTACTCATGATATAATATACAGGGCTCTATCTTCCCAAAAGCGCTAATTTAGCGTTTGCGCCTTGGGCAATGCAAATTGGGGGTGGACACAAGCGCATGCCTGTGATAATTGTACTGGGCATTGGCTGCCACAAGCCAAAGCAGGCGTTCCAGCGCTAAAATGTGGTGATAGATGGCATTATGCTATCGTCAGCAGCGCGCAATTACTTTGCGCTAAGAGCTTTGAAAAGGACCTCTTACGCACAAATACCTCTCTGCGCTGGGTGCGGTGCACGGAGATTACGGCTGCGCTCCCAGCGCAGAGAGGTATTTGCGCAGTGGAAAGTGGAATTCCGTTTGGATATGTCATTACGCACAGCCTTGCCACGCCAAGACATCAAATTATGCTGCTAAAATTGGGTATTAGCAGATAATTCAGTGAGGTAATCAACTATAACTCACTGAGAAACTTTTATCACATCGCAAAGAGGGAAATGAATTGAGAACACTTGTGGGACAATGGACATAGGGGCCCCTATCGTTGCATCGGCGCTGTTTCTAGGCCGAGCGCCTGGCGCAGCGCAAATCAGTGGGCGTGGACCAGCGCACTTGATATCGTCGTGCTGGCGCTACACGCAGCCTAAAGCATTACAACCACGCCTTTTAAGCGTAAAATTATGCACCATCATGCTCATTGGATAACTGCAATAAACGAATCGCACGCTTGCCTTTTTAGCTCCAATTCCAGTGGTCCCGCAAAACCAGATGAAAGCCAAACGCTCTGCCCCCCCCCCCCCTCCCTTCATCCAGTCTGTCTGTCTCCATTATAGGCTATTATTCCATATTATTATGCTTCTCAAACCAATAACTGCAGTTTAAATACGCTACACTATAGCAAGATCAAAGTGAAAAGAATGTTCTAAATGCATCGGATAGAAAAATATAGCCTATCCCTATATGATGAGATTAATTTTATATTGGTGAAAGTTTGTCCAGAACGATATCGTTTTCTCTCCCCTGCTGCAGGTAGAATGATGCACATAAATATACCCTACATTATGTAAAGTCATTGCATAAATGTGTTTTTATTGTAAAACTAAATGTTAAGTAGGGCCAAGTTATTGGAGCGGACATCACAGTATAGCACATGACAGTAGAAAGCGTTCCGCAGCGCGTTCCGCAGCGCGTTCCGCTGTCACTTATCTAAATCACGTTAAAACGACAAGAGATATATATAGGCCCAGGAGGACATATATGTTTCACATATGGTGGTGTATTCATTTCGATGTTTCATTTGGTCCAATATTGAAATGTGTACAATTGCAGGTTGTGTTACCATTACACATTAATTTAGATCGACCTTTTATATCTATTTCGCCTCATTTGGTTGCTATTTAGTAGCGAAATGGAGAAGCACAATGCATGCTGGGACAGGCCAGACAATTTACAACTTATTTTTCCTATATGGGAAGTGTGTTGTGCCTGTCTAAGCGAGGGAGTCAGAGAGAGAGAGAGAAGGGTGACAGAAAAGAGGCAGAAGAGCACTGGCGCACTAAATAGGCCTGGTTTCAGAGAGAGACAGAGAAGGGTGACAGGGGAGAGGCAGAAGTGCACTGGCGCACTGAATAGGCCTGGTTTTCAAAGGCGCAAAGCGCTAAATTTACGGCAGGTGCAAAGATATCAGTACGCCGAGATTTAAGGCCGACACGCCCACTTTGGCCCATTCTGGGACTGCGCCACGCCCATTCGGCCTAAAGCGCATTTGGCAGCGTAAAGCCATATTGATATCGTCCCAAAACAGGCGCAAGGCACGTTTTTTTTGCGTTTAAGGCCCGTTTTAGCGCCGAAGGCTTGTGGGAGAATAGGGCCCAGGCTATTTACCTTCATAAGCCAGAGGGGCGTTGGCACCACAGACGATCTGTCAATAAGCTCTCTCTGTCCTCGCACGAGTGAGTAGAGCTGCTCGATTATGGCAAAAGTCATAATCACGATTATTTTGATTGATATTGAGATCACGATTATTTAACACGATTACTCATTGACATTGAGAACATCATGAATTTATTGAACATTGACACTGGCTTTTCTTTTTAACATTGGATGTCTTTGGATTTTAGATATAATTGAAAATAAATAAATAAGTGAAAATAAATAATAAAAGTGCAAAGATTTAGAAATAAAATAAAAACTAAAATAAATATACAGTATATGTAGGCCTACTATGTTGCAGTGAACTGCCACAACCAACTGCAACTATTAATCTACATTCAATACTAGTAGTCCTTAAACCTCAAATCTAACCAAATGAGAACGCTATTGAGTAACGTTCGTTTACATTACATTAAATTACTCATCTGGCAGATGGTTTTATCCAAAGCGACTTACGTTTAGGTTCATAATAGGTTATTGTTAATGTTTATCTGTGAGCTCGTTAGCTGTTGAATATGCGGTCGCATTGTAAAGAGTGTCCTGAATCGATGACTGTGTTGTGGCAGGAGTAACTAGATGGGGCTTTGTCTTTTTGTTCATTTAGCGTTATTTCTTGGTCATAGACCACTTTGTGAGTGGATTTCAAGTGATTAAACAGAGGGAGAGGTCGTGTTGCGGGGTGCTGCCACGACCGCGCATATCTTGACAGGTGGGTCAAAACTCGCATCGCAATTCCGTGCTGTATATTCGCATCGCTCTTGATGTGTAAGTTACACATCAGTTACACATCAAGAGCGATGCGAATATACAGCACGGAATTGCGATGCGAGTTTTGACCCACCTGTCAATCACAGCCACAGACTTGGAACAAACAGTGCAAGATATGCGCAGTGTAAGGACCTTTAAACTCGGCGAAACCATAGTGTTTCCACCCCACATACGTTGTTTCACCTCTCTTCTCGACCAGCAGCTCTCTTTCTGTGACTTCTGTTATCTTATTCTTGTGCTACCACGGAAATAAGCGGGGAGGAGAAACGTGCCGTGGCTCTTCACACGACAGTCATTCACAACTCGAGCTGGTGTGCTTTGGGCTTTGGGGGAGGGGCCGAGCAAATTAAGGGGTGCGCTTGATTTACAACACAAGACAGAACGAGAGAGACAAGAGCCGCAAAATCGTTTGATGTCGATTATCTTGTTTTCATAATCGTGGACAGCCCAAATCGTAATCATGATTAAAATTCGATTAATCGCCCAGCCCTACGAGTGAGTACACTCTATTACGCAGGGAGATAATTACAGCATATTGCACGCCTCGTGCAAACAAACCATTGCGAGACGGGAATCTGATTGGTTTGATTGACGTAATGCCCAGCATTGCCTGGCCACGCCTGTGAATAATTCTGGTAGTTAAGACCGCCCAAATCCCGTTTGCGCAGACATTTTGAGGCGTAGATGATTTTGGCACCCCTCTAATTTGCGTCTGCGACAGGTGCCGTGAACGTTTCCGAGAATTGCATCCCCAACATATTTCGGGGCTGTTTTAACTTGAAATCAGGGAGGTCACGTCTACCAGACAATTATATCACTTTTAAACAGTTCCATTTCTGTATAAATCATTGCAATATGCTCCCGTGAGGTGGGGATGCTGCTGGCGCTGGGGTGCAAAACTCGGCATAACACCTGGCGGACGGCGTAAGGCGGAATGCTATCTTCCGTGCCTTAAGGCACGCGCAAACAGATGCGCAAGCCCTATTAGGGGATAGCGCCTGTCGGAAGATAGAGCCCATAGTAATTTAGACCCTGGTGTACATAAACTACAGGTGAGCTTCCTTTTTTAAATACAAAAATGTGAAATTATTATCGCTTATCGGACAGGAGAAGCAGATATCTGTCGGTTATAGTATCGGCTGAAAAAATTCCCTGCAAAGTCTATAGACCCCCCCCCCCCCAAATCTATAAATCTTCCCTATCTGAAGAACATGAGGGGGCAATTCCCCCCCAGTTTGCAAAGTGAATTTTAAGCCCTGGGACTGCATAACGTAAACATTCAAAACTCAGCCGCTGTCTTGTCTGGTTTCCATAACGACAATGTTAGTCCCGGTGAAGAAGTTAACGTAATGTTGAGAAAGTGCATTTCTGTTAGTGGAACAGCGATCATAAAGGCAGTGTGGCATTAACATCTGAATAGGAGGAAAGCCACAGGACCAGATAATCTCAGTGCTTTTATTTTGAAAACCTTTGCAGCTGAGCTTGCACCTGTGTGGCAGCCTATTTTCGAGTGTTCAATGGACACTCATATAATTCCAACAAAGTGGAAGACTTCACACATAATACCTCTTCCAAAGAAAACATGTCCAAAGGAACCTGGCGATTATCGTCCTGTGGCTTTAACTCCGATCGTTATGAAGGCATTGGAGAAAATCGTGGTTGGGCAGCTTGCCAAGTCCATTGATGAAAGATTAGACATCTATCAGTTTGCATACAAGCAGAACCGCAGCACAGAAGATGCAGTGGTAACTCTGACGCACGTCATTTTGAAGCATCTAGACAAGCCTAAAACTACAGCTAGGGCTTTATTTCTAGATTTCACATCTGCATTCAATACGATCCAGCCAGAGCTCCTGCTGGCCAAAATGCTGCAAATGGAGGTTAATCCTTATCTGATACACTGGTATCATTCATTCCTCACAGACAGAGTACAGCTAGTTAGAGTCAATCAGACTACATCTACTTCCATCTTTACTAACATAGGATCACCGCAGGGAAGCGTGAGCTCACCATTTCTTTTCACAATTTACACAGACGACTGTAGAACTGCAGGTCCAAACTAGGGATGTCGAAAATCATAATTTCATAATTTCATTAGAAAGCGTTTATTTTACATCTACAAGCAGAAGAAAACACATTAACAAAACGAAAAGTTGAATCCTCCAGCCATCTAAACAAAAACATTCCTCCGATAGGCTATACTGCTTAGAGCTGCACGCATTGCATATTAAGGACACGTCAATTGACACGCAGCCGCCCTGTGAAGTACTGTTTGAGCGGAAGACAGCCCAGGCTGCAGGGCGCACTGACAAAGCGTGCATCACTACAGTATCTTCTACTTTTAGCAATAATACCTGCTTTTGGTCTCACTCCTTCTCCCTCCGCATGCAGCTGTCAGTAGCTGCTTTCACACCCGCTTTGAAAGTGTCAATGAATGCAGTCTACAAACAATCCGTCTCTCGTTGTGAAACAATTTCTCCGAACTGCTCTGTGTTGGACAGTAACGACTAACGTTAATTGTTACTTTTCAATCGTCAATTAGACGCATGTCTGCATTTTTGTAACACGGTAAAAAACTACTGTTTGATCATTGAGTGCGAGCGTGTGCATGATGAACATGCAGAGAGGGAGGGAGAGAGAGTGAGACCGAATGAACCAGTGAAGAAAAAGTAATGTGCGCGTTCCATCAGGTTTGACTCCAGACACGGACAAGGTGTCGGGTTTCAGGCCATGCGCTCCTGTCCTGACCAAACTGAAAACCCGTTTCATGACAGCGGCTGGAACACAGAAGCAGCAGAGTGACTGGCTGGCTGTAGTCTGCACAGGGCAGGCAGAGGGGGGCGGGGCTGTGGCGCATGTGTGGAGCGGACAGTGAGAGAGATAGAGAGAAGTCAGTGGTGACAATGCACACTGCTTTTCTCTCAAACATTTGGAAAAGCCTTTCTCTAAATGAATGTTGTTCTGGCAGGAGCTTTTAATTCCTATATCCTGCTGCTACAGTAACTAATTGTTAACATTGCTTACAGCGAAGGAGGAAAAAAAACACCATACATTGGCAACACGTTGTATGCCAATTTAATATGCAAATTAACCGTTTGACTGACATGCTTAACCGACCAATGACGTTGTCGGCGGTTAACCGGTTAACGGTTAACCGTCGACATCCCTAGTCCAAACACATTTATACTCCAGTTCTCAGATGACACTACATTGTTGTCTCTGCTGGACACTAAAGACGACCCCAGCATCCATCAGGAGCGGACAGATAGATTAGTACAGTGGTGTGAAGACAATTCACTCATCATAAATGCAGTGAAGACAAAATAAATCATTTTTGGTGTTAAAGAGAGTGAGTATCCTCCTCCAGTTACCGTTCAAAACATACAGATTGAACAGGCCTCTGCATATTAAGGTGACCAGACGTCCCCGATTTCCGGGGACAGTCCCCGTTTTGGGGGACCTGTCCCCGGCTGGAGCTGTCCCCGAAAATGTCCCCGATTTTCTACTCTTCGTCCACGGCCGACATTACTGTCTTTCAGAGGCTCTCCGGGCTCATTTTTAAAGCTCTAGAGTGAAGATACTTATATCATATGAAACTATAAGACCTAAGACATCCGTTGGTCCCTCCCAACCATGTCATGCTACAGATGTTACTCATTTAGTGCAGTCTCATATGTCTAAAGTTTTTTATATCAAATCACAGCATGAGTTTTTCTATGGTGTTCCTCAGGGTCTTGCCTTAATGTGGTATTTTGGAGGGATATCAGTCAGCCTGCACCATAATTTATTACAGTACAACAGTAACCATGGTCAAAATACATGACACCGGAATTGCCCCCCCTTTTTTCTTTCATATACTGTATAATAATATTCAATATTTTAAATTATATATTGACTACACTGGAAATGTCCCCAATTTTCATTTCAGAAATCTGGTCACCTTACTGCATATAAATATCTGGGCATCTATGTGGACACTGCTCTATCCTGGAGGGCTCACATAGACTACATTTGCAGTAAGGTGCAACAACGTATTTACTTTTTAAGAAGACTCCGGTCTTTTGGAGCAAACACACAGATCTTGCTGCGGTTTTTTCAATCAATTGTGCAGTCTTATGCTGTATGGGAGTAGTGCATGGTATAGCTGTCTGTCTGTGCAGCTTAAAACTAGACTAGGCAGGTTCATCCGCATATGCTCGAAAACTGTCGGACAAACACTTGAAACAAACTTTCAAGAAGCACACACAAGAAGAATGTTGTCTCTAGCAGGTAGCATAATGTGACCCAACTCACATTCTTTTTAATGAATTTGAGCTGTTGCCGTCAAACAGAAGATTCAGAGTCCCACAGGCTCGCTTAAACAGACTGAGAAACTCTTTTGTGCCCCAGTCTGTCAAACTGTTAAATCAGGTTAGAGGCTCTAGGTTAGGGTTTAATCCCGGGAAACGGGATTCCCGGGAAATGCCATCCAACCCATTTCCCGTTTCCCGGGAAATTAATGATGGGAAATTGGGAAAAAATTTAGTTGTATTTTTACATGCAGAACATATTGGAATAGGCCTATATTTAGAAATATGCTGACAGTTTACTTTCTTAAATGATATAGCCTATGTTATAAAAGAACATGTAATATATTAGGCTACTGTAAGCAGTGTAAGTCATTAAATGATCACGATATATAGGCATTTCAGAAACATCAAAGTGAATCAATCAACCAACAATCAATCAATTTTATATTTATATAGCCCAAATAATGAGGTATCCAAGGCAGATTTTAAGATTAAATACTCTCCGACAACAATGCTACAGCCTGTAATCTGAAATTAGATATCCTTTGCAGAGTGGAATTCATTTCTGATTTTACTGTATTTCGGCGTGTTTTGGCTATGCACCTTTGTGCGCTGTGTGCCGGTGGAACACACTGAAAGCTTATTGCACCTAGCCCAATTAATAAACACAAAGCCCACGATGTTTCTTTTCTACTACACTTCTGACTTGCTTGAGGGGATTGTGCCATGACCGTTAATGCAGTAGCCTACGACACGGCGACACGAGTACCGTACAAACTTCACCAGCGGTGAAAACGACAACCAGCCCAGCCGTGCGTCCTCGGTTTGTGTGCCCCAGGTTGGGCATGATGGTCTAGTTGTAGGTGATGTCCGTGCACAGAGGGGTGGAGATAGTCTGATAAAGCCGTGCTACGGTATGCGGTATGGAGATTATGGCTATAGGCACGGCTGGAAGACGAGCGCGCAGCCGAAGATTATGACTGGGCTCGGCTGGAAGATGAGCGCGCACCCGGGCAGAGCGCAGCGCAGCAGCCCATATCCAAAAGCACATGGTGCCAGGTATCAGACAGCATTGATGTTGCGCATAAAAGAGCGTGAAAACGGGGCTGATCGACGTGTTTACGGCTGCATTCCTGCCACGGCAGTTTAGCCTAGGCTACAGGATTTATTCATATGCCAATCCAGGCTATTGGTGAAAATATAAACCCTAACGGCATATTATGTTCGTTAAATTGCAGTGTTTTGCTTTAATTAATAAATATTAATGCCACCAAATAGTGAGGTCTCTAGACCATAGTTCAAGCAGAAGGCCATTCGTGCATAATCTAATCCGATCACCCCTGACGTCAATCAAGTTCTAGTACGACGTGGTCAGTCAAAGTCTTAGTATGACGTCCGTAATGACGTCAGATATGACGTCAGTTAATTCTCATATATATAGCAAGGGTTCTACGTCACCTCTCTCTCTCTGGCCGATCATAACAGCAGCAGCTTCACAGCAGTCCATCTCCCTTGAGCCCTCCTCCGGAGCGTTGTTTTGCACCATATCCGGAGACCGAATCAGCACCCTCAAGCCTTCTCTACCCGTGGAAATCCAACGCAGATATTCCCCGCATATTCCTCAACGCTTCCCACTCCTTTCCCGGCATGTCGAGCTCCGAGCCAGAGCAGTCCATGAACAGCGACAGCAGCTCAGCCAACGAGACCCCGTTCCAGATCGGCCACGGTGCATTCTTGCTTTCCGAGACGTCTGATGAAGACGTTGGCGAAGCGGCCGGACCACAGGCCGCCAACGCAGCCACGATGAAAGGGCCCGGCGCGCGTTCCCGTGGCACGGGGCGCGCCACTGCGACGGCCCTTGGAAGGAGAGCAGATGACGAAGTGCCGCGCGCGAGCGTGCCAGAGGGGGAGGCCGCTCGGCGCGGACGTGCGAGAGGCCGCGGACGAAGATCAGCAGAGGCAGCCGCTCCGAGAGTGGGGAGACGCCGGGGAAATACAGGCCGCGGGGCCACCGCGAGACGCCATGTCCTTCCTGGTCGCACTGACCTCCAGGCCGCCGCCCCGGAAGCGGAAACGGCACCATTCGCAGCTCCGCCGAGCCGACAGGGGTCGTCAAGAGCCATTCTGCTGTCCCTGCTAGATGCTAGCAGATCAGTGGATGCTCGTCTGAGGGCCCTGGAAACCCCCCCCCCTTTCCCCCCACGTTCGCCACAGCCCAGCCAGCGCAGCAGCCGATCCCGCCCCCGCAGCAAGCCGACGTGCTCCTCACCACCGCCCAACCCGCCCAGATGAACACCCTGGCATCCGCCACGCCCGCCATCTCATTTGGTATGCCTTTTGTTTCTCCCTGTGCCGATGTGTCTCCCAGGTTGAGATCCCAGATTTTGAAGGGCAGAGACATCAATTTAGTTAGCATACTCCTGCCATCCCCCGAGTGCAAAAGGAAGGTCGGGGGTGACCCAGATGGCCCTGTCTATTTAAAGTCGTCCGACCCCCGCCTGTCAAAAGACCTCTCCCTATGTGACTTCCTGAACACGTTCGGCGTCTACCGCGACGTGATCTGTGAGGTGTACCCAGAGCGCCGCCACGAGCTAGATTTATATATAGCGCTAATAGTGGACCTCTACTCCAACCACGGTAAATTATTCTACCAGTATCATAAAGCATTCTCCGCTAAAGCCGCCCTGATGATCACCCGGGCTAATACGCGGCTTAACTGGTCCATTATGGACATGCAGATCTTCATGTCGCTGGTTAGCGGGCGGCCGGTGAACACCTGCTACTCGTGCGGCGAACCGGGGCACTCTGCACAATTCTGCCCAAAGGCGGCCTTTCAGTCCGGCGCCGCCCCCAGCCCCGCCCCCTCCTGGGCGCCCGACACCAGTGGGTCCTCCCAGGTGCATGCCCATTCCCCCGACTACCTTTGCAGATATTTCAATGAAAACGTGTGCACATATCCCAAATGTAATTTCCTGCACGCATGTAGCACCTGCGGGGACGCCCACCCCCGCTCCCGCTGCCCACAAAGGACCCGCCCCCCACCAAACAAGAAATATTGATTTACATTGCTTTGAAAACACCACATGTACTGTAGGTGTCCCTCGTGTTTGATTAAATAAAGCGAGTTGATTGACAATCTACCTGGTCTGCGATCCGATCATCCCATCTTTAAACGCCCACTAATAACAATAGTAATAACACACAAAAAAAAAAAAAAACCCTAAGTCACCAACCCCTAAGTCATCCCCTAAGCCACTAAGTCACCAACCCTAAGTCATCCAAGTCCAGCGCCAAGGCGGGAAGTCACTAAGTCACTGAGGCCAAGTTGGGAACCCCTAAGCCACTAAGTCACCAACCCCTAAGCCACCAAGTCACCAACCCCTAAGTCATCCCCCAAGCCACTAAGTCACCAACCCCTAACACCCCCTAAGCCACTAAGTCACCAACCCCTAAGTCATCCCCTAAGCCACTAAGTCACCAACCCCTAAGTCACCCCCTAAGCCACTAAGTCACCAACCCCTAAGCCATCCCCTAAGCCACTAAGTCACCAACCCCTAAGCCATCCCCTAAGCCACCAAGTCACCAACCCCTAAGTCATCCCCTAAGCCACTAAGTCACCAACCCCTAAGTCACCCCTAAGCCACTAAGTCACCAACCCCTAAGTCATCCCCTAAGCCACTAAGTCACCAACCCCCCTAAGCCACTAAGTCACCAACCCCTAAGCCATCCCCTAAGCCACCAAGTCACCAACCCCTAAGTTCATCCCCCAAGCCACTAAGTCACCAACCCCTAAGTCACCCCCTAAGCCACTAAGTCACCAACCCCTAAGTCATCCCCCAAGCCACTAAGTCACCAACCCCTAAGTCACCCCCTAAGCCACTAAGTCACCAGCCCCTAAGCCACCAAGTCACCAACCCCTAAGTCATCCCCCAAGCCACTAAGTCACCAACCCCTAAATCACCCCCTAAGCCACTAAGTCACCAACCCCTAAGTCATCCCCTAAGCCACTAAGTCACCAACCCCTAAGTCATCCCCTAAGCCACTAAGTCACCAACCCCTAAGCCATCCCCTAAGTCACTAAGTCACCTACCCCTAAGTCACTAAGTCACCAACCCCTAAGTCATCCTAACTCCTGGAAACAATCTACTCCCCATGGCTCGCTACATCAGGCTCAGGCCTCAGACTGGCCCCAGCGCCAAGTTGGGAAGCCACTAAGTCACCCAGGCCAAGTCGGGTCACCAACCCCTAAGTCATCCAAGTCCAGCGCCCAGTCGGGAAATCTCTAAGTCACCCAGGCCAAGTCGGGAACCCCTAAGTCACTAAGTCACCAACCCCTAAGTCATCCAGCACCTCAAGAGGACGCTCCAGCTGGTCTTCATCAGCTCTCCAGCTACACCCGCCCGGAGCAGGCGGCCATACCGTGGCCCAAAGAACCCTCCTTCCTCAATCGGCGAGCATGGCAACAAACAGTGTCCCGGGCTCCGTGCCAAAATGTCTCGTTGGTGGTGGCTCCCCGAAAAGCACAGCGCCCAGTAGGCGCAGTAAATCTCCCGGATCATTTTTGCGGGAGAGAGAGAGTCGAGAGAGAGAGAGTCAGGGTCAGTCAGAAGGCCAAGTCGTGCAGCGCGCAAGGCCCGACCGAGCTGGGAAGCGCCAGCCACAACGCAAGTAGGGGGGTCAAGATCGAAGGCCCGACCGAGTTGGGAAGCGCCAGCCGCAAGTAGCCATAAGTCGTTAAAAAGGTCGAAGGCCAGAAAAGTACAACCAACTACCGGTGCCCGCAGATCTCAATTAACCTCCGGTAATCAGATCTTCCTTTTGGGGGATCTCCTAGCCTAAGCAGATGCCCTCCTCTTGCCTCAAGAGCAGCGCCACTGGCTAATGGAGTCATGCGCCAAAGTATTTGCCATGCATGCCGATTGCTAAATAAAGTTTGTTAAATCTTACCGACTGGCCTCTCATGATTGAAGTGAGGTCTCTAGACCATAGTTCAAGCAGAAGGCCATTCGTGCATAATCTAATCCGATCACCCCTGACGTCAATCAAGTTCTAGTACGACGTGGTCAGTCAAAGTCTTAGTATGACGTCCGTAATGACGTCAGATATGACATCAGTTAATTCTCATATATATAGCAAGGGTTCTACGTCACCTCTCTCTCTCTGGCCGATCATAACAGCAGCAGCTTCACAGCAGTCCATCTCCCTTGAGCCCTCCTCCGGAGCGTTGTTTTGCCCCACCCACCTCCCCAGTCCGCCACCAACGAGTCGTGACTCCTGATCCCCCACGGGGGGGGGATCTCCTAGCCTAAGCAGATGCCCTCCTCTTGCCTCAAGAGCAGCGCCACTGGCTAATGGAGTCATGCGCCAAAGTATTTGCCATGCATGCCGATTGCTAAATAAAGTTTGTTAAATCTTACCGACTGGCCTCTCATGATTGAAATACATTCGGTCATGTTGGGAACTAATAGCCTAGGTATATTTCTCCTTGATGCATAAAAAAAAACTAAAAAAAACGATAAATGTCCCGGGATTCCCGGGAAAGAGGGCTTCATTTCCCGTTTCCCGGCATGGCTCATTTTTGGGAAAAATATTAAACCCTACTCTAGGTAGGGACTAAGGAAGCACTGCAGCCACTTTTCTTGTCTCTTGTTTTTGTTTTTTGTTGTCGATTACATGTATTGAAGTTCCACAGTATGTAGCACTTTGATGATGGTGATGGTGTTGTCGTTTGTATTGTACACCTGTATGTATTTATGAGAAACAAGTGTCTTAGGATGCAAGACAAATTTCGGACTCTATCTGACAATAAAGTGATATCTTATCTTATCTTATACCGGACATGTATTGGAAATATTTGGTAAGTCTGCTGTATTGTCTGATAGAAGTGCTGACCAGCTTGTTACTGAGCTAACATTAGCAGCTGCTAATGCTAACGTTACAGGCAATGAGTCTGAGTCAGAAAGACTGCTATTCACTTCCTGTGTGAAACAGGGGCAGTTTGGTTTGGTTCAAAGTGAGCGACTGTGTTTGTAGCCTGTGTGATTAATCACGGGTAACGGGTCGGGCCACGGGTCTTATATTAACGGGTCTGGGTGCCCAGCCGGCACAGTCACAGGATAGTTCCTGTGTACAGACAGTGCTCCCTCATCCTCAGTCAATAGGGCTGGCACGTATTAGAAAACCCACGGTTCGGATTTAGATTTTGAGCCACGGATCACAGATTTTTCGGATCAGCAAAAAAAAAAAAAACGATTTTTTTTATTATTATTATTATTTCGATTTGATTTTTTAATACTATTATACTTCTCTAACCATTTGTTGCCATGCACAGCTCAAAAAATATTTTTTGAGCTGAATAAGCATACATTTTATGCTTTTACTCTGAAGGCAGAACAACCCAACTTCCTGTTTTAGCATGGTGCTGCTATGCCTAACTTCCTGGCTGTTGCTTGCTAACCTGCAGTCACTTGACACGGGTACAGACAGGGTGAGTCTGGAAACATATAACATAACATAACGTAACGTTAAGCTACTCGGTGGCCCCACGTGTTGTTTTGTTGTTATGTGTCCTAAAGGCAACATTTCAACGTCCGGTGATAACGTGTTCGTGAAAAGTGTGTGTGTGTGTGTGTGTGTGCGTGTGTGTGTGTGTGTGTGTGTGTGTGTGTGTTGTGGCTCTCGTTATCTTGTGCAGCCCGCAACACGCTGCTCGCATTCCTGTGCTTTTTCAGAGGTGTTGAAATAAGTGTGTTGTGATGCTGTCTTTAGTAGCCACTAGCCACAGCCAAGTTCAGATAGACTTTACAGCAGGGAGAAGGGATGAGGAAGCTCAGGCGCTCGCCATGATGATGTCTGTCTGTGTCTGGCTGCGCTGCAGGGGGGGGTCCGCGGACGTTCCGAACCGTGTTCCGAACCGTGGGGGCTGATCCGTACGGGTCACGGATTATCCGTGATCCGTGCCAGCCCTATCAGTCAATGGAGGAGCAGGGCATATCTGCTCGAGGGTGTCCCCTTAGAGCCAATCACCTCTTGGAGAGAAGTGGTGACCATGGAAGGGGGTGGTTTGGCACCACAGGGTGGCGAGGGGGTTCTGGAGTGCACAATGGCGACAGGAGCACATCAATGTACTCAAACTCCGTGCCGTGTTCCTGGCTCTCACACATGGCTTCAAGCTATCCCTGCGGGGCAAATGTGTCCTTGTTCAGTGTGACAGCACCGCAGCAGTCTGCTACATAAGTCACCAGAGGCGTCAACCTCTTCACATCAGAGGCCTCCACTCATTGCCGTCTGTGGTTCTCCTGAGTCCACAGGGCCGCTGGGTCAGGATTAGGGATGCACCGATTGCAATTTTGTTGGCCGCTTCCTATTTCCGATTTTTTAATAGTCTGACTTGCCGGTACAGATTTTTGCCGATTCCGATTTTCTTTCTAAGAAGAGTAATTGACAGCTTACACAAACATTTTGTAACTTTGTTTGAAAATTAAGATTCATATAACAATTCTTATCATTCGCATAAAGTAGGACCATCTCACTCAAACACATCTCAAAATAAAAGTGTTCCAGGTTACTGGACAGAGCTTTTTTGTACAAATACAATGAATAAAAAATAAAATAAAATCCAATAGCCTATCAAGGATCAAGGATACTTTAGTGTCATTCATCATGCCAAACATAATGAGCGAAATGCAGTACTCTCACTACTCAGGTCTCAGTACTAAGTAACCTAAAAACTATAGCATAAAATAGAACTATTAAGGATTAAGAATAAGTACCTAAAACCAAGACAGCTCTATTTAGTTAGATTAAAATTAATTAAATCTAAACTACAACCAGCTAAAACAACAATCGATAGCAATAAAAACATACTAAAAGACACAAAAACAACTAAAAGACTAGAGAGAACTAAAAGACAGCAGCAATGGGGTAGCAGCATGATACATCTATAAAAAGTGCACAGCTATCATGCATTTACTTTTCCAAAAGAAAACAGGTGCAACAGAACATCAAAATGTGATCCATGGACAAGGAGTTTATAGCCTGGCTCCAGACCAGTCCGCTTGAGTAGAAGGGGAAATGAGTTTATGAGTTACAGTAACGATCTTCAGTCTGAATATCAGAGTTTACACACAGTCCGAAATTTCGTATGCGTTTTTTTTTATCTGGCATCCGAAAAAAGATCGTCACGCACAGAAAACCTTGCACACCGAGTCCGACGCATTTTATTACACATCACGTGAAAAAGGGGGGGAGCCAACCGGCACACACCGGCTATGTAGACTGAAGGTGCGTTCACAGTAGGGCATTCACTAGTAAAACCACTAGTCGACACTGTGCCTAGTAGTCCACTAGTCGTTTAATTTTTTATTTTTTTTAATCTTTAAGAAAGAACATGAGGTATTTACACGACATACATGGACTATCATATCCCATATCCCCCACAAAGAACATCAAAACACAACAAAACAAGAAAACTGCATAAGATACACAATAATCCAAGAACAAACAAGACTATTGGACAAACAACCAAACAAAAACAATGCATTCAAAGTAAATACATAGATCTTGCCCTCAGGGATTCCGTTAGCCGGTAATAGCCGGCTTTTAGCCGGTATTTGTTGCCGTGGGCCGGCAAATTAAAAGGTCACCGGCTCAAGTGGCCGGCTGAAAATACGCCAGATAAATAAATTAATTCTATAAAATAGCCTAATATTGTGTGAGCTATAGCCTAAGTGATGTTGCCAATAAGATACGACTTAAATAGAGACTTATTACATCATATTTTTTCCGCTCCCTATACATTGAGTGTTGGTGAAAAAGAAAAATATAGCAGACGCTTTCGTTAGTGTAGAGCTCTGGCTCTTGAGTTCTTTCTCTCAGACCTCTGAGATGCTCGTGGTGAGTTCATCCTCTCAGGGTTATCAGAGGTAGCGATCTGGGGGTTTGGGGGCGGATGGACAATGAGTTTATCATACCTGATGTATGCAATGTTCCCTTTGCTCTTTTCAGCCCTCATAGCAGGGATGAGTTCCCTTCTCTTCTGGCGCGCCGCTTCAGGATAATCCTCATTCAGGAAGATGTTGGTTCCTTTCAACCTGTGTCGTCTGTCCATCACAGCCATCTTATCCTTGAAACACAGGAATTTTACCACTATCTTCCTGGGCCTGTCTGCACCCCCGCTGTTTCCCATTCGATGGGCCCTCTCCACCTCGATCCTCTTTTCATCCATCTGTAGTTTTGCCTTGAGCAGCTCCCGGACTTTGCTCTCTAACTCCTCCTCCTTGCCGCTGGTGCTTATGGGCCTCTGCCAGCCCCCGTTCATGGCTCTGGGACAGGTGGTTCTGAAATGGCTGTCAGTTAAAACAGTGCTGTTGTTGACCCTCATCTTAGCACAGGGGGTGGTTGAGCTCCTCGCCCTGTCAGTGGCCCAGTGTGTATGTATGTAGCTCCTCGTCCTGTCAGTGGCCCAGTGTGTATGTATGTAGCTCCTCATCCTGTCAGTGGCCCAGTGTGTATGTATGTAGCTCCTCATCCTGTCAGTGGCCCAGTGTGTATGTATGTAGCTCCTCATCCTGTCAGTGGCCCAGTGTGTATGTATGTAGCTCCTCATCCTGTCAGTGGCCCAGTGTGTATGTATGCACTGGAGACCTGATGAGTCTTTTTATCCAAGACTCTGATGCCCTGCTTTTGCCAATCAGGGCATCGAGCTAGCGGCATACAAGTCTGCCCAGGAGTCAGGCACCTTGACTGAAGCCCAGTGAGGGCTTTGAAGCAGTATGTGGAGGTGAAGGCGGGCTTCCACCACTCCGATGCACCGTTCGTTTGCTCCGGCTGGTCCAGGAAGGGCGGTGCCTTGTCAAAACAGGGACTTTCCAAATGCATTACATCACTCAGGCATACAGGTCCAAGGACCTGCCTGTTCCTTCTGACATTAGGGCCCACACCACGAGGAGCATCTCCAGGCCATGGGCAGCCCTGAGGGGAGTTCCCCTCGGTGATGTCTGCCCGGCGGCCACTAGGGCCGTGCACCTTCGCCAAGTAACCAATGTCGTGAATATATAATGATAGTTACATATATAACTATGGATCTCTGAGGCCATGTTCAGACTAGGAGGCCAAATCTGATTTGTGAACTTTAATGACCTATTAATGATTCTATCCATATTGGTTTTATGAGTCTGGGTGCTCCAAGTCTCATTTGTGTCACTTGTCCCAAACCACATATGTGACAGCTGCTGGCGTTTTGACCCACAAGTAGGCCGAGGTCATTTTTCAGTTTTTTACAGATTCTGAAATGGCAGACTGTAAGCTTTCAAATGATGTGTCACACATTGTAATCTGAAAAGAATTGAAGGAGATAATGGCCCCTATCTTCCCACTGGCCTTAGGCGCTAAACTGGCGTTAAACGCAAAAAAACACGCTTTGTGCCTGCCTCGGGAAGGTAGTATCATGTTTTTAGGCCCCGAAATGCGCTTTACGCCGAAGAGGTGGGGCGCAGTGCCGGAATAGGCCAGAATGGGCTTTTGGCCTTAAATACCGGCCTAACGCTATCTTCTCCACTGGCGTTAATTTAACGTTTAGCGCTTTTCAAAACCAGGCCTTATTCAGTGTGCCGGGGATATTATTGTGCGTAATTGCGCGCAGCTCTCCTCTGCCATCTCACTCTCTCTCTCCCTCTCGCGCGTCAGACAGGCACAATGACGATGAAAAAAAAAAGTTGTTATACCGTAGTTTTGAGCCCCTGTCATTCAGAGGCTGTTGCATCATCCTACCTGTGCAGTGACGTGGGGGAGAAGAAAAGGTAGCGAGAGAAAACGATATCATTCTGCCCAAACTTTCACCAATCTAATCTCATCATGACATCCAGGAATAGGTTATATTTTTCTAGCCGATGCGTGTAGAAGATTATTTTCACATTGATCTTGCTATAGTGTAGTAGTGTATTTACATGCTTGCTGTATTTAAACTGCAGTAAGATTGGTTTGAGAAGCATAATAATGTGGAATAATATATATGGAGACAGACGGGGATGAAAGAGGCAGGGGGGAAGCTCAGAGCGCTTTGGGCTTTTCTGATCGGATTGGATCGCTCCGTGGAATGGAACATGAAAGGGACATTGTGATTTGTTTACTGCACTTCTCCAATGAGCACATTGTGAATAATTCTACGCTTAAAAGGCGTGGTTATAATGCTTAAGGCCACATCTAGCGCCGACATGGCCACACCCACTAATATGGGCTGCACCTGGCGCTAAGCGCTCATTTAAGGCCAGTGGGACGATAGAGCCCATGCTTATTTGATTGTTCACACTCTGGAAAGTAAGACGCTGAGAAATCGGCCCTCAAAGTTGGAGAAGTTTTTCACACCTGAGGCAGCCAGTTAATGGGGGAGTGAACAAATAGCTGCTCATTTACATTAACCACTCCCCATCCTCTCCAGCTGATCACTGTCACTCCACTGAGACGATGAGATAATGAGATGAGATTAGATGAACTTTATTGTCCCAGAGGGGAAAATTGTCTTGGGCATAAAGTGCCATACACAGCCACATATCACAAGTACATAGAGGTTTTGACACTATACATACAACAGACAGAAAAAAACACATCGAAACATACAGTGTAGACCCTTGCTAACATGCACACTAAACTTCCACTGGGAAATTGTGCAAGTGGTGTAGTATAAAAATAAGACAGCGAATGCTGGTTGGTTCATTGGTTCAACACTTCATCCTAATTGCACAAGTCATCATGGGTTTATTGCACAACCCTCATTGCAATTTCCCATATGATAATGTAAAAGAATAAGAAGATAAAATAAATACAATTTTAGGAGGTACAGACCCCTCCTCAAGAGCAGTGGGGTACTCAACTAAATAAAACCAGTAACTCAAGACACTGGGAGACACTGGGAGACAGTCCACAAGTAAGACAATGATAGAATGTAGTACTGTTTTGGTGATGGGTTTCATACACTTTCTGTAATAAAACATCTGAAAGCAAAAATCTTATCAAATGGGGTACGCGTGGTCTAATTTTGAGGTATCCATGCTTTTATCACTTCTCATCTGGATTATTGTAATTATTATTACACTAGTGCAGTGCCCGTTCCCCCATGCACCACCCCGTGACTTTTTTGTACAAATACAATGAATAAAAAATAAAATAAAATCCAATAGCCTATCAAGGATCAAGGATACTTTAGTGTCATTCATCATGCCAAACATAATGAGCGAAATGCAGTACTCTCACTACTCAGGTCTCAGTACTAAGTAACCTAAAAACTATAGCATAAAATAGAACTATTAAGGATTAAGAATAAGTACCTAAAACCAAGACAGCTCTATTTAGTTAGATTAAAATTAATTAAATCTAAACTACAACCAGCTAAAACAACAATCGATAGCAATAAAAACATACTAAAAGACACAAAAACAACTAAAAGACTAGAGAGAACTAAAAGACAGCAGCAATGGGGTAGCAGCATGATACATCTATAAAAAGTGCACAGCTATCATGCATTTACTTTTCCAAAAGAAAACAGGTGCAACAGAACATCAAAATGTGATCCATGGACAAGGAGTTTATAGCCTGGCTCCAGACCAGTCCGCTTGAGTAGAAGGGGAAATGAGTTTATGAGTTACAGTAACGATCTTCAGTCTGAATATCAGAGTTTACACACAGTCCGAAATTTCGTATGCGTTTTTTTTTATCTGGCATCCGAAAAAAGATCGTCACGCACAGAAAACCTTGCACACCGAGTCCGACGCATTTTATTACACATCACGTGAAAAAGGGGGGGAGCCAACCGGCACACACCGGCTATGTAGACTGAAGGTGCGTTCACAGTAGGGCATTCACTAGTAAAACCACTAGTCGACACTGTGCCTAGTAGTCCACTAGTCGTTTAATTTTTTATTTTTTTTAATCTTTAAGAAAGAACATGAGGTATTTACACGACATACATGGACTATCATATCCCATATCCCCCACAAAGAACATCAAAACACAACAAAACAAGAAAACTGCATAAGATACACAATAATCCAAGAACAAACAAGACTATTGGACAAACAACCAAACAAAAACAATGCATTCAAAGTAAATACATAGATCTTGCCCTCAGGGATTCCGTTAGCCGGTAATAGCCGGCTTTTAGCCGGTATTTGTTGCCGTGGGCCGGCAAATTAAAAGGTCACCGGCTCAAGTGGCCGGCTGAAAATACGCCAGATAAATAAATTAATTCTATAAAATAGCCTAATATTGTGTGAGCTATAGCCTAAGTGATGTTGCCAATAAGATACGACTTAAATAGAGACTTATTACATCATATTTTTTCCGCTCCCTATACATTGAGTGTTGGTGAAAAAGAAAAATATAGCAGACGCTTTCGTTAGTGTAGAGCTCTGGCTCTTGAGTTCTTTCTCTCAGACCTCTGAGATGCTCGTGGTGAGTTCATCCTCTCAGGGTTATCAGAGGTAGCGATCTGGGGGTTTGGGGGCGGATGGACAATGAGTTTATCATACCTGATGTATGCAATGTTCCCTTTGCTCTTTTCAGCCCTCATAGCAGGGATGAGTTCCCTTCTCTTCTGGCGCGCCGCTTCAGGATAATCCTCATTCAGGAAGATGTTGGTTCCTTTCAACCTGTGTCGTCTCTCCATCACAGCCATCTTATCCTTGAAACACAGGAATTTTACCACTATCTTCCTGGGCCTGTCTGCACCCCCGCTGTTTCCCATTCGATGGGCCCTCTCCACCTCGATCCTCTTTTCATCCATCTGTAGTTTTGCCTTGAGCAGCTCCCGGACTTTGCTCTCTAACTCCTCCTCCTTGCCGCTGGTGCTTATGGGCCTCTGCCAGCCCCCGTTCATGGCTCTGGGACAGGTGGTTCTGAAATGGCTGTCAGTTAAAACAGTGCTGTTGTTGACCCTCATCTTAGCACAGGGGGTGGTTGAGCTCCTCGCCCTGTCAGTGGCCCAGTGTGTATGTATGTAGCTCCTCGTCCTGTCAGTGGCCCAGTGTGTATGTATTGGCTCAATCCCACCACACTTAACAGCCCTGCACAGCTCGTCCCCACTCGGCTCCACTCGTCTCTACTCGATGGATGTTTTGCTTCGACCGGCGCTCGATCGGCCCCCACCCACCCCCGCCCACAGCTGGTCGTCTAAAAATAGCGACCGCATATCTGTCCTTCGGCTATAACATAACGTTACAATTAAATCCATCCACAGAACTTTTAAACTGTTTATGAAATACTGGTGCCTCTAAATGACCTACAGTGTACATGGGCAAATGTGACAATCGGCCAAGAGAATGATATCACAGGCATGCTGCGCTGTGCGGGGACGGGAGAGGCGCAACAGAGTGAAGCCTCTACCCCGCAGCCTCTCACCAGGCAAGACCGGGGCTTCCAAAAACCCGCTGCGGCCTAGCGGAGCGCTGCAGCCTCCACTCAGCTACAGAGCTCCCTGAGCGAGCAGCGGACTTTTTTCTCAGACAATTGAACACCCGCCACGATTTTATTTCACCGGAGGTGAAGGCAGCGACACAAAATACTGATGGAAATATACATAACAGAAGATAAGGTAAGACCACTAAACTGGTATGCAGCCGCCAGCATTGCATTGACAGTCAGTAGACAGAGTAAACACGATTCTCTCTGACCAATCAGTAGCCATCAGAGTTTTACGTCACCATTTGGGACCTACTCGCCAGCCCGAAGTACCCCGACGAGGCAGGGACCAAAAGTAGCACGACTCGGCCTTAAATCAAACCGAGCTGGGCCGGTTTTTGATGGTGGGATGAGACCAAAAGTCGAGTCGAGCGGAGCGGGACCGCGCTACTAGCTGCTGTGGAATTGGGCCATTTGTAGCTCCTCATCCTGTCAGTGGCCCAGTGTGTATGTATGTAGCTCCTCATCCTGTCAGTGGCCCAGTGTGTATGTATGTAGCTCCTCATCCTGTCAGTGGCCCAGTGTGTATGTATGTAGCTCCTCATCCTGTCAGTGGCCCAGTGTGTATGTATGCAGCTCCTCATCCTGTCAGTGGCCCAGTGTGTATGTATGCACTGGAGACCTGATGAGTCTTTTTATCCAAGACTCTGATGCCCTGCTTTTGCCAATCAGGGCATCGAGCTAGCGGCATACAAGTCTGCCCAGGAGTCAGGCACCTTGACTGAAGCCCAGTGAGGGCTTTGAAGCAGTATGTGGAGGTGAAGGCGGGCTTCCACCACTCCGATGCACCGTTCGTTTGCTCCGGCTGGTCCAGGAAGGGCGGTGCCTTGTCAAAACAGGGACTTTCCAAATGCATTACATCACTCAGGCATACAGGTCCAAGGACCTGCCTGTTCCTTCTGACATTAGGGCCCACACCACGAGGAGCATCTCCAGGCCATGGGCAGCCCTGAGGGGAGTTCCCCTCGGTGATGTCTGCCCGGCGGCCACTAGGGCCGTGCACCTTCGCCAAGTAACCAATGTCGTGAATATATAATGATAGTTACATATATAACTATGGATCTCTGAGGCCATGTTCAGACTAGGAGGCCAAATCTGATTTGTGAACTTTAATGACCTATTAATGATTCTATCCATATTGGTTTTATGAGTCTGGGTGCTCCAAGTCTCATTTGTGTCACTTGTGCCATAACCACATATGTGACAGCTGCTGGCGTTTTGACCCACAAGTAGGCCGAGGTCATTTTTCAGTTTTTTACAGATTCTGAAATGGCAGACTGTAAGCTTTCAAATGATGTGTCACACATTGTAATCTGAAAAGAATTGAAGGAGATAATGGCCCCTATCTTCCCACTGGCCTTAGGCGCTAAACTGGCGTTAAACGCAAAAAAACACGCTTTGTGCCTGCCTCGGGAAGGTAGTATCATGTTTTTAGGCCCCGAAATGCGCTTTACGCCGAAGAGGTGGGGCGCAGTGCCGGAATAGGCCAGAATGGGCTTTTGGCCTTAAATACCGGCCTAACGCTATCTTCTCCACTGGCGTTAATTTAACGTTTAGCGCTTTTCAAAACCAGGCCTTATTCAGTGTGCCGGGGATATTATTGTGCGTAATTGCGCGCAGCTCTCCTCTGCCATCTCACTCTCTCTCTCCCTCTCGCGCGTCAGACAGGCACAATGACGATGAAAAAAAAAAGTTGTTATACCGTAGTTTTGAGCCCCTGTCATTCAGAGGCTGTTGCATCATCCTACCTGTGCAGTGACGTGGGGGAGAAGAAAAGGTAGCGAGAGAAAACGATATCATTCTGCCCAAACTTTCACCAATCTAATCTCATCATGACATCCAGGAATAGGTTATATTTTTCTAGCCGATGCGTGTAGAACATTATTTTCACATTGATCTTGCTATAGTGTAGTAGTGTATTTACATGCTTGCTGTATTTAAACTGCAGTAAGATTGGTTTGAGAAGCATAATAATGTGGAATAATATATATGGAGACAGACGGGGATGAAAGAGGGAGGGGGGAAGCTCAGAGCGCTTTGGGCTTTTCTGATCGGATTGGATCGCTCCGTGGAATGGAACATGAAAGGGACATTGTGATTTGTTTACTGCACTTCTCCAATGAGCACATTGTGAATAATTCTACGCTTAAAAGGCGTGGTTATAATGCTTAAGGCCACATCTAGCGCCGACATGGCCACACCCACTAATATGGGCTGCACCTGGCGCTAAGCGCTCATTTAAGGCCAGTGGGACGATAGAGCCCATGCTTATTTGATTGTTCACACTCTGGAAAGTAAGACGCTGAGAAATCGGCCCTCAAAGTTGGAGAAGTTTTTCACACCTGAGGCAGCCAGTTAATGGGGGAGTGAACAAATAGCTGCTCATTTACATTAACCACTCCCCATCCTCTCCAGCTGATCACTGTCACTCCACTGAGACGATGAGATGATGAGATGAGATTAGATGAACTTTATTGTCCCAGAGGGGAAAATTGTCTTGGGCATAAAGTGCCATACACAGCCACATATCACAAGTACATAGAGGTTTTGACACTATACATACAACAGACAGAAAAAAACACATCGAAACATACAGTGTAGACCCTTGCTAACATGCACACTAAACTTCCACTGGGAAATTGTGCAAGTGGTGTAGTATAAAAATAAGACAGCGAATGCTGGTTGGTTCATTGGTTCAACACTTCATCCTAATTGCACAAGTCATCATGGGTTTATTGCACAACCCTCATTGCAATTTCCCATATGATAATGTAAAAGAATAAGAAGATAAAATAAATACAATTTTAGGAGGTACAGACCCCTCCTCAAGAGCAGTGGGGTACTCAACTAAATAAAACCAGTAACTCAAGACACTGGGAGACACTGGGAGACAGTCCACAAGTAAGACAATGATAGAATGTAGTACTGTTTTGGTGATGGGTTTCATACACTTTCTGTAATAAAACATCTGAAAGCAAAAATCTTATCAAATGGGGTACGCGTGGTCTAATTTTGAGGTATCCATGCTTTTATCACTTCTCATCTGGATTATTGTAATTATTATTACACTAGTGCAGTGCCCGTTCCCCCATGCACCACCCCGTGGGCGCTCCCCCCCCCCCCCCCCCGCACACACACTGCACTCTGTCAGGTCCCCCTAAGCGCAAGTTTGAAGTCGATCCGACAAACAGACAGTCCTGGAATAAGTCCAAATTGCATAAACCACTTTTTGTGTTGCCAGTAGGTGGCGCTATGCCAGATTGCATGTAATTCAGCTCCCTGCACTCCGTTGAGTCCCCCTAAGCGCACTCCCTGAGTTTTAAGTTTGAAGTCGATCAGATGAATGGTTATCAAGATAAATCGCTATTTGTGTTGCCAGTAGGTGGCGCTATGCGCAATTGCACGAAAATATGGCACTGCACTGCACAATAGGGCACACTTCCAAAGTTTGAAGTGGATCCGACCAACGCTTCTCGATGGCATGGAGCAGATGATGCTCATCCATAAGCAGTGGTGGAAACGGCCAGGTTTTACTCTGGGAACCCTACTTACACAGGATGGGGGTTCACGGAAGTGGCGTGGCCCTAGAGGATATTATTTCTGAATGCGTGACTCATTATAGCCTACCATTATAGCCACATAAAAATCTCACTTAACTAAGATCACTGAGCTCTACTGATTATTTCCCCTTGATTTTATTCATGACAAACTTAACACGTTCACTGCCAATGGCGAGTTGACTCGTCAAAAAAAATCGATTTTTTTTTTTGACGGTGGGACGTTGATCTAACCCTTTTACGTCTCCTATACCAGAATTGGAGGTATTGAATGTGTATAATCTATTTTACCGACCCACTGAGTGGCGACATGTCTCTCCACAGTAGAAAGAGGCGAGCCAAAACTGGAGGGAAAAGCGCGAGGAAGCCGTTCTCATACTGTAAAATGGATGGCGAAAACGCTTTCACTTTCGCGCTGACGCACAGCGGTGGCAACGGTGGGGGGTTCCAAGAATAGACTGGATGCACACTTTGAAACACGCACCATAAATAAGCCCAGAATCGCAAGAGCTTCATCAGAGCTCTCAACCGGACCGCCAAGAAACGAGCGAAACCCATCCAGCGAGCCCCATCCAGACTGCCAGGCAGCAGCAACTCGTTTGTCACAGACCCGCTGCAGAGCCAAGGAGGGCGGAGGAGAACGCCCACGGAGGGAGGAGTTGGAAGCAGAGGGGGGTTTCCTGCTGTTATGGAGGAAATTACTGTTCAAAACTATTGTTTAGATGTCTGACGTCTTACTGATGCCAAAAATGAATGGTTAAAGTGACTGTTCTATCGAATTTCACAAAAAGCCGTTTATCTCTGAATAATTTTTCAGACGCTGAAACCATGCTGTATTCAACTGCTAATGCTTACATAACTACTAACTCTACAAACTAACTCTTTTAGACAGAGAAAGCACACATTCTATTAGTTCTTTTGAGATATTGTGTGTTCACAAAATCTTAGCAGAAAAGAATCCTCGGGTCTTGAAAGATAAGCCAGAATCCTCAAAAAAACCCTCTGGCAGAACCTACCTACAGTAAAAAAAAAAACGGCTGGCAGTGAATGTGTTAAATATTAATGCTGCTTATTCAGCTTACAAATACATGTTCTCCTACTATTCTCTGCTGCTTTCAGGCTGCCCTCTCTCTCATGTTTACTTAACCCCCCCCCCCCCCCCTCCCCATTCAATCTCAAGGACTCGATGTTGATTTAGTTAATGACCCTGTGTTGACTGTTCTCACCTCCTTAACTCATTGAGTGCCACGGACGTCGATCACCATCAAAGTAAATAGTGACGTAGAGTGCCACGGACGTCGATCGACGTCAAATGCGTTTTTTGACGGTGGGACGTGGATGAAAGCCTCAGGCATCTCCTGTACAAATATGGGAGCTATTGAAGGTGTATAACCTATTTTACGGACTCATTAGGTGGCGACAGTGCTCTCCAGATTAGAGATAGGTCCGGAGAAACAGGAGGAAAAAGCCGTGATCAAAGAGAAATCGATGCATGCTGCAGCCAGAGCCATATAGATTGCTCTGTCTGGAGCTGACGTTGGCTGCGAACAGGAGTCAATCCGCGCCCACAACTGAGCCCCTCTGCCTCTGTCTGACTGTATAGTTTCTCCACACGATTAGCCACCAGAAAAGCAGCACCCGACGCCAAACCATTCAGCAGTCCGGTTTGGCTCTTCCCTGTCGCGCTGGGAGCCGCCCGGCACACACAAACGGAGCACTCCGAAAATAGAGTGGGTGCGTGTTGGCTGTGTGTTACGTGTGGGGAGGAGTTTGCAGCTGAGGGGGGGAGGGGGGGAGAGAGGGGTGGGGCACGCAGGGCATCACACAACTACACCATGTCACTACATCAGAAAATATTATCTTCAGACTCAGCGAATGTGCTTGAAATGCTGCATTTCACAAAAGGCGGAATATCTCAGCTAATAATTTGAAACGCCTGTATTTGCTCAAAACGACCTATCTTCTCCGGCTCATAACTAAAGAACGGAAAATGGTATCAATAAACTTTTTTTTGCTGATGATACAATAGAGCCAGCTCGTTCTTTGTGCGTGTTCGGTGTTTACATAGTAATATCACACAATATTCTGTGGGCCTCGAGAAATCACTGAAAACGCTCTGAAAACTCTGGCACTGGGAGCGTCCGTTCTCCAAAAGTGGCTGGCACTCAATGAGTTAACGACCCTATGGCCAGATCAGTTGGAGCTTGAAGGAGCGCAGAACTGAAGACAGATATTCAAATATCAAACGTGTTTCGCATCCGAATCGCATGGAAACAGGGCCCTGCACTCCGTTGGGTCGCCATCAGCGCACCCCCCGAGTTTGAAGTCGATCCGACCAATGGTTCTCGAGATACGCGAAGGACAGAGAGACAGAGAGACAGACAGACGCTCCCACAATTATAGTATAGATGTGTGCCTGTTATGTTCTTTTTTGGCTCCTTGTGCAGAGCAAATTCCCTGAGGGGCAATAAAGGTTTCATTCATTCATTCATATAATAATAATAATAATAATAATAATAATAATAATAATAATAATAGGATATAATATGAATAAGGATTTGATAAGGGAGTTCAGAAGCTGCTGAACAAAAATAAAAAACACAAAGACATTGGTTTCAGACTGTGCTTCAACTCAAGCTAGTTAACTAGCAAGCAGCAGATAAGCAAACACGACAGACACACACACACACACACACACACCGTGGCTAGCAGGCCTCGCTAGCACGCTAAAGTTTTATTTTGTTCTCAACAAGAGATGGTTGTGATGGGGGTATGCTAGCAGTAGTTTACCCACCGTGTTTCCCCTCATTGATTGTTACAGTTGATCTGAAAATAAGCGAGTAATCTATTGTTAGATGATGTCATACCTACATCTCCCCATGAAAATGAACTGTTAGATGATGTCATGACTACATCACTATCTGACTACGTCACTGGACGCTGTTAGGATGTCATCATTGGGATGTCGACAGTGAGGAGGTCACAATCCATGATCATGTCATCACTGATGATGTCACAACGCAGTGTGATGTCATATTCGGGACCTATAAGGGTGTGCTCTGCAAGTCCTCTGTAGTTGTTCATAGATTGATCTCACGAGAACCCTCTGCAACAGTTCCCATCTTCGAACCTTGCAGACTCAGCTATAAAGTGCTACAGCGTTCCTAGTTATCGAGACTTCAGCTTACCAAGTGTGCCTTGTACATCAAGTATCTGCACGTAAATCCACCAGTCTCACAGCTCGCCTAACATCTATAGGCTATGGTTTATGTCCCGCCAAAGAACTTATTGATAAGAAGCGCTGGCGAGGGACAATCGCACACAAGAGACGCACCATTTTGGAGACACCCATGACGATGACACCACGCAAAAGATAAAGATAAAGTTTAAAGAATCGTGCTTAATCCAACAAGATCATCTCACGGGAAACACTAACGTTACAGCTGGCATTCCTTGGGAATTCTCCACGTTGTGTCAGGAATGTAAACAAAAGCCGTATAGCCAATCGAAACTCGGTATGCAAATACAAGAATGGTTCTACCATTAACCTTGCTAAACAGTGTTAAAGCGAAAGTGTTCCCGAGTTATCATTACTGTGTTATAGATTTAGAAATACAAATATGTGTTTCATTTCCATGATGCTGTGTATTTATATTACAAAATAAATCATTTTCATCATTTAACATAACTTATCTCTGTCTGGTTTGTTTTCAGATTCACTCAGAGAGAAAATGCCTCCCACACCAGAGGAGCATCTCTCCTGTACTGTCTGCTGTGACATCTTTAAAGATCCTGTCATCCTGAAATGTAGCCACAGCTTCTGTAAAGCCTGTCTGCAGAGATGGTGGACAACGAAACCCGTGCGTGAGTGTCCAGTTTGTAGGGCTACATCTTCACAGAGAAAACCACCATGTAACTTGGTGTTGAAGAACATGTGTGAGGCCTTCTTACTGGAGAGAGATCAGAGAGCTTCAGCAGAGTCTGAGCCTCTCTGCAGTTTGCACTCTGAGAAACTCAAGCTCTTCTGTCTGGACCATCAGCAGCTTGTGTGTCATCGCTGTCTGGATTCAGACACACACAACCACCACAGAATCAGATCCATTGATGAAGCTGCACGGGATCACAAGAACAAACTCCAGCAATCTCTGAAGACCTTAAATGAGAAACTGCAGCTCTTTAATAAAGTTAAAGGAAACTGTGATCAAACAGCAGCACACATTAAGGTCCAGGCCCGACACACAGAGAAGCAGATTAAGGAGGAGTTTAAGAAGCTTCAGCAGTCCCTTCAAGGGTTTCTACAAGAGGAAGAGAAGGCCAGGATCAATGCACTGAGGGAGGAAGAGGAGCAGAAGAGTCAGACGATGAAGGAGAAGACTGAGGGTCTGAACAGAGAGATGGCAGCTCTTTCTGACACAGTCAAAGCCATAGAGAAGGAGCTGAGGGCTGAAGACATCTCTGTCCTGCAGAACTACAAGGCTACAGTGGAAAGAGTCCAGCACTCCCTGCTGGAGGATCCACAGCTGGTCTCAGGAGCTCTGATAGACGAGGCCAAACACCTGGGCAACCTGAGCTTCACAGTCTGGGACAAGATGGGGGAGATGGTCTCCTACACCCCTGTGGTTCTGGACCCAAACACCGCCCATCCAAAACTGATCATGTCTGAAGATCTGACCAGTGTGAGCCGTGGAGAGAGACAGCAGCTTCCTGACAATCCAGAGAGGTTTGACAAGTTTTGCAGTGTCCTGGGCTCTGAGGGCTTTAAGTCTGGAACTCACAGCTGGGATGTTGAGGTTGGACACTGTACAGGCTGGAGACTGGGTGTGTTCATAGAGGGTCCGAGGAGGGGACTTGCATGGTCTGCATTATGGAGAATATGTTTATTTACTAATGGTAAATACAGTGCAGTCTCTCCATCAGGTACAGTCACTGAGCTCAGAGTGAAGAAGAAGCTCCAGAGGGTCAGCGTGCGTCTTGACTTTAACAACGGAAAGCTGTCATTCTTTGATGCTGATACTGACTCCCACATACACTCCTTCAGACATCCCTTCACTGACAGGCTGTTTCCTTTTTTTTCCACTGTGGAAGATGGAAACACTCTGAAGGTAATACCAGTGAAGGTCTCTGTTAGACCCAGTTAGAGAGAGAGAGAGAGTCTGTGTGCGTGCGCGTAGGTGTGTGTGTGTGTGTGTGTGTGTGTGTGTGTGTGTGTGTGTGTGTGTGTGTGTGTGTGTGTGTGTGTGTGTGTGTGTGTGTGTGTGTGTGTGTATGCGTAGATAAACCCTACTGGTGTGATAAATGTGGGAAGAGATTTCGTCACTTAAATTCATGTGTCCAACACCAACATATCCACACTGAAGAGAAACCATACCACTGTGACCAATGTGGAAGGAATTTCAGTCAGTCAGTTCACCTAAGAACACATCAACATACTCACACTGGGGAGAAACCCTACAGCTGTGAGCAATGTGGGAGCAGATTCAATCAGTCAAGTCACCTAAGAACACATCAAAGTATTTACCACATTGGGGAGAAACCCTACCGGTGTGATGAATGTGGGAAGTGTTTCCGTGTGTCATATGAACTAAGAGTACATCAGCGCATTCACACTGGAGAGAAACCTTACCTCTGTGGCCAATGTGGGAAGAGTTTCAGTCAGTCACCTTCCCTAAGAATACATAAATGTGACAAGAAATTCTGTTTCTCAAGTGAACAAACATCACCATAGCACATTCACACTGGAGAGAAACCTTTCCAATGTGGGAGTTTCAGTGATTCACATACCCTAAAAGTACATAAACGCATTCACACTGGAGAGAAACCCTACTCATGTGACAAATGTGGGAAGAGATTCTGCCACCCCAATAAGGGACACCACTGTAGCTAACGTGGTGAAGAGTGCCTCCACTCTAGTGAGACCAGAGAGACATTTGGAGAAGTCCTACAACCTTGATGTGTCCCTTTTATGGCTCATTTCCACCACATGGTACTGCATAGTACGGCTCGTCTCAACTCAGCTTTACTCGTGTCGACCTGAAGTAGTGTCTGCTTCCACCGCAAGTAGCACTCGCTCAATCTATCATACTTGTTTAAATGCATAAATTGAAATCAAGACCTTCCAGATACTTTTCACAAGTTTATTTTATTGTATCATCAGACATTGACTCATATTCAACTAGTTGAAAAAAATATTTCCATTTACTGTTTTTGTCATATATCAAGACATACATTTTTGTCAAATTAAATTTAGAGGTCAAAAGTCATGGAATTAACTGAATATGACAGTGAAGTAGGGCCATATGAAACTCATTTTATTTTTTCCAAATTCCATTTTATTTTTCCCCAAATTCAATTGTTTCTATTTAAATTTTAATTTAGGGATTAGGCTCAATATTTTATTGCTTTTTCGGTGACTTGGCTCTTTGAGATGTCCTTTTTGAGATGTTTCTCAAAGTGAAAACCAAGTTGTGAGGTGACGTAAGGGTCCTCGATTAAGACCCACCCCCTCTCAAAACACCCCAATCGAAAACTGAATAATTTCTCTAGGCCTATTTTACAATTATGAAATAATTTAGGTTAGTACAATAATTAGGTCTGCTTTTGATTTTGGTATTTAGGCCTACTTTGATCAGTTTCAGCCAAATTATGTGAAATTCGGCAATATTCCATGTTTTACAGTTGATTCCATTTGTATTACCAAAATCCATGATTCTGTCTGTTTTTTTCCCGTTTTGTGGAAATAATATGGCCCTACACTGAAGTCATTATCTTCTTTTCCACCCTTTTGGACTTAGTTAAAACTAAAATCTTATTTTATTATGCACCTACTGGTAAGGTGCTTCTTTTTGGATGTAATGTATATACTGTAGCTACTTGAGGTAGTTACTTTTTTCTTTCCTTTTTTCTGCGGGAATGTCCCTGGATGATGGCAGATTGAAAACTCCGTTCTTCTGTGGAATAGAGAGAGAGTTAATCAGCATTGTGGGAACTCATTTAGGCTTGAATGCAACCTATGTTCATTTATACAGTATCTAAAAGTTACACGTTCTAGCAGTAATACACTTTAGGCTTATTTGATGTTTTCTGTGTGATTATTTTTAGATTGTCTTTATTTGTTTTTTGTTCTCCATTTTTTGAGCAATACTATTTGATTTGTCTCAATAGTACTCTGAACAAGCCTTTTATGCTTCCTTTCTCTAAAGTGCTGTAACTACTGTCTTTTTTCTACTTGAAATGTTTTTATATGCTAAACTACTAACATGGCAATAGAGGTTGCACATTCCAGCATAAACAACTGGTATCGATCATCCATCAGGATGAGAACTACTAATGAACAAAGAAATACTAATGGAATACACACAATCACCCACCCCCAACTTGCACACATATGGAAACACACCCCTAACTTGCACATGTATGGAAAGTTTGGAAACACACCCCTAACTTGCACATGTATGGAAACACACCCCTAACTTGCACACATAATATAACACACAATATATACATTTGGAGTGCCAGAATGCTCTGATTAATCAGACTAAAAAGAGTCTGTCACCATTGTATGAGACTGGAATCACCATGATGGAGGAACTGCTGTGACAGTTTCCAGAGTTTCAGTCCTCTCATTCTCTGACACTAACCTGACATTGCCAGATGGGGGCGGTATTGTTTGTTTTCACAAACCAATCCAGCTTGCTTGCAAGGTTACTCTGACAGGAATGCCATAAATCTCCCCACATTCTTGTAAAAACTTTCAAATATCTTAACACACTTCCTCTTGGCTCACCCTCCCCAATATAAAACACTCCTTTTGGGCACCGCCGCATTGGTAGTCTGGAATCCAGTCATGAGTCCTGATTGAAATGTTAATCACATTAGAAACACAAGTTACATATGAGTCAACTTGGTGAAGGCTTTATAGCCACATAATTAGATCACAAAGGTTTATTTGATGTCCTATGTTAGTGTGCCATATAAGTTTGAATACAAGTTCACAGGTTATGTTTTTTTTTTCAGTTGACAACAGTAATCAGTGCAGATGTAAAACCTCTGTCTATTATTTTAAAGTAAATCATTAGTATGTCACATTGTAAATGAGGTAAAGGAATCATTCCCCTTTTGTATTCCTCCGCCCGCTATTCTCTCCCTCAGCCCGAGGTGAAATCTTCTCAAACAAAGACATTGCTATAGATCGCTAAGTTATCTGCTAACGTTAGCATGTCTGACCCGGATTGGAAACGTTTGGGCGGTATTCCATCAAGGCGGATAAAGGAGAAGCCAGGGTTATTTTGATAAATCGCTATTTAAGTGCAAGTTCTGTTCTATTAATGTGGCTTATAATTCCCTACTCGGTACCCAAGGTTCATTGACCCATAGCCTACTGTGGTCTGCGTTTTACTGTTGCCAATTTATTTCCTCATTTCATTGCAATTTCCCCATCATAGCCTACTTATTTTGTTTCATTGCATCTCATGTGTTTTTTTCTATCTATAGTTTCAATAGGCCTACCTCATTCTGGTGATCAATCTGTGTCTTATGTTACTAATTTCATTGGACATGCTTGATTATAGTTAAATAAATATTCAAATTTATTGCAGAGAAGTTGTTTGTGTTTGTTTGCAGAGCAAAGTAATCCCTGAACTCACAACTTTAGATTGATGACTGATTGAAATAGTAAGCGTCTAATTTCCCTTCACCTATGGTGCCCCTTATGAGTGTTAATTTGATATCTGGATCAAAGTTCATATTTTCATACCTTTACTAAGCTAGATTTGATCATTTTAACTCTACATGTTACACCACTGTCTGCAGGGGAAACAAGCTTATCTGTCCAACCAAACGTAATAAATAAAAGTTAAATGACAGCAAAATCTGAATGTGCAGAATTGTGTTTGTTTCTCATTCATTAATCTTGCCATTTGATTGCTAGAACCATTTGTAAACAATTTAAAAATGTCATTACAAACTAAATATAGTTTGGGTGGAGAGCTTATGACACTGTGATGGCCAAGTGTCTCATTTGTGATTACTCTGGCAGAATAACATGGAGCCAATATCACCATTATTTTTTTCTGACCCACCATACAGATTGTCATATTTGTAATGAGATAATTGAAATGAGATATATTGTCCCTCAAGCTCACTAACATGAATTAACAGTGACATCAACAAAGACAAGTTCAAATTAAAGGCACAATAAACAATGTAAAGGCAATTTCTGATTATGGTCAAACGTCAGTCGCTCGTTTAAAATGTATAGGAGATGTATTTTTATTCCAAAGCATAAATCTAGTCTGCAGAGTGGGGTGTCGGTGCAAATTCCAACCAAGTGCCCGAGCCAAATAGCTCTGTGTCTTATACAGCGAGATAGCCCCCACCTTTGGAAGCTGGTAACTTTCCATTACTCATAGGAGTTCAACCTTCCCATGGACGGCTCCCTGGAATACAATGTTATCAGGTCACGGTCATATTGGGCTACATAGTCCTTAGCTTGCTCCTTGCTATTCGTGTTGCTGTAAGTTAACTCCAGGGTTCATGACAGAGTATTGGGAATGGGTGGAGTTCAGATATTGGCAGAGTATATGGATGGAAAAAGATCTTGAAGCTTGGTATTCTTAAAGAGCCCAACACCAAATAGGGCAGCTATTGTCTAGACTCTAGAGGACATCATGTATCCTGTCAGTTACAGGAAAGGAGTCATTCAACCTGCCTGTTCTCTTTCTTCCTTGAAAGGAAAAGTCAACCCAAACAGTAAAAAAAATAGGCTTTATATATTTTTTTATGATTTTCAATTATGCAAAACAGCTCTAATGGGCCTCTTTTGTAAAACATACTCATGCACTAATTGTGTATCAAATTCAAGCTAAAGTTGTGATTTATGGACATTTGAGCTGGGTGCCAAAACAGTGATGACACTTTTCTTTGCATACGATCCAGAGATCCACTTATTCAGTGTGATGGTCTGCAGTCTGAGGGTCCAAGGCAAAATGCTCAGCAGATCAGCAGGTTGTCAGTCTTCTCCACTCCAGGGAGCACAGCAAACAAACGGAAACAGAAACAAGACATCTGAACCACAAATTCTTTCAGCCATACCTGTGGTGCTGCACTCATTCATTTAGGGTGTGTCTCGAACATCAAAAAGAGCTTTTTTAAGCTACAAACAAAAGGACAATCCAAGCACTCCAAATGTAAAAATATAACCACCAGGAAGTAAATATTTAAGAAGCATTTATTGTAGGCTAGTGGCTGAATCATTAGAAATGCCAACATGTTTCGACCCAATTTTTTGACCCTTAAATGTTGGTGGGTCAGGGTAGTATGCTATGCCTTCTGCATGTTCATCTCCAAGATTGGATTATGATGAAGAAGGGGGAGGGTCCATAGTGTAGTATTTTAAATTAAATCCAAGTTTTTTTTAAAGGTTTTGGTCTGAGTGAAATGTTATGTGGTCTCTCCTGTTTCTAAATATATCTGAACCGTTTCGGTTGACCAAGTAAAACTATTTGTATAAGCATTTTACGAAATGTCTATGAGAAAATAAATGGGGGATGAAAATCTCTGGTACAGTGCTGAAGCAGGAAGTGACGTTCACTTTGGCTCTGTAGCATCCAGTGTTGGGGGTAACTCATTACAAAAGTAACATATTACATGTAATATATTACTTTTAGCAGTAACTCAGTAATATAACATTACTTATAGGATTTCAGTAATACCAGTTACTTTGTCAAGTAACTCAATTTACAAATTTAGTTAAAAATAAATAAATCAAAGCACATATTTAAAAAAGATACAATCATTTCCTAATCAAACTGTTTGTTTTTATGCAAATGACCACTATAGATGACAATAAAAAAGGAAAATAATAACATTTAGAATTTTGGATTGTTTACACTGACTTCAAGGCGGTTGAATTTATTTGTCGGGATGGTTCCGGGGCATCGTTGTCATTCTGCTGCTGCTGTTGTTTTGGTAAAAGTAATGCAAAAGTAGTGAAATATGTAACGAGTTACTCTACACAGACAGTAATATTGTAAAGTAACTTATTACTTTCAAATGAATTGTAAAGTAACTTATTACTTTCAAATGAAAGTAACTAGTAATATGTAGTATATTACATTTTGAAAGTAACTTGCCCAACACTGGTAGTATATTACATTTTGAAAGTAACTTGCCCAACACTCCTAGCATCACAGTGATGAAGAAAAATACACAGAAAACACAAGATGCTAAAGCTGGCCAGAGATATACCCACCCACTCATTTGATTCCATCTGCAACAGGATCCCAGGAGTCTAGTCTGTTTAAAGCACTTGACAGGCAGCCGATGGAGGCACAGCTGAAACCAAAGAGAGCTGCAATGAGTGAAAAGGCTCCAATCAGTTGTCATGGTGGTGCCATTTTTACCTTCCTCAACATGGTCATACTTATTTTTGCCACTAGAGGGAGGCAAGCGCTAACAAAGTCAGTCTCACAAAAAGGAACATGAAATAAAATCCAACAATTTGCTCCAGAATGGCATGCATTTGTAACAGTGCGTACACAGTCATTTTTAATTACATTAGTGTCAAGCTGCTCACTCAAAAGTTACATGAAAGCAGTGCAGAGACTTAGTTACTTACTTAGACTTAGCTGACAGTGCGATGTCATAGAGGAGGTCTACCCGAGCGTGTGCATATGGTTTGTGCCGACACCTTGGACACAGGGGTGTCCAGTGTCCAATTTGTAAAGGCTATGCAGTCCAGTGAACAGTATTTATCTATTTAGATACTGAGAAGAACGTTCTCTATGTTATTGGAACAGTTATTGTCATAATTTGTATTATAGAGCTTTGTTTAAACTTTAAATGCTTAACTTAGTTTCTGTAGTGGAGAGAACAAGGGACTAGGTGCTAGTCAGGGGTTTTGTAACCAAGTTCACGCCGGTGTGCCGGCCAGGACACCACTTAAAGCCTCCGGCCGGGTATGAGTAAGAAACAGCTGAGACAGGATGCTGTTTCAGTCCTTCTTTACTGGTATTTGCAAACAACATATACAGGTGGTGAGTCAGGGATATCTTTGAACAGTTGTGGTTTACTTTTCTATAAAGAAAAGAATAACAAAAAATTAAATGAGTGATACCAAATATAAATAAATCCCATTAATATCCCCATCTGCATAAATACTATTACTCCCCTTATCATTACAGAGCCAGAAATAAACGACATTGACTTATTAATAGGTTTCCAAAAACATATTAGCTACTGGTCCTTATATCACCCGTTTTACTGGTGAGACTTTTATTCTGAAAATCCACACTTCCTGTTGCAGTTAACTATCCGAGCTTAACCTCGATATAAATGCAGGCATCAATAATAACCTCGGGAGGCTCGCTCCATCACAGAACATCACTCCACACAATACCAACAACAGGCAATAAACAATAGCCTACAACATAAGAACATGCCCAGGACAATAATATTTACACTCCAACTTTGGGGCCTTTTCTACAGTTTCACTGTGTAAATGTATCATTTTTCAATGGCTTCTGTGTGCTCTAGGCTTGTGTAAAAAGGCTCTTTTACTTTGAAAAACGCCCACCGGAAATGCTTATTGTTGCTGCCTTTCCAGCTAATCAAAGCCCGAGGGCGGGAGCGTTCGTCACTTCTAGGCGCTAAACTGGATTCATTCCGTCAGACAGACGCCCAGAGCGGAGCACAGGAGCGGATAAACGACACTACAGAAGCGTCTTTCAGTGTGCTGCTTGGGCGAGATAGTCGAGCGAGGCACTGCGAGGCACACCTCCGGCACAGGCACCGAGGTATGGGGAGAGAGCTGCAGCTGGCGGGTCGGGGGTTACTTTTCTATAACTTTGCACCATTTATTTCTCTAAAAAAGTAATGTTATTTAATGTAGGCTAGCTAATGTTGGATAGGTCATTGGTTTTCTAGCCGGTTTTCTAGCCGCTAGACTAATCAGTCATTCTTCCTTCAGAGTCTCGGATGCGCGGTGGGAAATTACGGAATCTTTTGGAGTATCCTACCATGGCCCCGTAGGGTTGGATAGCAACATTGTGTCTGAGGTAGGTACAGTTTTATTGTGATTGATAACGTGTATATCGCGTGAAGCCATTGCTGCCGACATCCCAATGAGGGATCAGCCGAGCAGCATTTTGGTAAACAAACCGCAACACTGGGCGGCAACAGCAATGGAACCCTATGGAGCACAAGTGGCCCCAAGCGTGAGTGTCTGACTCTAGCCAGTTAACTCTGTTTATATTTTAAACACTGTGACAGTTCACACAACTTTAACATGACATTATACATCAAACTCTTGAGCTACTTCTGCTCTCACTCAGAATGTCAAAATATAAGCGATGTGATGTATAGTTTTTGAGATATTAACGTTTGTTTGGCACAACTCATACTATTAACTGCCGGCGGGGTTCCGCATTTCTGGGTGGCAAGTGACGTCACGCTGATTCGTCCTATAGGACCCGCGCATCCGAGACTCTGAAGGAATAATGACTGATGAGTCGTGCGTTGAGGCTAGTGGTTTTCAAACTTTTTGTGGCTAATGCACACCAAAGGTCAAGCCAAAATCTCAACGCACACCTGTATTCATATCCATGCAAAACAATCTGTAAATGCTTTTTATTTACTAGTTACCAAGCATATTTAACAAAAATAATTCAAGAATTAATTTGAAACTTAAAATGACATCAAACCAGCAACATAGCCTACCATTTAATCAATCCACTTAATTGTTTAAGCAAGATATCTGCAAGGAGACGTTTTTGGTGTGTCCCAGGCGTAACTTTAACAGCTACCTGTTTTGAATGGAGAGAAACACCTGTTTTGAATGGATGATTCTGTACAGCTAATTTACTGTACTAGGCAGAGTAGTAGAGTAGAAAAGTGTATTTATGTGTCACTCCGCAATACAACAACAGCATGAAAACAATTCTGTACATACAACAAGTATTGCGGACCACTCACTAGGAGTTATGAGACACAGGGCCCTATGTTCCGACAGGCGCTATCCTAAGGTGACCAGATTTCTCAAATGAAAATCGGGGACATTTTCAGGTCCGGTAGGGGGGCCCAGGGGGGGCTGTCCCCCCCCAGCTTTTAGAAAATTGTGTACATTTGACAGTAAAATGCATCAATCTGGTGCACTTTGAGAGCAAAAGTAAGAGGCTAGATCTATGAAGAACTTTGTGATTTTTCAACAATTGAAAAAGAAGCAGTTTACAATGGTTACTAGTTATCTGGCACATTTTACCACAAATTAGACTATGGTGGCCTAGGTAATTAATGGGAAATACTGGTGTGTTGTGTAGAGTGGCAGGAACATAGAGAGGGACAACTTCTCTATTTGACCTCACCAACTGGTGGATCATTTATTTCCACAAAACAAAAACCATCTGCTGCATACCATCCGGTCTGCTTAGAACACTGCATAGCATAGCTAAAACTAAGGAATTCAAAGCATGTACTGTACAGATCCCGTCCAAAAAATTAGAATATCATGGAAATAACATGGATGACCGTGGGCTTCAGCGGATTGTCAAGCAAAGACGATTAAAAAATTTGGTGGAGATTCAGAGGGAGTGGACTGAGGCTGGAGTCAGTCATAACTGAGAAGTAACTGCTGATTTTCTTCACACTATTCTAATTTCTTGAAATACTGTTTTTCCATGATATTTTTTGGAAAGGATCTGTATATCCTCACTCCTTTATCTATTAGCATACACTATCAGCATTGATTAGATGGCATTAGTAGACATTTCCTTAATGTTAATGCACCAAAAAAATACAAGTAAAAAATAGGGCTGGGCGATATGGCCTCTAAAGAATATTGCGATGTCTTTCGGCTATATCGCGATACAACGATATATATCTCGATATTTTTGAAATCTCTCATAAATGCTCAATTTAACCCTTCAGGGTTCATACACATTTTGACCAATGGATTTCCATGACTTTTCCATGACTTTAAACCAAATTTCCATGACCAAACATTTTGTAAAGTCTCGTGTAAGAAAGGGCAGATGTAGTGAGCAAAGATGGATGATTTAATATTCCATAGCTCTGACCTAAGCAAATCTGACATCACTATTGTGAACACAAACAACACTTCTGATATAATATGATTGTTTTAGTAAAGTGTATCACTCAATAGTCAATACAAAAAATAATGGCTTTTATAGAACCAAAAGCCTAGCTGCTTAGTCTGCAGATAAAACATAAAAGGCATACCGTAAAACTGCCAATAAGGGCCCGGGCGTTTATTATGCAGAATCGAGTTTGACCCCAGGCGGTTAAAGGAGACCAGGCGGCAATTGGGGGGAGGCGGTTATTTCTTTATTGTACCAAATGGACCCAGGCGATTATTATTTTTTGTACAGAATTCCTGGTCAGAAGTATCAAAAAGTATCAAAATGCTCAGTAACAGTAGAGGGTGGGTACAGGCAGTTGTGAACATGCCTCTAAATTAGGGTGACCATATTTTGATTTCCAAAAAGAGGACACTCGGCTCCGCCTCGAGATACTTTATTATATAGCCTATAATACAAAAAAATACTCTTTTCAAGTCTTACTGGAAAAATAAATATAAAAATATGAAATAATGTTATAAATAATACCTCTGTATTAGAAAATATTTTAACAAAATATCTCTTACAATATTGTCAATGTAATAATGTAAATAATAAAACCGTAACAAACCAAAAATTAGGCTACTTCAATATTAATATAGGCTAATACTATCAATATTACTTCAAGGCACTATAGTGCAATCCATGGACCTGTAGCTGTTGTGGTGTTTCACAGTATGAAATGCAAATCCTCCGTTTTCCCGGGTCCGTTAATTTTGTAGACGAACTCTCCCCCCGCACAGCTTTCTTATGTTTGTCTGTGTCCATGTGAGCTTTCAGATCCCCCGCACCTTTATTTGAAAGGGACACATAGCTTTGCACACAGTGCACTCCGCCTCCCATTTGTCCCGACCAGGACGGTAAGTGGGGAATCTTAATTCACACTTACGCTTCGGCATTTTGTAGTAGGAGGCTCGGAGCCAGTGCTGCTGCTCCGATGTCAGCTCTCTGTGTTTGTGAGTGAGTGACACAAGAGCCGCCCACAAGGGAGGCAGCCTCTCAGGGATTACGTCACACGCAACAGAGTACTATTTAAAGCGCCAGGCATCGTTATGCCTAATGGTCCTGTGAAAACCCGGACATTTTCAATAATTAATAAACCCCCCCCGGACACCCCGGACAGGACGTGAAAAGAGGACATGTCCGGGCAAAAGAGGACGTATGGTCACCCTACTCTAAATGTACCTAGTGCAACAAATATATAAAATAAAATACAGTACGGTAATGCTCAGTAACAGTAGAGGGTGGGTACAGGCAGTTGTGAACATGCCTCTAAGTCTAAATGTACCTAGTGCAACAAATATATAAAATAAAGGTAGTAACATGCAACAATTAGTGCAACAAATGTACCGTATACTGTAAAATACACCATACCGTACAGTACAGTAATACAAAAAATAAAATACAGTATCCTCTTTCTTTCTTTTGAAATAAAACAGCACCTATCGGTAAAACAAAACAAAGAGCAGCAATAAAATTCAAGTATGGTAGACCTCCCTCACACACAAACAAACCACAATTGTAATATGGCCTCTAGTCCTCCTCCTCCTCCTCCTCCTCAACCACACCCTCATCATCCTCTTCCTCAATCAACAGTTCATTATTGAACTCCTCTTCCTCGTCCACTTCCTCCTCCACCTCATCAACCTCCTCCTGCCCCCTTGCCCTCCTCAGCATCTCCCTTCCTGCCTCTGGCATCCCTGGCTTGAAACAGTGGATCTCTCTAGAGTTGCTCCGATCGATCGGCACTTTTTCGGCTTTGATCGGAGTTATCAAAAGTGCCGATCAAACAAGGCCGATCAGAATGACACAAAATCTGCAAGAATTACTACCAGAGACGTTTCAATATAGAGATAGTGCACTCCCAGGCTGCCAAGTAGTATTCTTCCGGTCTCCTAAAGGGCAGCTTGTGATTGGCTGTCTCTCCGTGTCATGAAGCTTTATTGGCTCCCAAGTTTCCTTAGGGGGCGTGGTGGTAGTGGCGAAAAAGTGTTTGGAAGTTGCACTCTCTCTATAGCGAAAGCAGCTTGGGCGAGAACAAACAGCACAGCAGCTAACATGGCGTCGCCTGTCTGGCAATTTTACAACTTGTTGGAGAAGGACAACAAATTTGCCGTTTGCATTGTGCTCAAAGGAGATACCGCGTGGAGGAACGCAGCAGAAGAGTTTCAACACTACGAACCTCATAAGACATTTGAAGGTTTCCCACGTCAAGGAATTTGAGGAGTTTACAAAGTTGGCGAGCGCTAAGGCAGCGAAAGAGCGTGCAGCAACCCAAATGCCACTCACTCAGCTAACTGTAACAGAGACATTGAAACGACAGCAACCCTACAGCAACGACAGCAAGAAACGAAAATAAATAAATGCAAAGCTAATGGAATTCATATGTCTTGATCAGCAGCCGCTGTCTGTTGCGGAAGACCTCGGGTTCAAACGCCTCATGTCCTGCTTGGATCCACGTTACACGCTGCCAGGACGTAAATATTTAACTGACGTTTGCCTGCCGGAATTATACCAAATTGTGTACAAGCACATCGAGAGCCTTATGAAAGACAACACCACGTCAATCAGCTTCACGACTGACATTTGGAGTTCGAGTGTCTGTCCTATGTCCATGCTGAGCCTAACTGCGCAGTTTATTGATGAAAAGTTCGACCTGAACAAAGTTGTACTTCACTCACAAGAGTTTTCTGGGTCACACACCGCGGAGGCTATCGCTGCAGCTTTCACAGACATGTTCCAAGCTGTGTTGGTGCACATGTTGTGTACATAGTATTATATTTTTTGTTTTATAAGACTGTATTTTTCCACAGGAAAGCTACAGTATACAGTCTACTCTGTAAGCTCCAAGTTGTCTAATGGCTCATTTCCACCGCAGGTAGTAGCGCGATCCCGCTCCGCTCGACTCGATAAATTGTCTCATCCCACCGGTTTAAACTGTCCCAGCCCGGGTTGTATTGGAGTCGAGTCGTGCTACTTTTCGTACCTGCCTCGTCGGGGTTCTATTCTGTCAACCCGGGTTCATACGGTGACGTGAAAACATTGTAGACGACTGATTGGCCAGGCAGAATCGTGTTTACTCTATCTACTGACTGTCAATGCGCTGCATACCAGTTTAGTGGGCTTACATTCTCTTCTGATTTCCATCAGTCTTTGTGTTGCTGCCTTCGCCTTTGTGAAATAAAGTTGTGGCGGTGGTTTCAATTGTTTTCAGAGTGAAAAAAGTCAGCTGCTCAGCAAGCTCCTGTAGTTAGTTGAGCTGCAGCGCTCCGCTAGGCCGCAGCGGGTGTTTGGTGAAGCCGCGGTCTTGCCTGAGAGGCCGCGGGGTACAGGGCAGGCTTCACTCTGTTGCGCCTCTTCCGTCCGCGCGCAGCGCAGCGCGTGCCTGAGTTTGACTAACTACAAAGTGATATCCATTTTCCTGGCCGATTGTCACATTCGCCCATGTCCACTGTAGGTCATTTAGAGGCACCAGTATTTCATAAACAGTTTAAAAGTTCTGTGGATGGATTTAATTGTAATGTTATGTCTACTTCGGCTATAAGCGAAGGACAGATATGCGGTGGCGGGGGTGGGTGGGGGCAGATGATCCGCGGTGGAAGCAAAACGTCCATCGAGCCGAAACGATTAGAGCTGAGTGGGGACGAGCTGTGCAGGGCTGTTAAATGTGGTGGAATTGAGCCATAAGAGAGTGTCTCTAGAGAGAGTTGCATGTTGCCTTAGCCTGCAATAAAACGGTTGTCAATTCATGATACTTTCTCATCTCCTAATTTTAATACTTAATATACAATGTTGATGTTGTTAAGAATAATTAAATATATGAATAATGCGACACAATAAATAGAAGGCTTGAATTGATGGTGATCGGTGATCGGCCATATCGGGATCGGCAGATACTGCTTCCAGTGATCGGTGATCGGTGATCGGCCTCAAAAAAGCTGATCGGAGCATCTCTAGATCTCTCCATCCTCGCTGCCATCAGCCGTCAGCCCACACACCTTGAAGGATAATACAATCAGCAAATTAATTACCATGTACTATGTACTAGGCTACCACGTACACACACACACACACACACACACACACACACACACACACACACACACACACACACACACACACACACACACACACGTAGCCTACCTTGAATGATTTCTTCACCATGGCTACATCCAGCATGTCCCAAGCTCTCTGGACCCAGCTCACCAACAGACGATGGGAAGGGGCTCATAAGTTCCCCCCCCCGAGTGTACTCTTTGTCAGTGTCACCAGCCATCCAGTCATCATAAGATGCTTTGAATGGTTGGTTCCACATGACATCTGGTGCCTGGATGTGTTTGGTACACCCCCCAGGGATCACAGCTGATTGGATCTTGTATCCTCCTCTTCTCAATTCAGCCTTGGTCGCTTGGCTGATGTGGCATCTGTATGAATCCCACACAAGGAGCCGCTGCGTGAAGCTGAATCTCCCGACGACTTTCTGCAGCCAGTGTGTTGTTAAATCGTCATTCATCCACCCATTCTTCGATGATGCTATGACAACACCAGCAATGCTCTGCATCGCTTTGACATCCCTGACAGCAGCCTTATACACCACGTAAGGCTTCAGCTTAGTGCCGTCTCCCTTGGCAGCCAACACGACAGTCAGATGGCTCTTCTCATGGCCTGTGCTTTTCAACGTTACCGTCTTGGCCCCTCTTTGATTCACTGTGCTTGATCCGACCATATCGAACCACACGGCCGTTTCATCCATGGCTATGATGTCTTTAGCCTGGATCTTCTTGCTCTCAATCATTCGAGTTGAAAACACAAGGAAATTAACAAGCTTCTCCGTGTCCGTACTCTCGTCCTTTTGGGCCACGGTGGTACGTCTCCTCACAGAAAAGTTGTTACGCTTGAGGAATTTATCCACCCAACCGCCACTGGCATGGAACACTTCCCCGTCTAGCTTGTCAGTTGCAGAAGCGTAGATCTCCTTGGCTTTTGCCCTGATCATTTTCCTTGAAACTCTGTTGCCACACGCTCGCCTCTGATAGATCCAGTCATGCAGTTTCACCTCCACTTCCTCGCTGGCCTTCTTCCGCCCTGCTCCACTCAAACGAGCCCGCTTGGGGTTCCCCTCGGCCAACGTTACAAGTTCGGCTTTGTTTTTCTTCCATTCTCGGATCTGCTTAGGATCGACGCTGAAGTGCTTGGCTGCAGCCTCACCAGAGGTCTGCTGTGCATATGCCACCGCTGCCAGTTTGAACTTAACATCGTACTTCTTATTCTTTTTCTTTCCTAGACCTTGAGGTGCATTTTGCTGCATTCAGATCTGCGTTGTCGGTTTCGTCTGCGTTAGGTGCCTCATCTGCACTGACATTAGGTGACTTGTCTGTGTCTGTGCTAACGTTAGGTGTGTCTGTGCTGACGTTAGGTGTGTCCGCCATTGTAGCTTGATAGCTCTCATCTTGTGTGTTCGGTTCGGACTTCTTCGTGTGTTCGTTCTTCTTTGTCGTGTGATTACCGTAAATGTTGTTGTAGAGGGGCATGCCCCTCTAACCCTAACCGCAGTTTAGATTCAAGATTCAAGATTCAAGATTTTTATTGTCACTCCATGGTACAAGTATCACGTGTGAAATTCTTGTGCTGTAGACTCCGTTTACAACATAGTACAAATATAACAATGAGTGCAAAAACAATAAGCAATAAGGCAATAAGCAATAAGCAATAAGCAACAATAAGCAATAAGGCAGTGTAGTGATAAGACAGTCCGAGACAGTGGCATATTCACTGCACATAGGTGCACCTTACATGTCATGTGCATACGTTAAATTCGACGTATTTGACATACAGGTGCAAATAGCATGTACCTTATTAAACATACAATTAAACATTAGACATACGTAATGGTAGCAGCTGCAGCACGGTACGGTACGACTACTACACTATTTGTGTATGTTAAGGAGTCTCGTGGCCTGCGGGAAGAAACTGTTCCTCAAGCGATTTGTGCGTGCTTTTGGAACCCTGTATCTCCTCCCTGAGGGTAGCAGGGAGAACAGGCTGTTGTGGGGATGGTTTGTGTCTTTGATGATCTTCAGGGACCTCCTGAGGCACCGCTGGTTATACAGTTCATGCAGTTCTGGCAACTCACATCCTGTTACGTGCTGGGCCGCGCGCCTCACCCTCCGTAGCGCCCTGCGGTCCATGGTGGTACAGTTCCCGTACCAGGTGGTGAAGCCGCCAGTCAGCAGGCTTTCAATGGTGCCTCTGTAGAAGTCCCTGAGGATTTCTTTCCTTAGCCCAAATTTCTTCAGGCGCCTGAGTCCGTGTATTCTCTGTTGGGCCTTTTTGACAACAGTGGCGGTGTGACCGGCCCAGGTCAGGTCCTGGTGGATGTTGACTCCCAGGTACTTGAAGCTGTCCACCCTTTCCACCACTGTGCCGTTGATGGTGATTGGGGGGTGTGCGCCCCCCCCTCTCCTGTAGTCCACAATGATCTCCTTGGTCTTGGAGACGTTCAGAGAGAGGTGGTTGTCCTGGCACCATTGTTCCAGGGCCCTCACCTCCTCTCTGTAGGCCGTCTCGTCGTCCCCCGAGATCAGCCCCACGACTGCTGTGTCGTCTGCAAACTTCACGATGGTGTTTGAGGTTTGAGTCGCCACGCAGTCGTGGGTGTAGAGGTCGTACCAGAAGGGGCTGGAGACGCACCCCTGGGGCGCTCCTATGCTGATGGTCAGTGGGGAGGAGGTGAGGTTGCCCACCCTCACCACCTGGCGGCGGTCTGTCAGGAAATCCAGGATCCAGTCGCACATTGCCGTGTTTAGTCCCAGATCCCTGAGCTTGCGTACCAGCCTGGAGGGTACTATGGTGTTGAATGCTGAGCTGTAGTCCACGAACAGCATTCTTACATATGTGTCCTTCCCCTCCAGGTGGGACAGGGCGGTGTGGAGCACGTGTGCTACTGCGTCCGCTGTGCTCCTGTTGGGGCAGTATGCGAATTGTAGCGGGTCGTGGTCCGTAGTGTGGGGCGTATCTTTGATATGACCAGCTTTTCAAAGCACTTGCTGGCTATTGGCGTGAGGGCTCTTGGGCGCCAGGAGCGGGAGGAGAGAGGGGGGGAGAGAGGGGGGGGGGAGAGGGGGGAGGGGGGGGGGAAGGGGGGAGGAGAGAGGGGGGAGGAGGGGTGGTGGTGGTGAGAGGTGGCTGAGGGAGGAGGGGGGGGGAGGAGGGGAGGCGCTCTGGCAGAGGGGTCGAACCTGGCGTAGAACGCGTTGAGTTCGTCTGGCAGGGTGGGAGACGCGTTGGCTTTTTGCTGTTTTTCTCCTTTACTGTGTGTATTGGGATAACTGAAAAGAAAAAATCTAATAATCGCTCCCGGCTGTTATGGGAAGACCGGCGCTTATGTGCAGAATTGAGTTGGACCCCCTGCGGTTATTGGAGACTCGGCGGCAATTGGGGGGAGGGCCCCTATTAGAAGTTTTACGGTAGTAATTTAGACTCTTATTGGCATGACGTTACCGGCAACATATAAGCTGTCTGAATTTTGCATTGGGGCCAGTTCTATAGTGAGGCATGGAAAGCCTCACTATACGCCATCTGTGTCGTTTCACTTTTGACTGAAAAATGATGCCTCTAGATTAAAGAAAAGACACTATGTGATCTTGACTTTTATGTAAATGTGCGCATTCGTTTTCCTTATAGATCATGACTGCCCGCAGCTAGCTACGTTAGCTTCACGTTACCTTGCATGTAACGTTAGCGTTAGTTGCTTTTGGAGACACAAACCCTGGACGTTTCATTTTGAGTAATGCATGAGGTTCTCTATTGTTTACGCCAGCGCTGGGAGTATGAAGTGCTTTAAATGCAGGGATTTTGGTCACAACAAGCTTGTGGAGCGCTGCCTGCTGAACTAGGTAGCCACAACCAGCTAGCTAACGTTATCCACCACAACAGCTAACGTTAACGCCAAACAAATCCGCTGCCTCCTCCCCACGTTTGGTTTAGCGTAACGCCAGCTCAGACTTTCCCCTAATCTCAGAAACCTTGCGGGACATGTATTGCAAATTGCAATAGTGGTTTTGTTATCATTTGAAACTGTCAACAGCCACACTGGAGGCGGCCATGTTTCGCCAGCTGCTCGGGTTGGTTGCTGGGGACGGGTGTGTCTGACGCGATTTGACGCGTTTGACATATCCATGTGATTCCCCCTCCCTTCCTGAGTGTGACAGAGCTCTACCTTGAGAGGGAGAGCTGACAAGAGGAAACGTGAAGCGAGTCATGCCGGCGGCTTAAGTTATAAACAATGCGTGACAATTATACTCACACAAACTCTTTAAGACACTCCCCCACGGCAAGAGACTGAGGTCTGCCAAGACCAGAACCACCCGCCACAAGACCGCCATCAGCCTCACCAACAACCTGACTGGTAAATTGATGTAAATTCCCTGCACATTGATGCCCATTTAACTTAGCCTGTAAATTTCATGTACATTCAATTCAACTCTTATCTAACTCTGACTGTAAATTCATGTAAATCCACTGCCTATTTATGATGAAATGAAATGAATGAAACGGAGACAATAGTATGTGAAATACTTGGCTAACATACTAAATAAATTAGATTTGTAATATACTTATACAGTACCAACCTAATTAATCTGTATATTTCTCAGAAGAATGTATTTTCTTCAGGATTGCTCTGTCTTTGGCCAGCTTCTCCATGAACTCCTGGCAGGTGAGGTTGAAGTTGGTCTTCACAATAAGCATGGCCTTGATGGTAGGAACAGTGAACCTATTTCTTGCTGTTGTCCATATATCATTCATTTGGGAGAACACTCGCTCGACTGGTGCATTGCTTCCAGGTAAGCACATGATAACAGATGCTAATCTAGCCAGGTTAGTGTGTGGGATCTCATTCTGTTGGAAGTGGGTAACCACTGTGCTCCATCTCTCACTAAGCGGTGTCTCAGATCTTTTCCATTCTTCAAGCGATCCCCCTTTTAGGAACTCTTGCAGGGCAGTAACCTCGTCAAACAATGCATCCTCATTGATGGTCACATTGGGGCATTTTTCCTGCAGTGTGGCTGCTGCCTTCTGGATCTCTTCATCATGGGCCATTTCCTGAGGGGGGGCTCGGCGGGAATGACCCCCACAGGTATAGAGGTTCCCTTCATTGGACTTGCCGCTGGTGCTTATGGGCCTCTGCCAGCCCCCATTCATGGCTCTGGGTCAGGTGGTTCTGAAATGGCTGTCAGTTAAGACAGTGCTGTTGCCACTAGGGCCGTGCACCTTCGCCAAGTAACCAATGTCGTGAATATAGAATGATAGTTACATATATAACTATGGATCTCTGAGGCCATGTTCAGACTAGGAGGCCAAATCCGATTTGTGAACTTTAATGACCTATTAATGATTCTATCCATATTGGTTTTATGAGTCTGGGTGCTCCAAGTCTCATTTGTGTCACTTGTCCCAAACCACATATGTGACAGCTGCTGGCGTTTTGACCCACAAGTAGGCCGAGGTCATTTTTCAGTTTTTTACAGATTCTGAAATGGCAGACTGTAAGCTTTCAAATGATGTGTCACACATTGTAATCTGAAAAGAATTGAAGGAGATAATGGCCCCTATCTTCCCACTGGCCTTAGGCGCTAAACTGGCGTTAAACGCAAAAAAACACGCTTTGTGCCTGCCTCGGGAAGGTAGTATCATGTTTTTAGGCCCCGAAATGCGCTTTACGCCGAAGAGGTGGGGCGCAGTGCCGGAATAGGCCAGAATGGGCGTTTTGGCCTTAAATACCGGCCTAACGCTATCTTCCCCACTGGCGTTAATTTAACGTTTAGCGCTTTTGAAAACCAGGCCTTATTCAGTGTGCATATTATTGTGCGTAATTGCGCGCAGCTCTCCTCTGCCATCTCACTCTCTCTCACTCCCTCTCGCGCGTCAGACAGGCACAATGACCGATGAAAAAAAAAAGTTGTTATACCGTAGTTTTAAGCCCGTGTCATTCAGAGGCTGTTGCATCATCCTACCTGTGCAGTGACGTGGGGGAGAAGAAAAGGTAACGAGAGAAAACGATATCATTCTGCCCAAACTTTCACCAATCTAATCTCATCATGACATCCAGGAATAGGTTATATTTTTCTAGCCGATGCGTGTAGAACATTATTTTCACATTGATCTTGCTATAGTGTAGTAGTGTATTTACATGCTTGCTGTATTTAAACTGCAGTAAGATTGGTTTGAGAAGCATAATAATGTGGAATAATATATATGGAGACAGACGGGGATGAAAGAGGGAGGGGGGAAGCTCAGAGCGCTTTGGGCTTTTCTGATCGGATTGGATCACTCCGTGGAATGGAACATGAAAGGGACATTGTGATTTGTTTACTGCACTTCTCCAATGAGCACCTTGTGAATAATTCTACGCTTAAAAGGCGTGGTTATAATGCTTAAGGCCACATGTAGCGCCGACATGGCCACGCCCACTAATATGGGCTGCACCTGGCGCTAAGCGCTCATTTAAGGCCAGTGGGACGATAGAGCCCATGCTTATTTGATTGTTCACACTCTGGAAAGTAAGACGCTGAGAAATCGGCCCTCAAAGTTGGAGAAGTTTTTCACACCTGAGGCAGCCAGTTAATGGGGGAGTGAACAAATAGCTGCTCATTTACATTAAAGTCCCTGGAAACCAAAATCCACAAAAACGTTCTAACTATGTTATTTAGGGTCTTATGTTAGTAATTTTGTGCCTCCGAAATTATTATACATTACTTTCAACCCAAAGCCTTAAAATCGACACTTTTCTACAAGATTCTACAAGATACTTCCTCATTGAAGAGAGCAGTGCGCGAGGTGCTAAAATGCAGGAGCTTATGACGTCATAAGCTCTATATAACCTTTGTACACGTGCGCAATCCGCACCCACCCTCCTTTTGTCCGTTCTTTGCCCCCAGTGACAGCGCTCGCTCAGTATGTCTGCCTCCCTCCCACTCTGTGCCGAGCGCTATGCTTCTCTCTCTCTCTCTCTCTCTCTCTCTCTCTCTCTCTCTCTCTCTTCTCTCTCCTCTCTCTCTCTCCTCTCCTCTTTTCTCCTCTCCTCTCTCTCTCTCTCTCTCCTCTCCTCTCCTCTCTCTCTCTCTCTCCTCTCATGTGAGAGAGAGCACAGAGAGAGACACAGCCTGATGACGCGAGGTTACTCACACATACGAGCAACGAACACACACACACACACACACACACACACACACACGGTGTGTGCGTGTGTGTGTGTGTGTGTGTGTCGATCTCTCTTTCTCTCTTTCTCCGTTTCCCTCCCCCACTCTCTCTCGCGCTCTCCGAGAGACAGAAATTTCCCTGCTGTAGACGGGACACGCCCACACAGTCCGCGGGAGAAAATACACTCTAAAAAATAATCGATTCTCATTACTTTTGCCAGACTGTCAAAACTAAATTTATATACTTTGCGACGTTCATCATCGTTCAAATTTGGCTGGTGGCTTATTAACATAGGCTCCTGTGATGTGATGAACTCAAAATGCTAAATAATAATAAAATATTTCTGGTTTCCAGGGACTTTAACCACTCCCCATCCTCTCCAGCTGATCACTGTCACTCCACTGAGACGATGAGATGATGAGATGAGATTAGATTAACTTTATTGTCCCAGAGGGGAAAATTGTCTTGGGCATATAGTGCCATACACAGCCACATATCACAAGTACATAGAGGTTTTGACACTATACATACAACAGACAGAAAAAAACACATCGAAACATACAGTGTAGACCCTTGCTAACATGCACACTAAACTTCCACTGGGAAATTGTGCAAGTGGTGTAGTATAAAAATAAGACAGCGAATACTGGTTGGTTCATTGGTTCAACACTTCATCCTAATTGCTCGTAAGCATATTGCACAAGTCATCATGGGTTTATTGCACAACCCTCATTGCAATTTCCCATATGATAATGTAAAAGAATAAGAAGATAAAATAAATACAATTTTAGGAGGTACAGACCCCTCCTCAAGAACAGTGGGGTACTCAACTAAATAAAACCAGTAACTCAAGACACTGGGAGACACTGGGAGACAGTCCACAAGTAAGACAATGATAGAATGTAGTACTGTTTTGGTGATGGGTTTCATACACTTTCTGTAATAAAACATCTGAAAGCAAAAATCTTATCAAATGGGGTACGCGTGGTCTAATTTTGAGGTATCCATACTTTTATCACTTCTCATCTGGATTATTGTAATTATTATTACACTAGTGCAGTGCCCGTTCCCCCATGCACCACCCCGTGGGCGCTTCCCCCCCCGCACACACACTGCACTCTGTCAGGTCCCCCTAAGCGCAAGTTTGAAGTCGATCCGACAAACAGACAGTCCTGGAATAAGTCCAAATTGCATAAACCACTTTTTGTGTTGCCAGTAGGTGGCGCTATGCCAGATTGCATGGAATTCAGCTCCCTGCACTCCGTTGAGTCCCCCTAAGCGCACTCCCTGAGTTTTAAGTTTGAAGTCGATCAGATGAATGGTTATCAAGATAAATCGCTATTTGTGTTGCCAGTAGGTGGCGCTATGCGCAATTGCACGAAAATATGGCACTGCACTGCACAATAGGGCACACTTCCAAAGTTTGAAGTGGATCCGACCAACGCTTCTCGATGGCATGGAGCAGATGATGCTCATCCATAAGCAGTGGTGGAAACGGCCAGGTTTTACTCTGGGAACCCTACTTACACAGGATGGGGGTTCCCGGAAGTGGCGTGGCCCTAGAGGATATTATTTCTGAATGCGTGACTCATTATAGCCTACCATTATAGCCACATAAAAATCTCACTTAACTAAGATCACTGAGCTCTACTGATTACTTTACTTTACTTTACTTTATTGGTATTTAGCAGACGCCTTTATCCAAAGCGACTTACATCATGATCATATACAGCACACAATAACATGAATAGATCAAATAGAAAAACAGTAGTAAAAATATGAGAAGCCAATATAAAAGGGGAGATTAAAGGTGAGAACAGTTAAAGGAGCAATCATATAAGAAACAGAAAATTCAATTACAAACACATGGAAAGCAGGCAGAGGGAAGGGAGGGAATTCAGGAAGAGTCAATATAAAGTCTGAAGAGGTGAGTTTTAAGTTTCCTGCGGAAAATGGGGAGTGATGCAGCAGTCCTGATGTCCGGGGGAAGTTCATTCCACCATTTTGGGGCCAGGTAGGAGAAAAGTCTCGACCGAGAGCGGCTTCTGAGCCCACGTAGCAGGGGAGGGGCGAGACGTCCTGCACTAGTGGAGGGGCGGAGTGGGCGGTGAGAGGTTTGAAAAGTGACCATAGACTGTAAGTATGAGGGGGCTGTTTGGTGAACGGCCTTGAAAGCTAGTGCCAGAGTTTTGAATTTGATGCGTGCTAGGATGGGAAGCCAATGAAGCTCTCGGAAAAGGGGGGTGACATGGGAAAATCTAGGTCAATTGTAGACCAGACGGGCTGCGGTGTTCTGAATGAGCTGAAGAGGAAGTATTTCAGAGGCAGGGAGGCCTGCCAAAAGGACGTTGCAGTAGTCAATGCGTGACAGTACCAGTGCCTGTACCAGAGTTTGTGTTGCTTCTCTGGTGAGAAATGGGCGGATCTTGCGAATATTGAAGAGGGAGAACCGGCAGGAGCGTGCTGTTGCGGCAATGTAGGCAGAGAAGGTGAGTTGGTGGTCAAGGATCACTCCCAGGTTTTTAGCTGTTTGAGATGGAGTTACGGTGTGGTTGTCAATAGATATGGAGAGGTCAGGCAGGGGGGATTCTTTGGCAGGGAGGAAGATGATCTCGGTTTTTCCAGGGTTGAGTTTGAGGTGGTGATCCGCCATCCAGACACCAACGTCTTTCAGGCAGGCAGAGATCCGTGACCCAATTGAAGTATCAGAGGGGGGAAGGAAAGGTAAAGCTGTGTGTCGTCGGCCTAGGAGTGATAGGAAAAACCATGAGATGAAATGACGTGACCAAGTGAACCCATGTAGAGGAGGAACAGGAAAGGACCTAGAACAGAACCCTAGAACAGAACCTAGAACAGAACCCTTGATTTTATTCATGACAAACTTAAATATTAATGCTGCTTATTCAGCTTACAAATACATGTTCTCCTACTATTCTCTGCTGCTTTCAGGCTGCCCTCTCTCTCATGTTTACTTAACCCCCTCCCCCCTCCCCATTCAATCTCAAGGACTCGATGTTGATTTAGTTAATGACCCTGTGTTGACTGTTCTCACCTCCTTAACGACCCTATGGCCAGATCAGTTGGAGCTTGAAGGAGCGCAGAACTGAAGACAGATATTCAAATATCAAACGTGTTTCGCATCCGAATCGCACGGAAACAGGGCCCTGCACTCCGTCGGGTCGCCATCAGCGCACCCCCCGAATTTGAAGTCGATCCGACCAACGGTTCTCGAGATACGCGAAGGACAGAGAGACAGACAGACAGACGCTCCCGCAATTATAGTATAGATGTGTGCCTGTTATGTTCTTTTTTGGCTCCTTGTACAGAGCAAATTCCCTGAGGGGCAATAAAGGTTTCATTCATTCATTCATATAATAATAATAATAATAATAATAATGTGCATAATAATGACAGTGAGGAGGTCACAATCCATGATCATGTCATCACTGATGTCATATTCGGGACCTATAAGGGTGTGCTCTGCAAGTCCTCTGTAGTTGTTCATAGATTGATCTCACGAGAACCCTCTGCAACAGTTCCCATCTTCGAGCCTTGCAGACTCAGCTATCAAGTGCTACAGCGTTCCTAGTTATCGAGACTTCAGCTTACCAAGTGTGCCTTGGACATCAAGTATCCACACGTAAATCCACCAGTCTCACAGCTTGCCTAACATCTATAGGCTATGGTTTATGTCCCGCCAAAGAACTTATTGATAAGAAGCGCTGGCGAGGGACAATCGCACACAAGAGCCATTTTGGAGACACCCATGACGATGACACCACGCAAAAGAGGCGATTTTCGGGCCAAAATGGCGGCAGCGCTGATCTAAGACTCGCTTCTTTCCTTCCATATTCTTTGTTACTCTTCGACGACTGCACACGTCAAAACGTGCTAAAACATTTATATTATACAGTCTATGGCTAAAACACACATCTATCCATAACTAGATGCTCGCACAGTCCCTAAAACAGAAACAAAACGTAACTTTAGGGCTCATGATTAACTCATTGAGTGCCAGCCACTTTTGGAAAACGGATGCTCCCAGTGCCAGCCCTTTCAGAGCGTTTTCAGTGATTTCTCGAGGTCCACAGAATATTGTGTGATATTACTATGTAAACACCGAACACGCCCAAAGAACGATGAGACTATCTTGTATCATCAGCAAAAAAAGTTTATTGATATCATTTTCCGTTCTATAGTTATGAGCAGTAGAAGATAGGTTGGTTTCAGCAAAAACAGACGTTTCAAACTAGAAGCTGAGATAATGAGCCTTTTGTGAAATGAAGCATTTCAAGCACATCACTGACTCTGAAGCTAATATTTTCTGATGTAGTGACACCTCAAAAATAATTTCCTTCAATAAAAGAAAAAGGAAAACAAAGGAATTTTGATGGCAAAATAATATTTTTTAGCTGCAACCAGCAGCGCTGGCCCCTGCGTGCGCAGACCCTACACTTTCTTGCTGGTCTTGATTTACTGCTGGTGGGCATCAGATATTCTAGCTTGTGTTTGCCAATCTGTCTGTCCATCAAGCCTGCTGTCTGGGTCGGTGTTGTATGGTGCCCTGCGTGCCCCACCCCCCTCAACTGCACACTCCTCCTCCGTGGGAGTGTCTCTGGTGGCTCTCTGCTGCGTTTGCTCTGCACTGAAAAGTGCGCTACACCCAGCTTTTTCACAGCGTTCCGCCGTTTTTGTCGCCGGCTCCCAGCGCTTCCAGCTGAGAATAATGTAACCTTTTCTGGCAACTAATCATGTGGAGGGGCTATCGCAGCAGAGACGGAGGGGCTCAATTGTGGGAGCAGCTAACGTTATGCTTCATGCATATCGATGCATACCGATGCGGTTTCCGTTTCCCCATGACTTCTTCTCTGTTTTTTCCTCACCTTTCTCTAATCTGGAGAGCACTGTCGCCACCTAATGGGTCCGTAAAATAGCTTATATACCTTCAACATCCCCCATATTTTTACAGGAGATGCATCAGGCTTTGATCCATGTCCCACCGTCAAAAAACGCAATTGACGACTTTAGTCGTCATTGGCACTCTACGTTACTATTTGATTTGACGACGATAGTCGTCATTGGCACTCAATGAGTTAAATACAAACAAACCAAGGAGGAAAAGCCAGAAAGTGCTTCACACTGCTGCAGTCATCAGTAACTCTCATAATGTTGTCTGTGTTCTGCGCCTGGACCGCACTCGCAGATAAAGTTTAAAGAATCGTGCTTAATCCAACAAGATCATCTCACGGGAAACACTAACGTTACAGCTGGCATTCCTTGGGAATTCTGCGCGTCCTCAACGTTGTGTCAGGAATATAAACAAAAGCCGTATAGCCAATCAAAACTCGGTATGCAAATACAAGAATGGTTCTACCATTAACCTTGCTAAACAGTGTTAAAGCGAAAGTGTCCCCGAGTTATCATTACTGTGGTATAGATTTAGAAATACAAATATGTGTTTCATTTCCATGATGCTGTGTATTATATTACAAAATAAAATACGTTGCCTTTTGTTCATCATTTATTATATATGATCTCTGTTTTGTTCGTTTTCAGATTCACTCGGAGAGAAAATGTCTTGGAGACAAGAGGAGCATCTCTCCTGTACTGTCTGCTGTGACATCTTTAAAGATCCTGTCATCCTGAAATGTAGCCACAGCTTCTGTAAAGCCTGTCTGCAGAGATGGTGGACAAGGAACCAAATGCGTGAGTGTCCAGTTTGTAGGGCTGCATCTTCAAGAAAACCACCACCATGTAACTTGGTGTTGAAGAACATGTGTGAGGCCTTCTTACTGGAGAGAGATCAGAGAGCTTCAGCAGAGTCTGAGCCTCTCTGCAGTTTGCACTCTGAGAAACTCAAGCTCTTCTGTCTGGACCATCAGCAGCTTGTGTGTCATCGCTGTCTGGATTCAGACACACACAACCACCACAGAATCAGATCCATTACCATCCATGAATCTGCACGCCATCACAAGAACAAACTCCAGGAATCTCTGAAGACCTTAAATGAGAAACTGCAGCTCTTTAATAAAGTTAAAGGAAACTGTGATCAAACAGCAGCACACATTAAGGTCCAGGCCCGACATACAGAGAAGCAGATTAAGGAGGAGTTTAAGAAGCTTCAGCAGTCCCTTCAAGGGTTTCTACAAGAGGAAGAGAAGGCCAGGATCAATGCACTGAGGGAGGAAGAGGAGCAGAAGAGTCAGACGATGAAGGAGAAGATTGAGGGTCTGAACAGAGAGATAGCAGCTCTTTCTGACACAGTCAAAGCCATAGAGAAGGAGCTGAGGGCTGAAGACATCTCTGTCCTGCAGAACTACAAGGCTACAGTGGAAAGAGTCCAGCGCTCCCTGCTGGAGGATCCACAACTGGTCTCAGGAGCTCTGATAGACGAGGCCAAACACCTGGGCAACCTGAGCTTCACAGTCTGGCACAAGATGGGGAAGATGGTCTCCTACACCCCTGTGGTTCTGGACCCAAACACCGCCCATCCAAAACTGATCGTCTCTGAGGATCTGACCAGTGTGAGCCGTGGAGAGAGACAGCAGCTTCCTGACAATCCAGAGAGGTTTGACATGTGTTGGAGTGTCCTGGGCTCTGAGGGCTTTAAGTCTGGATATCACTGCTGGGATGTTGAGGTTGGACACTGTACAGGCTGGAGACTGGGTGTGTGCGTAGAGGGTCCGAGGAAGGGATTCGCACTGTCTGCATTATGGAGAATACGTTTCTTTACTAATGGTAAATACAGTGCAGTCTCTCCATCAGGTACAGTCACTGATCTCACAGTGAAGAAGAAGCTCCAGAGGGTCAGCGTGCTTCTTGACTGGGACAGAGGAGAGCTGTCATTCTTTGATCCTGATACTGACACCAACATACACACCTTCAGACATCCCTTCACTGACAGGCTGTTTCCTTTTTTTTCCACTGTGGAAGATGGAAACACTCTGAAGGTAATACCAGTGAAGGTCTCTGTTAGACCCAGTTAGAGAGAGAGAGAGAGTCTGTGTGTGTGTGTGTGTGTGTGTGTGTGTGTGTGTGTGTGTGTGTGTGTGTGTGTGTGTGTGCGTGTGCGTGTGCGTGTGCGTGTGCGTGTGCGTGTGCGTGCGTGTGTATCTCTCAGTGAGGACAAGCCATTGTCCACCATGACAGGAACCTTCTGCACAGTGAACTCACACACCTAATTTTGATTTTAAGTTGTATCAGTTTGGCTGAGAACAAAAATCCAGTTTATTCGATCTAGTTTCATTTTGAAATAGATATATTTTTGTGTGTGTGGGTGTGTACTTGGCCAATTCCCCCTGTTTTCCCAGTCGTTGGTCCACCCCCTCTGCCGATCTGGGGAGAGTTGCAAATGCTTCCTCTGATACATGTGCAGTTACAAGGACTTCTCACTGACACCCCAGAGTTTCACCAGCAGGACGTAGCGTGTGGGAGGATCACAGGGGACAGGCCCCCCGACCGACCAGTGCAGTGACCAGGACACATACCCTTTAGCCCGTTTCCCAGACAATTAACCAAGCCGGAGGTAACACGGGGGCTCAAACCTGCGAGCCTCTGGTAGGCAGGGAATCTATTGCTGCACGCCCCGGACTACCTGTTTATTTTATTTTGTATTATTTTTATTATATATATATTTTTTGGGTTACCTGTTTATGATAAGTAGAAACAGAGCACACTGAACTGGCATCACTCATCTCTACCGTGCCTCTGGCTTGCCCTCGAGGTCTCGCCCTCTTCTCAGACACAGCTCTACTGGCATGCTCTTTGTGCATGCACAGTTGAGCAAGTGAACAATTCTGGGTCGTGCCAACTTTTTGCCCAATTATATTAGTAGGATGTTTTAAAAGCATGCATCAGATTGTTTTGACCTTTTTCTTCTTTTTGTGAAGAAACGTGTTAAAGGGATGATCGTTCAGTTTGTTTGAAGTGGGGTTGTATGAGATACTTGCATACTGTCAGTGTTCTACATGCAGTAGAATGCAGCCAGCGCGCTCCCAGTTTGGAGAAATGGAGACCAGCTGCGTTAGGCAAGTAGAGCTGTCTGCTGAGTGTGAAGGAGGCCATGAGCAAGAACGAGATAAACAACAAACACAACACAACAAAATGCTTCTATACTGCTCACCTGGCATAATACAAGTCTCCACAAGCCCTGAGATTTTTTTTTTTTTTCAGATTTCAGATTTCTGATTTCTTTTATTCACACACACTTGAAAAAATATATAACTTGAAAACTTTAAGATGCCACGTTGAAATGAAAATACATAATTTACACCCTGTTTTGAGCTGAAATCTTGTAGCCAGGCACGCAACTCCACTTGTACTAGCAGGTACTGCCGCACCTGGCTACAGTGAACATTTCAGCTAAAAACAGGAAGTAAATGACATCTTTTCAAGTCAACTTGGCATCTCAGGGCTTGTGGAGAGTTTGATTATGCCAGGTGAGCAGTATAGAAGGATTTTATGTATTTGTTTCCGGGTTGTTTTTTTTTACATTTTTGCTCATGGCCTCCTTCACACTCAGCACACAGCTCTACTTGCCTGACACAGCCGGTCTCAATTTCTCTAAACTGGAACCGCGCCGGCTGCATTCTACTGCATGTAGAACACTGACTGTATGCAAGTACCTCATAGGACTCCACTTCAAACAAACTGAACTATCCCTTTAATGGCGTTGGATGGAAATTCTTTAACTTTGGAGACAAAGTTTATTATGTTATTGTTAACAATAATAATACAGTTATAAGTTATTTTGTACTAAGGCCCTGTTTACACAGCAATGCTCCCTGGATAAAACGGCAAACTTTTTTTTTGTTAGTGCCTTCCTTTTACACGGGAATGTCGTTATTGGTGCCTGAAAATGCAAAAAAAGTGAAAACAGGTCCCAGAGTGGAATTCTTGATAACGGCCTGTTGCATTTAAGGTATAATTTTATCGGCCTGTCATATTGGCAGAAATGTTTGTTTCAGCCGCTATTTTCTTTTAAAGCCAAGTTGGATCTCTGTGGTCCTGCAATTCTTCAAAGAAAAATAAATAAAGAAATGTTGGTTCTTCAAGTTCAGCTATTTATTAACCATGCAGCACACTCAGTTACAGATACATCCAGCCTGATGTAGCGTCCTCTACTGAATATCTGCTCTCTAATCCAGACTAACGTATGTGTGTGTGTGTGTGTGTGTGTGTGTGTATGTGTGTGTAGGAACGCTAGTTGTTTCTGCCCTCTGGTAGCACATTTCATACACAGAGGCAATTCAAAGTGATTTACATCAAATAGATGAAAGCCAAGAGCGTGCAGAAATAAAAAATATATATTACAAAATCAAAGTGAAAGTGCTAATATATTTTTTTACCGCTCTAAAGAAAAGGCAGAATCAAGTGGCGTTAATTCTTGGTATTGAGTCGTTACGTCACACTGGTAAGTAAGTAAGTAAGTAAAATTTATTTATATAGCACCTTTCACAGAGCAAGGTCACAAAGTGCTTCACAGTTCACATCATCAAATACAGTTAAAACAATGAATCAGCAATTTATCAAACAACAGTGAATCATACAGAAATGAATGAATCAAATGCAACACAAGTAATACACAGTGATAAACAAGAGGCTAAGTAAAAGCCAAACTGAAAAGATGGGTTTTTAGCTGCTTTTTAAAAATGTCGATGGAGGCAGCACATCTTAAGGCTAGTGGAAGGGCGTTCCACAGATTGGGAGCAACAGACTGAAAAGATCTGTCACCTTTAGTTTTAAGCCTCGAGCGAGGAACAGCTAGAAGGCCCTGGTCCGAAGACCTAAGTGGCCTGCTAGTGGAGTAGGGATGTAACAGATCACAGATGTAGGCAGGTGCTTGACCATGCAGGGCTCTAAAAGTGAAAATAAGAACTTTAAACTGGATCCTAAATTTGATGGGCAGCCAGTGTAAGTGAGCTAAAATGGGGGTAATATGGCATCTCTTAGTGGACTTGGTCAACAGCCTCGCAGCAGCATTTTGGACCACTTGTAGTCGGTCCAAAGATGCTTTGCTAAGGCATGTGAAAAGAGCATTGCAGTAGTCAAAACGAGAAGATACAAAGGCATGTATAATCATTTCTAGCTCAGCTTGAGAGACAATAGAACGGAGTTTAGAAATATTTCTAAGATGAAAAAATGAAGTCCGGCTCACATTCTTAATATGTTTGTCTAAGCACATGTTTTGGTCAAAAACAACTCCAAGGTTCCTGAGATTGGTTCGCACTGAAGATGAAAGAGACCCCATACATTGCGCAACCTTAGGAACAATACTGTCCAGGGCAACAATAAGGACCTCGGTCTTGTCAGGGTTCAACTGGAGAAAGTTATTGGCCATCCAGTCCTTAATGGCTGACAGACAGTTGAACAGGACAGACAGATTGTCCATTTTATCTGGCTCGAAAGAAATGTGCAGCTGAACATCGTCAGCGTAACAGTGATAAGCAACACCTTCAAATTGTCTAATAATCAGACCTAGGGGAAGCATATAAGCCCCGAATAAAATAGGACCCAAAACCGATCCCTTGGTGACACTAAGGGCCCTATCTTCGCAACGGTGGTCATTTTGCGTTAGCGCCGTTTTGCGCTGGAATAGCGCCACGCAAAGCCCTAATTGTGGGCATGTCGGGCCGCTGCGCTTAACGTCATCTCGGTGCAAACGTCCATAGGCGTGTTTATGCCCATAACAAGGTGAGATCCCTCCCCTTAAAAGCCACAGCGTCACTGCCATCACGTCTGTGACAGCAGCTTCTTTCTTGCTCAGTGCAAACAGAGTGACAGAGTGAGAGAGAGAAAAGAGAGAGGGAGAGGGAAGAGAGAATTGGAGGATGAACCAGTTTGGATTCGTAACGAAAATTGATGCTTTTGTAATTAGTAGCCTATTAATTAGTCGTTTCGCTCATATAGGCTATAACATACACATTTAAAAATATTTGTTTCTTTAATAGGGTAGGGATGTGTGAGACTTTAATTCTAGCCTATTTCAATAGCCTATACCAGAATTGTTAAGCTATTGTTGCATGGTGCAATTGCAGGGAGAGAGGTTACTGTATAGCCTACTGGCCGGTGTTGTGTCAAAAAGTGATTTGCTGCCAGAAACTGATTTAGATCCGCGGGACCGCACACAGCGCTGCCTCAGTGCCTCTACCCACCCTGTGCACCGACAATGGCACCGACCCATCCAGCCTGCCTACCCGGCCGAGCTCACACCTTCTCCGGGGAGCCTCCAGGACACGGCACACTAGCCGAACACTTAAAAGCACCCCTCCCCGCGCTACACACAGACTCCCGCCCCGCCAGACCCTCATTCCCCTGGTAATCCAATTCAAAACGCAAATCACTTTTTCGCACAATGACAAACAAATTATCATTGTTAAATCAAGCCATGCGTAATGGGCCTATCCAAGTGAGGATTTCCTGCACTGCGCCAGAGAATACTGTCTGTGCTCAGGCGTACGCCTGGCGTAGAGGGTTTTTTTGCGCTAAGACCAGCTATAGTTATATACCTATAGCTCTCGCCGGCCCTCTTCGCCGTCGCTCTCGAGCCCCTTGCCTTAAAAATACGTGGTCCACCCAGGTATTGCAGGCCTGAAGGTCGGGGGTATCGAGACACGTATTAGTTTGTATGCTGACAAGCATATGACGCGGTTCGCGGTCTTAAAGGGATACACACACAAATGCTGCATCAATGGGTTAACCCTCAATCTTAACCCTCAAGCTCAACCCTCAATCTTAGTAGCCCTCAAAACTGCGTGTTAAGGGCTATCTTGCGACTTTAAAATGGGACAGCCCTTAAAAGCAGATACGTCTTCAGACTGTGGGGGGCAGCAATACGCCAAAGCTCCATCCAGTCTGTCAATTCAAAAGAAGAAGAAGAGGAAAAAAGCATCCCTACAAATGTAAATATTTCCTTGGGTAACCCTTTATTTTACAGGTACCCTAGTTACATATGAACTATTTGTAATTACACATGAACACCAAATGTAATTACACAGTAATTACCAATAGTTCTAAATTACGTTCATATGTAGTTACATTGTAACAGACCTGTAAAATGGAGTGAGTCTGTTCAACTGTAGTTCATATGTAGTTACATTGTAACAGACCTGTAAAGTGGAGTGAGACTGTTCAACTGTAGTTCATATGTAGTTACATGGTACCGGACCTGTAAAGTGGAGTGAGTCTTTTCAACTGTAGGTCATATGTAGTTACATGGTAACGGACCTGTAAAGAAGCTCCGGGCTGGGACAGAGATTGCTAAAACCCAGTGGTGGATTTGAACCACTGAACTTCTGATTGCAAAGCAAGCGGCTTTAACCACTCAGCCACGCGGGCTTTCCAAATTTCATGGTGGAGTTTAAGAGGATAACTATGTCAGTCAGATGTAGTTGCTGTCACTTCATAGCTTTGTTATTATACACAGAGACTTGGGGGAAAATATTAGTTACAATGTAACTACATATGAACTACAGTTGAATATACTCACTCCACTTTACAGGTCTGTTACCATGTAACTACATATGAACTACAGTTGAACAGACTCACTCCATTTTACAGGTCCGTTACAATGTAACTACATATGAACTACAATTGAACAGACTCACTCCATTTTACAGGTCTGTTACAATGTAACTACATATGAACATCATTTATAACTATTGGTAATTACTGTGTAATTACATTTGGTGTTCATGTGTAATTACAAATAGTTCATATGTAACTAACCTGTAAAATAAAGGGTTACCTTTCCTTGTTAATATAGATGTAGAAATTACGATAACCATTGTATTATCTTAGTTTAAATGTCTTTTTTTGGATTTCCGTTTTGGAGCCTAACACAATTGTCGTTGCTAACTATCGATAGTCAGTAGCCATGCTGGTGTGGTCAAGCCATCTGAATGGATCTAGCTGATGACACGCAAGGGATTCTGGGATCGCACGTATAATATATAATATATATGTATATATACCGTATATATATATATATATATATTATAATTATATATAATATAATTATTATAATTATATATATATATATATATATATATATATATATATATATATAATATATATAATTATAATAATTATATATATATATATATATATATATATATATATATATATATATATATACATACACACACACACACACACACACACACACACACACACACACACAACTTCACATTTTAACAACTAGGTCCTAGGGTGGAGACTCTGGAGATGATGCGCCATGGCTGCAGTTATGGAAATCGCCCGATCTGCCGCCTCCCAAAATCATGACTGACAGACAGACACCACCCACCCACCTGGGCACCATCATGCAACTGTGCGCCATTGTAATGCTGTGATATTGAACCCAGGAGCAGAGACGACAGAGTCAAAGTCAGTTTTAAGTCTTTTACTGAGACTTTCAAAGTTCACAAAAATAAACAAGAAAAGAGTGAAACCAGCCTAAAGGGTGTCGGGCGGCTGACAATAAACTAAAAGGATCATAAGGCAGGCAGGAACAGTCCAGAGGCTCAAAAGGTTCCCCAGGAAGCAGGATCAGTCCAGAGAATAATTTCACAGAGGAACTCAGGGAGGAACAGGCAGTGACACAGCAGCAGTGGTTCAACGAGCAGCAACGGTGTCTGAAAGCAGAGATGATTATATAGGTGGCCAACCAGGTGCAGAAGATCATAAGGAATTAGCAAAGAATTATGTCACTGTGTTTTCAGAGGCTGCTTTCTCCCGCTGCTCCGCTTAGCACGGGATGGCTGCCTAGTACCACGGAAAGCAACGGCCTGGGCCTCTGCGCGCTCTGGCTGTTTCAGCACCTCGGACAGTTCCTCTGCTGTAGCCTGGCGCGCTCGTTTCAGGGGATGTGTCAGCCATCGCTTCATACTACTGTTTATCCTGCCTTTTAGACAGAAAATGGCAGCTGTGAAAAGGGTCTATCATGACAGACACTGCCGCCAACCACGCCCACTTTTTTTGACTTTGTCAAACCAAACGGTTGAGCTATATTTAGAATCGGGAGAGACCATAGAACATTTCACTAGGACAAAAAAAAAAAAAAACTTGAAAAAAATATTTTCTTTAAATCAATTTTTTCTTAAGGTTTTGGTCTGAGTGAAATGTTATGTGCGCTCTCCTGTTTCTAAATATATCTGAACCGTTTGGGTTGACCAAGTAAAACTATTGAATGAATGAATGAATGAGAGTATATATACATGCAGACATATGGGCCCTATTCTCCCACAAGCCTTCGGCGCTAAAACGGGCCTTAAACGCAAAAAAACGTGCCTTGCGCCTGTTTTGGGACGATATCAATATGGCTTTAGGCTGCCAAATGCGCTTTAGGCCGAATGGGCGTGGCGCAGCCCCAGAATGGGCCAAAGTGGGCGTGTCGGCCTTAAATCTCGGCGTACTGATATCTTGGCACCTGCCTTAAATTTAGCGCTTTGCGCCTTTGAAAACCAGGCCTATTCACTGCGCCAGTGCACTTGTGCCTCTCCCCTGTCACCCTTCTCTGTCTCTCTCTGAAACCAGGCGTATTCAGTGCGCCAGTGCTCTTCTGCCTCTGAGTCACCCTTCTCTCTCTCTCTCTGACTCCCTCGCTCAAACAGACACAACACATAGCAGCCACGCAGCACCCAGCTTCCCATAGGAAATAGCAGTTGTAAGTTTACTGCCTGTGAATGTCCACTCCCAGCATGCAATTGGGTCCTCCATTTCGCTACTAAATAGAGCCGAAATAGATATAAAAGGTAGATCTAAAATAATGTGTAATGGTAAGACAACCTGCAATTGTCGAACATTTCAATATTGGACCAAATAAAACATGAAATGAAACACCACCCTATGTGAAACATATATGTCCTCTTGAGCCTATATATACCCTGTGTGGATTTAACGTGATTTAGGTAAGTGACAGCGGAACGCGCTTCGGAAGCTTCTACTGTCATCTGCTATACTGTGATGTGCGCTCCAATAACTTCGCCCTACTCCACATTTAGTTTTACAATAAAAACACATTTATGCAATGACTTTACATAATGTAGGGTATATTTATGTGCATCATTCTACCTGCAGCAGGGGAGAGAAAACGATATCTTTCTGGACAAACTTTCACCAATCTAATAGGCTATATTTTTCTAGCTGATGCATTTAGTACATTATTTTCACTTTGATCTTGCTATAGTGTAGCGTATTTACATGCTTGCAGTATTGAAACTGCAGTTAGATTGGTTTGAGAAGCATAATAATATGGAATAATAGCCTATAATGCAGACAGACAGGCTGGATGAAGAGAGGGGGGGGGGGGGCAGAGCGTTTGGCTTTCGTCTGGTTTTGCGGGATCACTGGAATTGGAGCTAAAAAGGCAAGCGTGCGATTCGTTTATTGCACTTATCCAATGAGCATGACGGTGCATAATTTTACGCCTAAAAGGCGTGGTTGTAATGCTTTGGGCTGCATCTAGCGCCAGCACGACGATATCAAGTGCGCCTTTCCACGCCCACTGCTTTGATCTGCGCCTGCCGCTCGGCCTAGAAACTGCGCCGATGCAACGATAGGGGCCATTATGCCTATACATATACTATACATTCATACATACCTGCACATAGAATACGAAAATAAAAACAAACAAAAAAATAAACTATAATTTATCAGTTATACGTCAACCTTCTCCTCCTGTCCCACGCTTTAGAAAGAAATTCAGAGAATGCAAAAATATTATCAAAAAGATATTCGAGTAGAACTCCGTTCTCACTATCTATCATATTTAGCTCAGGAGTATGGACTATTTTAAACATTGTTTCTCTCAAGTCATGATATACAAAGGACAATATAAAATGAAATGAATTTCATTCTCCACCTCATTCAACTCACAGTATTCACATATTCTATCCTCCTCAGCTACCCCTCTGTATCTTCCTGTTTCAATATGTAATGGTAGGATGCCACATCTTATCTGTGCACGGAGCGATCTCTGACTTTTGGACAAATTATACAAAACATATTTTTCACATTTATAATCTTTTTTAAATAAACAATATGTTCTTAATTTTGGCTTTTGCCAAATTTCTTCAGCCCAGGATTGTAGACATTTAACCCGGATTCGATTTTTAAACTCCTCCACATTCACAGTTTTTCTTTGAAAATAATGGTCTTCCAGACCACATTCCTGTAGTAAGTCATACAGTTCAGAAACCCATTCCCCTTCAGCAAACAAATCCCAAAAGAAAATATGGCTAGCCACCCTGTTGGGTGGTAAACCCAGCAGCCTGTTCCAAAGACCCACCATACTGGCCTTCCACCTAATTTCACAGGAGTCCCACCCCATATCTCCATTAGCTGCCAAAATGGGGGCATATTTATGAAGTCCCAGGTAGAATCTGATTGCTCGATTCTGGACTCGTTCATTCAACTGAAACCTTTTGAAACCCCAAACCCCCGAAACATAATCTAAGACAGGACATACACACGTTTGATACAATTTCGAATAAGTAGAGTAGCCCATGTCTCTCAACATTTTGGTCTTACCCATAATACCTCCCAATGCCCTGCTTGCTGAGTCTGCTAGAGCAGAAACACCATGGAAAAAATGTATTCATCAAAAAACAAACCAAGGTACTTATACTTATCTGTAAACTCGAGTTGTTTGTCCCCAATACAAAACTGAAAATAACTTTTCTCTCTACCTGGATTTCTAAAGTGCATTACTTGTGATTTCTTTTGATTAATACACAATCTCCATTTCTTACACCACTCATTAACACATATCAGCATCATTTGTAAATCTTCTTCCCTTTCTGAAAGCAAAATAATATCATCCGCGTAAAGAAGGATGTTTACAATTACCTGACCACATAATACCCCTTTCCCCAGTTGCTTTATCTCTCTGGCCAAATCATTAATAAAAACGGCGAATAGAGTTGGAAACAAAACATCCCCTTGTTTGACACCAGAGAGAGTAGAAAACCATTCTGTAAAATAATCCTTCACTTTCACACAGGCAACAGGTTGTTTGTATATTGAGGTAATAGCTTGATGGAACTTTCCATTTACCCCAATTTGGTGAAGCTTATATTTAAGGAGGTCGTGATGAACAAGATCAAACGCCTTCTGGAAATCAATAAAACAACAAAAAGTGGGCTTTTTATGCTTCAGTCTGTTTCTAACGACTGTAGTCGCTGTATAAATATGATCTATACATGTCTCTAAACTCTGTCTCTGACAGTGCGGTGTCTAAATTCTTCAAATCATTTGTAGAATATATCACATCTGTACGGGCCAGCTGGGACATATTAAAGTGGAACTGAACCTGTTCGTCACGTGCATAATGAGTCCATTTCAGACTGAAAACATAGTTTGTCTAAGATGACAGGTTGAGAGGCAGGTCATCATGTCGATGATTTTATTTGACAATTCTGGGGACTGGATTGGGCTTTGGCCAATCCTGGCGTGTTCCGCCTCCAAATCGAGTGTGTTGTGGCGCTCCCCTCGGGAAGAGCCTTTTGACGAGAGGAGTGGAGCTCAGCGAGCCGCAGGCAGCCAGCTGCCTTCGTGTTGCCGAGCGGAGAGTGCAGCACGTCGGCCTGTAATCTCCGAGGTGCAACCCCTGACAACCAACTTGTTGACAGACTCAACGGAGTTAACCATCCTCTCTGTTTTTCCTTCATCTGCAGGCTGCCAGGGTGGAAGAGCAGGCCCATGCCAAAGCAGATAGCGGACATGCTGGGCCAAAGCAGCACAACCACACCCATCTGCACCCCCATGAGCATCTGCACTCTGCCATGCCCAGTACTCCCAGTACTCCCAGTACCAGAGCGGACCAGACCATCAAGCCCAGAGGCTCTGTTGGGACTGTGGTGGATCGCCCTGCTCCTTCCAGGTCGTCCCCAGCAGCAAGCTTCTGCCCCGGCCCTCGCAGACACAATTTGGGCATAGTCAGACTTAAGCTCTGATTGGCTGAGTCTGGACAGAGGCGTGCTCTGATTTTTTTAATTGGCTTAACTTCACTAGCTGTAGAGGAGGCGGGCTGAGGACATGGGTACACTAACAAGTACATTACAACATCACAAATTGGTGAAACTATCCAATTTGTACTCAATACATCAAATCAAATTAACCATGTCCTTTTAACAAAGAACGTCGGTCATGTTTTGCTGCAATGCAACGAAGGGTGTAACTTAAATACATTCTGCAAACTAGATGCAATTATATTGGATAACACTTGGATACAACTAACACAATTAAATAATAATAATTTATGTAAGTTGCTTATCAGGAGTAATTCATATTAGCTCATTAGTAATGAAATGTAAGTTTTCTGATTGATAAGTTAAGAGTACCACTGCTACCTCACTTGTACATGATTACCCACTAATAGCCAGTGTTGATAAAGGAACATTTTGGGGCGTCCTGTAGACTCTGTGTTATGCTGTGTATAATGGTTTGGACCCAGGAGCAGAGACGACAGAGTCAGGAGTCAAAAATACTTGTCTTTTACTTGAGACTTTGAACACAGGAACAAAATAAACAATAACAGCAATTAAGCCTAAAGCTAATTCTAGCCTATACAGTAGTCGAAGACCGACGAATAAACTAATATCTTGAGACAGATGAATTAGGAGCTCAGTCCAGCATAAAGTTCAGTGAGGTCCATCCAGAGAGTCTCGAACCGGAGTAGCCAGAACACAGCAGCAGCTTGGCAACGATCGGCACTGGAGTCTGCAAGCAGAAGAGGTTATAAAGGCTGCCAACCAGGTGCAAACTATCACAGTAATTAAGCGAGTGACGTCATGGCCTTTCCCTATCCACCTTATTTTTGAATGCCCCACTGTAAAAAAGAATCGTGGGTACAAGGTCCGGTTTAACATGACTCATTGTTGCCGCTTGCCATTTCCTTTGTTATACTCTGGCTGCAGACCCGAATTATAAACCGGAAGCTGGAGTCCGTTATAAAAGTTATAAATATAGTCACGTTATAAACAACTAACCAACGCTGGAGGTCCGTATGGAAACTCGAAATGTGTGTTACTCGAAATGGTTAAAAGTTAAATCAATTTGGTGGCGTTTTACTGCTATGTAACATAGCTAGCTAGCCGCTAACATTAGCCACAGTTAGTAGCCGACTACCCACAATGCATTACGTTATCCCAGCACCCGAACGACACGGCTGTAGAGCAGAATGGCTCTGCTGTAAAAGGGTAAAATCCTCATAGACGTTTTTTTTGTCAGGGGCTGGGGGGTTATCTAAATTGGTTACACCGGAAATAGAACCCATACTTAACGTAAGGCAAAATGGCCGCCAAAAATAAGGTGGATAGGCTAGTTTCTCCCGCCGCCGTTATGAGCGCGGGACCTCTGTTCAGCACCCTGGACAGCAACGGCCCGGCGCGTCCTGGTTGCCAGCGCTCCGGCTGCTTCAGCACCCCGGATAGCCCCTTGACCACTGCTTGATGCCTCCTCCCTGAGTCGCGCTCCCAAGGGTGTGTCACTCTGTGGTCTAAGAACTGTGCTGTCCATGAAAGCAGACATGTTTAAAAATATATATATAATATATATAATTTAATTAATAGTTAGATTTACATAGGAGCCAATCATGTTACCATTGGTTTTAGTGATGATGTATGAATTTGTATGTTGAGCGCTAACAAGTAACGCTTTAATGCTTCATAAATTATTCATAAATATTAAATTGCTGCACTGGACTTTACTCTGTATTGATTTGTTTGTGCATTTCTCAGACATGTTAAATCGTTTTTGAAGCTAAAGTCTAAAGGTCCAATAAGCACATAGTGCTGGAATTTTGTTTATTTTATCTTAAGTGTCTGGATGTCAGAAACTGCAGGAGCTACAGGTCCCAAAGTGGTAGATGTTTCAAAGTCGACCCACGCATCCAACCAAACACAAGAATTGGTCACAGTGTTTTTCCCCACCTGCCGGCACCATTTTTCCATTAAAAGCAAAGCGAAGCAGCCACAAGGTGAACAAAAGATGTCTGTTTCCCTTTCTTTCATACAGATTTGGCCCTAGTGAAAAATGTACTTGACTTCTGAGATTATAGTCAGAATTCCTGGCAGGTGATTAGATGAACCATCTGTCTATCATGGCGCTCGCATCTGGCCGTTGTCACACCAAAGCCCGCCCGTATACTGTAACTGCCTCTGGACGCTGATTGGTGTGATTCAGATTCAAACTAATAGATTGGAGTGTGGCGAGATGCATTTGTCATGTGGTCTTGTGATCATGTGATCTGACTTGAATCCAGCTGCCTCGCATGGTTACCAGGACCACACTATTCTCAGGATGTACTCACATCCCAAAGAGCATAAACCGCCCATACACACTTCCTGTGTGCGTGCGGACATAATCCCAGGTGATGACACCTAGTCTTTCATCCTTGGCCGTTATATGAGATTGGAATCTCATTGAACATCTTGCCTTTGATAGGTTTATGGCGGAGTGTCTTTAGGCACTGGACTGAGTAAAGGGCCCCACTCAACTGCCTGTGAGAGAACGTGAAGCGGTTCTGGAGGGGAACAAGTGGTCTACGGGCCGGCACTCTCCAGGTAAAGCCCGGTGAATACAAATGCATTCTCTTCTTTAGAGCCCACAGGCTGCCCAGCAACAAAGTGACTCATTTGTTCTGTTCCCGTGGCACAGAAGGCCATTCTTCTCCATGATGTGGAACACGTGGCGCGCTATAGAGATGTAGCCACCATCAACTGTTGCTCTACTCTGAGTTTTCTTCTCATCGGTTTTCTTTGAAATGCTCAAAATAAAAGATTGGTCTGGCAAGCAGCTGCAGTGGGAGGCATCCGCAAGTAATAAAACAGATCAGATATGTCAAATAGCCTATTTCCAAACTGCTGCAAGAACCAAGAAAAGTGCCGGTCAAGAAACACACTAGAATATGTGTAACCGAATGAATGTGAGTCCTCCTGAGTCCCAAGTGGTAGCGAGTAAGGCCACAACTAGGGATGGGGGAGAGTACTCGGGTACTCGAGTACTCGTTTGTAACGAGAGTACTCGAGTACCGTTTCCGCTGTCCGGGTACTCGCCCCACCCCCCTCCCCTATAAAAATGGCCGATCTAACGTTAACAGCGTCTGGCGAATCGCCAGCAACACAGACGTCCATGTATATTAACGCAATCTATATTCAGCAGATGTAAAATAAACAAGATTTGATTGCAGTTGTTTTCCGTTCATGGCCAATTTATATATAGATGTGCAAGCAAAGATGGTAACGTTAGATGTTTTTTACTCGGACGGACCACTTTGACTAACGGACCCCTGACAGTAACTTTGTTTACCATAGCCAAACGTTCCGTGTTTCACCACGGGCGGGGACCATCACTCGGATGTTGTTGGTGGTTTTTGCGGTTAACGTTAGCAAACATTATTACTTTTTGCAGTTATCATGTTTGCAGTTATCACTTTTTGGCAGAACACCAGAGTTTTTAATAAGTGGATTTACTTAACAGTGATCAAGAAGCAGTATGGAATGATTACCGACATGTATTGGGAATTACTTTTACTGAGGTAGGCTAACGGCTAACACCGGATCACCTTATCACAGTCAATCTGTAAAAACTAAAAAGTGCACCAGGCAGCGCTTTTTCCATGCAAAATTGCTAATGTGTGTGAAGTTGCTGTGAACAGCCCCATACAAAGCAGATCACCCCTGCTCTCATCACAGGCATTTGGCGAATGCTAATGGTAACTGCTTAACATAGCCAAACTTAGGATCTTTCATGTGTGTGTGTCGTTCCCCCGGGGGGGGGGGGGGGGGGGGAGTACTCGAGTACTCTTTCATAACAGAAGGAGAGTACTCGAGTATTTAAATCCCTTACAATGCCCATCCCTAGCCACAACAGACTCGTCCGTCAGAGCCTCGCCCCGCCCTGCCCGTATGACGGCGGGTGGAGCGCCGTCATGCGGGGAGGGGGCGTGCGTGACGTCAGCTGCACGAGAGTTGTGATTGGCCGTTGCCTTGGGCCTGTAACAGAGATCTCCGAGGTAGTCTAGCGGAGACCTGATGTGATTGAGTCCTTACCGTCCTCATCATCGTAAAGTCGCCTTCAAAGCATGACGTTAGATTATAACGAACTAGTTGTGTGGCTTAGCCTTCCCAAATGTTGAGGGTCGTTTTTTAGAATTTACTACATAGAATTGGGAACGTTACATTCAATTTAATTCAGACTGCCTGGCACTCAATCGCCGCCATTTTCCCACGGAGCTTCCACAGGAGGGAGGGTGGGAGGAGGGAGGGTGTAGTGACGTCCTAGCGTGTAGTGACGTCCTAGCGTGTAGGGATCGCTGGCGCAGGCAGACGGCTCCAATTTGAGGCGGACGGACGAGTCTGTTGTGGCCTTGTGGCTAAGTTGGTTAAACTCCCTCCCCAGTATAAAGGCCCGTTAAGCAGCTTTAATCAGGGAGCTTGCTTTCTTGGTGTAGTGGTTAGCGTGTGCGCTTTGGAAGCCAGAGGTCGGCGGCTCGAATCCACACCTGGGCTAAGCCCCTAACATGGGTTGCTGCAACTGCCATCAACACAACGCCGTTACATGCAATGATGAACCGGCTTTTTTTCTTCTTCACTTTCTACCCCTTACATCCCTTAAATATGCGTTTTTTAACATTGTGTTGACAGTCCGCACTGGGAGTCGAACTCGGAACCTCCAGCATGGGAGATGGACACTAGTGAAGAGGCTAAAACCATCTGGCTCTAGAATGTGTCACCAGGGCATCTGTTTGTCAGGAGGGAGGTTTATAAACTGCACAGCACGACCACTGGCTACCATTAAATGAGCTTGCATAAAAAATCATTTAGTCTTTTCTATATGGGGTTTATTGCACCAAGACAGGGGAGTGCACACATAGTAGGTATGTGAGAAATGACTTAAAGTCCCTGGAAACCAAAATCCACAAAAACGTTCTAACTATGTTATTTAGGGTCTTATGTTAGTAATTTTGTGCCTCCGAAATTATTATACATTACTTTCAACCCAAAGCCTTAAAATCGCCACTTTTCTACAAGATTCTACAAAGTACTTCCTCATTGAAGACAGCAGTGCGTGAGGTGCTAAAACGCAGGAGCTTATGACGTCATAAGCTCTATATAACCTTTGTACACGCGCGCAATCCGCACCCACCTATGGCAAGTCCGTTCTTTGCCCCCAGTGACAGCGCTCCCTCGCTGTCCGTCTCCCTGTGCCGTCTGCCAAGCGCTATGCTTGTGAGATTAGCAAGGTGTCGGGTTTCAAGCCATGCGCTCCTCTCTCTCTCTCTCTCTCTCTCTCTCGACTAGAGAGAGAGAGAGAGAGAACGGACAGAGATCTCTTCCTCTCAGAGCCACGGAGCAACGCGCGAACACACACACACACACACACACAAACACGGTGTGTGCACTCATCTCTCTTTCTCTCTCTCTCCGTTTCCCTCCCCCCTCTCTCGCGCTCTCCGAGAGACAGAAATTTCCCTGCTGTAGATAGGACACGCCCACACATTCCGCGGGAGAAAGTACACTCTAAAAAATAATCGATTCTCATGCGTTTTGCCACACCTGTCAAACCTAAATTTATATACTTTGCGACGTTCATCATCGTTCAAATTTGGCTGGTGGCTTATTAACATAGGGTCCTGTGATGTGATGAACTCAAAATGCTAAATAATAAAGAAATATTTCTGGTTTCCAGGGACTTTAATATAATTTAGCACCTTTCTAAACTATTGATGGATAGATTTATGAGTGAGAGATGTTGAGAGCATTTCTGCATTTCACACTGTATCCACATGGTGTCACCCTTGCATGCTTTCACTTGGCCACATCCACAGCTCAAAGTCACTCAGAGGAGATGTGGTGAAGCAGCACAGATAGTGTTGACCAATTTTATTGAACACAATAAAAAAAAAATGAACAAAATAAAAAAGTATACAAAGTACAAAATATTTGTACATCTTCTAACTAAACTATTTGTTTAAATAACTTTTAACATTATATAAAATACAATTACCAGACAAAATGCAAACAAGCAAAAACCTCCTGAACAAACAATAATGAAAACTGCTCCTATTTTTTAAGATGTGTTTTTTTCTTTTTCAAAATAATATGTTGGAAAATCACCACAAAAAAGCTCAGAACAGTGTGATTCTGGTTCAGCTTGGTTTATAAGTTCTTATTCTATAACTATTTGTTTGCAAGGTGTGTTGAAAGAAATGGGGAAGGGAACCAGAACAGGTGAACTTTTTCTGCTGCCTAACGTGGGCCAACAGCACCGAGAACAGGAACAGCACTGCAGTACTGAGACTGTTAGAGTGTGAGGAGAACAGTCAAGGGAACAGGGTCACAGCCAAGGGGAAAAGTCTGCTTCCTCATCTCTATTTATTACATGAAGGTAGTCAGAAGGCTCCTCACCCGCTGCAGCAGGCTTCCACTGTCACATGACGAGGGAGACATACAGCAAGCAAGACAAAGAGAGAGATGCAGTGTGTGGCTTAGCCACACACTGTGACTCTTGGTTGAAAGTTAACTGTAAAAAAAAGTTTTAACCGTTGGTGTGGTTTATCATTAGTGTTTTAGCGGTAGAATATTGGTTAAAATCCTTAAACAACATATTAAAATTATATTTTTGACAAAACTGAGAGATTTCTTCTTTTAAAATTTATCAAATACCACCAGAATCAGTGTAACTGAAAATAACAGAAGAGTAGCCAAATACATCACTCACTAGTGATGCATTCAGATATGTCGGTCGCTCGGGGAAATCTTAGACTCAATAATGGAGTGGGAATGATGGCCATTCAGTGTGTTTATCAAGCGAGACTAAAGGCAAAATACAATGGAAAAGAGTTTGGGTTTCCTCCTGAATGATGAACTATGATGATGTGTCTCTAGTTTATTGTTCTGTTACTGCTGAACAGTTCAGCTCAACCAGCAGCTCTGCAGCTTCACCTGCTGCTGCTCTCACCACAACACTTATGTTCTTTGACATGGTGCTTCCAACCAAATGTTTTCCTACAAACACTGCAACTGAACGGTTTCTCTCTTGTGTGGACTCTCATGTGTGACTTCAGGTGTGCAGCTTGACTGCAACTTTTCCCACAGACTGAGCAAGTAAATGGCTTCTCACCTGTGTGGATTCTCATGTGTGACTTCAAGTCTCCTTTACTCCTAAAACCTTTACCACAGACTGAGCAAGTAAATGGCTTTTCACCTGTGTGGACTCTCATGTGTATCTTCAAGGCTCCTTTACTACTAAAACCTTTACCACAGACAGAGCAAGTAAATGGCTTTTCACCTGTGTGGACTATCATGTGTATCTTCAGGTGTGCAGCTCGACTGCAACTTTTCCCACAGACTGAGCAAGTAAATGGCTTCTCTCCTGTGTGGACTCTCATGTGACTCTTCAACACTCCTTTACTACTAAAACTGTTACCACAGAGCGAGCAAGTAAATGCCTTCTCTCCTGTGTGGACTCTCATGTGTCTCTTCAAATGACCACATACCATTTTGCCACAAAATGAGCAACTAACCTCTTTCTTCCCAAGAACCTCACTTTTTTTCTGTGGGTTTAAACCTGGCTGAGGTTCACTAGTTTCCATCCGATCATCATCACTGTCTTCAGTCTCAGGTTCAGAAGAGTCTGAAGTCTTGCCATCCCTAGTTGGATGTAATTGACCAGCTGGATCTAAGTCCCTGGCTGGTTCTGATACTACACAGTCCTCTCCATCAGCTTCTGTTTTAATATGTTCAGTTGAGCTGCTGGCTAGAGGCTCTGCCTCTCTGTTCTCCTCAGTTTGGGTTTGATGAAGCTGTGAGGACTGAGGTTTCTCTTCATCATCTTCACTCTTCACAGGGATAGGAGTGAATGTGGGCTCTGGGTTCTCCTGAAGCTTTTCTCCCTCCTGACTGGTCCAGAGTCCCTGTTTAATGTGTGGTGGTTCTGGGACTTCCTCGTCCAGACTGGAGCTCCAGTCCTGCTGCTCAGAGAGATCCTCTTCTTTACAGACCAACAGCTGCTGGACATCTGGAGAGAAGACAAATACACACATTAGGCAAAACTGTGAGTAAGTTAACCTAAGCTTGTTACCATTAGTTCATAATATTAAAGACGAGCTGAAATTAGATCTCAGGGTCTGTGATGACGTATCCGACGGAAAACAAAAAAATTGCTTTGACTGGAAGAGGGTAGAGAGGCGGGACATAGCGTGTGGATGATTTTATTTGACCGTTCTGGGGACTGAAGTTGACGTTGGCCAATCCTGGTGCTTGTATGGCATGTTCTACCCCCAATTGAGTGGGATCCACAGAGAACAACATATGCTCCAGGACGACGATGGACCATCGTACAACATTACCGTAATAAATTACATCTAGTTACTCGCAAAGTTACTGACTACTTGAGTAGTTTTTTTAACTGTTACTCAAGTAATTATTTGTATGACTTTTTACTTCTACCGAGTAAATATATTATACAGTAACTGTACTTTTACTTGAGTACCATTTTTGTTTACTCTATCCACCACCAGGGGCGTAGCCAGGGATTTCGGGCCCCATGAAAGGATATCACATCGGGCCCACGGATGCCGCCGTCCGAAGGGCGGCAGCGGAAAATCTTGGCCATTTGAAGCACAATTTAGAGGAATATCTAATTTTAAATCAGAGAGTTCCCCAAACTTTTGAGTAGGCAGTCAGATTGAAAAAGTAGCCGGATCATGTTTTCGCGGCGTTTGTTCCAGTGGTCCTTTTCCCAATTAATAAACAAACCTCAAATATCTATCGATGAGTGTGACAATTGAAATAATACAAATAAACATTCTTATAAAGGCCCAATGCTCAATTTAATTATAAATAAAACAATATCCATATTGTAAAACACAAACAGGCAATGTATATTTTTAAGAACAAAGAAAATACTAATAACTGTATGTTTCCAACAGGATTTGGAGAGATTGTGGTGGGTAGACCTTGCTTGGACCCTCTTGGAGGGTTCGGGGGGCCATGCCCCCTGTAAGAAAAATGTGTACATTTTAAACTAAAATGCATGAATCTGGTTCACTTTGAGAACCAATTTAAGAGGCTAGATCAGGGGTTGGCAATTATTTTTCATGGGGGGCCACATGAGAAACCCAGATTGTTGCCGGGGGCCGAACAAATATTGTCATGCCGTAACCCAGGAACTTTGATGATAGAGAGGACCACAAAAAAATTTCCCAGATTTTGCTGAGGGTTGGGGGCCGAACGGCGCTGGCGCGGAAAAATTTTGGGCATTTGAAGTCAGATTTAGAGGAATAACTCATTTTAAATGAACAGTTGTGATGTCGTTATTCAGTCTTAAACACCAATATTTGCTCCTTTTCTCACTCACTCCTACGTCACCACTTGCTTTCCCTGCAGGGCTTGAAATTAGCTTTTTTGGCCACCTGCCAATATGGCTGCTAGCAGTTACCAGCCAATTAGAATTTCCACTAGCCAAAATGTTTTTCTTGAAATAAACCAGAATATGAGTGGGTTAATTTAAGCATAAGTATCAGTAAGTGGCCCGGGATTCTCAAAGCCTGTGTTGAGGGTCACACGAACAATGCACTCTTGAAGCAAAATAAATCCAAAACCAACAAGTTAATTATTTACATTTTTTTACTTCAATGTAGAACAGTCATTTCTTACAGATGAGATTACTTTTAGCGTTTTAGTCATAAAGATTATTGAAAGATATTCCATATTCCAGACTGAAATGTTATAACAGAAGAGTATTGGCCAGAATGACATGAACATTTGGACACTTATTCAACGGGTATCTTGTATGTTGCGTTCAGGTGCACTGTAAAAAAGAAAAAAATTGAGGGCCCCTGTCAGTCAAGGGCCCTTGGAATCGTCCACAGTTTCCTATAGAATACCACGGCCCTGTCCACCACTGCAGAAATATGATAGAATGTGAGAAAAGAAAATTGTAATATCACCAACCTGCTCTGTGTAAACGCACTTCAGGATTTAAAACAGTGTCCAGCAGCTTTTGTTGACGGTCGATCTTCTCTTTTGAAAGAGCAGCTTCCTCCTCGTATTCTGCTATCATTCTTTCAAAGAGCACAAATACCTCTTCAACAGCCGCAATCAGTCGCTGCTTCACCACCGTTCTCAGCTTCTGCACTTTGGAGTTCATTCTCACACAGTGACGGCAACTTTTCCTCCTCAACTATTTACTGACAACCTTAGCATGAGTAGCTAGCCTAGCCTAGCTCAGTCCATAGCTTCACAGCTAACGTTAGCTGAAGCTGCTGAACCATTCATCTGAGACCATGCGGGAGAGAAGATTCTTCTTCTTCTTCTAGAAGTAAACGGCTCCAGATATCCCGATAGTATCACCAATACGAGTCTCCTGTTGGTCAATTAAAGTTTAGAGGAAGGGTGAACAAACTCTTATTTATATCTATCTTGTGCGAGCGTGACGCGACCACCGCGAGACAGGAAATTGTCAATGCGTTCTTCTTCTTCTATTGAACTTTTATGGCGGTTGGCATCCAAATGTTGCATTACCGCCACCTACTGGATTTTGACAACTTCATAACGCAAACGATTTACAGTGAACTTTGGGTGGGCTGGAGACATGATGATATGAACCTGTCCTCTTTGTTGATACGCTGCTTACAAATGATGCTTAAACCACTGATTCTCACACATTCTATCTCAGTCAAAATGGAGATTATTCCTCTCAAATTAATCAATAGATACTTTATTTGCTTACGATAGGATGCAAAAATTAGTGAATGCATCTCCCGTCTGTTTGCATGAACAACATGTTGACATAGGAAAACAAACATCCTGCATCTTTGAAGTAGGATGAAATAACAGAAAGAATGGTTGACATTCTTGTTGTCACCAGAGTGAGAGTGACTAATACCACTTTTGATTCCATGTTTCCTTTAGAGGAGTACAACATCTTTCTATTTTGTAATCTTTTTATTTCTCAATGCTCTTTTCTTTGTATTTATTTTATGTAAAGCACTTTATGTAATTGCCTCTGTGTATGGAAATGTGCTATCCAAATAAACTTGCCTTGTCTTGCCAAAGTAGCCTATATTTTTGAATACATACATACATTTGAAATATAGGCCTATGTCATATTCTGTGGTGCATGCCTACATCATGGGATACACATCCCCTCACCCAAATTGACACAATGGACACACCAACACACACATTCGGGAATGGGGGGGATAGTGTCTGAGCCCCTCCTCCAGAAAGCCACGGTGCGCCAATGGAAACAGGTGGGATCTCCAGAACCCTCCAATCACAATCACACACTCCCCTCCACGTTTTCCACAGGATGGCCCAGGGAGGCTGGACCCATCTCACCAACTAAAAATGCCAGCCCCCCCCTCCCCCGCTCTGAGATATATAACTCAGCTTATAGGACTTTATCATGCTGCTCTGAGATATATATCTAACTCAGCTTATAGGACTTTATCATGCTGCTCTATGATATATATCTAACTCAGCTTATAGGACTTTATCATGCTGCTCTGAGATATATATCTAACTCAGCTTATAGGACTTTATCATGCTGCTCTGAGATATATATCTAACTCAGCTTATAGGACTTTATCATGCTGCTCTGATACAGTATATATATCTAACTCAGCTTATAGGACTTGTCTTGATTATCTGCCAATATCCTCAGTATCGTTGTGACCGATCTTAATACTGGTAGAACAGCTCTCCATTCAACGGGTCCGAAAGTAACAGCTTAATGTGTATAACTCCACCTAGCTTCTGCCACTTTAATTAAGCTGTGGGGCGGGAAACGATTAGCCTAGCTCTAACTGCCGGGTGTTTATTCCAAACTCCTTACCCCTCTTCCACTGACTGAGCATCTGGTCAGTGCATATCATGATGTTTTTTGCAGCCCCATTGACTCTCTGCCAGGCGATGTTCACTTCGAGCTGGACAGCGATGTGGTGCCTGTGCAGTGTGCACCACGAAATGTCCCGGTGGCCCTCAAAGCGGCCGTGAAGGCACAGTTGGATCAGTATGAGAAGGAGAGACACCTTACCACTGTCACACAGCCCACAGACTGGATAAGCAGTCTAGTCATAGTGAAGAGGCCGGATAAGTTACGGCTGTGCATCGACCCCAAGCCCCTCAACCGCGCTGTCAAACGATCTCATTATCACATGCCCACCTTGGATGACGTGCTGTACCAGCTGCCGAAGGCACGCATCTTCACGCTGGTGGACGCACGAGACGCGTTCCTGCAGTGCCACCTGGATGACGAGAGCAGTCTGATGACAACGTTTTGGACGCCGTGGGGCAGGAAGTGCTGGCTGAAACTCCCTTTCGGCGTGTCAGTTGCACTGGAGCTGTACCAGAGAAAGCAGCACGAGCTCCTGGCTGGATTGAGGGGGATCGAGCCCATAGCCGATGACATCTTGATAGTGGGCTGTGGGGACACGGAAGAGGAGGCCACCCGCGACCATGATACGAACCTGGTGTCCATATTCACCAAGCCCCTCCTCAGCGCGCCAAAGCGCCTTCAAAGCATGCTCCTCACACTACAAAGCTACTGTCTCAGAGTGGTGTACAAGCCGGGCCCGGAAATGTATATCAGCGACACTCTCAGCAGGGCCGCCACTCCGCCGCGCAGCACAGACACACAATACAGGCGGGAGATGGTCTGCAGCCTGCAGCAGGAGGAGTGCGGCGCCGCAGCAATTCAGCAGGTGGACTACTTGAACGTCAGCAGCCAGCGCCTCGCACAGATAAGGCAGCACACAGAGGAGGATGTGTGCCTTCAGGCCCTCAAGGCTGTGGTGCTGGAAGGATGGCCGGACTGCAGAGAGGAGACCCCCATGGCCATCAGAGAGTACTGGGCCATCAGGGATGAAATAAGTGCACAGGACGGTGTGCTTTTCTGGAGCCAGCGGGTTATCATTCCAAAGACTTTGAGGCCTGAAATGCTGAGGCGTATTCACTGCAGCCATGTAGGGGGGGAAGCTTGCTACAGGCAGGCCCGCGACACGCTCTTCTGGCCGAACATGCAGGGGGAAATGAAAGACTTTGTGCAGCAGTGCTCTGTGTGCAGCAGTGCTCCGTGTGCAGCAGTGCTCCGTGTGCAGCAGTGCTCCGTGTGCAGCAGTGCTCTGTGTGCAACGAGTATGCACATGAGCAACAGAAGGACACCATGATGGCTCACCCACTCCCCAAGCGCCCCTGGCAGATAGTAAGCATGGACTCATTCAACCATGCAGGGAAGGATTTTCTGCTCGTTGTGGACCACTTCTCGGACTTCTGGGAGGTCCATCTGCTTCCCGACCTCACTGCAGAAGCGACGGTCCTGAGGTGCAAGGCTCAGTTTGCGCGGCATGGCATACCGGACCGGGTCATCTCCGACTGTGGATGTCAGTTTGGCTGTGGGCCTTTCCGGGCGTTTGCGAGGGAGTGGGGCTTTGAGCACGTCATGTCATCGCCTAGACACCCGAAGGCCAATGGTAAGGCGGAGTCTGCTGTAAAGATTGGGAAGGAAAGCGGCAGGTTCTGGCGAGGACCCGTGGAAGGCGATACTCCACTGGAGGAACACACCCACAGCGGGCTTGCAGTGCAGCCCGGCACAAAGGCTGATGTCACGGAGACTGAGGACACACCTCCCTGTGACAGACCAACTGCTGGCACCTCAGGTCGTCACGGGGGTGCCAGACAAGTTGCGTGTGAAGCACCGGATGGCGAAGCTCACTTATGACAGGTCAGCTAAGGACCTGCCGGAGCTGAACGTCGGCCAGCCCATCAGGATGAAGCCGCTCCCCGGGGACAGGACGGGTCGATGGAGAAAAGGTGTGTGTCGCCAGCAGGCGGGCCCCAGGTCCTACCTCGTCGACGTTGAAGGGACTATGTCCCGCCGCAACAGGGTCGATCTCAGAGCAGCAGAGACGGCCCCTCCCCAGCCGTCAAGCCACTCAGTGCAGCCCCCAGAGCAGCCCAGTGATGCGCCTGCAGCAGAGGGGCACCCCGGGAGTGAGGACAGCGCCGTAGAGGACGACACCAGTCACGGGGGGGCGGACCATCCATCACGCCCTCTCACACAGACTGTTGTGACACCACGTCGAGAGGAGCAGAGCTGTGCCTACTCGCGGAGTGGGAGGCTGATTAAGCCTTGAGACAGACTAGACCTCTAAGTTGTGATTGACTGGTTGTTAAAAAAAAAAAAAGAAAAAAAAGAGAGAAAATCAAAGTCTATGTTATAATGTGAAACTTGTGGGATTTGTTGTGCTCTCCTGACATTTATGTATGAGGCAGTTGGTTAAGATAATTGCATGCACAGTTCCATAATCAGAATGCTGGTTAAATTTAATCTCTGCAAGATTTTATTTTACATTTGGGTTTATTGAGATCCTGTTCATGAAGCTACCAGTCCAGTCAATGGGTTTGTTTATCTTGTTACAGAAAGGGAGATGTTACAGGGCGTCTTGTAATAGCTGGTTAGTCAACAGCGCCGCCCTGTGATCAGTTCTAGTATCAGAGTTTAGCACAGGAAGTGTGCTGTCACAGTGTGTGTATGATGCATGATGCCGGCTGTCAGTAAACGCTTGGAGCTTGAACCACAACAACTGACTAGCGTCCTTATTTACTAGCATACAACAGTTATGCAGTCCAGTGAACAGTAGCCTATTTATCTATTTAGATACTGAGAAGAACGTTCTCAATGTTATTGGAACAATTATTGTCATAGTTTGTATTGTATAGCTTTGTTTAAATGCTTAACTTAGTTTCACTGTGTACATTTATTTACAGTGTTGGGCAAGTTACTTTCAAAATGTAATATACTACATATTACTAGTTACATTAATTTAAAAGTAATAAGTTACTTTACAATATTACTGTCTGTGTAGAGTAACTTGTTACTTATTACACTACTTTTGCATTACTTTGACCAAAACAGCAGCAGCAGAATGACATTGCCGACCCAGAACCATGCCGAAAAATAATTTCAATCCAAAATTCTAAATGTTATTATTTTCCTTTGTTATTGTCATCTATAGTGGTTATTTGCATAAAACACACAGTTTGATTAGGAAATGATTGTATCTTTTTTAAATATGTGCTTTGATTTAATCAAATGTAACTCAATTTGTAACTTGAGTTACTTGACAAAGTAACTGGTATAATATTACTAAAATCCTATAAGTAATAAGTTATATTACTGAGTTACTGCTAAAAGTAATATATTACATGTAATATGTTACTTTTGTAAAGAGTTACCCCCAACACTGTTTATTTATCATTTTTCAATGGCTTCTGTGTACTCTAGGCTTGTGTAAAAAGGCTCTTTTACTTTGAAAAACGGCAACCGGAAATGCTTATTGTTGCGCGTCTTTCAGTGTCCTTGGGCGAGTCGAGCGAGGAACTGCGAGGCACACCTCCGAGGCACCGAGGTATGGGGAGAGAGCTGCAGCTGGGGGGTCGGGGGTTACTTTTCTATAACTTTGCACCATTTATTTATCTAAAAAAGTAATGTTATTTAATGTAGCTAATGTTGGCTAGGTAGGTCAGTGGTTTTCTAGCCGCTAGACTCATCAGTCATTCTTCCTTCAGAGTCTCGGATGCGCGGTGGCGGGTCCTCCTATATCCACTGGAAACTACGGAATCTTTTGGAGTAGCCTACCATGGCCCCGTAGGGTTGGATAGCAACATTGTGTCTGAGGTAGGTACAGTTTTATTGTGATTGATAAAAACGTGTATATCGGCATCAGCCGAGCAGCATTTTGGTAAACAAACCGCTTCACTGGGCGCGGCAAGGCGTGATTGTCTGAATCTAGCCAGTTAACTCTGTTTATATTTTAAACACTGTTCAAGTTCAAGTTGTACTTTATTGTCCACAAGGGAAATTCACTTTGTTAAGGTCAGTACAGCAAAAACAAGACAAAATCTAAAAAAGTGAATAGATCACAGCATACAAAATACCACACACAAAAAAAAAAAACATAATTACTCTAAAAGTTCTAAAATGGGGGGGGGGGGGGGAGGGGTAGCACACAACAGGGCCAGGTTTCCCTCATGGAGGGGAGGGGCGGGGGGGGGGGGGGGTTTAGCGGGGGCTATGTTTGTTAAGGAGCCTAATAGCAGAGGGGATGAAGCTGGCCCTCCCCCTGTTAGTTTAAATATAGGGGCAGCATATCTCCTACCAGAGGGCAGGATCTGAAAGCAAGTGCTGAGGTTATGAGTTGAGTCCCTCGCGATCTGACTTGCTTTCTTCACCGCCCTCTGGTCATAAAGCCGTTGGAGGGGTGAGCATTGCGCCCCGCAGAGCTTGGACCCCAGGCTAATCCCCAGGCTAATCACCCTCCTATAGTTCTGTGACAGTTCACACAACTTTAACATGACATTATACATCAAACTCTTGAGCTACTTCTGCTCTCACTCAGAATGTCAAAATATAAGCGATGTGATGTAGGCCTATAGTTTTTGAGATATTAACGTTTGTTTGGCACAACTCATACTATTAACTACCGCAGGGTTCCGCATTTCTGGGTGGCAAGTGACGTCACGCTGATTCGTCCTATAGGACCCGCGCATCCGAGACTCTGAAGGAAGAATGACTGATGAGTCGTGTGTTGAGGATGGTGGTTTTCTAGTCTCGGCTCCCAGACGTTTGGTGAGCTGCGCCACCAAAGGCGTGACAGGATTAATTACAGGAGTGAAACGGATTAAGACTGAGGGCTGAGTCTAGTGGTTTTCAAACTTTTTGTGGCTAAACACCAATGGTCAAGCCAAAATCTCAACGCACACCTGTATTCATATCCATGCAAAACAATCAGTAAATGCTTTTTATTTACTAGTTACCAAGCATATTTAACAAAAATAATTCAAGAATTAATTTGAAACTTAAAATGACATCAAACCAGCAACATACTGTAATAATCCGCTCCCAGGATCATTAAGTGAGGAGGAGAAGAGGCAATACTTGGTACAGTCTTTATTTCTGGTTCACACTCATAGCTTCTAGCTACACACACAGCTCCTAGCTACACGTCCTGTCCGCTTCCTCGTATCCCAGACTCCCTCGCCACCCGAGACCGGAAGTTCCCTACTACCCTGGCTGGTCCGCTGCCTTCACGTGACGTCGTAATCGCCACCGACATGTCAAACTCTGGATCGCCACATTATCCCCTCTCAACAAGAGCCAGCTTCCACGCTGGCACCCACAACCCACACACATCCCCTGTACCAAAACACACCAACACATCAACGCTTTTCCCCAATATCTTTTTTTCTATCCCCACATTAAATTCTAATTCCCCACAACAGTCTTTTCTTTTCTTTTTTTTTTCACACACCATCACATTTTCCCCCTTTCCTTTTACACTCATTTTCACTCACATTTTAATTATTTCGTTTCTCTTTTCCCATTCATTTAAACCACCACCATTTCCATCCCCCCTTTCAAAGCTTCTGTCCCATCTGAAGCACTCTAGTCCTTCCCTTGTGCTCTACAGTCATCACATGCACTGCAGTAGCTCCGCACGTCCTCTTTTTGTTTGCCCCAGTAGTACGTGCTACGGGTGCGGCTGAGTGTCTCTTCAGGCCCGAAATGCCTTTTAAGTCTGAGATGACCTCTTACGGGGCCCCTGTGCATCCACCGCAAGACCAATTCCCGCAGGTAGCTGGGTACAACCGTCCGGGACCCCTCTTTCCCGTGTCCTTTCCTCACCAACATCCCCTCTTCATCCAGACGCAGGTCCGTAAACATGTTCCACAGTCCCTTCGTGGCACCGGAACACTTGTGAATGTCCTCCACAGGGGGCCGGCGTCCGGCCGCCACCCACGCGAACACCGGACCGATATCCGTGTCCTCCTCCTGTCTGCGTATCCACTCCTCCTCGTCGACATCCATGATGGTCACGTCGTCTCCCGTCAGCCCAAAGTCTACACAGTAGTTCTCCAATCCCCCACCCCCAGGGGGCGGCGCTTTCATTCCAGTAAGGTCAAAATGACCGACGGCGATCTCCACCGTAGCTTCCTGCACCGCAATTGTGGGGGGTGTGGAGCAGTCAGGTTGGGCTGGTTCCTCCGGCGTTGACCCCTCTCGCTCACCCGGAGACAGGAGCGTTGCTCTCCCGACTGTAACAGCGTTCTCTTCCCCCCGGCTGCACACATTCTCCTCTGGAGACACAATCGTCAGTCCCCTGACTCTAATAACGTTCTCTTCAGCCTGTGTCCCTCCTTCGTCCTCCACAGACTCAGTGCAGTTCCTGGCCAAATGTCCAGGCTTCTTACACGACCAACAGAGTCTCACCTGCCAGCCGCCTGCGCATCTCTCCTCTCTCGCTGTCCTCTGTCCTCTGACAGCCTCCGGACACTCCCTGGCCAGATGTCCAAACGCCCCGCACGACCAACAGACACCCGGGCGCCCCCAGTACCGTTGCTCCACGTACCTGGTTTGCCCCGAATGCATGCTGTGACACCACCTCGCCAGATGTCCCTGTGCTCCACAAGTCTAACACAGTTTCTGCGGCTCCTCCGTCTGCCGTTCTCTGCACTGCGTGGCTTCCCTCAGTAGCTTCATAAGCTCCTCTGCCCAGACAGGCGTCGCTTCCAACAGCCGTCTGATCTCCTGCATCAAGCGGGCCTCCACGCCGGCAAGCACCGCGCTGAACTCCTGCTTCAGGCGTGTCTCCATGCCAGCCAGTACCGCGCTGAACTCCGGAGTCGGTAGCTCCTCCCTCCCCCCGTCCAACGACGAGGGTCCACCAACGTGTGCCATTCCACGTGGTGTTTGTAGCAGTTAGCACACCAGCTAACCCCCAGCTAGCACACCAGCTAGCCTTGCAGCAGTTTAGCAGACACAGCTAACCTTTCAGCAGCTAGCAGACACAGCTAGCCGCCCACGCCTGGCCGATCCTCCAAGGCGTTAATTTTCACTTCTTCTCCGCTCCACTTCTCTCCGCGCTGCCTCTTCACCCGCCCACTGTAGCACTCCAGCCGACTTACTTGAGGGAAATCCAGCCCGATTAGCTTGCAGCTGGCTGGAACCTCCGCGACGAGCAGCAACAGTCCGTCCCTCCGTTCCTCTTTTTTTGATGTTACCGCACGAGGCGAGCGGCAAAGTTCGTAGTTAACACTTCTGTACACCAATGTAATAATCCGCTCCCAGGATCATTAAGTGAGGAGGAGAAGAGGCAATACTTGGTACAGTCTTTATTTCTGGTTCACACTCATAGCTTCTAGCTACACACACAGCTCCTAGCTACACACACGTCCTGTCCGCTTCCTCGTATCCCAGACTCCCTCGCCACCCGAGACCGGAAGTTCCCTACTACCCTGGCTGGTCCGCTGCCTTCACGTGACGTCGTAATCGCCACCGACATGTCAAACTCTGGATCGCCACAATACTGTAACGTTCCTGGTAACTCATGAGGCAGAGGCTTCTTGATGGTACAAGGTTCTTTATTCTCAGTTAGTTATATTACAACTCTCAGCGGTTGTCACGCTCATAGCTAGCAGCCTTCCCTTCTAGCAGTGTGTGGAGACTTGCTCAGTCCTCCCCGGAAGTATCCCCACAGCATAGTGTTCCCCAATACAACACTCCCACACATCAGTTCCTATCTGTAGTTGAGACACTACCAATGCTCACCCCTGTATGTGTACTGCTGATTCGCTACATACTCCCCGCCCAACAATAAGGTCAACGCCCACGTTGATAACACATCACACACCCCCTTGTACCAAAACATCTTTTTTTTTAACAGCTTCTTTGTTTTTTTCTTTCCAACCACATTTTATGTTGCACTCTCAGACTTTCCCACATCTCCTCCCCCACAATATCTCATGTCATGCACATCCTTTACTTTCTGTTACAACATTTCAACATCCATCTCCTCTCTTTTTTTTTTTTTTTTTTTTTTAATACAACTCAAAGTTGTTAAATCGTCCTGGAGCCCTTGGCTCTCTCCGTGGCCGTGTTAGTCTCTGTGAATCTGCCTGCGGGGCTGATCCCACCTGCAGTGTCTCTGGGCTTTCACTTCCCTGAGTGGGGTCCGCCCGGTCATGGCCGGACGCCCCTCTCTGTGGAAACAGAGTCCTTCTTTCAGCCGGTCTAGGTGAAACCGCCGGGCGGCCGAGATCTGGGGGAAAGGTGCACCCCCCCCGGTATGGGGCCAACCTGTCTCGGTGGAGTACCTTCTTGCCACCAAGTGGCATCTGCACTCGGTACACCACCTCCCCCATTCTCTCCATGAGCCTGCATGGGCCTGTCCAATGACAGTCCAGTTTAGGGCTACGCCCTTTTTTTCTCCGGGGTGTGTATACCCAGACCAACTCCCCCCCCTGGAAATGGTTTCCCTTTGCCCTCACATCATAATTTCTTTTTTGTTTCATGCCTGCTTTCTCTAGCTGGTCCCGAGCGAAGTGGTGAGCGGACTCTAAGCGATCTTGTAGCCTCCTGGCGTACTCTCGCCCTGGGGGAGCGTCCAGTGCATCTGGTGGCTTGCCGAACGCCATTTCTGCTGGTGTCCGCAGTTCTCGACCTAACATGAGCAGAGCTGGTGTGCAGGAGGTGGACTCTTGTGTGGCAGATCTGTAGGCCATGAAGATGAGAGGCAGGTGCGTGTCCCAGTCCTTCTGGTGTTCCTCCGTGAGCATGGCCAACTGCTTTTTCAGCGTTCGATTGAGTCTTTCTACAAGGCCATCGCTCTGGGGGTGCAATGCTGTGGTCCGTGTCTTTTTAATGTTCAGTTTCTCGCACATGGTGGCGAACACTCGTGACTCAAAGTTTCTCCCTTGGTCACTGTGTAGGGTCTCTGGTGCTCCGAACCTACTGAACATGCCGGTTACTAGTGCGTCGACCACCGTCCCCGCCTCCTGGTCGGGTAGTGCGTACGCCTCTGGCCATTTTGTGAAATAGTCCATGGCGACCAGGACGTACTTATTTCCACTGTCTGAGCGTGGGAAAGGTCCCATCACGTCTACCGCTACCCTCTCCATGGGGGCTCCTGCTGCTAGCTGTTGGAGCGGGGCGCGAGACTGGTCTAACGGGCCTTTGTACGCTGCGCAGAGGTCGCAGCATCGACAGAAGTCCTGTACGTCTCTCCCCATCCTCCCCCAATAAAAGCCTTGTCTGATGCGACGGAGGGTTTTGTTTACCCCAAAGTGCCCAGCCCCTACAGTTCCATGGCAGCTCCTGCACACCTCCTCCCTCAGTGTCGTCGGCACTACTTTCCGCCACTTATGCTCTCCTGTCGCTGGCTCCTTCCAGGACTTCATCAGCACTCCGCTACTCATCATCTCAGGGTGTCGAACCCTGCCCACAGCCCTTTGGTTGTGTCGGTGGCCCCTGCCACCTCTTCCCAGGGCGGCTTCTGGCCCTCTTCTACCCATTGCAGTACTGGTGACAGCTCCCTGTCGTTTTCTTGGTGGCCCCTCCAATCCGCTGCCTCTGCCACCCGCAGCGTCTTGCACACTGGTCCATCCCCCATGTGGTTAGGGCAGATCCTAGCTTCCTCATGGAGCTCTCTCTCTCTTCCTTCTCTCTTTTCGCAGTACGTACACCCTCTCTCTGCACAGGGTCGTCGTGACAGGGCGTCTGCGTTGACGTGGCGCGCCCCTGCCCTGTGTTCTATCGTGAAGTTGTAGTCTGCCATTTTCTCTAACCAGCGGCACATTTGCCCCTCCGGCTCTCGGAAGGACCATAGCCACTGCAGCGCCGAGTGGTCGGTCCGTATGGTGAACCGCGGCTGTCCCAGGAGGTAATATCTAAAGTGTCGTAGTGCTTCTACTACGGCGAGGAGCTCCCGGCGGGTGACGCAGTAGTTACGTTCTGCTTTATCGAAAGTCTTGCTGTAGTACGCCACCACCCGCTCCCCGTCCGGCCCCGCCTGGGACAGCACGGCCCCCATACCCCCGTTGCTGGCATCAGTGTCTAGTAGGAACGGCAGGGCGGGGTCTGGTGCTCTAAGCACCGGAGACTCGGTCAGCGCTTTCTTGAGGGCTTTGAAGGCTAGGTGGCATTCTGTCGTCCAGTGGAAGTCTGCGTTCTTCTCTTTTAGCCTGAACAGTGGTTCCGCTATTTTAGAAAACCCGTTTACGAATTTCCTGTAGTATGCGGCTAGCCCTACGAAGCTCTCGAGTTCGCCTTTGTTTCTGGGGGTGGGCCACTCCATGACCGCCTGAGTCTTCTCTTCCAGGGTGCGAATGCCCCCCTCGCCGATGCCATGCCCTAAGAACTCCACCCTCCTCTTCAGGAAGTGGCACTTGTCTGGGTGTAACTTTAGACCCGCCTCTGCTATCTTCTGCAGGACTTTTCGTAACGCCCCCACTGCTGCCTGGAACGTGCCCCCGTGTGTCAAGATGTCATCTAAATACACGACGCATTCGGATCGGGGAATGTCTCCCAGCAGCTTCTCCATTAACCTCTCGAACGTTGCTGGTGCGTTGCACAGCCCGAAACTGAGTACTCGAAACTGCCACAGCCCCTTCTCTGTGCGGAAAGCGGTCTTTTGTTTGGCATCTCCCCCGCGGCACTCTCCCGCGGCGTCTAACAGTTCCTCGATGATGGGCATCGGGTATGCGTCTTTTTTCGTCACTTTGTTCAGCCCCCTATAGTCTACACAAAATCGCATTTTGGGGCTATTTTTCTTTCTCACCAGCACTACCCCTGACGCCCACGGGCTGTCTGATGGCTCAATGATCCCCGCCCGCAGCATGTTCTCTACAGCTTCGTTCGCTATCTCTCTCCTCGCTGCTGGGACCCGACGGGGATATGACCTGACGGGTCGCGCCCCCTCAGTGTCTATTTCGTGTTCCACCAGGTGGGTACAGCCTAGCTCATCATCTGACATGGCGAAAATGTCTTTATATTCCTCTAGTACCCTCCACAGTTCATCGCTCTGCTGGGTCTCTAACCCTTCGCTCTGGCGTTGGTGCAATCCCCTGAGCATCTCTAACCTCTCTCTCTCCCCCTCTGCCTGTTGCGCTGGCTGAGGGCAAGTGTTTGGAGGTGGGCTAGGGGCGGGGCTTTGTGGAGGGGCTTGGTCTGCTGGGTGGGGCTCATGCACTACGGTGACGCGATATACAGTGATGTTATTTACATTAGCTCTCTCCTCTGGAACGGTGGGAGGGTGGCCCATCTGGACTACTGGCCCCCCTGCAAATGTCAATGTGCTTTTTCCTAGGTCTACTGTGCATTTGTTTAGCGTCAAGTAGTCTTCCCCCAGGATGCAGGGTCCCGTCATTTCTACCACCCACACAGGAAAGTCCACTGTCTGTCCCCCCACTGTTATCATTACGTGTCCCCTCCCCCTCATTGGCATCAACTCACCGGATACTGTTCTTAGCAGTTGTGCTGCTGGCTGCTCCAGGCGCGTCCCCTCGGGCATCATGTTGACGTTCACCAGCGTTGCCGTACACCCCGTGTCCACCAGGGCGGCGCAGTATCTCCCCTGTAGGTAGACTGGAACATGGCAGCCGTTCATCGTGCGCGGCCCGCTCTGCATGTTGACAGCTCCGGCGATGTCGTCTACTTCGGGGCCCGGCGGAGCCCCACCTCCCCGTTGCTGTCGGTGGGCTCCTTCCTGCGATGACGTGGCTACGGGGACTGTGGCATCGTAGACCCGTCTCGCCCCATCTGGACGGGCCCTGTGCCGTTTCCCTGGTTCCACGCTCTCCGGCGGCAGTCTGCTTCCCGATGCCCGGGGCGTCCACATCCCCAGCAGATCATGTTCCCTCTGGCCCAGCTGTTGTTCCGCTGGGTGGGCTGCCGAGCGGGGTTGGGCTGCAGGGTCGCTCTGCGGAGCAGTTGTTCTGTCAGCTGTTGTACTGCCTCGGACAGTTCTTTCACCCTGTTGCCTTGCTCTTTCACCGTGTTGCTTTGCTCTGCCAAGGCCGTCTTCCACGCTGGCTCTTCTTGTAGCTGGCTCTCCGCTGCCATTCTCACCACTGGGGCGGCCTCCATTATGCCGCTGCTCTTGTCCCAGCCTTCTACTGTCTCTATCTCCAGTGCCAACCCCAGCGCTGCTCCCAATGTTTTCGGGTGTCCCAGCGTTACCTTCTGGCTTAGACCCCGTGGCTCGATGGCCTGGACAAAGTAGCTTAGGGCTAACCCATCCAGCGTCTCCGTCGGTAGCTGGCTGTATGCGCGCCGGCTGAGAGTCTCAATGTCCGTTGCCAGTGCACGCAGCGACTCACCCTGTCGTCTGCGTCTGTTACACAGTTCCGCGGCTACGATGGCCTGCTCTTCACATCGGCCGAAACGTCTCCGCAGGACCCCCATCACCACATCCAAGTCCTTTGTATCAGCTATTGCCGACACGCATGCCGTAGCCTCGCCCTCGAGGGCCATCACGAGGTAGCTGGCTCTCTCCCTTCTCGTCCAGCCATTCCAATCTGCAGCCTCTTCAAACTGCTTGCAGTATGCCTCCCACTCGCCTTTACCGTTGAATTTTGGCGGGGTGATTTCCTTTCTTCCTCGCCGCTCGCCGTCCTTTGTCGCCTCGACCCGTGTCCCGTCTTTGTCCTCGGGCCGCAGGCTAGCTCCGCTGGGCTGTGGCACAGCCTCCATGGCTACAGCGGCAATGTCAACCCGCTCGATCTTCACTCTCACCGGTCCCGGTTCTTCCGCTCCTTCTCCCGCCTCGCTAGCTTGCCTGCTAGCTCCCTTGAGCCGCGGGATAGCTTCCGTGGCTACGGTGATAGCTCTGTCTGGTTCGGATTTTATTTTCACCAACCCCAGGCTTTCTGCTGTTCTTCCCTCTTGGCTCTCTGTGGTAGCGGCTGCGTCTACCCAGACATCTTCCTCCTCGGCCGGCTGGTAGTCTGCCCCGGCTCTTGCCTTTCCCGCCTCTCGATTGAGTCGTTTGCGCTCTTTCTTCAGGAACTTGTTAACCATTTCGCCGAATCTGGAGGCAATATTCACCGTTTAAACTTCTGACGCCAGTGTAACGTTCCTGGTAACTCATGAGGCAGAGGCTTCTTGATGGTACAAGGTTCTTTATTCTCAGTTAGTTATATTACAACTCTCAGCGGTTGTCACGCTCATAGCTAGCAGCCTTCCCTTCTAGCAGTGTGTGGAGACTGACGCGCATGCTCAGTCCTCCCCGGAAGTATCCCCACAGCATAGTGTTCCCCAATACAACACTCCCACACATCAGTTCCTATCTGTAGTTGAGACACTACCAATGCTCACCCCTGTATGTGTACTGCTGATTCGCTACAATACCATTTAATCAATCCACTTAATTGTTTAAGGAAGATATCAGAGCAATTTAAACATTGGTATTAAACTTGTAACTCACATACGGGCACGCCCACCGCTGCCATATTGTTGACATTTCCGGGACGCTTACTGTCAAAAGTGACTGACAGCTTGGTGATAGTAGCAGCAGCAGGAGTACGCTAGCCACTGTTACTAGCCTATTTAATACCGTTTTTACTGCATCAGGAGCTACTTTTTTGATTGATTGATTGATTGATTGATTTTATTCACACACGTCGTCATCATTTAGTACATTACAGTATTCATGGCATTTCAGTACTGAGGCAGGGTGTGTGTGAAAGGGTTGCCCCAAGGAAGCTATTTCAATAATGAGAGACTAGAAGAAAGGTATAACAAACTTTAATGAATGGACGAACAACATTTAGATTTGGCATATGACTCCATGATGTGATGTCGCTCCTCCTGAGCAAGAGGAGGACGTCACTGATGTATAGGATAGAGAACCCCCCATAGGGAGTTCTACAGGAGTCATGACATGGTGGTGTTCAGGGGAGGAGGAGGGTCGAAACAACTGCAGCGGCGTAGAATCAGCAACTGCGGGTGACACACAAGGTGAGTTACACACAGACAAATACCAAGGGCCTGATATGAGCTACTACTCCATTCATAAGATACTCCATTCAAGTGATTGGCCAGCAGGCCAGAGCGAGGGAAAGCGTGGGAAAGCGTGGGACACAGTGATTGGACAGGATTGAAGGGGGCGTGTCTATTTATGACTGAGTGACATGACCTGAACAAGGCGTTGGCTGCAGGGGAAATAAAGATGAATGGAAGGAATCAATGAATGAATGAATAAGATAGTTTAATCGGGTATTGACTATAGCCTTCATTATTGAAAATTGTCTAAGACATCATTTAAAGCTTTTAGGAGGGGGCCCAATTACTCACAAACATACAGTCATAACATACATCATACATAATACATAGTAATACGTCAAAAACGTTTAGGCACTCATCGGAATCTAAGGTAGGCTACAGTGTAGGAGTGATCAAGTTTACTTACCAACTTTACCAACAGCCTGCTGCTACTGCTGGAGATAGGGGTGACTATTCGGATGCAACCAGGGCCCTGCAAGCTATTCACAAAACTTAAGGCTAAAAGTAGCTCCTAACTTGCTGATTTGCTTAGTCTTAATTTGAGGGTTTTAGCACTAAAACCAGCTCCTAAATCTGTGAAAAGTTACAAGTAGCCTAATCAAGAGGAGTCCTAAGTCACTAAGATCCAATAAAAAATAATAAAAGTAAAACAATCCTAAAATGTCTGCTGCCAGCAACCTGCATCATAATCGGGTCAACATTTTAGAAACATCCTGTAATCAGAATCAGAAAAACTGATGTGAGGCTTTAATATAATTATACTGAGCTCTTAAAAAGATATCGCCTTAATTGCGAGGGTATATGATCATATAGAGCTAGTCAAGGATGTGCATTGTGCATGTTACATTGTATTGCAAGCTTAATGTAGGTCTATGTTAGCACCTGAGACACTTGATCAAGCTACTTCTTGCTAATACTTATAGGTCTCTATCGTTGCAGCGGCGCAGTTTCTAGGCCGAGCGCCAGCCGCAGCGCAAAGCAGTGGGCGTGGAAAGGCGCACTTGATATCTTGGTATCGGCGCTAAACTCAGCCTCAACCATTATAACCACGCCTTTTAAGCGTAAAATTATGCATTGTCCGCTCATTGGAGAATTGCAGGGAAGAGACACACGCTTGCCTTTTAAGCTCCAATTCCTGGACAAATCCGGTAAAACCAGACAAAGCCAAGGGCTCCGCCGCCCCCCCCTCCCTTCATCCGGTCTGTCTATCTCCATATATAGGCTATTATTCCATATTATTATGCTTCTCAAAGCAATCTAACTGCAGTTAAAATACTGCAAGCATGTAAATACCGTAAAATACCAATTATTAGCCCGGCGTTAATTGACAAAATATGTAGCCAGACCCCGCGTCAATATGGGACCTGCGGCAGTTTGGGACCTGCTTTAATTATTTTTGTACAAAAATATTGCTCAGCAAAGATTGTAAATAGTATGAAATTGTTTATTTAAACCATTTATTTTAATGAGTTGGCTACAGTCAGCACCCCACACGATTGCTTGTCTATGGGGAGAGCCGCGCCTCCCTCTCAGCGCAGCAGAGCACATTGCATGCCAGTTCTGGCCTGTAGTACATGAAATCAAATAAAATTTGAGCTGAACTGTGACCTACCGGTATTTACCACTAAACTTTCTCCGCTGAAGGTGAGAGAACATGATCATCATGTGAGCAGATTATTTGTTGCATGCGCTGCCTCCTCCGCTGTTCATCACTCACGGAGCACCCTCTTCAGTAGCGCACATGTGAAAGAGCGGTGAAATACCAATTAGAAGCGGACTTCTATGCCCGCTGGCAGGGAAATATACCATAGGCACATTTCTCAAAATAATTATTACACCAGAGATGTCGGTTTTAGTGTATAAAAATCTTCAGGAAATGCCTACACAATTTTCAGAATCATCAGATGTTGAGGGAAAACGAATTTTGATCAGCAAGTTTCGTGCATGTGTTTTTTTTCCTCGTTGTTCCCGTTTCCTCGTTGTTCGTATTCTTCATCCGATTTTTCTTCTTCGTTGTGTTTGGGAGATGCATTCAACAGGATGTCGCAAAGGTAAAAAGAAAACATTGAAAAAACTAACCGGGCGTCAAATTGGGACCTGCTTTTATGTACAAAATATGTATCCAGACCCCGCTTATATATGGGACCCGCGGCAATTTGGAAGTCGGCTTCTAATTGGTATTTTACGGTACATGCCTATAATGTCAATTATCTGAATGAAATAATAATACATATTAATTAGGAATATTAGTAATATTAGTAGCCTAGCTAATTTCGGGGGGGGGGGGGGGGGGGGTAATAAAACGTAGAGCTATATTACACATAAATGGGGATTATTATGATAGCCTAAACTAAATTTATGAAACTGCATTACAGCTTCACCCAAAGCCTGAGAAGGGTTGCAATCTTATATTCTATTGTATTCTAAAGTATTTTTTTCTATATATTGTATTCTCCATTCACTTTCCTGTCCCCGGTGCACAGAATCCTGCTTTAGGCCTGCTTTTCAAAAGCGCAAAGCGCTAAAAGTAGGCCAGGTCGGAAGATGGCTGGAAGATAGCAGTACGCCGGTATTTAGGGCCGACACGCCCACTTCGGCGCATTCAGGGACTCCGCCACGCCCATTCGGCCTAAAGCGCATTTGGCAGCCTAAAGCCTATTGCTATTTTCCCGAAACAGGCGCAAGGCACGTTTTTTTGCGGTTAAGGCCCGTAATAGCGCCGATGGCCTGTGGGAGAATAGGGCCCATAAGGTCTAAAACCTCACTGCCCCTCCACTGAGCTCCCTCACAGCTGTCCTCCATGTTTGTAATCACAATCTGCCCACTTGGTCCTCCCTCCTCCCACCAGCGTAGAATAGTGACGAATGTCGCTCTGGAATGACCTAAAAGTCACATTGAAGCATTAAGTCAGATATGGGCCAGATGTCTGTTCACACCGGAGTCACTTTCCAAAACATCAGATTCAAATCTGATGTTTTTCCACATTTGAAAATAGCCCAGGTCGTCTTTAAAAAAGTCACTTTCAATGTGACTTGTACTGTTCACACAGTCATGAAAAAGACTGACCTAGGAACCCCCTTCACAAAAACATGCAATATCCTGGTTGCTAATGTGGTTCCTCCTCTGGTCGTTAAGGGCGCCTGTTCAGAGGGAGGGGAACTGGTTGGAATAGCGTGAACCTCCCACGTGCTATGTCCTACCGGTGAAGCTTCCTCTGGCAGGTGAAAAAAAGCGGCTGGCTGACTGCCCATGTCTCGGAGGAAGCATGGAGCCAGTCTCGGCTCTCCCCAGATCGGCAGAGGGTGGAGTGCAACCAGGATTGAGAAATCAAGTGAGCACTAATGGGGGATAAAATGGGATAAAAAAATCGAAAAAATTAAATAAAATAAAAAAGACTGACCTGAGTCACTTAGGGGGGAAAAGATTAAATTCAAGCACTAACAACCGCGCTGGAAGTGGGGAGCTGCCGGGGCTGCAGCCCCCCCTGGTGGCGGCCTCAGCCCCTGCACCTTCCTGACGCAGCCCCCCCCAGCCCCCCCCAGCAGCCCCACCCTCATTTGGCGAAACTTCAGTGACTGTGTCACAGGCATCTCTCTCTCTCTCTGTCTCTCTCTCTCTCCCCTCATTTCCCCGTGGGTGCTCTGCTCTGGGCTCTAGGCTGTGGCTGGGCGGGGTCGAGCCTCTTTACCTTGATTTGATAGCAAACTCCACCCACCCGAGGCCCGCTGGCGGCCCCGGGTTACAAAACGAGTTGATCAAAACATAGCCCAATCTGATTGGCTGCATGAGTCAGTGCACTCTATGTGACCCTGTCCCTGCTGACGTAGTGAGTAAACACACTTGTGCATTGAGCGGTATCAGAGAGAGAGTGACAGACTGACACATCTCAACACAAGTAGCCAAAACAAAATGAGGAGATTTTTGATCACAAAACCTAGTGCGTTTTCCACCACCACCAGTGCAACCGTGACGAGTAGCCTACGACTTCCAGTTCCAGGTGAGGTGTAGTAGTGTATGTTATAATGTTGGTTAAAACTTTTGATCTCTCAATCAATGTGTCTGTGTGGGTCGGTCGCTGATGCTGACGCTGTTCATGTTCTATGTTGCTGAGATGAGTGTGGTTTACAGCATGCTTCGGTCGCTTGTTCCAATTCTGTCGAACTGAAGTGGTGTGTGAAGTGTGTGTGTGTGTGTGTGTGTGTGTGTGTAGGTCGCTGTTAAATCTCCTATGGTGCGTTTGCGTCAGCTTTATCGCTTTATCGGGGGATGGGTTGGGCGACGGGCATGCGCAAGCATGGGCACGCACTGGCACAGACATAAATCGGCGCCCCTGATTCCATTCAAGTTTTAAGACAATGTGCATTACAAGTGCCAACTTCACGCAGCATGCTCGCACAAGGCCGCGCCGCGCAGCGCACTTTGCGTGTGCTCGCACCTCGCACGTGCACGCGCACGCACCTCACACGTGCACGCGCAAAGTGCTCGGCCGCGCAAGTCCGAGTATATGCTTCAGACCCCCTCGTGGGAGAAAGCTTCCCGCGCGCCTGAGCACTAAGGATGGCTGTGTGAACGTAGCCTAAGGTACAGTGTAGGAGTGATCAAGACAAGACATTTATAGACAAGACTTTCATACGTGAACAGTAGTTAATCATATGTAGATAGAAGTTGCTTCTTTAAGTTTTTCTTAAAGGTGGAGACAGAATATGACATTTTTAAGTTTGCATCAAGCTCATTCCAGATCTGCGGTCCTCTGCACACAACACTGAGGCTGGTGCATTTTAACCTTCGTTTTTTTCCGGTGATTAGCTGTTTTTCTCTAGTGTTATAGGTGTGCAGGGGAAGGCAGATTAGAACAAAGTTACATAATTTATGATTTAATTTATGGACAACTTGGAACATCATATAAGCATTCTGGAGGTAATTATATTCTACAAGCCTCTTCACAACAGCGATGGTGTGCTGTGTAATAATAGACGGCTGTAGTAAATAGCAGCAATAAAAGCCCGGGTTAGTTTTTAAGCAATCCCTACTGTCCGCAAACATGAAGGGAAGAGACAGAGGCTAACATTAGTAGCAAACACTGGGCTAACATGCAAGCAAGCGTCAGATCATATCAAACAAACATTTAAAGGGATACACCACTTTTTTGGAAGTTTAGCTCATTTGCCACATCCCCCCAACATAACCAAGATACACCATGCCCACCATGTAATTATCGCCATAGAATGGAGGTTAATGGTACAGCTGTTAAAAATCTGCCAAAACACACATCTCACAGCGCCAAAATACATGTTGTGCTTTGGGTACACACCACACGATGAAACGTGAAGGGAAACGTGAAGGGAAAGAGACAGAGGCTAACATTAGTAGCAAACACTGGGCTAACATGCAAGCAAGCGTCAGATCATTATCAAACAAACATTTAACATTAAGGTTATTTACCTTTGCTGTCACGACAATGTTTGATGATGATGATGATGTTGTTGGTGGCACAAAAGTAAGAATGTCACAGACCTTGCCACAGATGAAATAGTTATAGGACTCTAGAGATTTGAAAGCCTTCAGCTCCTGAGACGTGTATGCCAATACTGTATTCACAAGGTAGTTATAAATGTATGGTATGGGATGGGCATTTCTAGCTAAAACACTATTCGAAATTCGCTGGCCAAAGCCGACTTTTAATCGAAATTCGGGGGGGGGGGGGGGGGGAATGTAAAAAAAATTAAAAATGTAAAAAAAAAAAAAAAATTGGTGAGTGAAATGTTGCATTGTCTCCCCTGATTCTAAGTCTAAGGCTTTATTAATTAACAGAAAAAGCTTCTGCTGTGGATTTTTAGCTCAAACAAGCATTGCACCACTGAAGTAAAGAACATGTTACATGACATTGACATTTTCGGAAAATAAAAAACAGTTTTGACAATCATAAATATTTAGTAGGCTCAGGTCTGAGTGCCAAAGGGGTGCCAAAGTCACCCCCTCTCCCTCTTCATTGGATTTCATCCGCCATTCATTTTTCCATAAACCTTGCTTAATATGCCTATAAGAATTGTTTTACTTGCTCAAACCAAGCGATTCGACTATACTTAGAATCAGGGGAGACAATGCAACATTTCACTCACAAAATAAAAAATAAAAAATAAAAATAAAAATCTTCGAATTTCGACTTTCAATAATAAAAGTCGACCTTGATAATAACAACGATTATTTGAAAATTCCAAATTCGATGCCCATCCCTAGTACGTTATACCTGGGCACCTGGCAATATAATTAGTTATCTTTACTCATGGTGGCTAAGTCAGTTTTTTTATAGGGGTCCACACCACCGACCAAACTTATTTTTTCATCACTTCTCTTTGACGAAGCCCTAACTGTTGCTATACGTTCAGTTAAACTAGCCGGCCAGACTATGTTATGGCTGCGGCTTGTCAACAATATGGCACCGTCCGGGGTTAGCGAATAAGGTCTATTCACCTTATCATTTGCCCATATTATCAGGACGGTTCTGCATACGTCGTTTTGTAATCGTTATTCCGTTTTAGACCCGGAAGTAGATATTTTATAAAGTTTTAATATTTTTTCGGATGAGAACGTAACGTCCAAATATGTGACCAGTTTATCAGAATAACACCTATTTGGACATTTTTAATGACCGTGACCGGTCGGACTAGCTAGTATCTGTCAACCCAGCTGGCAGTGAGAAAACACTGTTGACGTGCTTAATTGTAACTAACGTTATGCCGCCCACCCGCTCGGCATAGCCATCGGCTCGTCGCAGCAGTAACGCTATGAGCATGTAACTGAAGTTGGCCACACTCGCTGCAGTGTAGCTGCTGAATGTTGCCAAACTTCATTCATAGTTTCCAGTTTATCGATGTTTACAATAGAGCTGCCATGATTAATCGATTAGTCGATCGACAGAAAATTAATCGACAACTATTTTGATAATCGATTAATCGTTTTTAGTACGTGACACCGTTCAAGTGCGCCAGTAGGTGCGACCAGAAATGAATGTCTGAACGACAGCCTTCGTCAAGCATGATGACGTCATGCAACTCATTTACTGAAGAAGCCAAAGTTAGCAGTCTAGAAATGAACGAGCGGCCCTGGGGAATTACGCGGATGGCAAAATTGAAATGGCCGAGGAGCGAAAGCATTTGCTGCTTGGTTACAGATGGAGAAGATGAAAATGACTTTGAAATGTCTCGAATTCGCTCGAGTTTCTCCTCTGGGAGAGAAGCCTTCATCTCCACTAGCCTAACTTTTGTGGGAAGAAATAAATCGAAAACTAGTCAGATATGACTTGAATGCCACTTGTAAAATAAATCACCCACAGTGATTGACGATGGTGCGACCACTATTTTGACTGGGCGGCTTTATGTAACAAAGGCAAGTGCTCATTTTTGGCACATTGCCACCCCTCGTTATTGCCTGAATGGTCGGAATGGATCCTCCGTTAAAACTGCATGTTTTTGAATGGAGTTTGGTTACAGATTCGCTAAAGCTGTTTCCATATCACATTTCTTGTTATCGATACATGCTACCGCAACCCCTCCCCCCGCCCACTGGCAGAGAGAATACGGACCATTTCCAGCTGTTTCTAAACACAGACTCCTCATGTCTAGAAAGGTAAAACCGGAAAATATCCTGCTCTTCATGTTTAGAAGAGGCTTAACACACACACACACACTGGCTGATAGTCTGCTTGGCACACGCCCCCCTGCCCCCTGTCTCTCTCAATTCTCTCTCAATTTATTGGCATGAGATTATGGATCAAACATTTTACCAAAGCAAAAAGTCACATATAGACGTCAAAACAATATATTCAGTCGGTCTGTGTGGGAATGAACGCCCACAAAACGTTACTTCCGGGAACGTTGTGTCAGTAGGACGAATGGTGGACGGTGGGGAAAACCTCTCTCTCCTTGCACGGACGTAGCCTACAATGTAGGTCTAACAAAACGCATTCTTATAATCATAGCCTATAAGAAAATCTCTGAATTATTTTTTCCATCCCGAGAGGCTATTAGCCTACCGGAGTGTCTCCTGGCCAATCCAGGAGGCTTGGCAATATAATTTGGACCGTTGGATTTGTGGCTGTGTGAACACAAACGAAACAAGGCACAAATGCAACAATTGTATCAATTAAGCCCCTGAATCGGGAACAAAGCAAACGACCTAGAGGTGTGAATACACCCAAAGTCCTCTCGTGCAGCATCACTAAGTTTGGGTATTTCAAGAGGGTCAAAACAATTCTTTTTTATATTGGTTTTTATTTCTATTTTGCAAGTTACTGAACAGTACAAGTACAACCAAACTAATTTCAGTGTTGGTACGGGCATGAAACGGAAATTTAAAAGACAATTTCCAGACCCTGGAAAAGTTATGATTTTTTTTTTTTTTATTAGTTTTGGAAAAGTCATGGAATGTTTCATAAATGTTTTCATGTCCTTCATTCAAGCTGAGTTTACAATAATTCATGTGCTAAGAAATCAAATGTTCACAAGCAGGCATGTGCTCACTAACGTTACCTGAAAACTATTGGTGGTGGCCTGATACAGCTCCATAAACTCGGGGAGGCAGGCAAGCGGGGCTAGCCGCTTGGCTAATGGAGAAATACATGTCATGGGCAAACAGACCAAGCCCAGGCAGAGCAAAATGCAGGTTGTGTTGTGGCAAAACATTCAATATTTGCCACGCGCAAAGGAGGCAAACATCAAAGTGTTTCTCACCACAGTGAGGGAACTGCTATCGTTACACCGAGCAGCAGCACGTCTCTCTTATGAGCTACCAAGCAGGCAGCGATAACCAATGCTGTAATGAAAAATGAAGTCTAAACTGAGGTAACATTAAGGTAACGCAACGTTGGCCGCTGAAGGCAGCTAATTATTATTGTGTGTGTGTGTGTGTGTGTGACTGTGTGCATGCGTGCATATACAGTCAATGGCGTCAAAGGGATTTTCACAAGTCAAACCAACTCTCCCTCCATGTTGTTGTCCTACATGCTGCTCGCACTTTGCCAAATGAAAAGCGGGAGTGGAGGAAAACTTTGGAGACATAGAAATGCAACTAATAGAATGTGCACTGCATGTAGTACGATCTGTCGTACGGTCTGTCTGGAAAGACAGATCGGGGAGACATTCTAATCGTTAACGATCTAATATCGTCATATCGCCCACCCTGTTTTTTTCTCCAAGATAGAATCATGGCCTGCCCCCCGGCCGCGGTGTCTGATGACCCGTTCAGAGACGAGGATGACTTCACTCAGGACGACCTGGATCAGATCGACATCATCATCTCGCAGGCACTGAGGGGACCCGCCCAACAGCACCCATGCCACCCAGTGGTCGAAGCCGGAACCAACACGGACAGGTTGAATGCCCACGGTTACGGCACCAGTAGAGAGGCGTCCGGGAGAGAGAGCATCGGTGAGTTTGGCCTTGAGGCTGTCTTCCATTGTGCCAAAACAACATAGGAGAGCTTTGTGCAAAGGTAGTATAATATGGGTATGTATTTGGCCATTGGTATTGTTATTATTGCTACTACTCTCTCGCTCTCTGTCTCGTTCTCTCTCTCTCTCTTTCTCCCCCTGTCTGTCTCTCGTGCTCTCTCGCAAATGCGAGACATCTTCTCAATTTGCGGGACGTGTAAAAAGTCATGAAAATACTGTGCAGTCCCGCACAAAGTGGGACATCTGGTCACCCTACTGGCTGCCTCAGGCACGCCCTCAAACCAGGCAGAGAGGCCGGAACGGAGAGAAGCTCTAAGCAGATCAGATGCAGCTTGGAGCAGCAGCAGCATCAACATTTATAAGCTTGTCAAAGCAAAGTCGGGTTCCTGACTTTGAGAAAGCAGGAGAGCAAAGAAGCAAGCAGGAGAGAAAAGAAGGGGTGACAGTTTGTCACTCAGGTGGGTGTAGTCTGTGAATCATCAGAGATCTATGACATCATAGTAGGAATGATGACATCATCCTAACAGAAGGTGGGTGTAGTCTGTGAATCATTGACTTTATATCATCTGAACGGAGTGAGCCCATTGGATTTTGATACCAGAAAATGAAGCTGAAATCTCCTGCTTCCTGGTAATGTTTGATTGGATGAATGGATTTTCCTGGAACATTGTGGGAAGTCCTGGTACTGCAGATGCAGTCTCGCAAGCCCAGCCGACCGGCGTCCGCCTGACTTGTGTTCGTTTTCTTGTGTTCTGTACTAGGGATGCAACGATTATACATTTTGATGTACGATTATAGTCTGAGAAAAAACCACGATTATCACGGTTTCACGATTATTGTTATGGACGTATACAAATCACATGAGCATTCTTTAAATATAGGTTTTACTTCGTTTCGAACTCAAGCTCTCACTCTAGTGCCTAGTTCGCTGCTTACGCAGCCAATGGAAGATTGTCATTTTGCTCCGCAAAATTACTTTACATTAAAACCGTCCACCCACCCGTAGGTGGCGTGGTGTCCCCTGGGGCTGACGTGGATCCACGTGACTACGTCACGTCCTGTCATCCCAGGGAAACGTCTCTTCAAATCTTCCAGCCAGCGGGAGGTTGTGTTGTCTAAAGCTCCGGTGTTAGCTCGAAGTTAGTGCTCTAAACATAGCTTAGAAAATAGGCTCGTTCCGTCTGAACTGCCCACCTTGAGGGGTTTTAGGTGGATGAGGTAAAACAGGCTTCGGGGACCCGATCCTGTTCTCTTCACCAAGCGGCGGCGGATCAAGTCATCAAAGCTAAGCGTGTCTTCTTACAGTTAACACTTGTTGTGCTACCGCCGTGTAGCTGTGTGAAACGTTCCCCGGCTGGGGTAGCGTTTATCGGATTGTTCGTTTTTTTTGAAGTTGGGTCCTATCAGCTAGTCAGATACACTAACGTAATTAGGTACAGTGGTCTGGAAGCGGGGCGCAGTGTCTAACGAGATCCGGCACCCAGAGGAGCAGCCTCGCGCAGCCTCACCAGCCTTTTCTCTCTCAGTACTGGGGGTCAACAACTAAAACGTAATTTAGCCACCTCAAACAACGCCCACCTAATAACTAAATAAATAACGTGAAAACGTGCCGATTTCGTCATGCATTTAGACAAAAGAGAAAAAAAAATTGCGATAGTAGCCTACAAGCATGATGTGATTCCTATTTAATATCTCACCTGTGGTTTAGGTACAGCATCGCTCTTCAGAAAGTGCTTGTCCTTCTTATCTGCTATGGGTTGTTGATAATCCTCTTCAGAAAAATGTGCACTGCAAACGCGAAGTTCTGCCAAACTTTCGGGAGGAGTGCTGATGTCTCTATTCAGTGCAACAAGCCACAACTGTGTAATACTTCGGTCCCTCAAAGGAATACGGTGAAACCGATAACCAGACCAGGATCTTTGTCTGTTTGAACAGCCAGGAAATACACAAACACGCACCATCGTTGAATTATTGATGGGAAAAATACTCCAGACGTGCTGTCGCGATGTAACTACTTTGTGAACTGAGATAACCTGTGATCTGCGGAGTGATCCAGCACCGCGGCTCTGTGCAGGAGTTTAGCGGAGGAATACGGTAGTGATACGGTTGGGAGAAAAAGTAGACCACTGTACCTAATTACGTTAGTGTATCTGACTAGCTGATAGGACCCAACTTCAAACAAACCGAACTATCCCTTTAAGCGAGAGTAGTAGCTAGAAGCCATGCTCTTCAGTTAGCTAGATAGCTGGCTTGCTCCCGTGCAGCCAGTATCTAGCGTTGTGTAGCACTCCAGCTATCTTACCGTTGCAGGCTACTGTTAGTTAGCTTACACGGTAACCCCGTTAATTCCTGTTAGCAGAGAGAGGGGGGAACAGCTAGGTGCTGTGTTAGCTGTGAGGCTACGCTGGCCGGTTACGACCGGCACAATGAAATGAATGTGTGCACTGCCTAAGGGCATGAGCACGCTGCACAGGCATTGCTGGGACCTACATACGGCTTGTAGTGTAGCTATTACTGGCGTCGGCCCCGAAGGGGCCACTCTGAGATATTAGCTGAGCGAATGCGCTAGCTAGGTGAGCTCGCTCCAACATTGTGTTGGCCGCTTCTCTCAGTACTTACGCCATCTTAGCCAGCTTGCTTGTCTGCTAAGTGTTGCTTGCCTCGTGCAAATAGCATCTACTAGATTGTAACTCCCTCTGAGGAGTTTCTTCTGAGATTGACTAGCTTCGCGGGCCGCTGGCTTCAGCTTGCGGTCACGCTTGCTTCCCCGTGTTACTCAGGGTAGAGACTCGCTGCACCGGCTTGTGCGCAGGCTTGGGTTAGCGCACGCTTGTCTCTCAGTGCTTATGCTAGCTTAGCTAGTGGCTTGTTCACGCCTGTTCTCTCGGGTTAACATGTTGTGGGTATTGTTGCCTTCCCTTCGGGCTGGGCTATTGCCGCTTACGTTACCGTTGCACGCGCACGTTCGCTAGCCTCCGGGTTGCTTACTGTCTAGCCTGTGCTTCTTGCTAGTTTGCTAGCTTGCTCAAACGGTACTCCCGCTAACAGGGTGCGGCCTGCGGGAGCTTGCTATTTAGTGATTAGCTTCCTGCTTTTCTTGCTACTGAGCAGGGAAAGTCAGCGAGGGGATGGGCCGTGTGTAAAACTACATTGGCCGAGTATGAACCGGCACGATAAGTGTGTGTTCTGCCTTGGGCATGAGCACGCTGCACAAGCGCTTTGAACCCTCGGTCTTGCAGCTGCTGGGCTATCTTCACGAGCGAGCCCTCCAAGGGAGCAGTTCGTGGGGCGATGCCCAGGGCCGCAGCTAAAGCGTCCGCTCTCAAGAGAGTGTGAGAGCTAGCTTGCATACGTGCAGATAGCATTAGTACTGTTAGCGCAGAACGATAGTATTGTTGCAGATAGCTGGCGTGCACCCGTGCAGTTAGTATCTGTGTGCTAAGTACATTGGGCGCGAGCTACCTCCGCTACACGCATTCCCTTGTTGGGGCGTCCCCTGCAAGTGCAGGGAGCCTGACAGGGGGCACAGCGCACCTTGGTCCATGGCCACGGCCTGGCCTCGGTTGGCAGCGCTCAGATCAAGTTCACCGGTTGGCTCACCAAGGCTGGGCTCAGTCCCAGCCTGCGGCTTGTAGCTTTAGGCCCACCGTCCTCGGTGCCCAAGGCCCGAGTTCGGTCGGGAGCTCCCCCAGGGTCTCATACCCGTCATCAAGGCTCGCCGTTGGTCCATGGCTAAGGCCTGGCCTTGGCTAGAGGCTCCTAGGACAAGCCCACCATCAATGGCGCCGTGGGCCCATTGCTGGTCGGGAGCTCTCCTGGGGACCGCACTGCCGGACAAGTCTGCGTGCGGCTGGACTCGAAAGAGAACGTTACCTCCGCAGTCCCCCCCCAGCCTGCGAAAGTCGCACGGCGGGGGGGATTACTTCGATACAACGCACCCAACGGGGCGCGTCAGTAGGCGGAGCTTGCGTAAGAAATTCTCCCCCAGCACGCACTAGGGATGGGCATCGAATTTCGAATTTTCGAATAATCGTTGTTATTATCAAGGTCGACTTATATTATTGAAAGTCGAAATTCGTTTATTGAATTTTTTTTTTTTTTTTTTTTTTTTTTTTTTTGTGTCTGAGTGAAATGTTGCATTGTCTCCCCTGATTCTAAGTATAGTCGAATCGCTTGGTTTGAGCAAGTAAAACAATTTTTATAAGCAACCTCTCCCTCTTCATGGGATTTCATCCGCCATTCATTTTTCCATAAACCTTGCTTAAAATGCTTATAAAAAAAATGTACTTGCTCAAACCAAGCGATTCGACTATACTTAGAATCAGGGGAGACAATGCAACATTTCACCCACAAAAAAAAATAAAAAAAAATATTGAATTTTGATTTTGATTTTTTTTTCTTTTTACATTTTTAATTTTTTTTACATTTTAATTTTAATTTTCGAATTTCGATTAAAAGTCGACTTTGGCCAGCGAATTTCGAATAGTGTTTTTGCTAGAAATGCCCATGCCTAGCATGCACAGCATGCCCCCCCATCAGGGTACCGGATCAGTCCTGGTGCCCAACAATATACTCAGGACGGGTTCCGCTCCTTGGCCACAAGAGACCATCTTTGTAAGCCAACAGGCTCGATGCCTGGGAGCATCTATGTTCCCCGTCCCCTTTAAACGGCGCACCCTCCAGAAGGGATACGCTCTACAGTTGCCAGGCCCCCACCCACGTTCGACGGGACCCCCGATACGGCCGTGGAGGGGGAGTCAATGGACATACTCCACAAGGAGGTTATTCGTTCCTCGCCAAAGCGGCGATGCGCTCGGTTCCCAAGGCAGAGGTGCGCTTGGGTTCTACCACAGGTACTTTGTCGTGCCCAAGAAGGACGGCTCCATGCGTCCAGAATTGGACCTTCGGCGGCTCAACGAGGCGCTGAGGAAGTTCCCGTTCCGAATGCTCTCTTTTCCCCGCCTGTTCAACGCGTTGAGACAGGGGGATTTCTTACTTCCGTGGATCTGAAAGTTGCATTCTTCCATGTCCACGTGGTCAGGAGACACAGGAAATACCTGAGGTTCTCCTTCCTGGGGAAGGCTTACGAGTTCTGTGTCTTGCCATCCGGCATGTCTTAAGCCCGCGAACCTTCAAAAGAGCAATGTGCGTGGAGACAGCCTTGGCTCCCCTCCGCGCGAGGGGGATCCGCGTCTTCCTACAGTGGTAGACGGATCAATAAGCGTCTTTTACCGCAACGCGGCGTTAATTCTGTTTGCCGTTAGTATGTGGTATCAAAGTGGGACACTAGGGGGCGGCAGTGCACAACTACCTACAGTACAGTATATGCAGCAAGCAGGGAGGCTCTCGCTCTCAGCCTACGAAATCAATCGTGTTTTGTCTCCCCTTGATGATTAAAGTCCCTGGAAACCAAATCCACAAACTAACTATTAAATTAACTATTAAATGTAGGGTCTTATGTGAGTAATTGTGTGCCTCTGAAAAGAGAGAGAATTACTTTCAACCCTAACCCCGAAAATCGACACTTTTCTACAAGGTCTGGATTTCCATTTCCTCATTGAAGAGAGCGGAGCGCGCGGTGCTAAAATGAATGATCTTATCACGTCATAATTATTATTATTATTATTATTATTCCTTTGTGTGACATTTGTGCATTCCTGCTGAATATTCTACATGCAGAATAAAATCACTTGCGATGGGGGGTGGAATGTTTCATGTACTCTGCCAACAGTATCCTTTGTGTGTGTATTTGTACATTGTTACTACAAATAACAGCAGTGGCTTGACCGGCGCGCGGCCGCATCCCTTAAAGCAATAGCCTATAATAGAGAGAAGTCTATGATCAACCACATTAAAACTACTGCGCACTCCACGGCAATTCAGCTCCTTTTATTTGTTCCCTCTAGACTATACGAACTAATTTTTATGGCCTTGCTTTATTCGTATTTAGTACAGCTGCAGAGGGCCATCCATAATAATAATAATAATAATATAGGCTAGGCTACCATAAAAACTATAATATATGTTTTATTATAAATATCTGTATTATTATAAATAAAATAAATAACTCATATAGCCTACACCTTAATCAAGAGGTGAGAGTAGCTACTTTATTTATTTGTCATCTGGTTCTCGGCCACGCTGGCCGCCCGTCATGTCGCTCAGCAGGCACAGCAGCGTGCGCAGAGCCTGCGGTTCTCGTAGGGGAGCAGTGTGTGTGTGTGTGTGTGTGTGTGTGTGTGTGTGTGTGTGTGTGTATGTGTGCGCGCGCGCGCGCCGTGCCCATTGTCTGAAAACATATTTTTATCAAACAATATAGGCCTACTCTGGTTATGTAGGCTCTTTCACACCAGCCTTGAAAGCCACAGATTTTATATATAGCCTATTGTAATATAGGCTACTGTAGGCCTATTCTCATCGGGACTGCCCCCCCGGACTGCCCCCGTTCCTTTATTTACATTTCAATAGGTTGGCCACATGAGACAATAGACAGGGTCTATATGGTCTAATAGGGGTGAAACATTCCACCCTCCATCCCCCTCCCCCAATTCCAGTCTCCAGTGTCCCTGCAGAAGTCACAAGGCTGATGCAGATCGCAAGTTGTGGAAAGGGTTTGGAGGCCTTCAACTTTGCACATGCAGCGGAGCAGTTCAATGCAGTGAAGTCCCGACGCAAATAAATGCTAAACGAAAACGGGCAGAACCGAGCAGCCAGCCACTTTATTAAAAAAATTTTTTACAAGTGATTCTTCATTTATTAGTTTTCAAGTTATTTAATTTCACGTTCTAGAGACATTCTAGGCATGCCAGACAGTGCATGTATTTACTTAGGTGCCCAATAATGCTGCTATAGGCTATTTGTTTAATTTATTGTTGCTTGCTGAGTTTGCACTTTGCAGTTAGGCCAAAGGCCTTTAATAGGCTACATTCAGCAGTCAGACACCTCAGGCTATCATTGAAAATGTTTTTAATTAGGCTACATGAATAAACAAACGTCTTCAGTCAGGGTTCCATAAGTCTCTACTCTTCCTTCATGTTCACTTGTCCGACTATCCCAGAAACTGAGAAAATGTAAACATAAAAATATGCTTCTAAAATATAGAAGGCTAAATAAAATAAGTAACCGACCAGCATATTTATTGTTGTTTTTAACTGAGCAGCCTACTAGCCTGCAGTTTGAGTCGCGCCTGACTCCGTACATGACATGTTTGTGAATGCGCATTCGCAGCAGTGCCGGGCCGGGCAGCCAAACAGCACCGCAACGACTTCATAAAATTTAATCAACCCCCCCCTCCTAATAATAGCCATATAAGACAAATAAAAATGTTACTATAATAAACAGAAATAAAAGAAACAAGCTTGTTTCCGTACAACACTTTTTATTTGCAAAAACACAACCCAGTGGGACATTGGGAAAACCTTCATCATTTCACACACAAAAATAAAAATAAATTAACCTGGTAAAATTAACCAGTAGATATTGCTGTGTAAAATAAATACAAAACGAATTATGCAATTATCTTAAATGAATTAAGCTTGTATTAACGAACTTCAGGGATTTAAACAACACAAGCCCACCACACGATCTTATAAACTTAAAGGAATTCGAAATTAAACATTTTGGGCTTGGTTAAATAGGCTATAGGCCTTTAGCCATTAGCCTTTTTGCTTCGTTTTACCATTACAGGTTTCTGGCCAAGAATACCAACAGCTTTACCTTTTCGGGCAATAATTTGCTTCGGAGTGGCATTGCAACAATCCCTGCTGTGCTGAACACACGCTCGGATGGTACACTGGTGGCACAAATACACAAATATTTCCCTGCCAAGCCGGCCATGAGTGGAAGCCGTGCCTGGTTATCTTTCCACCAGCACCTGACTCGTGTTCTTCACCCTCCACTCTCACGCGTGCAGCGGGGCCGACTGCTGCCACAATCTCTGCTACCAGCTCAGCTTGGGTATCACTTAGATCGGTGGGATCCATGTTTTCCGCCCGGTATCTTGGGTCCAGAAGAGTTGCTTTCCGCATAATCCTCTGGGTTGCATAGTGTCATATTTCTGCTGCATCTGCTCCAGGATGACTCGCTTCAACACCTGCCCCTGCATGCATCCAGACATGTCCAGACATGCCCACCATCCCCTCCTTCCCTCTCTCTGCTGGATGGCGCTAGTCTTACTTTCGGTTTCAACACCTGCCCCGCATATGACACGAATAACACGTCGTTGCACGTTCCAATTCTTTCATACTTTTGGTAAATGCGATCAGCGGTATGGTGACCCTAGTGATCACAGCCTAACAGAACGGTGTGCCCCTTGAACGTCCCGTCAATGAAACTGGCCACGATGCCCAGGAAGCTGTGCCCTCTCCTATTTGTCCAAATGTCAGCTGACAAGACAAATCCATCACCCTTTTCTAATAGCGCCCGCAGTCCATGTAAATCATTTTGAAAAATGATATATCCAGCTCCCTTTTTCTCGCTGCTGTCACGGTTGGGCAATGAAGAAACTCTCAGATCTCCGTTTCTCTTTCTCTGCTTGTTGTTGGTTCGCCTCTCTATAAATAAAACATATTCAGACGGTCCGAAATTAAATTAACATTACAGGCTACTTTTTGCATGATAGCCTACATTTTTATTTTATTTTAACGCTATATTGGGGCCTATTTAGCTGCCGTAATTACCTTTTGTTTTCTTCCCGGCGCGCCCTATTGTGTCACATTCAACACTTGATCTCAAGGATGCTCACAGATGACACCTGGTGGTCAACGGTGCAACTACACCTCAATTAGTTTTAATGCCGCCGCGCGTCAATACACAGCTTGCGGTAAGGCACGCTTATTGATCCGTCTACCACTGTATATCGCGACGACGCTCTCATAGAGTTGGCCGACTCAAGGGTCTGTGCCACGGAACATACCAAGGTGGTGACCGATCACCGGCAAACCTTAGGGTTTTTGGTGAACTGGCAGAAGAGTTGCCTCGTCCCAGCACAGGCGGCGACCTTCCCGGGGCTCGAGCTAGACTTCCTGCGAGCCTTTCGCCAGAGCGACAGGCTCGCACAGTGCGGACAGCAAGCCAAGGACGTTAGGTCTGTGCCCTCGGTGTCAGTGCATCAGTGCACAGTGATGTTGGGCCTAATGGCCTCAGCACTGCATGTGCTCCCACTGGGGAGGCTACACATGCGCCCATAGTCCAAATCTGGTTCCTCAGGCTTCGCCTGGACCCGGCCGGGGACCGTCATCGCAGGGTTCCTCTGACAGGTCAGGCCCGGCAGGCGCTGGCCATATGGGCGGACCCCCGTTACCTCTCGAGAGGTACTCTGTTGGGCCCTGTCCTGCTCAGGATGGTGATTCGCACCGACGCCTCCCTCTGGGGATGGGGTGCGATTTGCGGGCATTTTTCGGCGAACGGCCGGTGGGAGGCTCAGGAGCTTCGCCACATAAACGTGCTAGAGCTGAAGGCGATTCGCCTGGCTCTGTTTCAGGACAAGCCCGCCATCAATGGTGCCGTGGGCCCATTGTTGGTTGGGAGCTCTCCGGGGGACCGCACTGCCGGACAAGTCCGCGTGCGGTCGGACTAGAAGGAGAACGTTGCCTCCGCAGTCCCCCCAGCCTGCGGAGGTAACACTTCCAGCGGCTCACACATGGACACCATGTGCTGATTCGCTCGGACAATACGGCGGCGATCGCCCACCTGAACAAACAGGGCGGTGTGCGGTCAAAGGCGCTGAACCAGTTAGTGGCGGGGATTCACCTGTGGGCGTATCCCCGTCTCCTGTCAGTCTCGGCGGTTTATCTGCTGGGACGGCTGAATTACGGCGCCGACCTGCTGTCTCGAGGCTATCCCCGTCATACGGAGTTGTGCCTCCACCCCCAGGTGGTGGAACAAATTTGGGCCAGGTTTGGTCGTGCCCACGTCGATCTCTTCGCATCGCGGCGCGCGACGCACTGCCCATTGTGGTTCTCGATCCAGGAGGACAGCCCCCCGTTGGGACACGACGCACTAGCGAACGTGTGGCCACGGGAGGGGCTCTATGCGTTTCCACCAATCCCCCTGATCCGTCAGGTGTTGGACAGGGTGAAGGAACAACGCCTCCGGCTTGTTCTAGTGGCCCCGTTCTGGCCTAGGCAGACATGGTTTGCGGTCCTGCTCCTGAACGGGACCAGTTGCTAGCCCAGGGCTTGCCCGATAAGGTGGTATGCACTATTCAGAGTGCTAGGGCTGCTTCGACCCGCACTCAGTACACGTACAAGTGGCGGGTCTTTTCGCGTTGGTGCACAAGTAAGGGTGTGGATCCAGTGAACTGCAGTGTGCGACCAGTTCTCTGTTTCCTTCAGAGCCTGCTTGACGCGGGTCAGTCCCTGCAGTCGCTTAAGGTGTACGTAGCCGCGATTTCTGCTTGCCACATGGGAATTGAAGGGAGCCCCGTGGGGCTTTAAAGGTTCTGTCCTTAAATACCGCGCTGCTGCTGGCCTTGTCGTCAGGAAAGAGAGTTGGTGACCTGATTGCCCTCTCGGTGCAGCAGGCCTGTATGGTTTTTGGGGATGATGGGCGCAGGGTTACGTTGCGACCTAACCCGGCTTACCAACCCAAGAGTATTAATGCCGGCTATAGGTCTATGGTCATAGACTTATCAGCATTCTGTCCCCCGCCGCTCAGTTCGGGTGAGGGGAGACGCTTGCACATGCTGTGCCCTGTAAGGGCACTCTCGGCCTATGTGGCCAGGACGCGTTCATCACGCACTACAGACCAGTTGTTGGTCTGCTTTGGGCAGAAGGCCCAGGGTGGGCCCCTTTCCAAGGATCGCTTATCACACTAGATCAGGGGTGGCCAAACTTTTTTGGTTGTGGGCCGCATACAGAAAAATATAAGGAGTCGCGGGCCAAACAATATTAAGTGCGGTAGTTTTCGCGGCAAAAAAATTGGACCAGAAAACCCAGAAAATTTTTCTTTTCCTGTGCCAACAGGTTAAGACAGAGATAATTTAATATAACATTAGTATTAAACATTAATTCAGTATTTTTTTTGTTTTTTAATAAATAGACAATGTCAGGGTGCCCAAGTATAACCCATTTTCAATGGTTTTAAATTGAAAAAACGAAATGGGGGGAATCCGTTGTTTGTTTTTCAGTTTATTTTTCTTAATGTTTTTGTTTTCCCGATTTTTCCCCCGTTTTCGTTTTCGTTTTCGTTTTCGGTTTGCGGTCCTGCTCCTGAACGGGACCAGTTGCTAGCCCAGGGCTTGCCCGATAAGGTGGTATGCACTATTCAGAGTGCTAGGGCTGCTTCGACCCGCACTCAGTACACGTACAAGTGGCGGGTCTTTTCGCGTTGGTGCACAAGTAAGGGTGTGGATCCAGTGAACTGCAGTGTGCGACCAGTTCTCTGTTTCCTTCAGAGCCTGCTTGACGCGGGTCAGTCCCTGCAGTCGCTTAAGGTGTACGTAGCCGCGATTTCTGCTTGCCACATGGGAATTGAAGGGAGCCCCGTGGGGGCGTGCCCTTGGTCTTGCGCTTCATGACGGGGGCGCGTAAACGGCGGCCGCCGTCGCGGGCGTTTTTCCGAAATGGGACCTGGTTACGGTGCTGGACGGGCTAACGGGTCATCCGTTTGAGCCCTTGGACTCCGCCGATTTAAAGGTTCTGTCCTTAAATACCGCGCTGCTGCTGGCCTTGTCGTCAGGAAAGAGAGTTGGTGACCTGATTGCCCTCTCGGTGCAGCAGGCCTGTATGGTTTTTGGGGATGATGGGCGCAGGGTTACGTTGCGACCTAACCCGGCTTACCAACCCAAGAGTATTAATGCCGGCTATAGGTCTATGGTCATAGACTTATCAGCATTCTGTCCCCCGCCGCTCAGTTCGGGTGAGGGGAGACGCTTACACATGCTGTGCCCTGTAAGGGCGCTCTCGGCCTATGTGGCCAGGACGCGTTCATCACGCACTACAGACCAGTTGTTGGTCTGCTTTGGGCAGAAGGCCCAGGGTGGGCCCCTTTCCAAGGATCGCTTATCACACTAGATCAGGGGTGGCCAAACTTTTTTGGTTGTGGGCCGCATACAGAAAAATATAAGGAGTCGCGGGCCAAACAATATTAAGTGCGGTAGTTTTCGCGGCAAAAAAATTGGACCAGAAAACCCAGAAAATTTTTCTTTTCCTGTGCCAACAGGTTAAGACAGAGATAATTTAATATAACATTAGTATTAAACATTAATTCAGTATTTTTTTTGTTTTTTAATAAATAGACAATGTCAGGGTGCCCAAGTATAACCCATTTTCAATGGTTTTAAATTGAAAAAACGAAATGGGGGGAATCCGTTGTTTGTTTTTCAGTTTATTTTTCTTAATGTTTTTGTTTTCCCGATTTTTCCCCCGTTTTCGTTTTCGTTTTCGTTTTCGGTTTGCGGTCCTGCTCCTGAACGGGACCAGTTGCTAGCCCAGGGCTTGCCCGATAAGGTGGTATGCACTATTCAGAGTGCTAGGGCTGCTTCGACCCGCATTCAGTACACGTACAAGTGGCGGGTCTTTTCGCGTTGGTGCACAAGTAAGGGTGTGGATCCAGTGAACTGCAGTGTGCGACCAGTTCTCTGTTTCCTTCAGAGCCTGCTTGACGCGGGTCAGTCCCTGCAGTCGCTTAAGGTGTACGTAGCCGCGATTTCTGCTTGCCACATGGGAATTGAAGGGAGCCCCGTGGGGGCGTGCCCTTGGTCTTGCGCTTCATGACGGGGGCGCGTAAACGGCGGCCGCCGTCGCGGGCGTTTTTCCGAAATGGGACCTGGTTACGGTGCTCGACGGGCTAACGGGTCATCCGTTTGAGCCCTTGGACTCCGCCGATTTAAAGGTTCTGTCCTTAAATACCGCGCTGCTGCTGGCCTTGTCGTCAGGAAAGAGAGTTGGTGACCTGATTGCCCTCTCGGTGCAGCAGGCCTGTATGGTTTTTGGGGATGATGGGCGCAGGGTTACGTTGCGACCTAACCCGGCTTACCAACCCAAGAGTATTAATGCCGGCTATAGGTCTATGGTCATAGACTTATCAGCATTCTGTCCCCCGCCGCTCAGTTCGGGTGAGGGGAGACGCTTGCACATGCTGTGCCCTGTAAGGGCGCTCTCGGCCTATGTGGCCAGGACGCGTTCATCACGCACTACAGACCAGTTGTTGGTCTGCTTTGGGCAGAAGGCCCAGGGTGGGCCCCTTTCCAAGGATCGCTTATCACACTAGATCAGGGGTGGCCAAACTTTTTTGGTTGTGGGCCGCATACAGAAAAATATAAGGAGTCGCGGGCCAAACAATATTAAGTGCGGTAGTTTTCGCGGCAAAAAAATTGGACCAGAAAACCCAGAAAATTTTTCTTTTCCTGTGCCAACAGGTTAAGACAGAGATAATTTAATATAACATTAGTATTAAACATTAATTCAGTATTTTTTTTGTTTTTTAATAAATAGACAATGTCAGGGTGCCCAAGTATAACCCATTTTCAATGGTTTTAAATTGAAAAAACGAAATGGGGGGAATCCGTTGTTTGTTTTTCAGTTTATTTTTCTTAATGTTTTTGTTTTCCCGATTTTTCCCCCGTTTTCGTTTTCGTTTTCGTTTTCGTTTTAAACTTTGAAACAGAAAAAACGGAAAAACTTTTTTAGAAAAAAAAAAAAAAAAAAAAAAATCCCTAAATTCATGGCGGGCCACTTAAAAACGGGCAGCGGGCCGCAGTTGGCCCGCGGGCCGTAGTTTGGCCAACCTTGCACTAGATAGTGGAGGCGATCGCGTTGGCATACTCTGCCATGGGTAAGATACCCCCGGAGGGTATCAAGGCGCATTCTATGCAAGGTGTTGCGACATCCTCTGCGTTGTTGCGTGGTGTTTCGGTGGAGGACATGTGTGCCGTGGCCTCATGGTCCTCTCATCACACGTTTGTCAGGTACTACAGTCTCGACGTGTCCGGTTCGCGGTTCGCGCACGCGGTGCTGTCGGTGGCAAGGAAGTAGTATCGTTGCCACTCTATGTCAGACGGTCAGGCATGAACGTTGCCATACGGCTGTGGTTCACCGACGCCTTTCGGGTCGCCCTGTAGGGTGCTCCCGGCAGCAAGGGCGGTTGAATTTGGCACTAGAGTGAGAGCTTGAGTTCGAAACGAAGTAAAACGTTAGGGTTGTACTACAACCCAGGTTTTACGAGTGAGAACGAGAGCTCTCACTACCCAGCCTTGCTGCGTCGATGCGTCGTTGCTTGCGTCGGATCTCAGCTGGCTGGAAGAATGAGTGACGTTTCCCTGGGATGACAGGACGTGACGTAGTCACGTGGATCCACGTCAGCCCCAGGGGACACCACGCCACCTACGGGTGGGTGGACGGTTTTAATGTAAAGTAATTTTGTGGAGCAAAATGACAATCTTCCATTGGCTGCGTAAGCAGCGAACTAGGCACTAGAGTGAGAGCTCTCGTTCTCACTCGTAAAACCTGGGTTGTAGTACAACCCTAACGTTTTATTGTATTTCCCCTACAATCTTAACAGTTGCTGCCTTCCGGAAGACTAATAATACAGTAACCAAAATTAGGGATAGGGATATTCATCAATTATCGAAAGTCGATAATTGATCGTTAACACATTGAGTGCCAGCCATTTTTTCATCCTGTAGGTAAGTTGTGCCAGGTTTTTTTTTGAGGATTCTGGCTCATTTTACAAGAGCCGAGGATTATTTTCTGTTAAGAATTCATGAACACCAATCATCTAAAAATAACTAATAGAATGTGTGCTTTCTCTGTCTAAAAGAGTTAGTTTGCAGAGTTAGTAGTTATGTAGATATTAGCCGTTGAGTACAGCATGGTTTCAGCGTCTGGAAATTTATTCAGAGATAAATGGCTTTTTGTGAAATTCGATAGAACAGTCACTTTAACCATTCATTTTTGGCATCAGTAAGACCGTCAGACATTCTAAACAATAGTTTTGAACAGTAATTTCCTCCATAACAACAGGAAACACCCCTCTCATTCAAACTCCTCCCTCCGTGTGTCTTCTCCTCCTTCCTCCTGGCTCTACAGCGGGCGTGTCAGAAGCGCGTTGCTGCTGCCTGCCTGCCTGCCTGCGTGCCTGCCTGCCTGCTTGCCTGCGTGCGGACGCTCCTTGTGCGAGTCAAGATGGGCCGGGGAATGCGTGGGCGATGGGCAGATGTTGATTCTGGCCTTTCTGAGGTGTTTCAAAGTGTGTTTCACCTATAATCTATTTTGCAAATCGCTCTCCGCTCTCTGTGTGCTGCTGCCTGCGCGCGGCCGCTCTCGGGCAAGACAAGTCTGGAATGGATTACTGTAAAATCGCCTCGCCATTTCCTTGAATGGCTTGCTCCCGCGGCAGTTTTTTCTTTGATTTCGCTCATCTGGGGGAGCACTGTCAACACTTAGTGGGTCGGTAAAATAGATTATACACATTCTCTTGCTCCAATAGTGATCTCGAAGATGTAAAAGTTGTTGATTGATGTCCCACCGTCAAAAAAAATAAATGTTTATGTAAGACGAGATATCTCGGCTCTGGCACTCAAGCGTTGGATTATGTAAGACGAGATATCTCGGCTATGGCACTTAACGTGTTAAGGATTGGAATCGATCCTGTGGCATTTGGATCGATTTTTATTTTTATTTATTTTATTTTTATTTATTTTTTTGACTAGGTTTGGGTGGAATTCGTTCCTCCTCGCCCCACTCCATTGCACAGCCGACTAACGTGAGGTGGAGCTTCATATAGTCTCTAGTTTTCTGGCTGGGCACGGGCCTTTGTGCCAACAAAACTGTTTTAAACATGGGGAATTCACACCGTGGACAGCAGTGTTGGAGAGGAGACACAGTGAAATAAAGAGTTCATTGAGGAGAACACGTTGTCTTTCGTATTTTCTGCCATAGGCATTCATTTTGTTAAAAAAAAAAAAAAATCTGAAAATTTTCTAAGTATTAATATGATCGATAATCGATAATTGATTGTTAATTTTCACCGATTATCGATTTTGGAAAATTTTCTAAATGAACATCCCTAATTAGGGATGCACGATTATGGATTTTTACAGCCGATAGTATACGCTAACCGATAAATATTCTCCTGGCCGATAACCGATACGATAAACCGATTTCACATGTTTGTCTTTAAAAAAATAAGTTCTTAACCTGTAGCCTATTTTACGCACACCTGGGAGAAAAAAAAAGAAAGGAAGAAAGGGCAGATGTAGTGAGCAAAGATGATTTAATATTCCATAGCTCTGACCTAACCAAATCTAACTGACATCACTATTGTGAACACAAAACAAACAACACTTCTGATATAATATAATTGTTTTAGTAAAGTGTATCACTCAATATTCAATACAAAAAATAAAGGCTTTTATAGAAGCGAAAGCCTATAGCTGCTTAGTCTGCAGATAAAACACAAAAGGCATAGTAATTTAGACTAACTAAATGGGCCGTCTGAATTTTGCATTGAGGTCAGTTCTATTGAGTGATGGGGCAGGCATGGAAAGCCTCACTATAAGCCATCATGTGTTGTTTCACTTTTTAGTGAAAAATGCTCCCTCTAGATTAAAGAAACAACACTGTGATGTTGACTGGTGTTTTTTATGTAAATGTACGCATTTGTTTTCCTTATTATTGGTCTCAGTCAGATCATGACTGCCAAGCAGCTAGCTACGTTAGCTTCATATTAGCTTAGGCCTACATGTAACGTCAGCGGGTTGCTTTTGGAGTTAAGACACAAACCCTGGACGTTTCTTTTCAGGTAAAGCATGAGGTTCTCTATGGTTTACGCCAGCTCTGGGAGTATGAAGTGCTTTAAATGGGGGATGTTTTGTCACAACGAGTTGAGGACCGCTGCCTGTTGAACTATGTACGCTAGGCCACGGCCAGCTAACAGCTAACGTTAACGCCATTGACTGTGTGTTAACGCTAAACAAATCCGCTGCCTCCTCCCCACGTTTGGTTTAACATAACACCAGCTCAGACTTTCCCCTAATCTCAGAAACCTTGCGGGACATGTATTGCAACATTTATGTTGGGCTGGTGTCCATGGCTAGGCTACAGACTGGCTACTACTGGGAGACATGCAGCTGCCTGTGTTTGGTGCTTCCGCTAAATAGTCCGTGCGGAAACGAAGTGAGAGAGACAGGTTCCTCTCCTTCCAGCGCTGTCTGCGCCGCACGGGAGTTTAACCTGACGGACTGTTGTGAAACAAAACACTCGGTGTAGCGGAGCCTCTGCGGTTATATAACCGTGACGTTTTAAATCACGGTTAATAGTCAAACCGGTTGACCCCTGCATCCCTAGTAGTACAGTAGTGTAGCAAGAGCTAGCATAGACTGTAGCAACAGCTGAGCAAGAACGCTAGCAAGTAACCAGTCGTCCAGAGCTAGATCCATGGTCCAGAGCAGCAGCAGCATAGCATACAGCAGCATAAGCGGACAACAAGATGGCGGTAACATTTTTCGGAGAGCAATTCAGACACTCCCCCGACTCACGCCCCTTCGCCGCTCCAGATTTGAACAGATATCCCACAATGCTCCAGGAAAATCCATTCATCCAATCAAACATTACCAGTTAGCGCGAGCTTCAAGGCTTCATTTTGCCGTCACGCTCATTATGTCCATGTATTTACAGTCAATGGTAACGACCACCAACACTGCTTACCATGTGTACCAAGGTATTAAAACAATGTGAACGGCGAGAGACTATACATTTTTGATCCCGTTTGAATTGTGCCATGGTCCACATGATGTGACATGTGACATGTGCCATGTGCCATGGTCCACATAAAGATTTTGTCAATTTAAAAGACTAGGTTATCAGAGAACTGCAGGAGGACCCTCCTTCATCTCCCTGTGATACCAGGAGGGGGGTCTGGACCGGCAGTCCAGCAGGCGCTGGAGCACAGCGTCCATGTGGCAGACTTCAGGTGACACTTTGCCAATCTGAGTAGGGGCTCCACCCTTCATGGGCAGGCCTCCCTCTAAAAATTAGCCACCTTCCTGGGGGACCTTGGATCAGCGGACACAGCAAGGTGGGGTTTACTCCATGTACCTTCTAGTCCCCAGAAAAGGTGACGGGATGAGGCCCATACTGGATGGGGGGGGGGGCTAAACCAGTTTGTGAAGGTGTTACCATTCCGCATGTTGGGTACCATGGACGTCCTGAGGGCGATCGGGCAGGATGCCTGGTTCACCTCGATCAACCTTGAAATGCACATATTTTCAGTTAGGCTGGACCCATACTGGCGGTGGCATCAACGGTGGTCCCGCTGGGCCTCCTGCACGGCCTGTGCCTGGACCCCTGCCGGCAGAGTCACAGGATGGTTCCTGTGTCCAGACGGTGCTCCCTCAGCCACAGTCAATGGAGGAGCTGGCAATATCTGCTCGAGAGTGCCCCCTTAGGGGCAATCACCTCTTGGAGAGAAAGGTGACCATGGAGGGTGGTGGTTTGGCGCCACACGGTGGCGAGGGGGCTCTGGAGTGCACAATGGTGACAGGAGCACATAAATGTACTCAAACTCTGCGCCATTTTCCTGGCTCGCCTCTCACACAGGGCTTTGGGGTATCCCTTTGGGGCAAATGTGTCCTTGTTAGGTGAGACAGCACCTCAGCAGTCTGCTACGTAAGTCACCAGGGTTGTCAACCTCTTCGCATCAGAGGCCTCCACTCATTGCCGTCTGTGGTTCACAGGGCCGCTGGGGCAACATGTGCTGGCCGATGCTATGCAGGGTCCAGAGGGACGGCCACAGCATGCTGCTGTACTGGTCCAGAGCACTCTGGGTTCCTGTGCTACTCAGACTCCTCAATAGGGAGCTGTGGGCTTTCCCGAGGAGGCAAGACCTACTGTCGCAGTTAGGTATCCATGACCAGAGCGCATGAAGCTGTATGTATGACTCAGCGGTGGTGTGGATCGTCCTGAATGCCAGGTCGTCCTTCACCAGACAGGCATATGCCAATGAATGGAAACTCTTAAGCGAGTGGTGTGAAGCCTGGAACACAGATCCTAACTGGTAGTCTTTGCCCAATGGCAATGTTGTTTCTATAGTCCCTACTGGATGCTGGCTGAGCGGCCGCCACCATTAGGGTTTATGTAGCCGTGATATCGGCTCAGCATGTTGGGGAAGGTCACTGAACCTTTGCTGCGCTGAACATCGTGGACCATTTCCTGAGGGGGGCTCTGTGGGAACAGCAGGTAAAGAGGTTCCCTTCATCGGACTTGCTGCTGAGGTGCTTGAGGGCTTCTGCCAGCCCCCGTTCACGGCTCTTGGACAGGTGGATCTGAAATGGCTGTCAGTTAACACTGCGCTGTTGTTGACCCTCGTCTCAGCACACAGGCCTGGTCTGTATGCGCTGGAGACCCGATGGGTCAGGAGTGGTCCTCTGACCCAAACCCTCCTTTTTATCCAAGATGCTGTGCCCTGCTTTTGCCAATCAGGGCATTGAGCTAGCGGCATACACCCCGGCCAGGGGTCCAAACTCCTCCACCCTTGCAGCCTCGTGGGCTCAAAAGTCGCTCATCCCGATCGTGACTCTTCTCGTCCCTGCGGCCACAATGCTGGAACAAGCTCCCCCCTTCGGGAAGGATGGCCGAATCACTGCCCATCTTTCGGCGATGACTAAAAACACCTTTTCAGGCTCATGGGCGGAGTTAATGGGGGTCCAGGGAGGCCAGAACCCAGTAAAAAAAATGTCATGTCATTGTCAATGTCTGGCTGAATATGATAAAAAAAATTATATCCACTTTGACAAGCATCACAGGTATCTCTTTGCTAAAGCTGTGACAGGGGGCCACTGACAGGCCAAAACTCTTTGGGCTCTATCTTTCCAACAGCGGTAATTTTGCATTAGCGCCCATTTTGGCCTGGAATAGCGCCGCGCAAAGCAGGGCCGGCGCCAGGATGAAATTACTTAGGGGTTATAACTGGGGAGGGGGCTGATATTTTTATATCGTAAAACATAGGTTACATACCCGCTATGCCTATTTCTGGAGTTTTTAACCATAATAACCTCTGAAAAGCACAATAACAACACAAGAAAGACTACTATTCAAAATCAAATAAAACATTTATTTCACAGCAGCTGATTAAGGCATTAATAGAGCTGAGCTTTGCATAACGTGAAATGCGGGATCTGTCTGGAGCACTCTGAACATATATGTCTATGAAAAGTCATAGAATAAACAATTGCTGCAAAAATATACAAAAATATACAACAAAATAATAGCCAGTCAGTGCCAGGTTCATTAAATTAAAGAAATAAAGTGATCAGATGCGTTGTCTCCGTCTCTGCTCATGGCATGCTGTGTGCTTGGGTGCAGCTGATTTCTCTGTGTGTGTGTGTGTGTGTGTGTGTGTGTGTGTGTGTGTGTGTGTGTGTGTGTGTGTGTGTGTGTTTTAATCACGTCATGATCACTACAACATGCAGTGAGGTTCAAATTTAATAAATAGCTACATCTCTGGCACCAAAGCACAGGAAATAGCGCTTCACTGCCAATTCTGAAACAACAGAGCTATGTTTATAGGGGGTAGCCTACATCAACTTAAACTGATCAAATTTGATGAAGACTGCAGAAACAGCAGCCGAAACATGTCAGGTACAAACATTGCCTAAGTGGCCTTTATAGATTAACTATTCTAAAAAAAAATAATAATAATAAAGTGAGGGGGCAGAAAATTGAACGGAGGGTGCAAAGCCCCCTGGTGCCCCCTCGTGGCGCCGGGCCCGGCGCAAAGCCCTAATTGTGGGCGTGTCGGCCCCGCTGCGCTTCACGTCATCTCAGCGCAAACGTCCATAGGCGTGTTTATGCCCATAAAGGATTCACAAGGTGAGATCACTCCCCTTAAAAGCCACAGCGTCATCGCCATCACGTCACCAGCTTCTTTCTTGCTGAGAGCAAGCAGAGAAAGAGAGAGAGAAAAGAGAGAGGGTGAGAGAGAGACAGAGACAGAGCGAGAGAGAGAGGGCGGGGAGAGAGAGAACGAGAGAGGGAAGAGAGAGAAGGCCGCCGCGCAATTACGCAGTGATGTCCATACGTTCATATCGGCTATAACATAGGCCTACACATCTAAAAATATTTGTTTCTTTAATAGGGTAGGAATGTGTGAGATTTTACTTCTAGCCTATTTCAATAGCCTGTGTCAGAATTGTCCACTCTGGTTAAGCCGACTGCGGTCACGCCATCCGCGCTGTGGAGAAGCTGGTCTTGCATGCGTGCAATTGCAGGGAAAGAGGTTACTGTACTGGCCGGACACTACGGGTCGGTGCCCTGGGTGCTTTGGGCCGGCCAGGGTGGGCAGAGGCAGCTTGGCACAACATCTTCACAACTTTCTCAAAAGCAATCTACTGTTACCTCACACCACAAACCTGTATGGTCGGGAATTATGTAGCCTAATAAAACCATGACAAATGAATTCTCATTTTTAAATCAAGGTGTGTTTTTTCTGCAATGTAGGCTATAGTTGAAAATAGGGATGTTCATTTTGAAAATTTTCCAAAATCGATAATCGGTGAAAATTAACGATCAATTATCGATTATCGATCATATTAATACTTAGAAAAATTTCAATATACGGTATATATATATATATATATATATATATATATATATATATATTAGGGGTGGGGGAAAAAATCGATTCACCTAAGTATCGCGATTTTTAATGTCACGATTTTTTGGATCGATCTTTTATTCCAGAATCGATAATCGCAAATTAAAAAAAAAAAAAAAAAAAAAAAAAAAAAAAAAAAAAAAAATTTTTTTTTTTTGGGTGCTTGCAGTCAGGCCACTCACTGAACAGCAGGCCAGGCGCCGCCTACTGGTTTACTAGTGGTTTTATTACTTTATTAGTTAGTCTGAAGTAATAATTACACTTCAGGGTTAAAGTGGGTGCATCTCATTGTAAAATTGGACCCAAATCTGGCTTCAAACGGCCCAAATTTCACGTGCGTTGGCCCATATCGGCCTGGCCTGCTTGGTATCTAATGCCCGGCCTGAATTATGATCCCAGTCCGCCCCTGTTTTTAACTATATCGCCCAGCCCTACTCATGATATATAATATACAGTCTCTAGTGTATGATTCAACTTTTCCCATGTTCTAATCTAGTGTAAAAAAGCAAACAAACTGAAAAAATAAAAGAAAAAAATAAACAAAAATCGCAATAAATCGTAATATCGAATCGCAATAATCGTAGAATCGCAATAATCGTGAATCGCAATATATATCGAATCGGCACCAAAGTATCGTGATAGTATCGAATCGGGAGATAAGTGAATCGGCACAGCCCTAATATATATATATATATATATATATATATATTTTTTTACAAAATGAATGCCTATGGCAGAAAATACGAAAGACAACGTGTTCTCCTCAATTAACTCTTTATTTCAATGTGTCTCCTCTCCAACACTGCTGTCCCCAGTGTGAATTTCCCATGTTTAAAACAGTTTTGTTGGCACAAAGGCCCATGCCCAGCCAGAAAACTAGATACTATATGAAGCTCCACCTCACGTTAGTCGGCTGTGCAATGGAGTGGGGCGAGGAGGAACGAATTCCAGCCAAACCCAGTCCAATTTTTTTTTCTTTCTTTTTTTTTTAAATACCTAATTAAAAAATCAATCCAAATGCCACAGGATCGATTCCAATCCTTTAACGATCAATTATCGATTTTCGATAATTGATGAAAATCCCGAAAATCAACATGGCATTCCGAGGAGAGAAGAGTGTGTGCAGGCGCGAGGAGAGTGACATCCATGCCGTGCGTAAATGTATCCAAGCAAGGATTTCCTGCACTACACGGAGAATACTGTCTGCGCTCAGGCGTACGCCTGGCGTAGTGGGGTTGTTTGCGCTAAGACCAGCTATTTGCTGGTGTTAAAATTGAGAGCACCCAAGGCCCTTTTTCTAACACATTGCGCTGGAACGCCTATTTTGGAACGGGCAAGGCCCAAACCTCTCTTTGCGCTCGGCACATACCGACGGTATCTTCCCCACAGCGCTAAATGACACTTGCGCAAGACACATGATAGGCTAGAGGCCCACTGACACGCCTGGGCCACGCCTACACCTGTGTCATCCCAGCGCAAAACTGGACGGTGGAGGCAGACGATAGCTTCCCAGCAAGCAAAATTACGTCATGGTAACGTTGTGATGACGTATTTCAGTGACGTCCAGGACATGGCCAAATCACATGCTGGTTTGGGGATGATTTAGATGTCTACGCGGGAACGTCAAGCTGACGTTGAAATATGACCATTACCATGAATGGGCATGTTCAGTTATTCTGCTATGTACACAGTGTATATTCAGCAGATTTATATGTAAAGCTATAATTATGTCCAGATTAACAATTCATGCTACATTTTCAAAAAATATAATACTGCCGTGAGTGGGATTCCGGCCGGCTTCTACCACTACACTATCTGTTCACTGAAAGATTCCGCTGTACGTTGGAGTAATATAGCCTACCGTTTCAAAACATGGACCCCTTGTTCTTTTTATACCGGTATGAGTCGGGACAGTTTTAATAAAAACGAAAGCTAATTTAATTCAAACCTTAATCTGGAACTTGTTTTTTATTTAAAACGTTGGCGTCAAGTCTTTGTGGATCGCACATCACAGTGTAACCGTCTACAATCTGTGTAAACAGAACCCCGAAACACATTAACGCACAATGCTACAGCATGCAACTCCCAACTCAAATGTATAGTTTACGCCTCGCAGTGTATTTTCTCTCTTTCAAAACAATCTGGCAACACGATATGCAAGTGAGACAATTGGATTCCCCTGCAATTCATCTCCTTGTAGTCCCACTTCCACGAATAAACAGTTTGTTAATCAGCGCAGATTGTCCAGTGTCTACATGCAAGTGCTGATCTCTCTGATTTTGGATAAAATAAAAAATAGCCCAGAATGAGAAATACGTGATTGATTGCAACCATTTACCGTAAATTCCGGACTATAAGACGCACCGGTCTATAAGCCGCGGGACCAAAATTGACTATTTTTTTCTTCTATAAGCCGCACCGGTCTATAAGCCGCGGGTGTTTTGATGTTTAATTACCATATGAAAGGGTTCGTGCACAGAGAGGAATGTCGGGAAATAGATGGCTGTTTGGGGAAGCTCCCATTTATTAACATTTCAACAAAACAAAACAAAAGTCAGGTCACTAATCCCCAGACAAAATCACACAACAATAGGCTATATGTGCAGCAAACCTGTAACCAGAGAAGTCAAGTCACTAATCCTCGTCTTCCTCTTCTTCCTGCGTACTGAAACCACCAAAGTCCTCATCTTCAGTGTCGGAAACGAACAGGTTCAGGGTGGCTTCGTCAACCACTCTCCTCTCTCCTTCATTGTCACTCAAAACCAACGAACTCCTCTTCGTCACTGTCGGCATCGAACAGCCTCTGAAGCCTCTGACGGCCCTCAGCGCCAGCTGTGGCGGCGTATCCTCTTCATCCCGCAGCAGTCCAGCGTTTTGGAACCCGTTGGTGATTGTGGATGTTTTCACACTCCTATAATATTCCGTGCTGAGACAGTTCCTCCTGCTGCACCGTCCAACGCCTCACCATTGACTCATCGATGCCCAGGTTACGCGCGGCTGCTCTGTTTTCCTCTTTTAATGCGAGATTGACTGCTTTCAACTTGAAGGCTGCGTCGTGTGAATTTCTGCGTACCTTCCCCATGGTAAGTGAGAGTGTTGCTTCTACTGCTCGTTCTCATGCTGTCGAGAACGAGCAAAGCTTTTTTTTGGTGAAAGAATCCTCCAGGGCGCTTCTTGTTAACAGTCCGAGTGAGTGGCAGGTCGAACGTCAAAGGCACTTCATCCATATTTATGATCTGCTCCGGTTCGATGGAATATTCCTTGATCTTCCTTTGTGTGAATTCGCCGAAGTTTGTGATTTTCTCCTGGTAGTCGGGGGAGGGAGTTGATGGCCGAGTGGCCGTTTGCTTACCGTAATTACCATATCGCTGCTGTCGTTCCAGGACCTTGAATCTCCAAAACAGAAACTTTTCAGGAAGTAAAAAAAACCTGTTTGCTCTTAAACTACTGAACCAAATGTCGTCAAAGTTGGCACATGTCTTAATTATAGTTAGTTTCCCGCTGAATGTGTCATTACTTTATAAATATCTGACCTGGATAAGCTCAAATGATGTTGTTTATATTATCAGTCCGACTTGGAAGCGATTTCTCATGGCCAGTCAAGCGGGAGGCAGCCGCATCCTCATGCACGAGCCCCCAAGCTCCAGGCCGCGGGCGCGCGCGTAGGAGCAGCAGGATTGCCCCTCGCCTCTCATGGCCGATTTGGGGCTTTCGCATGGGGTGAGAAATAGTCTGACATAACGTAACGTAAACGTTACTTTATTCTCGTCAGAAAGCACTCCGATTTGCATGTTAAAACAAGTTTGCAGCCTAGGAATAACTGGAAAACATTTGATTGATATATTAACGTCAGAGGAAGCCAGGATGAGTCAAAACGATATGAGAAATACACAGCGCGTCTGCCGTGTGTCTTTTCCGGGTTTAGTGTCCTGCGTGGGGGGGTACACACGGAGGTAGGGGGGGAATTTCGTGGTTTGACTGACAGATTGAGGGCGAATGGCGTTACGAGATTTACTCACAAGCTCGTTTTAATGCTTTTCCATTGGTTGCATTTGTTAAAAACCACACAGAGACGTGAAGGGTGACCAATGGCATTGATTCATGACAAAAAGTAAGAAAGTGAAAAAAGTGACATTCGAGGTCCTGGCCCGACACCGACGATATGTAAGTGGTCACGCACAGAGGGGATTGTCGGGAAAGAGATGGCTATTTGAGGAAGCTCCCATTTACCGTATTACCGTAACATTTCAACAAAACAACATAACACAACACCACCGTTGTTTATTTTTACAGTGCACACAGTGTCCGCGGTGTGGTGAAAAGAGGGCAAGAGAGGAAATTAAAACAGAAGTGGATTTATAGTTAGAAAGAGTGCTAAAAAAGAGAGATTTTATTTGTATTTTTTTTTTTTTTTCTGAAAAAATCCATAGATAAGACGCACCGTTATATAAGCCGCAGGGGCCAAAAAACGGGAAAAAAGCCGCGGCTTATAGTCCGGAATTTACGGTAGTTATCCTCATGGATATTTCAGTGGTGAGTGAAATTAGTTGGATAGTGATACAGTGATAATCTGGGCCAGATCTGACTCGTCATGATATGACTTGAGCTGGCCCTGATGGGGCTCTCTCGATTCGTCCCGGCCCGTCCGTGCTTGCTGGGTTAAGACACTGGGAAGATAGCAATAAGAGGCGTGCAAACGCAGCGCAAACGATAGCGCCGTACGACGATAGGCCCTTGTCTTTCATACTCATATGTCATCTTCCCCACCCCCAAAAAAGCCTTCAAAACCCACCTTTTGTTGCTTTTGACCTATAATCTTTTTTCTCTCTCCCCCTTATCTATTTTAATAATTTCTCTCTTTATTAAAGTTGCTTTATCGTGTGTTTGTAAAGTGTCTTTGGGTCAAAAGCAACAGTGAAGCGCTATATAATCTAAATGTACATTACATGTAAATGTAGTGTACATCATTATATTACTAAACATACAATAATGAGTATTGATGTTTTGTAATTCTACTCATATTCTAATATTTCTTATATTTCCATTCTTATACTTAACAATAATTACAATAATTACTCTTATTAAAGCAGCTACGAGCAAGATTTTCGATTGTTATTAAACAGTCTAAATTTAATATCGATGCATCACATCTTACCTCTAATAGTAGACGAGACCAACGCCGAGTAGTCTCGCTTGAACCCCGAGTGAATCGGCCAGTGTTTTCCCCCCCCCCCCCCCCGATTTTTTATCCCATTTTTTATCCCCCATTAGTGCTCATTTTATCTCAATCCTGGTTGCTACTCTCTCCTCTGCCGATCTTGGGAGAGCCGAGACTGGCTCCATGCTTCCTCCGAGACATGGGCAGTCACAAGGCCGCTTCTTTTCACCTGCCAGAGGAAGCTTCACCGGTAGGACATAGCACGTGGGAGGTTCACGCTATTCCAACCAGTTCCCCTCCCTCTGAACAGGCGCCCTTAATGATCAGAGGAGGAACCACATTAGCAGCCAGGATGTTGCATGTTTTTGTGAAGGGGGTTCCTATATGAAGGAAACCCCCGGGAGGCACGGGGAGAACATGCAAACTCCACACAGAAAGGCCATTTTGCCGACCCCGAGTCCTTGCACTCGAGGACATGCGGTGTGTGGACGGGCACGCATTCCTTCAGCGTTCACCTCGTCCCCAGGTGGGAATCGAACCCACGACCTTCGAGCTGTGAGGCGATAGTGCTAACCACTGCACCACCGTACCTCCCGAATCGGCCAGTGTTGTCTTGACGATTAGTCTGTCTGCGGCCGGGGCAGATCAGGAAGTGAAATGAAACGGTTTGCGGCAGCCACTTCGGCCATAACCACAAAATAACAAAATTACTTCCAGACAAACTTTTAGAATATAACGAGAGATGTTCGCGAGAGTAGCAAGCCCCTGCATGGCGTTCTCTGTGTTTATGGTCTGTTGCTAGGCAGAGCGAAACGGTTGAAGGCAGGCAGCTGCTGTAAGCCGTTTCGTTTCACTTCCGGGTTTATCCAGCCCGCCGGTAGACAGACACAGACTCTATAATCATCAAGAGAGCAATCTCCGATTCACACGGCTTTGGTCTCAGCTAAAATTATAGGTAAGATGTGATGCATCAATATTATAATTATACTGTTTAATAACAATCGAAAATCTTGCTCGTAGCTGCTTTAATACCACTAACAATAATAATAAAACAACAATAACAATAATTATTATTTTATTATTATTATTAGTTGTAGTAGTAGTAGTAGTAGCAGCTTATAATACTACTTTATTATTCAGAGACTAATTGTTGTAATTATTGTACAGTAATAATTCCTCTAAATCTGGTTTCAAACTTTCAAACAGCAAAAACATTTCCCTGGCCGGCAAAGTCCCCCCCCCCTTCCTTGCAGCCCTGTCTGGTGGCCCCCCCAAGTATAAAAGTCAAACTCCGCCTATGTTCAGGCTCCACCTGCGCCCGTCTTGAATTAACATCTTTCTCTCTCTTCTAAAAAAAAATCCAACTAATGTGACTTATTCCTTCTCAAACTACTTTCTACAAGTGCTAGTCTATTCCTTCAAAAACTCATAGCTGTCATAGATTGTGTTGCATAGTTGCTTTCTCTACTGTTGACAGAATGTGATATTGTTTGTTGCTTTGGATAAAAGTGTCTGCTGAATGACGTAATGTAATGTATGTAATGTGTCGGGCACGTTGCCTGAAGCAGCACAGCTGTGGCCAGTGAGGACTCTTCAGTATCTGGAGGTGACGGCGGGCTTCTGTCACTACAAAGGCTTCTGCCTGTTAGTTTGCTTGGGCGGGTCCAGGAAGGGCGCCGCCTTGTCGAAACAGGGGCTTTTCAAATGGATTGTGGAAGCCATCGCTCAGGCATACAGGTCCATGGACCTACCTGTTCCTTCGGATGTGAGGGCCGCAATATTTCTTCCCCCCAGGATGGCGAAAGCATGACCCACCCATGTCTGCCTCTGATTGGCCTAGGCTAGCATCAAACGTTGTTCATCCAATCACATTCGCTTGGCTATCCTGCATCTCTTTCTACAGTCTGTGGTCAGACAGATTCACTTGTTAGCATGCATGAAAGACGGCAGTGTTTATATATTTTTTTATAGTCTGGTCTGTGGTTAATAACGCTGTCGCTACTCTGACAGTGCACATATATGTAGCCTATAGCCTATATAGACATATATATATTTTTTATGATATAAGATTCATGAGAATTGATCAAGGGTGATATAGTGATAAAACAAAATAGGCTCAATAAGCAAAGTGAACTTGAATTCAGCTTATTGGCTCAAGAGTAACATTTGAATTGAATAAATAATTAGAGGAAACAAAGTTTAGAGTGACAACAAAAATAACGGGCCCCGTGAGTTAAATTGCGAGGAATCCCTTGTCGCCAAAACATCAGGGGCCCTATCTTCCCAAATGTGCTAATTTAGCGCTTGCGCCCGTTTAACGCCGTGCGCAATGCAAATTAGGGGCGGACACAAGCGCATGCCTGTGATAATTGTACTGGGCATTGGCTGCCACAAGCCAAAGCAGGCGTTTCAGCGCTAAAATGTGGTGATAGATGGCATTATGCTATCGTCAGCAGCGCGCAATTACTTTGCACTAAGCTTTGAAAAGGACCTCTTATGCGCAAATACCTCTCTGCGCTGGGTCGCGCACCATAATCTCCGTGCAGCGCAGCGCAGTGCAAAAAATAATTCCTTTTGGATATGTCATTACGCACAGCCTTGACATGCCAGGACATCAAATGATGCTGCTAAAATTGGGTATTGGCAGATAATTCAGTGAGGCAATCAACTATAACTCACTGAGAAACTTTTATCACATCGCAAAGAGGGAAATGAATTGAGAAAACTTGTTGGACAATGGACATAGGCTATTTACCTTCATAACCACCCGGAGGGTCGTTGGCACCACAGACGATCTGTCAATAAGCTCTCTCTGTCCTCGCATGAGTGAGTACACTCTATTACGCATGGAGAGAATTACAGCATATTGCACGCCTCGCGCAAACAGCCATTGCGAGACGGGAATCTGATTGGTTTTGATTGACGTAATGCCCAGCCTTGCCTGGCCACGCCTGTGAATAGTTCTGGTAGTTAAGACCGCCCAAATCCCATTTGCGCAGGCATTTTGGGGCGCAGATGATTTTGGCACGGCTCTAATTTGCGCTTGCGACACGTGCCGTGAACCTTTCCGCATCCCGGCCGAGAATTGCATCCCCAACATATTTCGGGGCTGTTTTAACTTAGAAATCAGGGAGGTCACGTCTAACAGACAATTATATCACTTTTAAACAGTTAAATTTCTGTATAAATCATTACAAGTACGCTCCCGTGAGGTGGGGATGCTGTTTTTTTGCTGCTGGGCGGGGGAGCAAAACTCGGCAGAACACTGGCAGATGGCGCAAGGCGGAATGCTATCTTCCCTGCTATAAGGCACGCGCAAACAGGTGCGCAAGCGCTATTAGGGGATAGCGCCTGTCGGAAGATAGGGCCCCAGAGCCCTAACATTGGTAGCCCAGTAATAATGCCTAAACACTGGTAAGCCCCCCCAAGTTCCCCCCCTAGGGCACAGCGGACAGGCCCCCCGACCCACCAGAGGAGGTACTAGTGCAGTGACCAGGACCAGGACAGAGAAAGAAAACCTATTCAGGATGAACTCTGTCTGATCAGGATGAATAATGGATGACAAATGTTTATTTAGCTGGGTAGCCAGCGTTTTAGTGATTACCTTTCTGTCAAAATTCTGGAGCGCTAGAGGTCTGTAGCTGGCCGGATCAGCTTCATCCTTCCCCTTTTTTTAAATGAGTGAGATGTTAGCTTCATAATGTTTTAGGCAAGACTTTGTCCTTCACAGAGTTAGATGCCTTTCTGAGGAGGAGTGGAGACCTTTTGTTTATCATTTAAAGTCCCTGGAAACCAAAACCCACAAAAACCTTCTAACTATTCAATTTAGGGTCTTATGTGAGTAATTGTGTGCCTCAGAAAGTAGGAGACATTAGTTTCAACCCAAACCCCCAAAATCGCCACTTTTCTACAAGGTCTGGATTTCCACTTCCTCATTGAAGAGAGCGGTGCGCGCGGTGCTAAAATGAATCATCTTATCACGTCATACGATTTAATCGAATCACACGCACGCACGCGCACACACACACACACAGTAGCGCTGTGCACTCGCAGCGGCAGTCTCTCTTCCTCTCTGTCAGTATGCGCTGAGCAACGAGCGAACACACACACACACACACTCCATCTCTCTTTCCTTCTCTCTCTCTCTCCCTCTCTCTCTCGCTCTCTCTCTCTCTCTCTCTCGGAGGAGACCTGCAGTCCTGCACGCACACACACGGGACACGCCCACACAGTCCGCGGGAGAAAATACACTCTAAAATCGAATTGATTCTCATGACTTTTGTCATGACTGTCAAACCTAAATTTATATACTTTGCGACATTCATCATCGTTCAAATTTGGCTGGTGGCTTATTAACATAGGTTCCTGTGATGTGATGAACTCAAAATGCTAATTAATAAAAAAAATATTTCTGGTTTCCAGGGACTTTAACTCATTGAGTGCCAATGACGACAATCGTCGTCAATTGCTTTAGTAACGTAGAGTGCCAATGACGACGATTGTCGTCAATTGCCTTTTTTGACGGTGGGACGTGGATCAAAGCCTAATATATATATATATATTTGGGGCATGTTGAATGTGTATAACCTATTTTACAGAACCCTTAGGTGGCGACAGTGCTCTCCAGATTACAGAAAGGCGAGGAAAAAACAGAGAAGAAGTCGTTGGGGAAACGGAAATCGCATCGCATCCGTATGCATCGATATGCATGAAGCATAATGTTAGCTGTGCCTGCAGCAGCCAATCTGCTGCCACAATTGAGCTCCTCCGTGTCCGCTGCGACAGCCCATCCGCATGATCAGCCGTGGAGTTGTTATTATTCTCAACTGGAAGCATGGGAGCTGGTGACAAACACACGTGGAACGCTGTAAAAAAGCTGGATGTAGCGCACCCTTCACTGTGCACAGCAAACGCAGCAGAAAGCCACCAGAGACACTCCCACGGAGGAGGGGTTTGCAGTTGAGGGGGGGGGGGGGGGGGCACGCAGAGCAGCACACAACACTGACCCAGACAGACCCAGACAGCAGGACAGGATTGGCAAACGCAAGCCAGAATATCCGATGCCCACCAGCAGCAAATCAAGACCAGCAAGAAGCTGCAACCAGCAGCGCACGCAGGGGCCAGCGCTGCTGGTTGCAGCTAAAAAATATTATTCTGCCAAACAAAATTCCCTGGCCTTCACTGTTTTATTGAAGGAATTTATTTTTGAGGTGTGACTACATCAGAAAATATTAGCTTCAGAGTCAGTGATGTGCTTGAAATGTTTAATTTCACAAAAGGCTCATTATCTCAGCTTCTAGAAAAAAACGGCTGTTTTTGGTTAAATCAAGCTATCTTCTCCGGCTGATAACTAAAGAACGGAAAATGATATCAATAAACCTGTTTTTGCTGATGATAGAAGAGAGTCTCATCGTTCTTTTTGCGTGTTCGGTGTTTACATAGTAATATCACACAATATTCTGTGGGCCTCGAGAAATCACTGAAAACGCTCTGAAACTCTGGCACTGGAAGCGTCCGTACTCCAATGAGTTAACATATCTTATCTCTGTCTGGTTTGTTTTCAGCTTCACTCAGAGAGAAAATGCCTTCCACATCAGAGGAGCATCTCACCTGTCCTGTCTGCTGTGACATCTTTAAAGATCCTGTCATCCTGAAATGTAGCCACAGCTTCTGTAAAGCCTGTCTGCAGAGATGGTGGACAACGAAACCCGTGCGTGAGTGTCCAGTTTGTAGGGCTACATCTTCACAGAGAAAACCACCGTGTAACTTGGTGTTGAAGAACATGTGTGAGGCCTTCTTACTGGAGAGAGATCAGAGAGCTTCAGCAGAGTCTGAGCCTCTCTGCAGTTTGCACTCTGAGAAACTCAAGCTCTTCTGTCTGGACCATCAGCAGTTTGTGTGTCATCGCTGTCTGGATTCAGAAACACACACCAACCACACAATCAGATCCATTGATGGAGCTGCACAGCATCACAAGAATAAACTCCAGGAATATCTGAAGACTTTAAAGGAGAAACTGAAGATGCTTAATGAAGTTAAAGGAAACTGTGATCAAACAGCAGCACACATTAAGGTCCAGGCCCGACATACAGAGAAGCAGATTAAGGAGGAGTTTAAGAAGCTTCAGCAGTCCCTTCAAGGGTTTCTACAAGAGGAAGAGAAGGCCAGGATCAATGCACTGAGGGAGGAAGAGGAGCAGAAGAGTCAGACGATGAAGGAGAAGATTGAGGGTCTGAACAGAGAGATAGCAGCTCTTTCAGACACAGTCAAAGCTATAGAGAAGGAGCTGGGAGCTGACAATGTCTCTGTCCTGCAGAACTACAAGGCTACAGTGGAAAGAGTCCAGCGCCCCCTGCTGGAGGATCCACAGCTGGTCTCAGGAGCTCTGATAGACAAGGCCAAACATCTGGGCAACCTGAGCTTCACAGTCTGGGACAAGATGAAGGAGATGGTATCCTACACTCCTGTGATTCTGGACCCAAACACTGCCCATCCAGCATTCAATCTGTCCGAAGATCTGACCAGTGTGCAATGGGGAGAGACACAGCAGCTTCCTGACAATCCAGAGAGGTTTGACAGAGATATATCAGTCCTGGCCTCTGAGGGCTTTAACTCAGGAACTCACAGCTGGGATGTTGAGGTTGGAGACAGTCCATTATGGGGACTGGGTGTGTTAGCAGACTCTGTCCACAGGAAGAGAGGCCTATGGTCTGGATTATGGGGAATATGGTTCTATGATGGTAAATACAGAGCAATCTCCCCATCGGGTCCAAACACTGATCTCACCATGAATGAGCTCCAGAGGGTCCACGTGAGTCTGGACTGGAACAGAGGAGAGCTGTCATTCTCAGATCGTGATACTAAAACACACATACACACCTTCACACACGCCTTCACTGACAGACTGTTTCCATTGTTCACCACTGGGGTTCATGGAACTCCTCTGAAGGTAATACCAGTGAAGGTCTCTGTGACAGAACAGCCCAGTTAGAGAGAGAGAGAGAGAGGGGGGGAAGGGAGAAGGCTGCAGGGATCTTGCACATTGAGCCGTCTCATAATAGGGCTAAAGTAATTCAGCAGCACCGCCATGTGGCGGTAATCTGTAATTACATCACAGAAAGGGGTGAGAATGCATGGCATTCGAAGTAACTCCTGTATTTGCAACACACATTTGGAACAAGTTACGTATTGATTTGAAAGCATCCCTGTTATTTAGCCCCTTATCACTGCCACAAGCACAGACAGTTTGTCAATGAAAGTAAAGCATATATTAACACGTTCACTGCCAACGACGTGTTAACACGTTTTCAGAATCCAGCTGTTGACTGCCAACGACGTGTTAACACGTCGTCAGAATCGATTTTTTTTTTTTGACGGTGGGATGTGCATCTAACCCTTTTACATCTCTTATATAAGTATTGGACGTGTACAACGTGTACAACCCATTCCACCGACCCACTAAGTGGCGACAAGGAAGGAGGAAGGCAAGCAAAAAGCAGTGTGACGAAGCCATTCTCATGAAAATGGATTGGCGAAAACGCTTTCGTTTTCGCGCTGATTGCTGGCAGTGCGGGATTGCAAATTTGCATAATATATTACGGATGGAACACACTTTGAAACACGCAGCATAAATATGACCAGAATCGCAAAAGCTTTATCAAAGCTCTCAACCAAAACTCCAAGAAGCGAGCGAGTCCAACCAGACTTCCTCAAAGAGCGGCCGCGCAGACAGGCTCACAGCCGCACAGCAGCAGCAAAGCAGTGAGACTGGTGACAAGCTTGTGGTGCAGCAGGCCATTTTGCCTTGCAAAATAGCACCAAATTGGAAACAGCCATAAAAGGCTTTTAGAATGGGATTTTCAACCCATTCTTTTTTGTTTCTTTTTCGCTCTAATTTAGAGTAATTTAATTTCTATTCAGAAATTTATTTGAGAGGTCGAGAGTATGAGAAAGTGCATTTGCACAGGTAGGAAAGTGCTTGTGACACGGCGCTGCAGCCAAGAAGAACGCCCACGGAGGGAGGAGTTGGAAGCAGAGGGAAGTTTCCTGCTGTTATGGAGGAAATTACTGTTCAAAACTATTGTTTAGGTCTTACTGATGCCAAAAATGAATGGTTAAAGTGACTGTTCTATCGAATTTCACAAAAAGCCGTTTATCTCTGAATATTTTTTCTGACGCTGAAACCATGCTGTATTCAACTGCTAATGCTTACATAACTACTAACTCTACAAACTAACTCTTTTAGACAGAGAAAGCACACATTCTATTAGTTATTTTTAGATGATTGGTGTTCACGAAGTCCTAACAGAAAAGAATCCTCGGCTCTTGTAAAATGAGCCTAGAATCCTCAAAAACCCCCCTGGCAGAACCTACCTACAGCATTGAAAAAAGGCTGGCAGTCAATGTGTTAATGGACGCTTTTATTCTAATTTAGGGGCACTCACAAAATTTGAATCCAATAGTGTGAATGTTATCCCCCCAAAAATGTATAGTTTTCTATCATGTAGCCTACTGTTAAATAGGCCTAGTAGTTCATTTTCATACTAATACATGAAAGTACTTTGTAAAGATGTACATTTGAGAAAAGTTTAATCTTGTATGCCATAGGTATGTTTTGTAATGCTTTAATGTTTAAGTTAATATTAACTTAAAGTTAGTTAGTTTAGATTAGTTAGTATTAATCTTTCTGTGTTTTGGTTATCATTGAATAAAAAAAGTTCTTCACAACATTGCATATGATTCACAACATCTGATGACCAGTCGGATGTTTATTATTGTCAGACACTCCAGCTTGAAGAACGCACGCTGTCACTGCATAGGGATATTGCATAATAGTTGTATTTTCTATCAGGCAACTTGGATTTACAACAGTATAAGTGGAAATGAAAACGGGTACAATATGAGCTCTCAGACATTTATGAAATTGTTCTAAATTTGAATGTTATTCTTTTTGTAGGTTTCCAATTCCTCATGAAGCCTTGGTTCGACGCTCCCACAACTCCCCTCATTCTCCTCAACCGAAAAATAATCCACAAGACCATTTGATGAAGTTTAACTGTTTACTTAGACGAAAAGGACAAAAAACAAAGCTTACAGTACAGAAAATATGTCCATTTCCAAATCCTCGGTTAGAGAGGGAAAAAGAGAGATAGAGAGAGAGAGGTCAAAAAACCGTGTGGCTCCACTCTCTGTTCTGTTTGACTGCCACACCCCCTCCTCCCACCAGCATCAATTTACCCAACTTAAAGTGACAGTGTACGGTTACTCCACAACAACAGCAATATTCAACCATGTAACTTTATGCATTTTAAATTATCCACAGACTCTATGAAATTACTGCAGCAACGTCTGTAAATACATTAACTGTAAATACTGCAAATATCAATCAAATTACTTTTAAAACAATGCAGTCTAACTTGCTGATATTTTAATTATCAACTTCAATTATTGCCTTTTAATTTGTCACCCATTAATGAATTGCATTTACGCTCCTACACTTTTAATATGGAATTCCAATATATACGCTTATGTCACATAGCCTATGTGATCACATACTGTATGACATGACATTTTCATAATCAACATTTATTTGTCAGTATGGGAGCTGAAACTAGGCGTTTCCTTTCAATCTAAATTTTGCATCATTGCTCATTTGCTCTGCTGGGTGAGTCTGGAGCGGAGGATTTCTGGGATGATGATGTTAAACACCGAACTGAAGGAACCTTGCATATGTCCCTGAGGAGTCGAGATGTTGCAGTATGTGATGCAATCCTATGTTGACTGCATCATCCACACCGACCTGTTTGCCCGGTAGGCAAACTGCAGGGGTCCAGCAGGTGTCCTGTGGCGTCCTTCAGGTGGGCCAACACCAGCCTCTGGGAGGATTTCATGACGACAGACGTCAGAGAGACGGGCCTGTAGTCATTTAATCCTGTGATGGAGGCCTTCTTGGGAACTGGGATTATGGTGGAGCTTTGAAGCAGGAGGGGACTTTACACAGCTCCAGTGATCTGTTGAAGATCTTTGGGAAAGTGGGGGCTCGCTGGTCAGCACAGGCTTTCAAGCAGGATGGAAACATGCCATCAGGGCCCGGAGCTTTTCTAGTCTTCTGTCGCTGAAACCGCTTCCTCACCTCCACAGATTTCCAATGCAGGTGGGGGGGGGGGGGGGGGGGTCAGGGGAGAGGGGAAGGGGACTAGGAGGAACAGGGGAGAGGGGAAGGGGACTAGGAGGAACAGGGGAGAGGGGAAGGGGACTAGGAGGAACGGGGGAGGGGTGGTAGCAGGAGAGGATGGCAGGGTGATGGTGGGAGAGAGGGGACTAGTGGCAGGGGGGGCGGGGGAGGGGATGGCCGGAGTAGCAGAGAGGGATGAGGTGGTGGCAAGGGGGGGAGAGGGGAGTGGGGTGTGAAAGACTTATCAAACCGGCAGTAGAATCCATTCAGTTGTTCTGCAAGCTGAGGGCTCTCTGCAGTGAGAGTGTTGGTTTATTGTAGTGGGTGATCTCCTTAAGGCCATCTGCGCAGGAACCTATTTCCCACAAGGGGGGCTGAAGCATATACCCTGACCTGCGCGTGCACGCACCTTGTGCGAGCATGCTGCGGCAAGTAGGTTGGCACTTGCACATTGTCTTAAAACTTGCAAGGAATAGCCTAATATTACAGCACAATGGCTCTAAATAAATCTTGGTCAGCATAATTGTAACTAACAAACACAAACTGTAGGCCTATTAGCTATCATGCTTTATTCCATCTATCACAAACATTCCCACTGAATCCCACACATCATGCATTAGCACTGAAAGGGAAAATACGGTAGGCTAAACACATGGCTATTCACTTTTCCACTTTTCTCCTTTAGCGGACATTTCAAACTGTCATTTTATAGAAAACCACACAGTTAAGTTCACATTTAGAACGAATTTGAAGAGAGAGAACCCCGACAGTTGATATGAACCACAAACTATAGATTTTTTATTTTATTTATTATTTATTTAACTCGGTCTCTTCAGTCAGCGGATTTACATTCTGAGTGTATCTTACTCCAGTTTCAAGTCTCTCTCTCTATCTCACACACACACTCATACATTCGATTCAAAGCTTTGTTGCGCTGTCCTCGGTGCTGAAGTTTCCCCAAACACTACAAACAAATAAAGTGGCTTTGGCAGTGACGCTGTCCGTGGTGCTGAAATCGATAGTCTGTAGTCGTCAACTTTAAAGCCGTTAGAATAGCGCAGCGGCAGACGGGAGATCACGGGAGTTTCGCCAAGTGAAAATGTAGGGCTGGGGGTGGGGGCTGCGTCAGGAAGGTGCAGGGGCTGAGGCCGCCACCAGGGGGGGCTGCAGCCCCGGCAGCTCCCCACTTCCAGCGCCATTGCTTATGGCCTCACCACACTGATGCTTGGTCATTGTCTGTTTTTCATGGGTTTTTTTTTATCATGCTTTATATCTCCAAGCCCAAGTGACAGCAGTGTTTGAAAGAAGAATCTCAGTCCTGGGTTACATAGTAGCACACAACTACCATAACTTTCAGATCACAATGACTTTTATTGCCACAGTATACAAGATCACAATTTGTCTATTCAGAGATAAAGAAATAGGAAAAACAACAAAAGGACAGTCAGAACATTGCAAGTGCAGTCCAATATCTATATATAAATTTGGCAATGTCTGTTCTCTGTTCTCTGTTTGTCCCACTGATGATGTCATCAGTGATGTCAAAGGGGGCATACACACACAAGGAGGCATTGTGACATCACTGATGATGTCATCAGTGATGTCATAAGACTGATGATGTCATTAGTGATGTCATAAGACTGATGATGTCATTAGTGATGTCATAAGGGGCACACACATACCCACACGTATGTAAACTTAACTCATTGAGTGCCAATGACGACTATAGTCGTCAATTCGAATAATAACGTAGAGTGCCAAAGACGACTAAAGTCGTCAATTGCGTTTTTTTGACGGTGGGACGTGGATCAAAGCCTCGTGCATCTCCTGTAAAAATATTGTAGCTATTGAAGGTGTATAACCTATTTTACGGACCCATTAGGTGGCGACAGTGCTCTCCAGATTAGAGAAAGTTGAGGAAAAAAAAGCAGAAAAAGCCCCGTGATCAAAGAGAAACCGATGCATGAGCCAGAGCGGCACAGATTGCTCTGGCTGCCTGGAGCCAACGTTAGCTGCGAACAGCAGTCAATCCGCTCCCACAAATGAATCCCTCTGTCTCTGCTGCATAGTTTCTCCACACGATTAGCCGCCAGAAAATAAAACCAAAGCCAAACCATTCTCATGAGAATAGTTTGGCTTTTCAGTGTCGCCCAAAAGTGGCTGGCACTCAATGAGTTAAGGGCAATAACATTTTGTGAGCAACACACAATAGGGCAGGCGAGGCCATGCAGCACCCGAGCTGCGGGTGAGGCCGTACTCAAAATGGCTTCTGTGGTAGTTCCCGCTACAATAGGTGTTTTATTTGTTCCAGCGTGGTGCACATGTGGTGCAGAACATGTAGCAAAGGGACAGAGGAGGAGCAATCGCTGATGACTTCACCAACATCAGATTTTCTGCCAAAAAGTTTTTAACCATTTCATTTCATGGTACAAGATGGTAATTTTACATGTATGGGGGAATCAAAAAACAGTGGGCTACTTGTGTTTGCTGGACATTCATACTTTTCTATTAATGACTGCAGTTAGTTATAGTATAGCTGAGGCTATAACGTTACTGTGGGTCATCTAAGAATTTGTTCATAACCCTGATGTCAGCAAATGCAAAACAACCATTAAATCAACAAGCATGAGATTGCAGATGACAGCATATAAAATCAAAGGTTATGAGATCATACTTCATATAGGCTAGTTGAACTTGCAATTGCAAAACGTATAAGTTTGTGAGTTATTTACTTATTGCACAGAAATGAATGCGTATTTTTCTTGTCACTCTAAATTTCATCACTTGGTTTCCTCTAATTATTAAATTCAAATGTCACTCTTGGTGTTACAATAAGATGAATTAAAGTTCACTGTAAATGCGTATATTAACCCTATTTTTATTATCACTATGGTATATCACCCTTGATCAATTCTCATGAATCTTTATAATATTTTTCAAATATTTGTCTAGGCTATTCACCTTATGTAGCACCGCCCACTTGACCCAGTTGTGTTATGACTTCCTGTTCAAAATACAGTCTGTTTTACCTGGTCACTGGTACTGTACTGTCACAGGAAGTGTAAACACAATAGGAAATAACTGGCTCACCCCTGTGTTGGAACATGAGGTGAATAGGCTACATACGTGCACTGTCAGAGTGGTGGCAGCGTTATAAACCATAGACCAGACTATAGGAACTTATATTTTTCTCCAACAACATATAAACACAGTGCCGAAACTGCAGAAAGAGATGGAGATGCAGCATAGCCAAGCGAATGTGATTGGATGAACAACGTTTGACGCTAGGGCAATCAGAGACAGAGAAGGGCAGGTCATGCCTTCGCCATCCTGGGAAAAATCTGGCCTCCAGGCCACACTAATGAGGGTTTCCAACTTCCATGATTGGAAATGGCCCCCGTGAAAAAGGTCTATACCGGCCACACGCTGTCTTGTGTGTGTGTATTGGGGGGGGGGGACATCAATCAGTCCTGAATCTTCATGCTGGAGTGATAAATGGAAACTCTTCATATCTGCTCAAAGACTTGGTATGCGTTCATTGGAGATGTCAACAGTCCCACGCAGTGAGACCTCACATAGAAAATCACCACTGTCATTCAATGACTCAGCAGCAGTGGCTGAGCTGAAGCACAGGAGCCTTGTGGGACAGTACAGGTGATGCCTTCATGAACTGCCAGAGGACTGAAAAGGAGCAGATTTCCCTCATTAGGAACAAAGTTCAACAACCACATTTGATTCGTTCCCACAGCAATTTCCAACACTGAAGGCTTCATTTCATTTCTCAAAATGCTAAATGAAGGATTTTCAAGGCCTGTGCCGAGCCTAATGTTGGCCACACTCATTCAGTGTACCTTGTCAGCAGTGTTAATTTTGTTGACTACAACTAAAACTAGACTAAAACTACCCTTTTTCACTGTCGAAAACTAGACTAAAACTGACTCAAACAAAGTTGTGATGACAAAGACTATGAGGAAATCTATTGATATTTTCGTCAACAAATAAAAACTAGAAGAAAATGTTATAGGGAGGGACGAATTGGGAAGAGATCCAATCAGTAGAGAAAAAGAATAAGTTAAACACTTAAATATGTGTCTGTATTGCACATTCAAACCTTAATACTCCATAATAACAGATTAATAGATGTTTCCAATGAGTTTGAAAATTCTAGAGAAACATGTAAATAATGCATTACACTTAATCTAAGCCCGTTCTATTTTAGTCAACTAAATCTACCGTAGATTTAGTTGACTAAACTAGGCTAAAACTAAAACATTTCAGATAACTAAAAATATGACTAAAACTAAATGGCATTTTAGTCAAAAGACTATGACTAGAATGAAATAAAGATTTGCTATCAAAATTAACACTGTTTGTCAGATCATAATTCTCAACTGATGCAGCAACGTTATTGCAAATGCAAATATTTCAGCAGGCCTTTTTGAATGGGCCACTGTGACCTATACATCATGAACACATTTCAACATTTAGTGCATGAACTTTATTCTATGGATGCTTTTGTAAATCTGACAAGGCCTAATGACACCATTAGCAGATGGGATGGTGGTTTAACAGTTGATCCGATATAGAGAGCCAAAGTGAACATCACTTCTTGCTTCAGCACTGTACCAGAGATTTTCATCCGCCATTTATTTTCCCATATACATTTCGTAAAATGCTTATACATTTTTTTTACTTGGTCAAACCAAATGGTTCAGCTACATTTAGAATCGGGAGAGACCATACAACATTTCACTCGGACCAAAACTTAAAAAAATATTGTCGAAAAAAGATTTTAATGTTTTGGTCTGAGTGAAATGTTATGTTGTTTCTCCTGTTTCTAAATATATCTGAACCGTTTGGTTTAACCAAGTAAAACTATGTGTATAAGCATTTTACGAAATGTCTATGGGAAAATAAATGGCGGATGAAAATCTCTGGTACAGTGCTGAAGCAGTAAGTGATGTTCACTTTGGCTCTCTAGCATCACAGTGATGAAGGCATGCAGTAGAAAAGGAAAAATAGACAGAAAACACAATGATCCGATCTGGCCAGAGATATACCCACCCACTCATTTGATTCCATCTGCAACAGGATCCCAGGAGTCTAGTCTGTTTAAAGCACTTGACAGGCAGCCGATGGAGGCACAGCTGAAACCAAAGAGAGCTGCAATGAGTGAAAAGGCTCCAATCAGTTGTCATGGTGGTGCCATTTTTACCCTCCTCAACATGGTCATACTTCTTTTTGCCACTAGAGGGAGGCAAGCGCTAACAAAGTCAGTCTCACAAAAAGGAACATGAAATAAAATTCAACAATTGCTGCAGAATGGCATGCATTTGTAACAGTGCGTACGCAGCAACTTTTTAATACAATTATTGTCAAACTGCTCACTCGAGAGTTACATGATGAGCAGTGCAGAGACTGGCCCGGTTACCACTGGACACACTGCTGTAACTGTAGGCAGAGGTGAAAAGAGTACTTACAAATCCTACTCAAGTAGGTATTGTTACTTTAGTGAAAATTAGCTCAAGTACAAGTACTAGTCCAGGAAATTACTCAAGTAAGAGTAAAATAGTAGCCTATTTAAAAGTACTCAAGTAAAAGTACATTTGTGTTACTTTAAAAACGTTTTCTATTTAAATTATTTACCCTAATACATTTCACCAGGCAAGTTTTGGGGGCTTAGCCCAGCCCTCTTTAGTGATGCAATTTGAAATGAATAGTGAAAAACTAGATCAGTGGTTCTCAAAGTGGGGTCTGGGGACCACCAGGGGTCCTTGAGATTTTTCCAGGCAGTCCCCAAGCTTCAGCATTAGCCTTGATTGACAAACAGACAAGGAACCTATAAAGAAGGAAAATACATCACATATCAGAGCGTTCAAATTTGCAATCTGTGGAAGCACACAAATACTGTATGATGTTTTATAGTGGGACTTTCCATGCCTGCCCCATTCACTTCAATAGAACTGTCCCCACAGTCTAGCCTCAATGAAGAATGTGAACGCTGTAATGATAGTGATGTCTCTTCCTTCTATACAGTAGGTTACTTGCACACAGAGAGGAAGGAAAGTGTTGCATTTCTGATCAACTATGTCATATATCATGTTATTTTTGAGGGCTTTAAAGCATGAATGACAGATGAATAGATCTGGTGGCAGGGGGTATAAAAAAAACGAAAAGAAAAATGGGACTATTCATAAGAATAGTAAAATTTGCTGCTGCTATGATCCGCCAGAGTGGGGGGTGACGTAGAACCCTCGCTATATATACTAGGAAGAACTGACGATGACTGACGTCATGAACTGAGGACAACTGATGTCATGCCTGACGTCACGCTTGGGCTTGACTGACGTCACGGGCTGATTAGGTAATACAGATATGACGGCCTCTCTCTCAGCTTGAAATTTGGTATGGAAACCTCACTACATGAATACAGTACATATAAGGTAATGAAACTGGCAGCTCCATTATTTAGCCTACTGAATGTTATTGACTTTAAAAATACATACAGTAAGTTAGGCCTCCAGCTGTTTCAAACACAGCAGTCTCGCATAGACAGAGACGCGGCCATCTTTCCACAGACTGACAGGCAGACAGAGATGCCGTGATCTCTTGATATACAGACAGACATGCACCGAGTATCACTGCCGTATCTCCTTGGCTCATTTTTGACAGTTTTTAAGTTAAAAATAATAAAAATACTGTAGCTTTAAAAAAAATCCATTGTTCTCACTTGTGACAAGGCCCAAAATGTCCCTGTAAGTGGAGTATTGATCACTATGAGTGAATTATTTAAACAGCATTTGTATCAGAATGATTCACTGTAAGCGGATTCCACTGGATTTATTGTTATTGTTTTGGTGGAATGCCACTGTAGAAAATGGAATGTTGTGGAATGTTTAAAGGCATTTTTCCCATGTTTTACTTTTAGACACCCAACAGATGAAAATAGTCATAGCTTTTGATCTAAGAGAGCTATCTCAGTTATTCAAAATGTTTAGGGGCACGCTGGCGCAATGGTAAGCGCTGTCGCCTCACATCTAGAAGGTCCTGAGTTCAATTCCCACCTGGGACGCTGTGAGTGCTGAAGGAGTGCGTGCCCGTCCGAATGTCCTCCAGTGCCCATCGCCCGGGTGGGGTCGTCAAAAGGGCCTTTCTGTGTGGAGTTTGTATGTTGTCCCCATGCCCCCTGGGGGTTTCCTTCATATAGGAACCCCTCACCAAAACATGCAATATCCTGGTCGCTGATGTGGTGCCTCCTCTGGTCAATAGGGACGCCTGTTCGGAGGGAGGGGAACTCGTTGGAATAGCGTGATCCTCCCACGTGCTATGTCCTACCGGTAAAGCTTCCCCTGTCAGGTGAAAGGAAGCGGCTGGCTAACTGCCCCTGTCTTGGAGGAAGCATGGAGCCAGTCTCGGGGTGGAGCAGCAACCAGGATAAATAAATTAAAATGAGCACTAATGGGCGATAAAAATGGGATAAAAAAGGGTGGGGGGGGGGTTATACATAGGGGAGGGAGAGTTTCTAATTTATGGAAACTCAACAAACAGAGACTTGCTTGGTATAATTCCAGTGATCCTTGCTTTCGTCAATTTGAATGTAGCACTATTTTTTTTAAACCAGGGCATATGATGTATAACGCTGCTGAATGCACACTGTGTGTATAAACCTAGCAGAATAGCTGAATATCCTCGTTGTGGTGACCATGTGCATAGACTAGTATATGAGGCGTTGAAATGACGGTTGATCAGAGACTGATGTCAGATAAACTTTCATATCAGCCTATCAGATCGAACGTTGAGTTGACCTGTGATCAATGTCGAAATGTTTGCCTCTAGTCTCTACTTTACACTGCTACGGCCCAGGCAGCAGGCGGAGCTGTTTTGACGTTGAGTGCGCGACAACAACATGCGGCGTTGCCAAGCCAAAACAAAGCAAAGTTGGCTTCATATTATCGGCAAAGATTTAATTATCGGAATAAAAAACAATAAGGTAAAATGTCCCATATCTGCTGATAATTTATCGGATCGATATCATACAGTACATCCCTATTCCTAATTAAATGTATTAAATGCAGTCAAACATCACTTGGTAGATACCTTAGTTGGAGCATAGATCACTGCACCATCCTGAACGTGCACGCATCCTGCAGTCACCATCATGTCCCATCACAGCCAGGTCCCTTTAAACAGACAAGCCAGTGTCAGTGTCAGTGGATCTCCCACATCACAAACACTGCGCCAAGCCCGGCGATTTCATGAACGGGCCCGAACAAAATTATTTTCGCTTGTGAAACAAATGTTCAGTGTCAAAATCATAGGCAGCGTGAGGGCATCACGCATGGGACAAAAGCACATAAACAGCTCGACTTGCACTATTATGAGATAAGAAAGGCCACATCTGGCCATGAAATAAAACAATACATTATGATGCATAATATGCTCAAAATCACTGGTATGGCCAAATTGAGATACTTTTCCATTCCTTCTTCACAAAGAAGCAATGCTCACCTCTATTCGATTAAGGCAGCCTTGCAAGCCTCCATGCACTGCACATTCCACAACAAAAGAACATCGCCAGCTCAGATTGTTCATTTGTTTTGTTTTCTCCAGATAGTCCCGTATTCTGGTTTAACACGCTTTCTCTAAATTGGCCCAGTTGGCGTTGTGGGCGCTAGGGGTGGGACAAAATATTGATACTCACGGTATCGCGATATTTCCACTTGCGATACGTTATCGATACACTGGCACCAAGTATCGATATGTTTTTTTTTTTGTTTTGTTTTTTTGTTTTTTAATAAACAGGCTAAAATATTATGCTGTGTGTGGTAGTTGAAACATAGTTTCAAGTTGACGTTTATTTATGTTTGTAGTTGAAACAAAAACATAAATACTGTAGGCTACATGAATGGAAATGTTTGCTCATTAATATCTACTTTTAGAAATTATATAGGTAGGTAGGTTATATAGGTTTTCTTGTTTTAATAATAATAATAAAAATACTTAATGTGTAACTTTTCCTCCGTGGTATCGAAAATGTTATGAGTGAGTGAGTGAACTCTGAGAGAGTTCATGTCAATTCTGCTATCAAATACATAATACCTGCTTCTTGCCTTTTAGGGGTATTTTTTTCTCTTCAGTTACACAGGTATCGTGATGTATCGTCTTCCAATATATCGATTATCGCAGAATCGCTGTATCGTGATAATATCGTTATCAAGGGCCAAGTATCGTGACCATATCGTATCGTGAGCTTCTCAGCGATTCCCACCCCTAGTGGGCGCTGGTAGATGCGTTCCATAACACAGTCAGAATGTAGGTTATTCTGTTGCACACTGAATGTATTCTGTTACACACTGTTAAAGGATGGCTTTACCGTGGGCAATATGAATATATATTAACTCTCATGCCCCCAAGGTTTTCGAATCCGTTGAAATTTTTGAAATTGGTGGTTAACTCGCAGAGATATCAACAGAAATCCACTCTGTGTGTGGGGGGGGGGTGGTGGAGGGGAGGGGCGGGTGCGGGGACTCGAAATACTACATTTCCCACAATGCACTGGGCTCGCGTGGCCTTCGTTTCCATGCCCACCCCTCAGGCATTTGGCTGATATCAAACTCCAGTAGGTGGCGGTAATGCACATATATGTTTGCCAACCGCCATAAAACTCAAAGAAGAGGAAGAAGAAGGCTTCGACAATAAAACATATGGAGAAGAAGAAAAAATCGAAAATAAATCGGATAAAAAAATCCCTCCAAATTGCACCAAATTTAAACGGTAGTATATATGTCGGGAGATGTCTTCATAAAAAAGAATTCATGCATTTTAAGGCATTTTCGTAGGAGTTTGATGTTGTAACTATTTCATGTAAAAATGTGTAAAATCGGGTACATTGCTCAGCGTTGATTTCGTTACTTCAACGCACCTACTACTAGATGTAAAATTTGACGAGCTTTCCAATGCCGCCAGTCCCGTGTCTGGAGGTGCTTCCGTTCCCGAGATATGGTCTCTTGGCAAGGAGCTATGGGAAGCTAATATTAGCTACCATAGGCTAGGCGGTTGAACAAGATGGCTGCCTTTTGCTTTTCTTCGAGACCTCTGAAGGGGCGTGGAGGAGCTCTAGAGGCGGGACCATGGCCAACAACAGTTGTAGTTCATAGGTGCACGACTTCCGCAAGGCGGGGCATGACGCCCCGACGCGTTTTGCGTCAGAGGGTCATGCAAATAATGTGAGAGATGCTTGATAGGTCAGGCAGTGAAGCTCCAATTTCAAAAATTTCAACGGATTCGAAAACCTTAGGGGCGTGAGATTTAATATATATTCATATTCCCCACGGTAAAGCCGTCCTTCAATGCGTTAATTGTAGCAATATAAGTTCATATCAGCTTGTAGCGTACGAATCGGGGGCTGTAACAGAGATCAAAGCGGCTGGATCAGGTGAGCTGGCGCTGCCCAATTACGCACAGGGGGGAGACCACGGCTTCAATGCACAGATGAAATATCATCAAAGTTGCCAATTGATTTGTACTGCCGCCACCCACGGCTCAACGGGCATTTCTGCACTCCTCCAGTTTGCCCATGACATTATTCAGCTGTTTGTTGTTTTTCTTCCTTGGGAAGAACCGTGGTGGGTTCCATAATAACGCATCGCAGTAGCACTCTTCTTCATGCTGTCGTAAATAATAACGCACAAAACACCCCTTGGAGAAGTGTGGGAACGCCGTTCCCCCGCGTTACATTAGCTACACCTATGCCTCTCACCTCTAGACGAGGGGACAGGGAGAGAGCTCTCAACCAGCTAGAGAGTAGATGGATTGGACTCCAGGCCTGAATGACACCATAGATATGGGGCCCTATTCTCCCACAGGCCTTCGGCGCTAAAATGGGACTTAAACGCAAAAAAACGTGCCTTGCGCCTGTTTTGGGACGATATCAATATGGCTTTACGCTGCCAAATGCGTTTTAGGCCGAATGGGCGTGGCGCAGTCCCAGAATGGGCCAGAGTGGACGTGTCGGCCTTAAATCTCGGCGTACTGCTATCTTCCCACCTGGCGTAAATTTAGCGCTTTGCGCTTTTGAAAACCAGGCCTATTCAGAGTGCGCCAGTTGCGCGGAGCGCTCCCCTCTGGCTCTCTCCCTCCCCTCTGGCTCTCTCCTCTGTCACCCTTCTCTGTGTCACTCTCTCCCTCTCTCCTCAGTCTGACAGGCACAATACCGACTGTCTCTCCCTGACTCCCTCGCTCAGACAGACACAACACACGTCCTATAGGAAATAGCAGTTGTAAGTTTACTGCCTGTGAATGTCCCAGCATGCAATTGGGTACTCCATTTCGCTACTAAATAGCAACCAAATGAGGCGAAATAGATATAAAAGGTTGATCTAAAATAATGTGTAATGGTAACACAGCCTGCAATTGTAGAACATTTCAATATTGGACCAAATAAAACATCGAAATTAAAACACCACCCTAAGTGAAACATATATGTCCTCCTGGGCCTATATATATCCCTTGTCGATTTAACGTGATTTAGACAAGTGACAGCGGAATGCGCATCTGCTATACTGTGATGTCCGCTCCAATAACTTGGCCCTACTTCACATTTAGTTTTACAATAAAAACACATTTATGCAATGACTTTACATAATGTAGGGTATATTTATGTGCATCATTCTACCTGCAGCTGGGGAGAGAAAACGATATCGTTCTGGACAAACTTTCACCAATATAAAATTAATCTCATCATATAGGGATAGGCTATATTTTTCTAGCTGATGCATTTAGAACATTCTTTTCACTTTGCTCTTGCTATAGTGTAGCGTATTTACATGCTTGCAGTATTTAAACTGCAGTTAGATTGGTTTGAGAAGCATAATAATATGGAATAATAGACTATAATGGAGACAGACAGACTGGATGAAGGGAGGGGGGGGGGGCAGAGCGCTTGGCTTTCGTCAGGTTTTGCGGGACCACTGGAATTGGAGCTAAAAAGCGTGCGATTCGTTTATTGCACTTATCCAATGAGCATGACGGTGCATAATTTTACGCTTAAAAGGCGTGGTTGTAATGCTGTAGGCTGCGTCTAGCGCCAAGACCAAGATATCAAGTGCGCTGGTCCACGCCCACTGCGCCAGGCGCTCGGCGTAGAAACTAGGCCGATGCAACGATAGGGGCCATGGTCTCTTTCTTATAGTTAGTCTTTGCCATGTTTATGTTAGTCTTGGAAGACCTTGTATTTCTCATATTGTTTATTGTTCTTGTTACTTATTGTTAATTATGTTTTTCTGTCTTTCTTCCTATGTATTTATACTACCTGCTAGATACTGACCTCTACTGGATTCTTTATATTCAAGTTATACTATAATGCAACATTGTCTAGGTTGAATGTATGCAGTTGCTCAGATCTTCATCTCATCATATTGGTTCAAAGCCATAGCCAATAATCATCATTCCAACTGCTTTATTGTGAAGGGATCAATCTGACCAGGTTAGATGTAAGAGGTAATGAGTTGTTGAAAAGGCCTTACCATCAGACTTGACTAGCTGCCTTGCTGCCCACAGCTTGTAGCGTCCACTCTGCAAAAGAAATCAACACTTAAGTCAAAGTGCCAAAGAAATGAGGTTGACAATTGAGGCTTATGTTTGATCAGGGCTTTGGTGACCAAGTGCCATGTGATATTCATTCTCAAATACACTACTGCCGCATGCGCTAGGACGTGTCATCAGTGATGTTATCTGGGGTCGTAAGGTGTTTCGGGTCTGTCAACATCATACACCCTCGCCCAGTAGACCCAGCCGAGGCCAATTAAGACCCCGACTCACGTCCCAGAAGCCGCTACGGATCAGCCTTACTACTCTATCTGCAACGTTGCCCGCGGGAGGGGTAAAAGAGAACCCAATCCGCTGCAATAGAGCTAGTGCTACGCCGCAGTATTGGCCCTTCGGTGCATGGAGGATCTAGGCTCTGTGGGTTTCTCCCGGCCGTGCTCCTCCTTCGTCTCACCAGACCCCCCTTATGTCAAAGGCAATCCAGAGGCTGAAGGGATGCCTCAAGGACGCCTCAAGAGGGCCTGTGCGCTGCACGTCATTTACCTGCGTCGAGCACCTCGCTCTAGCCTGGAGGGCCCCAGGCCGCGCCGATCTTGCGCAGATTTTCATGAGGCTAATCCGTAGCGTTTGTGGATTTCTCCCTCACGAGAGAGCCAAGATGGGGTGCTAATCCCATCCCGTACCGGGTTGCCGTCTCTCCGGCCGTCAACTGTCTCTCCAGCTCGTCACCAAACTATACTTGGTTGTCACCTAGTCTTTCCTAAGTGTCACCGGCCAGAGGCAAGCCAGGATTCTACATTCTCAAATACACTACTGCCGCATGCGCTAGGACGTGTCATCAGTGATGTTATCTGGGGTCGTAAGGTGTTTCGGGTCTGTCAACATCATACACCCTCGCCCAGTAGACCCAGCCGAGGCCAATTAAGACCCCGACTCACGTCCCAGAAGCCGCTACGGATCAGCCTTACTACTCTATCTGCAACGTTGCCCGCGGGAGGGGTAAAAGAGAACCCAATCCGCTGCAATAGAGCTAGTGCTACGCCGCAGTATTGGCCCTTCGGTGCATGGAGGATCTAGGCTCTGTGGGTTTCTCCCGGCCGTGCTCCTCCTTCGTCTCACCAGACCCCCCTTATGTCAAAGGCAATCCAGAGGCTGAAGGGATGCCTCAAGGACGCCTCAAGAGGGCCTGTGCGCTGCACGTCATTTACCTGCGTCGAGCACCTCGCTCTAGCCTGGAGGGCCCCAGGCCGCGCCGATCTTGCGCAGATTTTCATGAGGCTAATCCGTAGCGTTTGTGGATTTCTCCCTCACGAGAGAGCCAAGATGGGGTGCTAATCCCATCCCGTACCGGGTTGCCGTCTCTCCGGCCGTCAACTGTCTCTCCAGCTCGTCACCAAACTATACTTGGTTGTCACCTAGTCTTTCCTAAGTGTCACCGGCCAGAGGCAAGCCAGGATTCTACATTCTCAAATACACTACTGCCGCATGCGCTAGGACGTGTCATCAGTGATGTTATCTGGGGTCGTAAGGTGTTTCGGGTCTGTCAACATCATACACCCTCGCCCAGTAGACCCAGCCGAGGCCAATTAAGACCCCGACTCACGTCCCAGAAGCCGCTACGGATCAGCCTTACTACTCTATCTGCAACGTTGCCCGCGGGAGGGGTAAAAGAGAACCCAATCCGCTGCAATAGAGCTAGTGCTACGCCGCAGTATTGGCCCTTCGGTGCATGGAGGATCTAGGCTCTGTGGGTTTCTCCCGGCCGTGCTCCTCCTTCGTCTCACCAGACCCCCCTTATGTCAAAGGCAATCCAGAGGCTGAAGGGATGCCTCAAGGACGCCTCAAGAGGGCCTGTGCGCTGCACGTCATTTACCTGCGTCGAGCACCTCGCTCTAGCCTGGAGGGCCCCAGGCCGCGCCGATCTTGCGCAGATTTTCATGAGGCTAATCCGTAGCGTTTGTGGATTTCTCCCTCACGAGAGAGCCAAGATGGGGTGCTAATCCCATCCCGTACCGGGTTGCCGTCTCTCCGGCCGTCAACTGTCTCTCCAGCTCGTCACCAAACTATACTTGGTTGTCACCTAGTCTTTCCTAAGTGTCACCGGCCAGAGGCAAGCCAGGATTCTACATTCTCAAATACACTACTGCCGCATGCGCTAGGACGTGTCATCAGTGATGTTATCTGGGGTCGTAAGGTGTTTCGGGTCTGTCAACATCATACACCCTCGCCCAGTAGACCCAGCCGAGGCCAATTAAGACCCCGACTCACGTCCCAGAAGCCGCTACGGATCAGCCTTACTACTCTATCTGCAACGTTGCCCGCGGGAGGGGTAAAAGAGAACCCAATCCGCTGCAATAGAGCTAGTGCTACGCCGCAGTATTGGCCCTTCGGTGCATGGAGGATCTAGGCTCTGTGGGTTTCTCCCGGCCGTGCTCCTCCTTCGTCTCACCAGACCCCCCTTATGTCAAAGGCAATCCAGAGGCTGAAGGGATGCCTCAAGGACGCCTCAAGAGGGCCTGTGCGCTGCACGTCATTTACCTGCGTCGAGCACCTCGCTCTAGCCTGGAGGGCCCCAGGCCGCGCCGATCTTGCGCAGATTTTCATGAGGCTAATCCGTAGCGTTTGTGGATTTCTCCCTCACGAGAGAGCCAAGATGGGGTGCTAATCCCATCCCGTACCGGGTTGCCGTCTCTCCGGCCGTCAACTGTCTCTCCAGCTCGTCACCAAACTATACTTGGTTGTCACCTAGTCTTTCCTAAGTGTCACCGGCCAGAGGCAAGCCAGGATTCTACATTCTCAAATACACTAATTAGTCATCCAGGAATATAATGGGTGTTTATATTTCATTTCATCCTCTCAAATGACAAGCCATCACAAACACCTTTCCCTTACTTTCAACATGGTGGGCAATCAGACATTAAAAATGGGCTGAAGTAATTTGTGATAAGGACTGGTGTTTTTGGTAACAAGTAGGCCAAGGTCATTTTTCAGTTTTCAGCCTGTGCTTTTACTATGTGCTGCTCATGGGCCGCGGAGCCTATAGGGCCGGTAGGGCTTGAGCCCAACCTACTTTTACGCCAAAAATTGATATGTTGCCAGACACAATCAAGCTTTTCGAGGAGTGCGAGGAGGAAGCAGGCAAACCCCTAACCGTGTGTTATGGAATCAGGATAATAACGTGCGTAGCCATTTAAGAGAATGGGAGGTGCTAGTGATTTTACGTAGCGAGTGAGTGGTGGAGCGAGAGAGAGCGAGTGGGCGTGTGCGTGCGTCGGTCAATGTCAGTCAGTCAAGAACGAAGGCTGTGAATGAATGAACGGAGAAGTCTAATGTTAGCAAAGTTAGCACGTATAATAATAACTGTAGCCTACTGTAGCAAGGCAAGCAAGCAAGGCTACTAAAGCAAGGCACCCATAAGCTCTATATGTGAACATGTACTTATCTGGCAAAAGGACTCATTACTAAAGGCTTGCAGCCAATTAAATTAGGCATAGTTTGGTTGCTTAGAAATTGACATATGTCCGTTTGAAAGATGTGCGTCTATATTTCTCATTCTCTCCCCAACTCCTCCCTCCCCCTGCTCTCTTCTCCCCCACACCCCTCCCCCTTCCCCTCTCCTGCTCTCTCCTCTTGCTCCTTCCCCACCTCCTATACCCTCCAACATCTCCCATTCCCTCCCCACCCCATCACTCTCTCACATTCCCCCTGCTCTTCCCCCTTCTCCTGCTCTCTCCTCTGCTCTCTCCTCATTTCTATATTTTCTATATTATCAATTGTTCAAATGTTATCTTTATTCTGTATATTCTTGTTACTGTGTGTTAGCTAGAATCAGCTAGACATACTTTCTGTGAAGCCCTCTGAGACATGCTTGTGAATTAGGGCTATATAAATAAACTTGACTTGACTTGACTACTGTAGCCTACAGAAGAAGTCGGTGACCGTGTAATAAATGCAACATCATCTCAAGGCTACAGGTGTGTCGCGGTGTGCTACTGTTTCTCCCGTCTGCTGTGTATTGTGGGTGGTTGGTCCCGAAGCTAAAAGTAAACTACTTCGGCCCTGGAGGAGAGGAAACCTCCCCTGTGCTTCTCGACTACGGTCTGGGAGCAGAAGCAGGAAAGATCTTCCAACACGTATCATCTGTTGTGTCAGCAATGAACAATAGCCTACACCTGTGGCAAAAACACTCCTGCCAGATGTACACAAACTGTTAAAGTTGTTTTATACAATCCCCGTGTCGTCTGCCAGCGCCGAGAGGTCTTTCTCGTCCCTCCGTCGTTTAAAGACATATGCGATCAACAATGACACAAAAAAGACTTAGGGCCCTATTCTCCCACAAGCCTTCGGCGCTAAAACGGGCCTTAAACGCAAAAAAACGTGCCTTGCGCCTGTTTTGGGACGATATCAATATGGCTTTATGCTGGCAAATGCGCTTTAGGCTGAATGGGCGTGGCGCAGTCCCAGAATGGGCCAAAGTGGGCGTGTCGGCCTTAAATCTCGGCGTACTGATATCTTCGCACCTGCCGTAAATTTAGCGCTTTGCGCCTTTGAAAACCAGGCCTATTCAGTGCGCCAGTGCACTTCTGCCTCTCCCCTGTCACCCTTCTCTGTCTCTCTCTGAAACCAGGCCTATTCAGTGCGCCAGTGCTCTTCTGCCTCTTCTCTGTCACCCTTCTCTCTCTCTCTCTGACTCCCTCGCTTAGACAGGCACAACACACTTCCCATATAGGAAAAATAAGTTGTAAATTGTCTGGCCTGTCCCAGCATGCATTGTGCTTCTCCATTTCGCTACTAAATAGCAACCAAATGAGGCGAAATAGATATAAAAGGTCGATCTAAATTAATGTGTAATGGTAACACAACCTGCAATTGTACACATTTCAATATTGGACCAAATGAAACATCGAAATGAATACACCACCCTATGTGAAACATATATGTCCTCCTGGGCCTATATATATCTGTTGTCGTTTTAACGTGATTTAGATAAGTGACAGCGGAACGCGCTGCGGAACGCTTTCTACTGTCATGTGCTATACTGTGATGTCCGCTCCAATAACTTGGCCCTACTTCACATTTAGTTTTACAATAAAAACACATTTATGCAATGACTTTACATAATGTAGGGTATATTTATGTGCATCATTCTACCTGCAGCAGGGGAGAGAAAACGATATCGTTCTGGACAAACTTTCACCAATATAAAATTAATCTCATCATATAGGGATAGGCTATATTTTTCTATCCGATGCATTTAGAACATTCTTTTCACTTTGATCTTGCTATAGTGTAGCGTATTTAAACTGCAGTTATTGGTTTGAGAAGCATAATAATATGGAATAATAGCCTATAATGGAGACAGACAGACTGGATGAAGGGAGGGGGGGGGGGGGGGCAGAGCGTTTGGCTTTCATCTGGTTTTGCGGGACCACTGGAATTGGAGCTAAAAAGGCAAGCGTGCGATTTGTTTATTGCAGTTATCCAATGAGCATGATGGTGCATAATTTTACGCTTAAAAGGCGTGGTTGTAATGCTTTAGGCTGCGTGTAGCGCCAGCACGACGATATCAAGTGCGCTGGTCCACGCCCACTGATTTGCGCTGCGCCAGGCGCTCGGCCTAGAAACAGCGCCGATGCAACGATAGGGGCCTTAATAGCCTGATGTGCTGCCATACACACAAGGACTATTTGGACAAAGTGGATGTTTCGGTGATTGCAAGGGAGTTCGTCCAGAGCAACGACAAGAGGACGCAGTTCTTCGGCAGAATGTAAAGAGATAGAGAGAGAGAGAAAGATATGGTGACTCTGACATTAACAATCTCTTAAAGTTTGCATTTGGCGTGTGTGTGGAGGAGGAGGAAGGGGAGAAAGTATGTGTGTTGACGAGGTGCAGCATCAGCTGGTGCTTTTTTGTGTTTCACTAGTTTGATGTGTATTATTCTATCCCTCCTGTTCGCAAAGTAGTAGTAGCACTATTTAAACCACGAGGCTGAATCAAAGTGATGCTTGATTAATTAATTGATTGATATCGGAATCGGATTGATATAGGCTATAAAAACTCCGCTCCATTTTAGTACCAGGGACAGCGCCGCACGGTCCTATGCAAATAGCCTAAACTCACCTGTCTCCGATAATAAGCTTCATTTAACTAATGGAGTAAACTTCAAAAACGTTTCATATTGTTGTCTGATGTAGTCTAGTCTAATTTTTGCGGTTGAGCCCGACCTACTTGAACAGCCTTCCGCGGCCCCTGGTGCTGCTTATTATTAACTAGCTGTATTTACTGTCATCCACTTTTTTATCTGCTTGTTCGCCTGCATGCATGAAGCCTAACCTTGTGCTGTGCTGTGATGTGCTTTTATTATGTACTGCTTATTATTAATTGCTTGTCTTTTGTTGTGGTTGTTGTTTTGTTGTTGTTTTTTACTGTTTTTATCCGGCAATCAACACCTTGCACAGGGGAAGGGGACTGCAGTTGAAAATTAGCTACCCAGCTAAAACTGGCACATTTGCAGCAATGTTGATTGATGTGCATTGTCCCTGTACAACTAAACTAATAAACTACTTGTCTATTGTCTTTTTTGTTGCTGATCCGAAAAATCCGTGATCCGTGGCTCAAAATCCGTCACGTGATCCAAACCGTGGGTTTTCTGATCCGTGCCACCCCTAATTAAAATGATCTTGAATCTTGACCCTCTAACTTTTGTATCATCTTGGATTAAAGCCGGCCATCCACCCTCAACATCCTGGGTTACAGGATGGAAAGCAAAGACACAAGACCCTAGGCCCCTGGTCGCTTCTGATTTAAGATAAAAATCAGAGAATTACTTGTTTGAGCTGTGCATTTGTGAGCACTGGCCCTAGTCCTATTTAGCCTACCGTACTGTACTACCAATGTATTTTTTTAAATGATTGTTAAGTCTGTTCCCTGATACGATGCAACTGATCTATTCTGTTTTTATCAGGTCGCCATTGTAAATAAGAATCTGTTCTTAATGACTTGCCTGGTTAAATAAAGGTTAAATAAAAAATCAAATCAAATCAGAGTGAAGGTTGTTACACACCAAGAGCGATGGGAATATACGGCACAAAATTGGGATGCAAATTTTGACCCACCTGTCAATCACAGCAACAGATGTGTACACGTCGGACACGAATTTACAATACAACATGAAGGTAGACTACAAGGCATGTAAAGGCACTAACATGAATTTGGATAAACCACCTGCATGATGAACTACAAAAATACCTGCAGAGCTACTTAGCCTACATACTAGGCTACATTAAATATATTTAAAGTGGCGATTTCAGCAAATGAACACAGCCAGAACATAGAGAATAGCTATGATGCAGTACTTACGTTTTGTCCCAACATGACGACTGCAAATGCACCGACTTTGTTCAGTCTGACATCAAACTCATATGACAAACTGCGCTCTGCAGCTCCTAATTAAACATTAGCTCAGAGCCACAGCCATTATAGCCAAATTACCTCCACTCATGAGGATGGTCCATGCGCATGTTAGCCAATCAGATGCTAGATCACTCAAGTACCTAACTATTGCGTCCTCCCCATGATAACTACCAGACCGGCGACCACACCACACCACTCCGACAAGTAAAGTGAGGCACTAGCGCCTAGGCTACTTCATACGGCCTCACCCACGCCTTCTCCAACAGCCTGAAGCCGGAGCTCACCTCCACACCGGTCCGCTGGCCTGTCTGCCTGGAGGAGATCGAGGTGAGCATCAACGCTGCTTGTTTCAGAGGTTTAGTAGCCTACAAAACAACTCCGTAGCAGGTTGCTCCCGTATCAAAGAGGAAACACGTGGCGACTTGTTTGCAAACTTTCACTTTGGCCGAAATGAATGAATGACTTTATTCTGGATAATGCATAGCCTACATCCAAGGCATTACATGAAAAGTGCGAACACTTATTTCCATCATGGACCCTGGTCTTATAAAAACATGTAGGCTATACAACAACATATAACATTAGATAAACAATAGGCTACAGAACAGTCAACAATAAACCCAACATACCATAACACTGGGAGACTCACGTGTTACTCTATTTTGCTCAATAAGAATTTCTTCAGAAGGTTTTTAAAACCATTAATTTCCTTATAGATCTTGTTCCACTCCTCTCCCCCCTATAGGAGTGTACTTCTTACTTTGCTCTCCAGATTGGGTAGTTTCAAATCTGCTACAGTAGCTCTTGTGTTCCGGCTATGAATGTCACGAACATAGCCTACTGGAAGTACTTGGTGAAATAATTAGGACAAATGTCATGTAGCCTAATATTTTATAAACCATGATAAGTTTCAACTGATGTACTCTGGAGCCAATTTAAATCGTTAAAATTAGTTGGGCTAATGTGCATTCTTGGACTGAGGTTAAGGATGACCCTCATTAGTTTAGTTTGGGCCTGTCTTTTGATTGTTTTGTTATGCCACTGTACCAGGATACACAGGTGTAAGCATAGTGACATTGAATTAAAGAGGTGAGAGTTATACATAACCCATCTGAATCTGTCTTCATTTAGAGTTTGCGAGAATGTCCAGAGGCGAGGAGAAGAAGACGACAGCAGGTCAGTCAGTCTGCCAGGTGGATGGAGGAGGAGGCTGTTTGGAGACAACATGCCGCCGCTTCACCACTGTCTGTGTTGTCAGTCAACAACACAGACTGACAGCACGCCTTCAGAGCGTTTCTGGGCTCTGAAGGCATTGGGGGCTTAGCCTGGGGAGTAGAGATGCGCGGATGAGCTTCCCTAATCTGCGTGTATGCATGAAAAATCCACCCGCCATAAATCTGCGTAAATTATTTGCTACTATTTATAGATCCGTGCCGGCCGTGCACCCAACATTTCACAACGCTATAAACAAGGAGCGAGTCTCCCTTTGGGAAAACCTAATGTACCTACTTACGGTTTCTGCTGCCGTCGGTGTGACCGCTGCAGTCCAGGCCTCCAAATAAAGTTCCATGCTGTATGTCCAGTCAGCACTTGCCCTCATGTAGCTTTATATGGAAAAGAAGCATGGCTACACAAGGTTCTGTTATCTTTATGGTTCACAATCAAAACATTGGGGGAGGGGGGGGGGGGGGGGGGGGGTAGCTCATCGTAATTACACATTCAAATGGTCATGAATATTAAGATAATTTTTGCCTCAAAGATTAAGCCATGCAAGTCTAAGTACACACGGCCGGTACAGTGAAATTGCGAATGGCTCATTAAATCAGTTATGGTTCCTTTGATCGCTCTAACGTTACTTGGATAACTGTGGCAATTCTAGAGCTAATACATGCAAGCCTATTGGCCCCGAAGGGGCTTGAATATCTGTCATATCTGTCATTGGGCCAAATTTCAGGGATTGGCCCAGTGGTGTGGATGGTTAAAAAACAGGAAATGAAGTGTTGGTAGCCTAATATCAGCAAACGTTGATAGATTGGTGTATTTTTTTGTTTCTGAGTAGTGGGGTGAGTTTTCTAGCCTAGGTGCAAGATTTGATTACTGTGGGCCTTAGGGTTTCTGATATATAAACAGTTTTAGGGAAGGAAAAGAAGAAGAAGAAAGAAACATAGCAAATACAATAGGGCTTCCAGCCCCCTTCGGGGGCTGGAAACCCTAATAAGCTGTTACTACTACTAATAATAATAATATCGGGGCTTGGGGCTTGACACCTAATAATGATTTTGACATGTTTTTGCTTAATCTTTTTTTTTTTCTTCTTTATCTGCCGCGACGCAAATTCCTGTGAGTTGTTGCATCGCAGAGACCTGAAATTTGGACCAATGACAGATATTGGTTACTAGATGCTCCAGAAAAAATGATAATAATCAGTCCACGGCCGGTAGGCTACTACATCGATATTTTGTTTTTAGGCGTTCGCAGGCCATTTTAGGGCATTGTGACACCATCACCCTTCCCTGTTTTTCTATTGCTGACTTTGCTCATATGCACCTGGAGGTCAGTAGTTGACCTGAGCAAATCCATCTCGTGTAAAAGTGTGTAGTCACCTGGAGGTAGGGCTGCACGATAAATCGATTTTGAATCGTAATTCGAGTTAATTAGTTAGGACGAACACAGAACACAGGGCTCCAGAGTGCGCATACACGCATTTTCCCTCCTTAAAATCTACCAGTGCGCCTAAATATTTTTATAACACACACTGGTGCACCGGTCTGGGACTTTGTAGCGTATTTTTCTCTCACTCTCTCTCTCTCTACCTCGCCCCGCTTGCGCTGTGTCAATTTCTCCCCCCTCATCAGGCAAATACGCAAAGACAGAAATACAAAAATAAAACATTTTCAATTGCTTCGGAGTGCTTTTAGACTTGTGCAGAATCGTTTTATTTTGAAAATCCAACTGGAACTCGTATCGGTCTTTATTGCTAGTCGAACACAGGACTGTCTGCAGCCAGCCATTCACCCAGGCTCACTGCCCCCGACTCGGAGTCACAAACAGATGGAAATCATGGAATTAAAATGTGTCAGCAATGGTTTTGTATGCGGGAGACAAAGCTACGGCTTCAGCAGATATGAGTTCTGGCTAGCGTTAGTTGGCTGGCGTGACAATGACATCTTAGTGTCTAATGTTATCATCGCTAACGTTAGCATCTCGCTAACTATAACTATCAAGCAAATTCTGGGAATAATAACGTAACCCAACATGTAATTCAAGATCGCTAAATGTGTTGTTGACAATATGGTTATGTTGTCTGTCAGTAGGGCTGGGTTAAAAAAATTGATTCTCCGATTTGTAATCGATTTTTATTTTAATCGTTTGATATCAATTCATATGTCCAGAGATCGATTTTTTTTTTTTTTTTTAATAAACATAGGCTATAATATCATAGGCTGTGTGTGGTAGTTGAAACCTAGTTTCAAGTTGACATTTATTTATGTTTGTAGTTGAAACAAAAACATAAATACTGTAGGCTGGAGTATGTCGCCCTTCGCTTGCGACAGGAGGTCCTTCTGGCACGGCAGCGGCCACGGCGGCCCTACCGACAGCGAGATGAGGTCCGCAAACCATATCTGCTGCGGCCACTGGACAGACTGGAGATTGACGCGGGTGCGGCCAAATCTGTCCCAAATCTGCTCCACCACTTGGCGGTGTAGCTGCCACTCCGTCTGCCGGGGGTTGCCCCGCGACAGCAAGTCCGCCCCGAAGTTCAGTCGGCCGGGCAAGTGCGCCGCTGACAAGGAGCGCAGGCGGGAGTGTTCCCAGAGGTGTATCTCCGCCGCTACTTGGTTCAAGGTTCCTGACCGTACACCACCCTGCTTGTTCAAGTAGGCTTGTCCGAGCGAATCAAGACGTGGTGCCCACATATCTGATGCCGGAAGTGGCGTAGAGCCAGGCGAACAGCTTCCAGCTCTAGCAAATTTATGTGTGAAGCTCCTGGGCTTCCCTCCGGCAGTTTGCCAAGAGGCCATCGCACACCGAGCCCCAACCCCACAGGGAGGCGTCGGTGCGAATGACACGCCTGAGCGGAACGGGTCCCACTCGCACGCCCGTGGAGAGCCAGCGAGGGTCCGTCCACACGCGCAGCGACCGTCAGGCCGCAGCCGTCAAAGTCATCCTGCGATGCTGGTGCTTTCCTGGGTCCAGGCGGTGACTGAGGAACCAGATCTGAAAAGGTCACATGTGCAGCCGCCCCAATGGGAGTACGGCGACAGCCATGTGTCCCAGCAGCACGATGCACTGATGCACCGAGGCTGCATGACCCAGGTGCAGAGAATGGGCTAACCGTACGATGCATCTCCACCTTTCCTCTGAGAGCCACGCATTCATGGTCAGCGAGTTCAACTCCAGCCCCGGGAAGGTTGTTCTGTGTCCACACAGAACTTGTAGGCCGTCCCCTGGAAAGAAAACCTGAGGTAATCCAAAAAGGTTCATGACGTCTGACTTAGTTTATCATTCGATCGGAAAACAACAAATACCACCGTTGGATCAGGGAGGCACTAGAGATCCGGAAGCATGCCCACACGACTGTAAACCGGGACGAGGGGGCCTACATGCTCTCGCATACCTGGGATGCAGTCCTCCATAAAATACCGGCCAGCGGGGGACATGGTCATCCCACCTATGTAGGTGGGATGGCCAAACCCACATAAACCATCCATATATACGTCACAGCAACATCACGTGACGTCTCTGAAGAAGACTGCAGGAAGCAAAGCAGTCAAAACTGTCAGGTATGACAAAAACAAAATAACGTCTTTTCATATGAAATATCTAATACTGAAAACCTGAGGTATTTCCTGTGCCTCTCCACCACGGACACGTGAAAGAAGGCATCCTTCAGATCTACTGAGGTGAAGTGGTCCCCCGCCCGCAAAGCATTGAAGAGGCGGGGCAGGGTAAGCATTAGGGGTGGAAATCACCAGATGCCCACGATACAATACTAAAACGATACTTGAGTCACGATACGATAGTATTGCGATATTGCGATATGCTAGTATTGCGATATATTGAATATTGCGATATTTCGATATATTGCGATTTCTTACTTTTTCAACTGCAAATGATGTCCCCAAAGGAAAACTTTGTCAACATCTGGTTTATATGAGATCAATTTTCCAGTCTGTTCATCTGACTTCAACCATTTTATTGCAGCAACATTGTCAAGTAGACAGACCAACAACTTTCATAAAGTCATGTCATAGTTGCATGCACCTGACAAACTGAACTGTTTGTTACAGTCTACTTACAGTCCACCTTAACACATTCAGTGCCACAGCGCTTCAGTAAAATTGTCTGGAGCCTGTGCCAGATTCACTTCCATTCAGTTGAAAACAGCTATAGAATTTTTTCTATTATGGCTATATTAACGGGGCTGGACTTTAATGAAAGATTGAACACTCCTGCTTCTTCCAAAGAAGAAATTTTGTTTCTAGACAGTTCCATTATGAAATTACAGCCTCTCAAAAAAGTGCACTTTCATGGGTTTTCTGTCGTTTTTTTTTCTTTCCAAGATATAGCCCCTTTTATGAATACCTTTTGCACTCTAATTTAGAGCACATTCACTGACTCTGGCTGGTGTTTTCTGATGTGGTGGCGTGTGGTGTGGTTTCTGTGCAGCCTGTGTGTGTCACACACCCCTCTCCCCCCCCCCCCCCCCCCCCCCCCCCCCCCCCTCTCCACCTCTGAGCTGCGGGCTCCTCCCACACGCACAGAGTTTGCTTTCTCGACTCGTTTTTGCCCCGGACAGATCCCAGCTTGCTGGCAAACGCGACTGAACGAAAAGGCTTGGCCCGTTCGGCTTCGGATGCTGCCTTTCTAGGAAATCGTGTGGAGATAGATAGAAGCATAAGAGCTCAGTTGTTGAGCGCGGATGCAGCCGAGCCCACTCTCGCTGTAGACGGAGCAATATATAGGCTCTGGCAGAAAGCATGCATCGGTTTCCACGGCTTTCTCCGCTGTCTCCTGTACAAAGTAAAGGATCTGAGGTGGGTGGAGCAGCTCCTGTGACGATGTTTAAGGTGGCGCCGTGTGATCCCTTGAAGGGATTCATGCTCACTGGCTGGGTACGACCTTAAACAGCAGAATTATGGAATAATATGAATTATGATTTTAGGACGTCCACAGACGTCCTTGGCACTGAACGTTACTTTTTTTTAGGACGTGCACAGACGTCCTTGGCACTGAATGTGTTAACTGGATGTGTGTGTGGACTACTGTACTTAGGTAGTTTTTGAACAATGCAACTTCACTTCACTTGTACAAAACATCTTGTGCAGCCCATTCAGTAACTAGGGAATTTGTAAATTACTGTTATGACAAAACTGTTACTGTTAAAACAACAAAATGAAAATATGCTACCGTTTGTTTACTGCTGGCCTTGGAACTAAAGTTTATAGCAGCAAAATTGTCAACTTGACAGATACTACTAGACACTAGACTCAAGACAGACTGACAAACCCTGTCATACAATCCTGTCAGTTGCATGCACCTGACAAACTTCAGTCCAATGTAAGACTTAACTGAATGCAACCATGTGTGACTACTGACTACTAGTGAAGTAGGCTAGCCAGTAGGACTGTGAATCTTCACTGGCTTCACGATTCGATTCGATTACGATTCAAAGGGCTACGATTCGATTCGATTACGATTATCGATTCGATTACGATGCATCTTAAATCGATGCATCACTTTTTTCCGCAATACATGATTTATTTTTTCTCACTTTCTTTTGTCTCACTGTGTGGCTACTTTTAAAATAAAAGTGCATTTGGAATTGCATTGTATTATGATCCATAATTAAAATAAACAACTGCATGTACTTCCATTATATTTTATTTGATTATTAATTTTTTTTCTTTTTTTTTTAATAATCGATTTTTGACATTTGTGAATCGATGCAGAATCGTGCACGTCCGCATCGCGATGCATCTTATAATCGATAATTTTTGACACCCCTACTAGGCAGGCTACTATTATGTATTTTAAACAATGCAACATCACTTCTACAAAAAAATGTTAGTCCCTTCAGCAACTGGGGAATTAGTGAAAATAAAATAAAAGTGTACTTTGGAAATAAATCAAATGTGCTAATGTGCAAATGTAGACATAGTTGAAAGTGTCAGTTGCATGCACCTCCTGACAAACTGAACAACTTAACTGAATGCAAACGTGTGTGGACTACTGTAGGCTATTATTAGGTATTTTGAACAATGCAACTTCACTTGTACACGAATACAATTGTAGTGAAAATAAAATAAATTGTACTCTTAACTCATTGAGTGCCAGCCACTTTTGGAGAACGGACGCTCCCAGTGCCAGAGTTTCAGAGCTTTTTTCAGTGATTTCTCGAGGCCCACAGAATATTGTGTGATATTACTATGTAAACAATGAACACGCAAAAAGAACGATGAGACTCTTTTCTATCATCAGCAAAAACAGGTTTATTGATATCATTTTCCGTTCTTTAGTTATCAGCCGGAGAAGATAGCTTGATTTAACAAAAAAGAGCAGTTTTTTTCTAGAACCTAAGATAATGGCCCTTTTGTGAAATTAAACATTTCAAACACATCACTGACTCTGAAGCTAATTTTCTGATGTAGTCACACCTCAAAAATAATTTCCTTCAATAAAACAGTGAAGGCCAGGGAATTTTGTTTGGCAGAATAATATTTTTAGCTGCAACCAGCAGCGCTGGCCCCTGTGTGCGCTGCTGGTTGCAGCTTCTTGCTGATCTTGATTTGCTGCTGGTGGGCATTGGATATTCTGGCTTGCGTTTGCCAACCCTGTCCTGCTGCCTGGGTCTGTCTGGGTCAGTGTTGTGTGCTGCTCTGCGTGCCCCCCCCCGCCCCGCCCCGCCCCGCCTCAACTGCACACTCCTCCTGTATGGGAGGTGGCTCTCTGCTGAGTTTGCTCTGCACTGTGAAGGGTGCGCGACATCCAGCTTTTTCCGCGTGTGTTTGTCACCGGCTACTACTGTATGCTCAGTTGAGAAAAATAACGGCTGATCATGCGAATGGGCTGTCGCAGGGGACATGGAGGAGCTCAATTGTGGGAGCAGATTGGCTGCTGCCTGCTGCAGGCACATCTAACGTTAAAACGCTTCATGCATATCGATGCATACGGATGCGATGCGATTTCCGTTTCCCCAACGACTTATTCTCTGTTTTTCTCTGCCTTTCTGTTAACCTGGAGAGCACTGTCGCCACCTAAGGGTTCTGTAAAATAGGTTATAGACCTCCAATAGCTACAATAGTTGTACAGGAGCTGCGGAAGGCTTTGATCGACGTCCCACCGTCAAAAAACGCATTGGACGTCGAAAGACGTCCGTGGCACTCTACGTCACTATTTAATTGGACGTCGAAAGACGTCCATGGCACTCAATGAGTTAAGATAAATAACATTTGCTACTATTTGCTGCTGGCCTTGGAAGTAAAAGAAAATGTTCAAAAACATTTGGACAGTGACGGAATGTCAGCTTTCTTGCTCAGAAAGGTGAGCTGATCAACGTGCTCTGAGGTCAGAGTGCTCCTTTGTGCTGTGACGATGTCTCCAGCTGTTGAGAAGACTCTTTCAGCTGAGACACTAGTACCTGGGATACAAAGGTCTCTTTTTGCTAGCTTGGCCAGGAAAGGAAAGCCATGCTCATGTGATCTCCACCAGCATAGTGGGTCTTCTGCGAGTGCCAGTGGTGCGCCATCCTGGTATCTTCACACCTCCTCCTCAGCGATGGCAGCCAACGATTTTGGTGGGGCTGGTGCTCCATCTCCTCCAGCATCACTATACTGTAAGACTGGCCAAGCAAGTCTGCTAGTGCTTTCCCACATGATGTCTTCTTGGCGGGTGGGGGTCCATGATCCTCCTCCTCCTCAGTGTCACCAGCTTCCTCTTCCTCCTCCTGATGTTCCTGGACGTCGTCTTCTGGCTCGGAGTGTGTCTCCTCCCTCATTTCTTCCTGTATAACACCCACACAGATGGAGAGGGCGAGGGACAGAGAGGGAGAGAATTAAATAAGTTGTTTATCTTTGGTAAAGCAAGGCGGTGGTAGCTAACTAATAATATAGTGAATTTGTCTTTACATTTTAAATAAATCTTTGCCAACAGGTCTACAATATTAGTAGAGCCATGCCATTTAAGTGTGTTAGAATACATTCTACTATTATTATTAGTTTACCTGAAGGGTGACAGCCTCAGCAACAACTCTGGCATATGTTTCCTGTCTCTCCCATGCTGACAGGAACGGCAGGGCTTTGAACCGGGGGTCAAGGCTGGATGCTGTGTAGAGGGGCCTCTTCTCTGCTGCAGTGGCATATCTCTTCTGCAGATCTTCTCTGATGCTGTGTAGAGGGGCCTCTTCTCTGCTGCAGTGGCATATCTCTTCTGCAGATCTTCTCTGATGCTGTGTAGAGGGGCCTCTTCTCTGCTGCAGTGGCATATCTCTTCTGCAGATCTTCACTGATGCTCTTTTTGATGTCTCTGACCATCGCTGTGTCGCCAACCTTGTCCTGTGTCTCATCCAACAGCTGTGCGAGCAGGGGTGCTACGAGTGACAGACATCACTTTGGTCACCACTTGCATCGACTTCAAGGCCCGGACAATTTATTCTGCATTCCCAACATCCGTCTCATTCAGGGTGAAGATATCTGTGTTGCTCTTTCTCACTAGGGGAGACAACAGGGCTGCACAAATAGCAGGCTGTTGTTCAAGGAACCGCAGGAGCATTTCGTAAGCACTATTCCACCTTGTGCTGACATCAGTCTTCAGCTTGTGGCTGGGGAGCTGTAGCATTTTCTGTTTTTGTTGCAGAGTGTGGTTTGCCAGCGTGCTTCTGTTGAAAAAGCCAGCTATGCGCCTAACCCTTCCCATGAGCCTGGCTACTTTTGGCAGAGCTAGCGCACATTGTGACGCCAGGTTGAGCGCGTGAGCGAAACACTTCACATGCAAGTATCCCGCTAACGCGATCGCAACGCTCATGTTGGAAGTGTTGCCGGTGACAACCACCGGGTTTTTGTTGGCAATCTCCCACATTTGTGCTGCATGTTGCAGGAGCTCTGCAATGTTTGGGCCATTGTGACTTTGGTGTAATGCTCTGGTTTGGAGAACGAAAGACAGCAGTTGGCAGTCCTCGTCGAGATAGTGAGCTGTTATAGTCGCATATGAATCCACTGCACGCGACGTCCACGCATCACAAGTTAAGGCAACCCGTTCTGCTGTACTCAGAGATTCCTGCACTTTCATCTTCACTTCTCTGTAGAGATTGGGTACGGCTGTGTCTGTGAAAAAACAACGCGACGGAGTCACATACCGGGGATCCAGGGTCTTGAGCATGTAAGAAAAGCCCTTGTTTTCCACAACGCTATAGGGCCGCTGGTCTTTGCATATGAAGTAGGTGATGGCCTGTGTTATTTTCTTGGCTCGTTTTGAATTAGCAGGTAGCTTTGTCAAGTGAAGTGAATCCAGTCTTGGCTGGTCTTTCGGTGGCACTGGTGGTTTCCTGTCACCGGCTAATTCCTGCTGGTGGCGTGTCAGGTGAGCCCTCATGTTCGTCGTATTCCCAGAGTACTTTATCTTCATACGACACTCTTTGCAAACGGCATGTGACATATCAATTTCGCTCGTCTTTCCATCCTTGAGGAAAAATCCAAAATGATTCCATATTTGAGATCTAAACGCGGACGGTGCCTTTTTAATTTGTTTCTCCGACGACTCCATCTTGTTTTGACCAACTTCCCGTTGCACGCTCTCATCTCGCGATGGCGCTGAACGTGACCATGCACATGACACTGCTGACCTCAAACACTCAGTACCATCTAGTGGGCTGAAAAAGCAATTGATTCTATTATTCTAGTACTGTAATAGCAAACAGTTTATTTGCACATTATATAATAAAATATCGATACTTGGCGTCCAAATATCGATACAATGTCGTCACGCAAAATATTGCGATACTATGGTGTATCGATTTTTTCCCCCCACCCCTAGTAAGCATGTGGAAATTAAGCTTCCTCAGCGTCTTGTTCAGAATCCGGAGGTCCAATATGGGCCGCATGGAGCCGTCCTTCTTGGGCATGGCGAAATATCTGTTGTAATACCCATTTCCACATTTCCCCGGCTCCGGTACCAGGCGTATCGCTCCCTTGGCCAGGAGGGTAGAGACCTCCTCCTGAAGCATGGCCGTGGACGTGGAGCCCTCGTCCCTGTTGGGCACAGGGATCCCATCGAAGGCGGGTGGGGGCCCCGTGAACTGCAGCGCATAGCCTCTCCGAATGGTGCGAAGCAACCACAGGGTAAGGGCGCATAGCCGCTTCCAAGTAGAGATCCTGCTGGATAACGACGGTCTCGCGTAGGACGATGGGCGTGGCATTTGTGCTAGGGCCATTGGCTAGTTCCAAGGAGATCGCCGGGGCGTGACCCGGTGTTGGGGCGGGGGGTGGAGAACATGGTGGGAGCGGAGTGGGCAGAGCGAAGCTTGCACGCTGCGCGACCCGGGCTGTAACAGACACGGGCCATAGCGGGGCATACGCTACCTGAGAGCTCCAGACTCGCGTCGGGCAAAAAGTACAGACTGCGGTGTAGGGATGGGAATTTCTTGCATTTTCCTTAACCGTTAGTTGCGCACCTTAACAATCAGTTAATCGGTTAATTGTTAACCCGAAAAAAAAATCACGTCTCGTCTTTCTCTCAGTTCAAGTTCTATTTAACCTCACAGTCACACAATAGCTGCATATTATTCATGTGACATTCATGGCATGAATCACAAACGAAAATAATAATAAAACAATAATTAGTCTAAAAACAATAAGGCTCACCTCCTTTGAACAGCCGCCTGTCCTTAATAGTCATTTCAACAAAGGGGGACCTGATCGCCTGGTTCAATGAACTTGATGAAATCCCTCTCCGTCCACCACGCTTCTTTTCCACCATGAAGCAAGGCTTCTGTGTTATTGTCTCTGCACGCACGATGCCTGCTCCAATCGCCTAGTATTCATATTTAGCTATAACTTTTATGACTGACAGCGTCCACAATCAGCATCCAGCGATAATGGAACGTAACGTGACGTTCAGCGATGCTCGTCGGGGAATCATAAATTGCCCCTGGAGTTGAATTTTGAGAACGGCGTCGCAGTATTTACACATTTACTTTTAGAGTGTAAACCTTCTATGCTGTTGCTAGCGCGAGCTTGCGGCTAATTTTAGCATCTGTTTTGTTTTCATGTTGTTTGCTCAATTCACTTCCTACTTCCTCATGCATGCGTGACGACCTTCTCACGTGACCACTCCTGTTGCGCTAGCTGAGTGAGGTACGCCCTCTGGTGGACTGGTATAATTAACACACTGTGAGCTATGAAGACTGAATTAACAATGTTGTCGGTCAAAGTTAATTAATTTTAATCGGTCACGTTCTTAACGGCAGTTAACCGACTATCGGTTAATCATTAACACCCCTACTGCGGTGAGCGCGCCCCCTAGCTAAGTGCGGCCTGCAGAGTCCTGCACGGGTCCAATTTTGCAAACCCGTGCCCCCCCAGACCCGTCAATATAAGAACCGTGCCCGCCCCGTTACCCGTAATCAATGAATCACACAGCCTAGAAACACAGTAGCTCACTTTGAACCAAACTGCCACCATTTCACACAGGAGGCTAATAATTAGCAGTCTCTAGCTGAGGGTGTATTCACACCTATCTCGTTTGGAGCAGTTGTTCCGAAACAGAGAGCATTTTCCCCCTTGGTGCGGTTCGTTTGGGGGAGTGTGAACACAGCAATCGCACTCGGATGCGGGACAAAACAAGCGGACCGAGATCGCCAAGAAAGGGTGGTCTCGGTCCGCTTTAAACAAACTCTGTTGTGGTTCGTTTGTGGTGAGAACGTGATCCGACCTCGATCCGACACAACTGCAGTAAACACTGCACATTTTTGGATAAACCAGCTGCCGTAGTCAACTGCGCTGTGCGTAATGGCCTGAAGAACGAGCATTTTTATCGTTTAAAAACAAGATCCTGTTTTGGCGATTGTGAAACTAGCGTTTGTGTTAGCAGAGTGGGTTAATGCAGCAGTTCTCGCGTGCACTCCCAGAGTAGCAGCAAGACCGAGGAAATAAATGTAAATGTGGACCAGTTTCTCTTTCTCTCTCTCTGTGGTTCTTTCACACACACGGAGCTGTTTATTGATAATGACACAGGGTCAGAGACACACACACATCAGTTTTCCGTGCATGTCATTGGGTGTCATCACCTGTGTTGCATTCAGGTAACATCCTAAAGTACATGCTATACAATTGAGAGCATACCTCTCCCAGATATCAACAGTTTGCATGGATAAACTGGGGGATTTTTACATCATCACATCATCAGTTTAAACTCGATCAACTTATCTGGTCTCCATATATAAATAAAAACAAGTCGTGGTAATCAGAGCCAGCCTTCTTTGTGATAAGATTGTCTGGTTCAATCAGACAATCAATGATTGCATGTCTCCCTCGAAATGTATGTAGGCTATTATTAAATTATTTATTAATATTTTATTCCTGACAGGACAGGTGTTCATATGCGTAATCGTCTGAAGTCTCCATGATAGTAATAGCAGACGTTGCGAGGGTCTTTGATCTTCTATCTCCAAATTCCCGATAGATAGGCTACCCTAAATAGGCAATCTCCCGATCCCTCCCTCTTTCTTTGTCTCTCTCCTCGCATGGCGCACGCCCGACATAGCCTAATGTAGGTCTAACAAAACCCATTCTTATAATCATTATAGAAAATCTCTGGGAATTATTTTTTCCATCCTGGGAGGCTATTAGCCTATCAGAGTGTCTGCTGGCCAATCCAGGAAGTTTGGCAATACTATTTGGACCGTTTGATTTGTGGCTGTGTGAACACAAATGAACCAAGGCACAAATGCAACAATTGTATCAATTAAGCCCCTGAATCGGAACAAAGCAAACGACCTAGAGGTGTGAATACACGGTCCATGCCTCCTCCAGTGGTGGCATGGACGGGTAGCCCAGGTCTGGCTCGCCATCCAAAACCGACCACACGGCGAACCCCTGTGAGACTGGAACAGTCTCCCAGTTTCCTTGAGGGAAAGCCCCACCCTGGCCACTTTTAGAAATACATTAAAACAATGGTTGAAAGCCAACCAGGGGGTACAGTGGTGCAGTGGTAAGCGCTGTCGCCTCACAGCTAGAAGGTCCTGGGTTCGATTCTCAGCTGGGACGCTGTGAATGCTGAAGGAATGCGTGCCCATCCGCATGTCCTCGAGTGCCCACCGCCCGGGTGCCGTCGTCAAAAGGGCCTTTCTGTGTGGAGTTTGCCTCCCGGTGGTTTCCTTCATATAGGAACCCCCTTCACCAAAACATGCAATATCCTGGTTGCTAATGTGGTTCCTCCTCTGGTCGTTAAGGGCACCTGTTCGGAGGGAGGGGAACTGGTTGAAATAGCGTGATCCTCCCACGTGCTATTTTATTTCAAATTGTTTTTATTCGTTTTTAAACAATACAAACAAGAAAAAGCAAACCCCATAGAAGACAGACAATACAAAATAAGTGCAAGGTTGCATGATGTCATACGTGTATACAATCTCCTGAGTATTTGTGATGCAATGACAACCAAGTGTAAAAAAAAATAATAATAATAAAAAATAATAATAATGATAATAATAATAATAATAATAATAATAATAGAGACAAGGAAAGAACAAGAGGGAGGTGGGAAGAGGGTAGGGTAGAGCTGTTGGGGGCTACTAATCTAAAGTTCTTGCGTCAAATTCCTTATCATAATAATCTAAGAAGGGGTGCTAAGAAGTCATTTCAAACTTTTCCAGAGAACCCTGGACTGTACATCTGACTTTTTCTAGCTTAAGAAATGACATTACCTCACGAATCCAGCGTGAGTGTGATGGAGGTGTGGGCGATTTCCAGCTAAAAAGAATAAGCCGGCGAGCTAGTAATGTTGAAAAGGCCATTAGATCTGATTGATGTCTGGATATCCCACTGTTGCTAGGGGCAACCCCAAATATTGCAGTAATTGGGTCTGGGTCAATCTGTTTTTGACATATATATGAGAATGTATTAAAAATGTCTGACCAGAATGTGTACAATTTTGGGCAAGTCCAAAACGTGTGGCCCAGAGTACCCGGAAACTGATGGCATCTGATGCAATTTGGGTCTGAGCCAGGATATATCCGGGCCAGTTTGGCTTTACAAAGGTGTAAGCGGTGTAGTATCTTAAACTGTAACACCCCATGTCTGATACAGACAGAAGATTTATGTATTTTACTGATAGCATTTTTCCAGATTTCGTCAGAGAGCTCCGTGTCCAAGTCTTCCTCCCACTGTACTTTCAGGTGGTGCAGCGAATAGTCTTCCATTTCTTGAATCATACAATATAAATTTGATACGCAGCCTCGTAAATAGGGATTAAGTTTCAGATACTCATCAAATGGGCAAGCCAGAGGTTTAGATGGGAATGTTGAGAAATGTGTGCGGGTGAAATCGCGAATTTGTAGGTACCTGTAAAAGTGAGACTGTGGTAAGTTGTACTTTTTAACAAAATGATCAAAGGAACCAAACGTCCCATCAATGAAAAGGTCCTCCACACAACGTATTCCCTTTCCATACCAGAACTGAAATGCTGTATCTGTCAAAGAAGGTTTAAAAAGGGGGTTCAAGGTAAGAGGCATGGACTCCAGGGCTTGCGTATGCCCAAAATGTTTACGAAATTGGGTCCATATGCGTAGGGTACCTCTCACAATAGGATTATCCGTATGGACACCTACAGTCATTGGCAGCGGAGCACACAACATAGAAGCCGGGGAGATTGGTGAACACGCCTGCTTTTCCATACGAGACCAAATTGGGCCATCTCCACTTACAAAGGACTTATACCAGATATTTATTTTTTGGATGTTAGCTGCCCAATAATAAAATAAAAAATTTGGCAGCGCCAGACCCCCGTTTGCTTTGCACCTCTCCAACACAGCTTTGCGAACGCGTGGTATGGTCTTATTCCAAATGAATGTACTTATGTTTTTATCTAAGTCTTTAAAGTATGATTTTGGTAAGAAAATTGGAATTGTCTGGAACAGATATAAAAATTTGGGTAAAATAACCATCTTAATTGAATTAATGCGGCCAGCCAGAGATAATGGGAGAGTTGACCAGCGGCTGAGATCCTTCTTAGCTTTGTCTATGGCTGGTTAGAAATTATGTTTGAACAGCTCTTTGTAGGATTGCGTTACCTTGACTCCCAGGTATGTTAGAGGGCCAGTCGAAACTTTGAATGCACATGCGTTAAATGTCATTGTCAGTGCAGCAACCAGGATAAATAAATTAAAATTAGCACTAATGGGGGATAATGGGGGGGGGGGGGATAATAAAATAGAATAAAATAAGTGAATTTAGCCTGTACTCTGTGGTACCCCGTAATTAGCCTAATTACAGATTTTATTACCCTGTAGTTACAGTCTAAATTCACTCCTTGTACCCCGTAGTTACACTATAAGTACAGTGTGGTACCCAGTAATTAGCCAATAAGTACAGATCTTGTTACGCTGTAGTTACAGGCTAAATTCACTTCTTGTACCCCGTAGTTACACTATAAGTATAGGGGTTGTACCCTGTACTTTTCCTGTAGTACAGAATTGGTCCCCTGCTTTAGAATACAGCCTGCGCACCTGTAGTTACACTCTGGTTACTATGTAAGTGCGGGGGTATTGACACAGCTTCAGAATACAGCCCGCACCCCTGTAGTTACACTGTAGTTACTATGTAAGTGTGGGTGAATTGACACAGCTTCAGAATACAGCCCGCGACCCCGTAGTTACCCTGTAAGTACAGGTGTGGTACCCCGTAATTATCCTATAAGTACAGATCTTGTTACCCTGTAGTTACAGTCTAAATTCACTTCCCCGTAGTTACACTACCCTGTAGTTACAGGCTAAATTCAATCAATCAATCAATCAATTTTTATTTAAAGTGCAAAATCACCATGAAGCATGGTCCCAGTACACTTTACACTTAACAAAGAGCATAGGACAAAGTACAACAAACAAATAATGCTCTAAGAAATTAATGTTAAAAGGATGTTTACAAACAAAACAAACACAAGTGAGGGCCACATGAAAAAAATCAAGTTAAAAGGGGTGTTTGAATACAAATAAAGTAAATAAATGAATAAAAACTAGTAAAACAGTAAAACAGCCACATTAAAAAAAAACATCCCAAACAAAAGGGGTGTTTTAAAATGTGACAAACCAACCATAGTTCTAGGGAAGGCCGTAGTGCAGAGAAAAAAGGTGTGTTTTCAGTCTTGATTTAAAAATGTCAACTGAACTAGATTCCCTAACATATAGTGGAAGTTTGTTCCACAGATAGGGGGCGCGGTAAGCAAAAGCTCTCGAACCAACCCTTTTCTTAACCCCGGGAATGGCAAGAAGACCAGCATGGAGAGAGCGAAGGGGGCGTGCCGGTACATAAGGTGTAAGGAGTTCTAATAGATACGGTGGTGCAAAGCCATGCAAGGCCTTATGGGCCCTATTCTCCCACAAGCCTTCGGCGCTAAAACGGGCCTTAAACGCAAAAAAACGTGCCTTGCGCCTGTTTTGGGACGATATCAATATGGCTTTAGGCTGCCAAATGCGCTTTAGGCCGAATGGGCGTGGCGCAGTCCCAGAATGGGCCAAAGTGGGCGTGTCGGCGCTAAATACCGGCGTATTGCTATCTTCCGACCTGGCGTTAATTTAGCGCCTTGCGCCTTTGAAAAGCAGGCCTATTTAGTGGGGCAGTTGCGCGGAGCGCTCCCCTCTGGCTCTCTCCCTCCCCTCTGGCTCTCTCCTCTTTCACCCTTCTCTGTGTCACCTCTCTCCCTCTCTCCTCAGTCTGACAGGCACAATACCGACTGTCTCTGACTCCCTCGCTCAGAGTCCCATAGAAAAAATAAGCTGTAACTTCACTGCAATGTGAATGTCCCAAGATGCATTGTGTTTCTCCATTTCGCTACTAAATAGCAACCAAATGAGCCGAAAACCTATATTAAGGGAGGATCTAAATAATGTGTAATGGTAAGACAACCTCCAATTGTAGAACATTTCAATATTGGACCAAATAAAACATCGAAATGAAAACACCACCCTATTTGAAACATATATGTCCTACTGGGGCTATAAATATCCCTTGTCGATTTAACGTGATTTAGATAAGTGACAGCGGAACGCGCTTCGGAAGCTTCTACTGTCATCTGCTATACTGTGATGTCCGCTCCAATAACTTGGCCCTACTCCACATTTAGTTTTACAATAAAAACACATTTATGCAATGACTTTACATAATGTAGGCTATATTTATGTGCATCATCCTTCCTGCAGCAGGCGAGAGAAAATGATATCTTTCTGGACAAACTTTCACCAATCTAATAGGCTATATTTTTCTAGCTGATGCGTTTAGAACATTATTTTCACTTGCTATAGTGTAGCGTATTTACATGCTTGCAGTATTGAAACTGCAGTTAGATTGGTTTGAGAAGCATAATAAAATGGAATAATAGCCTATAATGCAGACAGACAGACTGGATGAAGGGAGGGGGGGGATGCAGAGCGTTTGGCTTTCGTCTGGTTTTGCGGGATCACTGGAATTGGAGCTAAAAAGGCAAGCGTGCGATTCGTTTATTGCAGTTATCCAATGAGCATGACGGTGCATAATTTTACGCTTAAAAGGCGTGGTTGTAATGGTTGAGGCTGCGTCTAGCGCCAGCACGACGATATCAAGTGCGCTGGTCCACGCCCACTGATTTGAGCTGCGCCAGGCGCTCGGCCTAGAAACAGCGCCGATGCAACGATAGGGACCTATATGTTAAAAGAATAACCTTAAAATCAGCTCTAGCATATACTGGTAACCAGTGAAGCGAGGCGAGAATGGGAGTGATATGATTCAATTTTCTAGTCTTAGTCAAAATTCTAGCTGCAGCATTTTGTACCAGCTGAAGGCTTCTTGTAGCACAACTAGGGAGGCCAGAGAGAAGGACATTACAATAATCAAGTCTAGAGGAAACTAATGCATGAATTACAGTTTCAGCGTCGCGCAGAGATAAAATAGAGCGGATTTTTGCAACATTACGAAGGTGAAAAAATGATGTCTTGGTAATAGCTGCTATATGAGACTGGAACGATAACTTAGAATCAAAAATAACTCAGAGATTTTTAACAGTAGGATTTTCAGGGACAATACAGCCATCAATATTTACACACAGATTCTGAAACAATTTCTCATGTTTAGTAGATCTAATAACTAATAACTCTGTTTTAGAAGCATTTAATAACAAGAAATTTGAACCCATCCAGTTCTTTATCTCTGACAGACATGCTTCTAAATTTCTGAGTTGAGAGAGATCATTTGGCTTTATGGGTACATATAGCTGGGTATCGTCAGCATAGCAGTGAAAGTTGACACCATATTTGCAAATAATCTCACCAAGGGGAAGCAAATAGATAAAAAAGAGAATAGGACCAAGGACAGATCCCTGGGGTACACCAGACATTACTTGGGAAAGAACAGACAAGGCATTGTTGTAACTAACACGTTGGGTTCTATTTGACAGATAAGAGTGAAACCATGAAAGCACCGTCCCCCTGATACCAATGTGCTTCTCCAGTCGGTTTAAAAGTATGCTGTGGTCCACAGTGTCAAATGCCGCACTTAAGTCAAGGAGCAGCAGCAAGGATGACATGTCATAATCAGCAGTGATTAGTAGATCACTGACTACTCTGGCCAAGGCAGTTTCTGTGGAATGACGAGACCGAAAGCCAGATTGAAACTTCTCAAAAAGGTTATTATTGGATAGGTATGCTATGAGTTGATCAGCGACAACTTTTTCAAGTAGTTTTGACATGAAAGGAAGGTTGGAAATAGGTCTATAGTTGTCCAGAATTTGCGGGTCACTGTTGGGTTTTTTAAGCAAGGGTTTAATAATGGCAGTTTTAAAAGCAAGTGGGACAGAGCCCACAGAAAGTGATTTTTTCACAATGTTAAGAATTGGACTTTTTAGAGCAGGAAGAAGGTCCTTGAAAAGGTTGGAAGGTATAGGGTCTAGCATACAGGTTGTAGGTTTCGAGGCAGTTACCAGACTGGTAAACGCCTCAGGGGAAACCATTTTAAACTCTGATAGAGTGCAGGTGGTGCCAATCACAGCGCCTGAAACATTCAAAATGTTGCACAATGAGCCAGCGATTTTATTTCTAATTAAATCAATCTTATTTGTAAAGAAATTCAGGAAATCATCAGCATTGAAACAAGAGCTGTTAGCAGGCGGGGCATTCTGTGTAAGTTTAGCAACAGTGTCAAATAAAAAACACGGATTGTTTTTATTTACGTTGATCAGTTGGGAGAAATATGATGTCCTAGCAGCTGAGAGTGCAATTTTATACTTCTTAAAACTTTCAGTCCAGGCAAGGCGAGAGGTTAGTGTTTTTGTCATGCGCCACCTGCGCTCAAGTTTCCTGCAGCTCTGTTTGAGTGCATGGGTGTCATCTGTAAACCATGGCGCTGACTTTACCCGGCTTTGTTTCCTGGTTGTGAGAGGAGCGACAGCGTCAAGCGAGTTGCGCAAGGCACTGTTAACATAGTCGGCGAGATTATTAAGAGAACCGGAGAATGTATTACAGCAATCAAGTAGGTCAGGTAAACACTCAGCCAGAGTAGTTTTAGCACTGCTATTAATACGGCGATACGTATATGTGTCAGGCTGTAAACACTTCCTTGGAGTACAGGAGGAAACTTTGAAAAAGACACAGGAGTGATCAGAAACTGGGACCTGTACAATGGATGACACATCAGCATCAATGCCTTTTGTGAAAATTAGGTCCAGTGTATTTCCACAATTATGGGTAGCATTTTTCACATGTTGGATCAAATCTAGACTAGAAGTAAGGTGCATAAATTCCATTGCTCTGGTATCTGAACAGTCATTCACATGCAAGTTAAAATCCCCAAGTAAAATTACACTGTCATATTTAACACATTCACTGCCAGCCATTTTTTTTACTGTAGGTAGCTTCTGCCAGAGGGTTTTTTTGAGGATTCTGGCTCATTTTACAAGAGCCGAGGATTATTTTCTGCTTGGACTTTGTGAACACAAAGTTCACAAAAGTACTAATAGAATGTGTGCTTTCTCTGTCTAAAAGAGTTAGTTTGTAGAGTTAGTAGTTATGTAGATATTAGCCGTTGAGTACAGCATGGTTTCAGAGATTTTCAGAGAGTTTTGAGATAAATGGATTTTTAGAACCACCTCACGTGCCTGTGATTATGGGTGCCCTTGGGCAAGTGTGTATACTGTATTGTGTTTGTGTGTGTGTGTGTGTGTGTGTGTGTGTGTGTGTGTGTGTGTGTGTGTGTGTGTGTGTGTGTCCTTCAAACTCCTCCCTCCGTAGGTGTGGCTTTGCAGTGTTTTGTCACAGGCGAGTTTCTGTTGCCTCACAGATCCCAAAAAAAGAGAGGGGAATCGCAGGAGCGGGGAAGAGGAGAGGAGAGGCGAGGGGGGGACACGGGAGAGAAATTCCTTTGCGATCCCCTTCTTCCAATCTTCAGGCGTACTCCGCTCTGCTGCTGCTGCTGCTGCTCGTCTGTGCTGCTGCTGCTGCTGCTGCTGCTGGCGGCGCGGCCGCTCTCGGGCGAGTCTGGATGACTGTAAAACGGGCTCGTTCGTTTCTTGGGGTGTCGGTTGAGAGCTTTGATGAAGCTTTTGCGATTCTGGTCTTATTTATGCTCAAAGGTACTCGAGTGTGTGTGTGTGTGTGTGTGCGTGCGCGCGCGTGTGTGTGTGTGTGTGTGTGTGTGTGTGTGAAATCGAAAGCGTTTTCGCCAAGCCATTTCCTTGAGAATTTCTTCCTCCCGCGGCTGTTTTTGCTCGGCTTTCTCGTCTGGAGAGCACTGTCGCCACTTAGTTGGTCGGTAAAATAGATTATACACATTCAATACCTCCAATATTGGTATAGGAGACGTAAAAGGGTTTGATCGATGTCCCACCGTCAAAAAAAATAATAATAATTTTAAGACGAGATATCTCGTCTTTGGCAGTCAACCGTTGGATTTTGTAAGACGAGATATCTCGTCATTGGCAGTGAACGTGTTAAGAAGAGCCATTGATAGTAATTCAGAGAACTCGAGTAAAAAATTTGGATTGTGCTTTGGGGGTCTATAAATGGTTAAAGTAAGAATGTGCTGTTGCGTTCTAATAACCATGGCAAGATATTCAAAAGTTGAGAAATCTCCAAAAGTGCATTCACTGCAGGTAAACTGGTTAGAGAAAATGGCTGCTATTCCACCACCTCTCTTGTTTTGTCTAGCAGAGAATAAAAAGCTGTAGCCTGCGGGAGAGGCCTCTACAAGCGTGGCAGAAGCTGTGGACGAGAGCCAGCATTCAGTAAGAAATAAAAAGTGTAGACCAAAATCTAAAATAAAATCATTAATATAAAAACACTTGCTAGAAAGCGATCTAATATTCAGTAGTGCAAACTTAAAATAATCTGAGGGGCATGTGGAAGGTGTAAGATCAGGCTTCCTTTTGCTGATTTGCACAATGTTTCCTAATCTTGAGAAACCAGTAGGGTTTGAAAAATTATTTTTGCTAGGTGGTCTGTTATTGATTATAACTGAGATGGTAGAGAGACTCTCTGGATTGATACAGGATTTGTTTGAAACTGAGGAGTGTTCAGCAGGACCCTGGGAGGGATGCTCATAAATGCGGATGGGGGTGATATCTATAGTGGGGTCATGCTGAGGTCTGTATCAATCAGTGCAGGCCATCCAGTTTAAAAAGTTCTGGTCTGGACCAGAAGTAATCGAAATGGCTAATAAAGCCACACCCAGTTGCAGTACAGAAGGTTTTTAACCATTCATGGAGATCAAAAAGACGACTGAAACGTTCAGAATTATGAGAGAGTGTAGGAATGGGGCCGGAAAAAACACAGGTTTTACCAAGGCTCTGGATTGTAATTGCAAGTGACTCAAGCTTTTCACGGAGTATAACTGCTTGTTTGTTGATGACGTCGTTGGTACCCACATGAATAATGAGTGTGTGAGCTGAGGGATGTTGATCACAAAGGACTGGTGTGAGTTCAATAATGTCATTAACTTTACCACCAGAAAGGCAGTAGGTGATGGCGCCTGGAAGTTCAACAGATCTAATTATGGAATCGCCAATAACAAGGATTTCAGGTTGGCTGTTTTTACAACCCCCACTGAAAACGGCGAGTTTAGGATGGAGAGATGGTTGCATTAACAGGTTGCTATTAGCGTTATTGGGAGCAGCAGGGAGCAGAGAGGCAGAGGCAGAGGCATTGGTTGTGACGTCACCACTAGCCATAGCAGAGTCCAGTGGTGTGTGGAACAGGTGGGTCACGGGCTGGAGGCTCAGAGGAGAGCACACGGAGTTGGAACTTGGGTTGGTGGGAGATGGAGGGGACGCGAATCGAGAACGTTTTCCATGTGATATTGGAGGGGTCGTCTGGTGAATACGACGCTTCCTCGTTGCCTTGGAGTGGACCCGGATCGGGGGAGGCTGATTCGGGGAAAGCTGCGAGTTAATGCACGCGTTAGTAGTATTAGCGCTAGCCGCTAGCTCAGTTAGCTGCACAAGTGGAGTATAGAAATTTGATAGTGGGATAGAATCATCGTCGTCGCTGGGGGAAAACAACGGGAGAGAGAGCCTTCTCCCCTTCTTCACCACATCTGCCCAGGATGGGCCAGAAGTGGGACCTCCAGCCGGACTCCCAGGGTCGGAGGTAGCGTCCCTTTGCAGACCAGCCAGGCGGATGGCGAGTACGGATTGCCGCTGGAGAACATCATGGAGGAGTGACTCAATTGATTGGATTTCGGACCTCACGCAGGATAACTCCGATTCAGCTAAGGTAAGTGGAGGCATGCTGTGGATAGAGAAAATAAATGCCAGTACACAGAACTACGGGCAGTAGGCAATGTTGTTGTTGGTGTAGCAGACTACTAGCAGGAAGCTAGCAGCTGTTAGCAACTAGCTTAACGGCTCAGCTACGGCACTTACTCGCGAGGGCTCCGTTAGGAGCCCACTGCGATGATCAGGTCTAGTAGTGGTATTTGTGCACAGATGTAGAACTTCATAGGTTTAAAACATACCGGCACGGGCCCAGAACTGGGCCCGCTGCAGAGGTTAGGTGTCGCAGTAGAGTGCTGATGGTAGATGAAACCGGGGGGATGTTGATCCGACGTAATCATCCAGTCCCGGGCTTGTGTGTTGACGTGAGCTAGCTCTTGGTAGCTTGGCCCAGTTAGCTTAGCTCGGTCTCTGATATGGGGTTGAGTCCGCTGCCCTACCTGGGGCAGTAGGCCTGGGCTGAGGGCAAGCCCCGCCACAGCCTAAGGCAGACACTATACAGGTTTAGAGTGTTCAAGGCTCTGGAAGATTCAGAGATTTCCTTGCTCTGGTAGGATAGGTCCTGCCCGGGAGAAACCCGTTGAATCAGCTAGCTCCGGCTCGCTAGCGTAGTCAGTAATTGGCGGCTGAGTCAAAGAATATAAAATCTAAAAATGTGATCACTAAAACAGCACGCCCGATTTGGGTATCTGGTACAACACAACAGGATGGTTAAAAATGAAGCGTAAAATTGTTGCTTAAAACCAGATTAAAAGCTGAGCTAAATTCACTTCTTGCACCCCGTAGTTACACTATAAGTACAGGTGTGGTCCCCCTTAATTAGCCTATAAGTACAGATCTTGTTACCCTCTAGTTACAGGCTAAATTCACTTCTTGTACCTCGTAGTTACACTATAAGTACAGTGTGGTACCCCGTAATTATCCTATAAGTACAGATCTTGTTACTCTGTAGTTACAGTCTAAATTCACTTCTTGTACCCCGTAGTTACACTATAAGATCTTGTTACCCTGTAGTTACAGGCATTACCCAACTTTTATGTTCAGGCAAGTAAAACAACTTTGTTATGTTTAGACAAATAAAACAACTTGGTTATGTTTAAGCAAATAAAACAACTTGGTTATGTTCAGGCAAATAAAACAACTTGGTTATGTTTAGGCAAGTAAAACAACTTTGGTTATGTTTGTATGTATGTATATGTAAGGGATAAATGGCCTAAGTCAATGCAATATTTGCCTATGTCACTTTTGGTTATGATGCAATAGTTTTCAGATTTGTGACTGTTGCATTACTTTACACAAGACGGTAATGTTAGCAGAGTTTCTGACCAGGTGGTAAATCAATTTCAATCAGGAGAGACTATAGACCAAAGGATGAATAAAGTGATATTTATTACAATAAAGTGAATAATTTACTACAGAAAGAATGATGAGAATAAAGTATTGTTATTAGTCTTTGGCGGTTAGACACCGCAGGGAGATCTTGAGAGAGCTGCATCAGCCCAGATCAGCATCCAGATATATCCCCCTGCAGTGTCTAGATACTGGTGGTGCTGGTGATCTTCCTTCTGAGACTCATCATGATGAGACTCTTCCGACTGAAATTGGATAGGTCTGCGATGACCGGGAGGAGAAGGGGAGGAGGAGGGTGCGAGCCTGACAGCAGCGGTGTTTGAGAGGCTGAATGAGACAGAAAAAAGCATATTTAAGGAACCCGCCTCCAAGCAATTGGCTTACGACAGGGTTGAGGAGCAATGTGATAGGCTTACACTGGAGGTGTGTGGGGTGAGAGGTGATGAGAGCAGTGATGTGACACTATGCTATTGGTTAACAAAGACTGGGCGGCAACCAGCTGATTGATCATTGAAACCCGGAAATTGACAGCTTATTATGATCTTGTGAGTAGATTGAAGAGTGGAGATATAAAGTGAATTAAGGAAGTGTAAAAGATATTATAGTCTTCCTGGCTTGAACTTACGTTGAGAACTACATTTCAATCAGGAGAGACTAGAGACCAAAGGATGAATAAAGTGATATTTATTACAATAAAGTGAATAATTTACTACAGAAAGAATGATGAGAATAAAGTATTGTTATTAGTCTTTGGTGGTTAGACACCGCAGGGAGATCTTGAGAGAGCTGCATCAGCCCAGATCAGCATCCAGATATATCCCCAAAAGATAGGCGAAAGCCCAGAAAACACAGCACTATGAATTTCCCAAATGGAAATTAACTTACCAGTAAGAGACGAACAGGCAGTAATATCTTACCAGGAAGGCGTGGTCACTGAGGGATTAAACATAATTAAGCATGGCAGAACTTATATCATTGATTAGAGGCAGCAGAATTTCATGAATGAAAAGGAGAGCACCCTGAAATTAGCATTAGGAGCATAACCAGCAATGCTAGTCTGTTAGAACTGACCTGCATGATTAAAGTCAGCAATGACCCAAGACAGTAACGACTTGCTTGATGCTCATAGCCAGTAGTGCTTAAGTCAGCAAAGCCCTGCACTAGTATGGCCAGCACTGGCTTAAAGGGCTGCATAAAGTCAGCAATGACTTACATAATTGAGGTCAGCAATGACCAAGGTCAGCTATGACCAACATGCATGAACATGTCAGCCTTGACATGGGGTCAGCACTGACCAGCATGATAGAGTTTTAAGGTCAGCAATGACCAGCATGACTATGTCAGCCTTGACATAGGGTCAGCAATGACCAGCATGATAGAGTTTAAGGTCAGCAATGACCACTGACCAGCATGATAGAGTTTCAGGTCAGCAATGACCAGCATGATTATGTCAGCCTTGACAAAGGGTCAGCAATGACCAGCATGATAGAGTTTAAGGTCAGCAATGGCCACTGACCAGCATGATAGTTTCAGGTCAGCAATGACCAGCATGATTATGTCAGCCTTGACAAAGGGTCAGCAATGACCAGCATGATAGAGTTTAAGGTCAGCAATGACCAGCATGAACATGTCAGCCTTGACATGGGGTCAGCACTGACCGGCATGATAGAGTTTAAGGTCAGCAATGACCAGCATGAATATGTCAGCCTTGACATGGGGCAGCACTGAGCTTAATCAGCTGTGGATGGAAGTCAGCATTGACATGCACTGATAGCATTACAGCTATGTGGCTATAAATTTAGGATGAAAGGACAGCAAGACCTGCAGAGTTAGCACGACAATTATCACAGCCCAATAAATATCCCCAAAATATGTTAAATTGTTGTGTGTGGTTTTTTTTTCCCTTCCATTATCAGAATCTATATTTATTATTAATAAATAATGACATAGCGGAAGAAGCTGAACACTTGACTAGTTATAATAGACCACCACCACCAGTCATATGCAATGCTTACTGCAGCTTTTAATACTTTAGGAATGTTTGTGCACTTATGATTGCATGGCATTAAAAAGCACCTACTGTAGCAGGCATAATGCTAAACTGACCAATGGCCCATTTGCTGAAGGGAAGCTGACGATTCCCCCGGCAAGGCTGCGGAATTTGCAGAACATAGGCAGGTTTATTATTAATATATTATTATTATTAAGCTATGACCTGAAAGTTAAAGATTAGAGAAGGCATCCGTTAATGAAAAACAAAAGAGCACCCATGAGGCTAATAGCCAATCTGGCCTGATTAGTTACCAAGATAAGCTTTGCAAGCATTAGATCAGAGCATTTAGATTATGAGTTTAAGCTGCCGAGACTGAAGGTCAGCAATGACCTGCACAGTTAGCCAGCAGTGGCCCAAAGGTCAGCAATGAACCTTGCCATGTGAAGCAACATCATAGTGTGAATTCCCTTAAAAGTGACACCATGACACGACGATAGAACTGAATGCAAATTAAATTAATAGAAGACCTGCAAAAAGCTGTGATTCTCTTAAAAGTGACACCATGACATGACAATTGTATGATAGAACTGAAAGCAAAGGAAATTAATAGACCTGCAACCAAGCTGTGAATTCCCTTAAAAGTGACACCATGACACGACAATTGAATGATAGAACTGAAAGCAAATGAAATTAATAGAAGACCTGCAACAAAGCTGTTGAATCTGAAGACAAAAATGAGTACAATGTTATATCCGCAAAAGCACTGCTGATGAATCTGAGAACAAACGGGATGAGTACCAAGTTGAAAGTGCCAAATCATAACATGAAGCCGTACATAAACAAAACCCAACATGAATGTGCCAAATCCCAACTGCTTATCTGTGGATAAACAAGATGAGTTAAATGCTGAGTGAGCTGAAACATGCTGATGAAGCTGCTGATAAACATAACCGATACCAGCCACAAATGTAGCCAGCAGTTACGTACATGTTGGCGTTATGAGTTTAACCAAAGATGGAAAAATGAGGCTGAAGCTGTAATAGACAAAACAATGCTCAACAACCAAGCTGAAGACTGCCGGAATGAATGTGCTGCTTCACAACTTTAACGCGGCTGCTGAAAGCTTAGGACAAATGTAATTATTAGAATGCTGTATGAAAATGCAAAATTGTGAGTGCCGTGACTGACTAGCTTAACATAGCATATCTTATATTGTACAATGCTGAAATGAACAAGAGCACAATGATCAAGAGCAAAGCAATAGGTTGCATGTAAAATTCACTTGACATGATGCAAGGGGGATTTGAGAATGACTCATGTATGTTGACAACTATAGAATTATTATAGCCTGCTTAGAAGTTGCAGCATCAGCAGACGAATTAGCCAGCAATGACTAATAGCCTGCAATGATCTGAGAAATTATTATGATTGCAGCCAGCAATGGCCAACTGGTCAGCAATGACCTAAACAGATATTCATTTAGCCTGCAATAGTCAATCAGCAATGACGGGGCAGCAAAGTTCCTTTTATAAAATGTGATTGAATTTCATTGAATTCCAGAAAACTATCTTCATAATGCAAATAGCTTTAGGCCAGTGAACTTGCAAAATCCAAGCCTATGAAAAACTCGGAGCTGAAAATGATGCAACTGCTGCTTATTCATTTGCTTTTAAATATATACTGAAAGCCAGGCAAGTGTGTTTTTGGATTGAAGGTTGAAGAGAGCGTTCACCCAGATTACTGATTCGGCCTGCTTGCTGAAAAGGAAAGAACACAATTTAAGTAAAGAATAAACCATACAAACTATTTGATGTGGCATATGAGGATTACATGCATGAATGCCAGCTGCTGAAGCTGGTTTATGAATGAATTGAGTGAAAAGAGCCTCTACAATGATGCACATCATCATGAAGCCATTAGCATGTGAGCTTCCCAATGTGAATTAACACCAGCTGCTGGCTGCAGACAAGAATATGAAGGCAAGAGACGGCACTCTTTATGCTTTAAACAACTGCCCTGGTGCCATTTTGGCTTGAACCAATGGGGCAACACTAGGATGATCATAGCGACATGGCATCCACTCAGAGGTGGTCTTCTATGAACCAAAATGGCAGATTGCTGATGTTGCAATTGAATGACACTTCTTACAGATTTCTGGCAAAACGGCATTCTGCCTCGCTTGAAACAAGGAAACAGGCAGAGCAGCTTCTCCTCTTTGACTGTTCAGACCCGAATCCGTCCGGAGCATGTTATAAATATAGTCACGTTATAAACAACTAACCAACGCTGGTGGCCCTTATGGAAACAATGATGCTCGAAATGGTTAAAAGTTATACAATTTGGTCATTCAGTGGCATTTTACCGCCATGAAAAGTAATGTTAGCTGCTAGCATTAGCCACAGTAGCCGACTACCCATACTGCATTACATTATCCAAACACCCGAACGGCTCACGTTGCTTTTAATGCATAAAACAAAGCCGATATACAATGATTCACATTGAAGAACACCACGTGTAAAACCACCGTAACGTAACGATGTACCAAAAAATCCATTCAATTGAGGCCCCACAAAAAGCAGGTTTGAACCCATAGAGGGCACCTTGTGAAAATGATAAAGATTGTAGAATATCTAGCAGTTTGGTCTCAGATGTGAAATTCTGGGCAGAATTCTAAACAAAACCACCCCATAAACCATATATATATATATATACAGTATATATATATATATATATATTGGTTAAAGCTGGAACAATGTTTTGGGGTTAGTTAGAAACATTAATGACATGATAAACTGCTGAGGCAAGATAACGCACAAATTTAGAATGCAAATTTGGAATGCAAAATGAAAATTGCAAATGTGACTCATGGAGAATGTAGCCTATGAGCTGCTTGCTGCAAGGAAATACATTTAAGTTAGAATTTGACCATACAAACGATTACATTTATGATGCTATGAGAATTACAGGACTCATGTCTTGCGTAGGTTTAATAATGTGATTGAATGAGATACTGAATAAACCCAATCAACGTGTGAGCTTCCATGCTGCATGTGACTTCCATGCTGCATGAATGAAGCCTGCTGCTGAGGCATGTGCCTTGCAAATGCTGAATACTACCCGACCAGAAAAACGCTTGAAACGGAGCATGAACTACATCTCCCAGCATGCTTGGTGCTGGTATGGAACACTCCGGGTGATGACATCACGTTGCGCCTTCAACGTTACCCGGAAATGCCAGCTGCACTGTTATGGTAGCTAGCCTAGGTAAACCCAGCCCCCACGTGATCTGCTCTCACAGTTCCCAGTCACTAGGGTCTAGAGGTCGAGCCATTCAAATCGATTTCTGGGGCGATTGAAAGACCCGCGCAGACCCGCAGCCAATGAGTGACGGCGTGACTGCCAACATCAGTCCTGCCGTGATCGGCCAATCAGAGAGTGCGTCTTTGTCAATGACGTGTAACAGCTGCAGCGTCTTAGCACTACCTAGCCATTAGCTTTTTGTCTTTCCAAAGCATAGCTCCCGAGCTAGCTACTAGCTGGCTAGCTATATGGCTATGCAACTACGTTGAGGAAATTCAAGTGAAAACAGCTGTTAACACATTCAGTGCCAAGGACGTCTGTGGACGTCCTAAAAAAAAGTAACGAGGAGTGCCAAGGACGTCTGTGGACGTCCTAAAATCATAATTCATATTATTCCATAATTCTGCTGTTTAAGGTCGTACCTAGCCAGTGAGCATGAATCCCTTCAAGGGATCACACTGCGCCACCTTAAACATCGTCACAGGAGCTGCTCCACCCACCTCAGATCCTTTACTTTGTACAGGAGACAGCGGAGAAAGTGGAAACCGATGCATGCTTTCTGCCAGAGCCGTATATATTGCTCTGTCTACAGCGGAGAGTGGGCTCGGCTGCATCCGCGCTCACAACTGAGCTCTTATGCTTCTATCTATCTCCACACGATTTCCTATAAAGCCAGCATCCGAAGCCGAACGGCCATGCCTTTTCGTTCAGTCGCGTTTGCCAGCGCGCATCATTTCCTTGATGGGCGCTGGGATCTGTCCGGGGCAAAAACGAGAAAACAAACTCTGTGCGTGTGGGAGGAGCCCGCAGCTCAGAGGTGGAGAGGGGAGAGGGGGGAGGGGGGAGGGGGGGAGGGGGGGGAGAGGGGTGTGTGACACACAGGCTGCACAGAAACCACACCACATGCCACCACATCAGAAAACACCAGCCAGAGTCAGTGAATGTGCTCGAAATTAGAGTGCAAAAGGTATTCATAAAAGGGCCTATATCTTGGAAAGTAAAAAAAAACGACAGAAAACCCTTGAAAGTGCACTTTTTTGAGAGGCTGTAATTTCATAATGGAACTGTCTAGAAACAAAATTTCTTCTTTGGAAGAAGCAGGAGTGTTCAATGTTTCATTAAAGTCCAGCCCCGTTAATATAGCCATAATAGAAAAAATTCTATAGCTGTTTTCAACTGAATGGAAGTGAATCTGGCACAGGCTCCAGACAATTTTACTGAAGCGCTGTGGCACTCAATGTGTTAATGTTAATGTGGGAATCATGGTGTTGCAGATCGGTGGGGAGAATGATAAAGATGAGGATTTACATGGACGCTGTGAGCTTGTGTATGCAAATCCAGAGAACTTGATGAAAACAAAGTGGCTAAATATCCTGGCATCGGGTACACGAAAATTAACGTTATTAAATGCTCTAACGTTAACGGTAATTCTCATGTGTATTGTTTATTTAGCCTACTCAATCTCTCAGCCCATTTTGAGGCTGAACCAAATGACCAGTCCGGCTGCAATGCTTGATTTGTGAGGTTAATGGCAGCCAACAGAACTTCATATTGTTTCCATACTGTACTGTCCTACTGTTCATACTCAAATTGTACTTTTTTGAATGGAACCGAATAAAAATGTTTTTGTTTGATACTCTATTCTGTTGTATTGTCATGTGAGAATGAAAACAGCTATAGTAATAGTACTTCAAAACAGTGGTTCTCAAAATGTTTCCACATAAGGATTCTTAAACTGAATAACGTGATGCTAGACCTGTGCTTGTTTATTTAGCACACGTAATAGTATAGATCCCCGTTATGAGGTCTGTTGATCAAAAATAACACCTATATCGAAATCGGATTTTAGCGGACCATACAAGCCGGGGCTTCAGAGCTGATCACCTGGACACATTTTACGGCGAAATTATCTGATAAACTTGTCTGTGCAGCTCTGTGGTGATCAGCTAATGTCTTCATAGCATTGTGATTATGATTTAATGCATTATGGAAGATAAACGCTGGTTTAACATAATTAAAATAATTCCCTACCAAACATGTAAAGTGAGGCTTCTGGGCAGTAGACCATTTGGGCATAACATTATGTAATGTGACATGAGATCACCACATTTCAATAAATATAACGTTTTTGCACATTTGAATGCTGCTGGTCGTTTGTTTAATGCTGTATATTATATTGGATATTTAAAGCTGATACACAACACAATTGTGTTGAGGTAATTCCGCAAAGCTCAGTTAAAAATATAACATGTAACACTTGACACAATCAAATGTAACTTTTTCACAGCAATACTACAGTCCAGTGGTACGGTGGGCTAATTGTTTGAATTATATCGAAATATATTTGCATGGTGTAGCATGTAATGCAGATACTGTAGCTGGATACTCTGACACAGAAAGGCAGACAAGCTAGCAGCAGGGATATTGTCACACTGATTCCAGTTAAACTCGTCTGTCTAGCCAGCTACACAATATTACTGTAGCCTACATAATACCACAAGCTAAATGCAGCATATGCCAATGTAAGGCTGGGTAGCATTAGCTAACGTCATCCAGGCTATACAGTAATAGGCTATTATAAAGTTATGAAACGCTGATTCAAACGTTACAATAATAAGACACAATAGGAGACAGTTACCCTACTGTAGCTAGAGAGAGTAATTTCAGACCACCAGATATCATCATATTTAATTTCAATAAATATAAAGCATTCATTGATTGAAGCAGACTGTTGGTCGGTTAAGTTTCTCTGTCATGTCCTCTGCTCCAATCTTCGGTTCGTAGTTTTAGGTGACGGGCCGAAGGCTGCTATCTGCTTTAGTTTTTGAGATGATCGAAAGATCAAAGTGAAAAGAATGTTCTAAATGCATCAGCTAGAAAAATATAGCCTATCCCTATATGATGAGATAAATTAGATTGGTGAAAGTTTGTCCAGAAAGATATCGTTTTCTCTCTCCTGCTGCAGGTAGGATGATGCACATAAATATAGCCTACATTATGTAAAGTCATTGCATAAATGTGTTTTTATTGTAAAACTAAAATGTGAAGTAGAGCCAATTTATTGGAGCGGACATCACAGTAGGAGATGACAGTAGAAGTTACGCTGTCACTTACCTAAATCACGTTAAATCGACGAGGGATATATATAGACCCAGGATTACATATATGTTTCACATAGGGTGGTGTTTTCATTTCGATGTTTTATTTGGTCCAATATTGAAATGTTCTAAAATTGCAGGTTGTGTTACCATTACACAAAATTGAGATCTACCTTCATATCTATTTCGGCTCATTTTGGTTGCTATTTAGTAGCGAAATGGAGTAGCACAATGCATGCTGGGAGGAAGTGAACAACAACAAACCATAACAAACGCATCACAGAATGAAGCCTAAGCTGGTAAGTCTGTTAAGATAATGTTTAGCGAATATAATTCATAATCGTTTTAATAATAATAATAATAATAATTCTAGCCAATGAAGACAAAACCCAAGACTGTGTTACAGTAGGCTAAGTGTATCTTGTCCTATAATTGACCAGACTAGACAGAGGTTGAAGTACAAGAGATAACATTTATTACAAAAGTTTACATCATCTGCAGATCACCACTTACTCGTGTCAATATTTTACCCTAAAATGTTTTAGCATTGATTTTAAAAGAATTGCAAAGAATAACAGTTTTATGTTCTCCTGTAGGATGTGTTTTGGAGAGCTTGATTCTTCGCTCCGTTTCCATTTCTGGAGAGTATTCAATGTTTCCTCTGCTCTTGTAATGAAATTGGAACACGTTTGGCAAATCCGACATGATTTGCTCTCCTGTTGGTGTAGTTTTACACCAACCCTCTCCAGGCGTAGAAATACCCCCTTCTCGAGTGGTTTGCAGCTGCCCAACTTGCCTTTAGAACGAAGGTTTCTCTTACACAACCTGCAAAAATCATTCACATTGGTGGTAGCCATTGCGCTGCTGTTGTGGTCGCTAGCAGTAGCCTAGTGAATGAAAGTGTAGTTAGCTCGCGTGCTAACAACAAAGGTCGCAGAGTGATGACGCCATCTGTTGCACTGCGCATGTGCTCTGTTCACTAAGCTGGTTGGATGATGGTTGGGTGATGGAGTGGTCTATCGGGGGGGGGGGGGGGAACACAACAACCGCTAGAAATCGATTACCATAGGTGGGGGACCAGACCCTTGTGACTGTAAGCAGGGTGAGCCTGAGAGCAGGTCACTGGGGGCTGGGTTTAGAATGTGTGCTTTCTCTGTCTAAAAGAGTTAGTTTGTAGAGTTAGTAGTTATGTAGATATTAGCCGTTGAGTACAGCATGGTTTCAGAGTCTGAGACAGAAAGCTGAGATAATCGCAGTTTTGTGAAATTCAATCAAACAGTCAATTTAACCATTTATTTTTGGCATCAGACATCTAAACAATATAGTTCTGAACAGTAATTTTCTCCATAACAGCACCCGCACCCCCTCTCCTTCAAACTCCTCCCTCCGTGGGCGTGTCTCTGGTGGCTTTCAGCAGCGTTTGTCACAAGCGAGTTTCTGTTGCCTGTCTGAGCAGCCTCCCTCCCTGGCGGCCCCCTCGTCGGCGAGTCTGGATGGGGCTCCGTTTCTTGGGTTTTCGGTTGAGAGCTTTGATGAAGCTTTGTGCGATTCTAGGCTTTATGCTGCGTGTTTCAAAGTGTGTTTTGCACCCAGTCTATTTTTGGAACCCCCCACCGTTGTGCGCCACCGTTGTGCACCACCGCGAAAGCGTTTTCGCCTACAGTATGAGAATGAGGCTCGTTCGTTTCTGGGTTTTCGGTTGTGAGCTCAGCTGGAATGAAGCTGCGTGCGATTCTGGGCTTTCTGCTGGTGTTTCAAAGTGTGTTGCACCCATAATCTATTATGCAAATTTGCAATCCCCCACCGCCAGCTCCCAGCGCGAAAGCGAAAGCGTTTTCGCCTACAGTATGAGAATGGCTTCCTCACGCTTTTCCCTGCAGTTTTGGCTCGGCTTTCAATAGTCTGGAGAGCACTGTCGCCACTTAGTGGGTCGGTGGAATGGGTTGTACATGTTCGGTGGCTCCCATATTTATATAGGAGATGTAGGGGGCTTTGATCAACGTCCCACCGTCAAATTTTTTTTTTTTTTTTTTTGACGAGATATCTCGTCCACGGCAGTCAACCGTTGGATTTTGTTTGACGAGATATCTCGTCCACGGCAGTGAACGTGTTAACATGTGCCTTGTGAATGCTGAAGTAAAGCAATGAACTACATTTCCCAGCATGCTTGGTGCTGCTCTGAAAGTCTCTGGGTAATCACGTCACCTTCAACATTACCCGGAAATGCAAGCTGCATTGTTTTGATAAGAAATTCGTGTGAAAAGTTGGAATACCTTGCTCTGCTTGAGGGAACTTTGCATCTGGCAATCCTGGATTAGACAAAGCAAGGAGTTTGAAGGACTGCTACTGCCGACTGGATTTTCAGTGACCAGGAGGAATCTCCCTGCTTTAGTGCTGAGTGAAATGCAGCAACCACGTCGGGGACAAGAGAAGCATGTCATTGAATCATGCATCCAGGGGTGTATCTACGGGTGGGCCTGGGTAGGCACAGGCCCACCCACTTCTTGCCCTGGCCCACCCCAATTTTTTTTTTTTTTTTTTTTTATTGGTTGTTTTCTAGAGGCAAACTTGCTGCTGCATTGCTAGCCAATGGTTTTGTTACTTTTGTAAAAACGCAGGGCACATCATCTCCAGAGTCTAATGCATGACAACTTCATGACATCTAGGAATTTTGTTCTCTCTGTGGATAAATAAACCAGAGGGCGTCTTGTTCAAACTTGAAGCAGCCTCAGTGTTGTTATTTTTTAAACTCACAGCAGTATATGGATCAGTGGTTCTAATTTCTGTATAAAAAAATACAGTATACACACAAGTATAAGCATTCATGTATGCAACATTTGGCACCTATATGTAACCTTTTAAGGTTGAGATAATTGTAGTATCATTATATGGTCCAAATATTTCAGTAAAGCACTTGAAACACTTGAAATATTCTTGCTTGGGTGGTATCATTCTACTTGAAATGATGGTCAAATGCATTATTTTTAGTAAAATAACACGTCGGGCATCTGCGCCGGGCATCTGCACCCCTTCCTATCCAGGCCCACCCAATTTGATCCAGGCCCACCTATAATTCAATTTCTGCATACGCCCCTGCATGCATCGCCCGAGAATTAGAGTGGCTACAAACATTAACAACAGCGCGACCAGCAACGCTTGATTACGTCATTTGCAGACTGCAACGATTTAGCAGGTAAGCCTGCCTTGCAGCATGATAACATTTAGCAAAGCTGAACTGAGCAGAACACATTGCCTTGATATGAAGCAGCGGTGTGAAGCGACATATAGTAGTAGTATTCACTACAGGATCGAACAGATCCTCAGAATCGCTCATGGTGAGTTCAACCAATGCAAAATACACCGACAGCAAAATATATGTAGCGAGCAATCGCCATACAACCTGATGCGAGCCTGACAGAAGCGGTGTTTGAGAGGCTGAATGAGACAGAAAAAGCATATTTAAGGAACCCGCCTCCAAGCAATTGGCTTACGACAGGGTTGAGGAGCAATGTGATAGGCTTACACTGGAGGTGTGTGGGGTGAGAGGTGATGAGAGCAGTGATGTGACACTATGCTATTGGTTAACAAAGACTGGGCGGCAACCAGCTGATTGATCATTGAAACCCGGAAATTGACAGCTTATTATGATCTTGTGAGTAGATTGAAGAGTGGAGATATAAAGTGAATTAAGGAAGTGTAAAAGATATTATAGTCTTCCTGGCTTGAACTTACGTTGAGAACTACATTAACAAGCAGCTAACGTTATCTGGTCAAAACCACATTAAAGCAGCTACAAGCAGCAAGGTCCCTCCATGAACCGAAAACACAGCCCCGACTCTAGTTTTCCCCCGATGTCGGTCACATTGCTGCTGTCTGGCCAGACGGGCTTCACTAGATAAATATGTATTTATTTTTGTGTGTGTACTTTTTGCTGGAGTCTGTGTTGTTTGCTTTTGCTGGCAGCTAGCGATGAACGTAACGTTAGCCACTTCCTGTTAACCGTCTTCTTCGTTGGTATTTCCGCCAGAGCCATGAGGACAAGAAGCAAGCTCGTGAACGTGCAGAATGTCACATCCGCCCAATTTCCTGGGAAAGTATAACCCGTGAGAAGCATGATAATCCTGCAATATCTTTGCAATGGATGAACGCAGAGAGACGCGGCTGGGCTCGTTTTTTAAGTTAAGGAACGGCGCATTCACTCATTGGTAATAGAAAACACTTTGTGAACGTTTATTTTCCGACCAAACGTACGGATAGTACCTTTAAAATACAAGAGCAGATAACAGTACAGAGTTTGCAGCAGAACAACAACGAGGAACATCATGTCAGTCATACGCCTGCCTAAACAGGTGGGTTTTGAAAAGGGAAATGGAGTCAATGTTCCTGATGTCAGGGGGGGAGACCGGGTGGGAATAGTGATGTGTAGGACGTCAGAGAGGTATGGAGGAGCGAGGTTATGGATGGCCTTAAATGTATGGAGGAGGATCTTATAGTCAATGCGGTGTTTGATGGGAAGCCAGTGGAGTTGATGTAGAACGGGGGTGATGTGACTGATGGATGGTGTTCTGGTGATGATACGGGCAGTTGAAACTTATGGAGGAGTTTGTGGGGGAGACCAAAAAGAAGGGAATTGCAGTAATCCAGGCGGGAAGTAACAAGAGAGTGAACCAGGGTTGCGGCGCTGTTGGGAGTGAGTGAAGGGCGGAGGCGGTTGATGTTGCGAAGGTAGAAGTAGGCGGACGACACCCAGACTCTTAACCTGAGGGGAGGGGGGAACCGAGGAGTTGTCTATGGTGAGGGTGAAACTGGGATGTTTGGTGAGGGTGGACTTGGAGCCAATGAGGACTACCTCAGTTTTATTGTTTATTGTCTGTTGAGTTTGAGAAAACTGGAAGAGAACCAGGATTTGATTTCCTGCAATAGGCACAGAGGGAGTGATATAATTGTCTGGGTAGACGTGACCTCCCTGATTTCTAAGTTAAAACAGCCCCGAAATCTGGTGGGGATGCAATTCTCGGCGGGGATGCGGAAATGTTCACGGCACGTGCCGCAGGCGCAAATTAGAGCCGTGCCAAATCATCTGCGGCCCCAAAATGCCAGCGCAAACGGGATTTGTGCGATGATAGGGCCCGTTGTTTTTAAACGATAAAAATCCTCGTTCTTCAGGCCATAGACACAGCACAGCTGACTACGGCAGCTGGTTTATCAAAACGTTTGCACTGTTTACTGCAGTTGTGTCGGATCGAGGTCGGATCACGTTCTCACCACAAACAAACCACACCAGAGTTTGTTTAAAGCGGACCGAGACCACCCTTTCTTGGGGATCTCGGTCCACTTGTTTTGTCCCGCATCCGAGTGCGATTGCTGTGTTCACACTCCCCCAAACGAACCGCACCAAGGGGGAAAATGCTCTCTGTTTCGGAACAACTGCTCCAAACGAGATAGGTGTGAATACACCCTTAGATATTTATACTACAGCTACAGTAAGAATAATAGAATGTTATGAAGGTAAGTTGAGAATTGTTGTAAAACAAGATATCAACATTCTATCAGCTGTTTGAACATAAACTGCCCTATCTTCGCAACGGCGGTAATTTTGCGTTAGCGCCCGTTTTGCGCTGGAATAGCGCCGTGCAAAGCCCTAATTGTGGGCATGTCGGGCCGCTGCGCCTCACGTCATCTCAGCGCTACTCATCTTGGCACTGAACCATCTAGTCGTGAGCACGGTGTCCGGTGACAATTTGCACACAAGATGAGTAAGTCCACGCTGACAAAGTAGCCAACTCATGTGTATACGAGGGATCAGTGTTGTAAACGAAGCTGGGGCGAACTTATAATGGGACCCTATTGAGCCAGCCTAGTTAGCAGGCTCGTGCTTGTTGTATTTGTTTATCCGTGATTGATTGAGTTTGACACTGTGCATGTTTGTTTATAGTGGTTTCAGATACATTTGACTTTTATCTAGCATTTATTAGCGATTTGTATTGATTTATATTTGGAATAGAAGCATTATCCATAACCTGCCACCAGGGCGGCAGTATGACTGGGGTTAATGTTAAGAGGGCTACAAATTCGTAGAAGAAGAGTGCTTTTCCCATGAAGAAGAGACAACGTTAACTCAGACTACTGACTGAATGAATGAGTTATGCCCTTTCACACTGTTCAATGATATATACTGTATAAACATCCTTGTTCAACTCAAAGTGGTCTTCTATGATTGTAGCGAACCTGAATACAACAAGACCAAAAAGTTCTAGCGGGAGTGG